>NC_090922.1:194387853-195012853 GCF_040938575.1 Ambystoma mexicanum
CCTCCTTCATACTCCTTTTCTCCTTGGTTTCAAGGATTCTATTCTCAACTGTGTGTCCTGTGTCCTATTATTTCTTTCACCACTCCTCCTTTATAGGACTGCAGCACTTCCTCCCCAAGACCTCTTGCCATGGGTGTTTCTCATGGAAAAGCCCTACGCTCACTCCTCACCCCACACATCTCCACTCCTCACCCCACACATCTCCACCAACACATCTCAACCAAACTAATTTCCATCTTTAGCTTTAACTATCACCTCTTTGCTGACGATATTCAGATATTCTTCTCTTCCCCTCCTTCACTCCTGTAATCTCAAAGCACAAAACTACCCTCCACCACTGGATGGCTGTACACTGCCTCATTCTAGAATCTTCAAAGACAGATGCCAGCTTTTTTCCTGCCTCCAACGCAAACAAACCCCATTCTCCCCCTACCTTCTCCTTTCCCTGGACTTCCTCTGCCCACACCCAAGGCTTGCAACCTTGTGGTTATCTTTGACAGTGATCATCCCTGCCATCACCAGACTCAACCTTCTAAACATTAGAAAAATCTGACCACACAACACTGAACTAAAACCCTTATCTCTACTCGTGTGCTCATCAAACCGGACTACACTGCCACCCTACTTCGTCTCTTTTGCTCCCCTCAACAAAGTCCTCAACTTTGTGACATACTCTTTTCAACCTTCCGATATCCTCACCTACCTCTGTCTACCATCATGCCCCTCATGTTGGCTTTGCACATAATGCCAGTAAGCTATGCCATGCCAATGTAAGAAAACATGTCCATATGTGCTGTGCCAATGTAGGCAGTGTGACCAAGTAAAACACTCATGTAGACTTGGCCAATAATGCCAGTAAAAAGGCCATGCTACCATAAGAAAACGTGTTCATACTTTCTATGCTAATTTAGACCAGTATGTACACACAAAACAACTTGGGTTCACTTTGCTCATAATGCTAGTAACAAAATGCCATGCTACTATAAGAAAACATGCGCATACTGACTATACCAATGTAGGCCATTAGAGCCACATAAGAAAACACATCATGTTGACTTTGCCTGTATTGTCAGTAAACCTGTCTTGTTATTGTAAGAACACATGTCCATACTAGTGCACCAATATATGCCAGTATGGCCACGTAAGATAACTCATCGTGTTGACAATAAAATACCATTGTATTGTAAGAAAAACATTCATACTAGCTGCAAAAACAGAGGGCCTTGTTTGAACGCTTATCATGTTGGATTTGCCCATAATGCAGTAAAAAAAAAACCTATGAAGCTGCTGCAAGAAAACATGTCCATACTGCCCGTACTACTGTTGGCCAATATGACCATGCAAGGCCACTCATCATTTTGGCTTTGCCTATAACGCCAGTAAAAAATGGTATTTCACTGAAAGACAACGTGTCCATACAGGCTGCACAAATGAAGGCCAATATGGCCACATAAGAACACTCATGTTGACATTACCCATAATGCCAGTAAGTAGAATATTCTATGCTCTGTATACAAAACATGTCCATACTGTCTGCACCAATGTGTCCACCTAAGAATAACAATCATGTTGGCTTGCCCATATTGGCAGTAAAAAATGTCATGATAATGTAAGAAAACACGCTTGTACTGGATGCACTAATGTAGCCCATCTCCTCACTATGTAAGAATACTCTTGGTGTTGGCTTTGGACATAATGCCAGTAAAAATTGCCATGCTATTGTAAGAAAATATGTCAATACTTGTTGCAACACAGAATGCCCATGACATAAGAATATTCATGTTCTTTTTGACAATAATGTTAGCAAATGTGCTCTTCTGCTGTAGGTAAACCTATTCATATTCCCCACAGTGTAAGAAAACTGATCATGGTCTTTTTGCCCAAAGTGCTTGTAAATTTTTTTTGCCACAGTACATGTCCATACTGGCTGCACCAATGTGCTGCCCCAAAATGAGGTTTGCTCACATTCACATGCACACAATAACGTAAACACTGTTCTCTCGTTCACTCGTACTCATACACTACAACATTCACACTGCATTCCCATTTACACACACATGCAATCACTCATACAATTATACACCTTCAGTTATCTCAGTCACACACTTACACAGATGTATCACACAACCCTTCACACACATGCATAGCATACATACACACCTGTGTGTGTGTGTGTGTGTGTGTGTGTGTGTGTGTGTGTGTGTGTGTATATATATATATATATATATATGACAACTTTAGTTACATGCATGACACCTGGAGCTTGAGACTCTGGGCACACACTAACACAATGGCCTTACAGCTCCTATGCACCCAGCAGACAGGAACCCAGAAGCAGTGAGAGCTTCCAGGTTCCTGTAATGTGTGGTGCATCACCATCTCGTTGCGCTTTAGAGGTATTCACCAATCCAGATACATAATGGAGCGCTTTATAGTGGTAACAACAGAACAGATAAACAGCAGGGGGTAGGATACAGAGGGGCCATAGAATGGGTACAGTTGTACCGGGTGGCAGGGAGGAGGGGGGCAGGTGGCGTCAAGTGAGTAAGCTGGTGCGAGGGGCAATGTGATGGGCTAGGTATTGAGGAGGAGAGACTCCTTGCAGATGTGGGTCTTGAGTTATCTTCTGAATTGTAGGAATGTGGGGGCGAGTCTGATACCGATGGGGAGGAGGTTCCATAGTCTTGGGGCGCAGGAAGAGAAAGCTTGTTTTCTGGTCCTTTCCTTTTTGCAGTGGCGGATTTAAAGTTTGCATATGTCCTGGCTTCTGGTGGTGCGCTGTCTGCCAGAGATGCAGAGTTTCTCTGCGAGATAGCTGGCTGACTTGTGGGCGACTGCCTTATACATGATTCAGCAAGGCTTGAAGGTGATTTGTGCATGAGCCAGTGAAGGTTGTTGAGGGCTGGGGTGATGAGGTTGTATCTGCATAGACCCTTGATGTGGCGTGCGGCTGCATGTAGGAAACTGCTCGGGCACAGGGGAGGATGACCGGAAGCCTTGGAGGAGTGCATTGCCCTCATCCAGGTGGGATAGGACCAGTGCTTGAACGGTGGATCTAAAGCTGTCCTGAGGGAGAAAGCGCTAGACTTTTCGCAGAAGGGAGAGCTGATAGCAAGCTGTCTGAGCTTTCTTGGCTATGTGCGTCTTGAAGGAGAGGTGTTTGTCAACGTGGAACCCGAGGGATTTGGCACAGAAGGTGAGCTTGGGTGTGAAGCCCTCAGAGTTCATGTTTGATAGCCAGATCTGGGTGTTCGGTGTTGTTGGTGAGGAGTAGAAATTCGGTATTGGAGGGGTTTAGCTTGCAAGTATGCACTGGACATTCAAGACTAAATACGCAAGAGGCACATTTCAACTGGCAGTAACCAAGCCTGCAAACCAAATGGACTGTGCAAGGCCGGAGAAGGTTAGCCTTGAATGGACTGTTGAGCATGTGTGCTGGAAATACTGTAGCTTAGTGACAAAGAAGTGCCAGCCCACAAATGCTCCTTCTGCTGCATTCTCCAGAAGGGGTGAGCACTCGGGTTTTCTCTCGGGTTGCCTCTGGCTCCTCAGTAATGGGTGGATGAGCCCATGGACGATACGCACCTTCTTACAGCAGTCTAATAAATGTATCATTACAGAAATTATGGTTTCTGTGTTTTTAGTTTTATAGAATTGAGAGTAGATCATGGCAGATGTCATGGCCTTCTGCTGGTTATTGATGGTTTCCAGTGAGTAACAAAAATAGATGTGTTGGATGTGATTTTATTTTGGTTCATTAACATCTACTTGCTTTTTTAAATCGATCTAGAATATGGGCTCTGCACCACAATGTGGGCCCATCGGAGAGGCTAGCTAGTCGCATGTAAGGACACAAGCCTATTGTAATTAGTGCAAGGAGTGACTCGATCACTGAGCAGATCCAAAGAGATGCCCGGAAGTCTGTACGTTTGGGGATATACGAAAGAAAAATAGTGGTGATGTGGCTGCAGCAAGGCCATATGTACCTGTTAGTGGGTATGGTGTGCAGATGCAGAGTGTCATTTTAAAACTTGCTTCCCCCATATCTCCCATTCAGTACGTTTCCATCCTGATCTTCAGACTTCAGTGAAGTATTAGGGATCCTGTTGCATGAATCCTCCATGTGCCTCTAATTGTTCCAAAAAACACCACAGCCCTATGTGTCACCTCCAATGAGGTCAACGAAGTCTATTTGGTGATGACATGCAAGTAGGCTACGGTCAGGTTTGGGCCTCGCTGCATTAGTAGAATGTCCAGGCTGCCCTTTATCACCCATAAATGGTGCCCGCCCTCTTAATGCCCTTTTCCTACCAGAGGTTCTGTCTACCTAGTCAAATGACATTTTGAGGACATGGCATTGTACTCACTTTCCCAACCGTTCAGCTCTGGGCTCTCCAGGCAAATGTATCCACGGGGTAGCAATCCCGAAATCATAAGTGGTCTTCAGGCACTGTGGATGAAAATAAAGCGGTCAACGTCCCAGGTGCCTTTCTGACCCTTCTCATTGTGCAAACCCATATTCAGAGGCTGTTGTTTTCACTGCCACCCATCAATCCTCTCTGCTTGCTTTCCTGTGTTCTAGTCCTCCGTCGTCCCTTTTCTTTACTGTAGTGCCTTACAGCATGTGTGTATAGGCGCGTTACAAATGCCATATCATATATCATATCATATCATGCTCTGCTCGTATCAAGAACTATTCAAGAAACCAGAGAAGCTATTTGGGCAAGAAAGAACAGAGACGTCCAGCGCTAGCACTATGTTGCAATAGGTGTTTGTTAAACGGCTTCGGAAGATATGTACATTGTGGGTGTATTGCCCTACACACCACAATTCAGAATGCTATCACACAAGGTTTGTACAATCACACTGTGCCAAACACAAAGCTTTTCATTGCATAGTTATGCAGATTTAATAGTGGATTGAGTCAGCCTGACCTGTGTTTCGAGAATGTCTCTTCTTCTGAGGCTGGCATAAGTACAATTTATAAATACATGAGTTATGTAAAAATAATATCCAGATTGGTGCAATTCAAAGTTAACATTCCAAATAGGTAGTGCAAGGAATTTCAAGGGGTGATCCAAACCATTCATATTACAGTTGTACAGACAATAAAATAAAATGCATGACCATGAGTACATACCAATTGTTGAGAGGCAATAGTAAGTCAAGAATATCCAAATAATAAAGAAAGAAGACTCATTAGTCTATTGACCATCCCATTTCAGTTGAATGCACAGCGATAAAGTGTCACGTCATGAGCAAAAGTGTAAATAACAAAGTAATATATTTACCAATTCCACTAGTCAGATTTCTTAAATAGGCCACCAATTATGCAAGAAAGGATAGATAAAAGATAAGACCAATTGTCATCAATTGAATATATAGACTATTGTTAGTATGCCATATTATTGAATAGACGGTAACTTACCAACACGAGCATTAGTAAATCATGTATATTAGTATGCCACATATATCTGTAAATCAAGGAAATCCCCTATCGGATACACTTCTTATTACATTCATCATTTGTTTTCCACACTTATATAGCTACGCTGAAAATTCCTTAATTACCTGCCATTTCCATTAAGTTTGTAATGCTTGTTAATTAACGATTTGTTGAACTGTGCATCGATATTAAACAATATGCGATTCACCAGGTAAGCCAACCATCCAAATTGCATCCAAAGTTAGCAGATTGCAGATAGCCAAGCATGTAGATAACCCAAGAAATGCAAAGAGAAAATGCAAACAAGCCTCTAATTAGTCATTAATCATCCAATTTGTCAGTAAGTCATCGTATCAGCCTGTTTAGGGACCATAGATAAACACACACAACCATCTCACTCACCAGCCTTTTGGCTTTTGACAGCTACGCGGGAGAAACCGCTGCCGTCTCTCCTAGTAATGTATAACATTGGCCTTTAGCCCGCTTCAGTGCGTCCGCCATCTTGGTTGAGTAAATCAGTCACTCACCAATGCCACCCGTAATTCGATCGCTACCATTGTTTCTTATTTTACTGATGATTAAATACTATAAGGTCTTAAGATCCTAAATATTTGCAGATTAAAGGTACAAGTTGTAGCAATCACCACTAACGCGTTCAATGCAGACTTGCATTCGAGTTATCCACAATCGATATCTATCCCTTGCATGATGTGACACACTACATCGCCGCCATCAGCGGCACCACTTACAATCCAACAATTATGTTCTGACAAACAGCCAATAATATATATTATGAACCGTTGTTTGTAATATATTTTCAAATGTACAAATATTGATAGCGCCATAACACATCTTGGTTGCACTCTCTATCACCTTAAGTTTAAAGATTATTCTGCATCAATGCAATAATAACGCAATCCGAGTGGAAAGTTAATCAATAAAAGAAAATCATTAATTATTAAAATTACAATTTAGCAATGTTCTTCATAAAGAAACAACCTGAGGTACCGCGTCATGTTAACTAATTATTAATTATAAAAATACATGAAATTCATGATCTGAGTTGAGGCTCGATTTGTCAATCTATATTTACAAATGAATCTAGCCTCCAGTTGCCTCAATCTCAGTTCACGATTCCCACCTCTTTGTGTAATGCTTGCTTGAGCCATTCCCTTGAATCGAATAGCCTGCTTGTTATCTATTTGGTGCTCTTCCTGCCAATGAGTTGCCAGAGGATATTTACTCTCACAATTAGATATGGATGACAAATTTTCTCTAATCAGAGTTTTTAATGGTACTTCCAATGTAACGCAGTCCACAGAACAAGTTATACAATAAACTACAACTTTCGTATTGCAATTAATAAATGAATTAATCATGTATTTCCGCAACGTTCCAAAGTCTAACGTTGATGTTTCTAATGTATATGCACACATATTGCAATTACCACACTTATAGAAGCCATTCGGACAACTGAGAGATAACCATGTGCTACTTCTCTTTTGGTTTTGCATGTGTGATGGACACAAATATTTTAAGCATTGGGGTTCTGCTAAAAATGATCCCCGGTTTTGGTTCATGCCATTTAGTAAGATCTTGATCCAAATGTAGCAGGTGCCAATGGTGCTTCAACATTGTATAGATGTTATTACTGCCAGCATTAAATCTGGTTATCAGTCTAATTTGGTTGGGTTGTTTCTTATGTTTTGAGCGAGGAGTCAGTAGGTCTGCTCTCATCAGCTTTGTAACATCTCTTAGTGCTTTTTATTGGGGGCTTGTATCCTCTATTTTTAAATTTCTGATGAATTCACGTTTTTTAGCCTCAAAATCAGAAATAGCTGAACAATTACACTTAGCCCGAATATATTCACCTTTTGGAATATTATCAATCACTGACTTTTTGTGACAACTTGATGCATGCAGTACAGCATTCACAGAAGTAGGTTTGCGATACGTTTTGGTCTTGAAACCATCTGTAGACACTGAAATCGTTAAATCAAGAAAATCAATTCAGGATTCACTTCACGTAAGTGTAAATCTCAAACCCCATGTGTTATTATTCAAATATTGAACAAATAGTAATAGATTGTCAACCGTATCAGAACAAATCATTAAGACATCATCAATAAACCTTTTCCAAATATAAATCATAGAAGAAAATGTTTTGTTAGTGAAGACCTATTGCTGCTCAAATTGATGCATAAAGATATTAGCCACTGATGGCGCAAAACTAGCCCAAATAGCAATACCAATGAGTTGTTTGAAATAAATGTTATTGAAAAGAAAAACATTGTTTTAGAGTTCAAAAATCAATAGTTCTTTGATCATTTCTAAATGTAAACAATAGGAAGCTGATTGTTGTCGAAAAAAATATAGTTAACACTGTCACTAGCTCTCTTGTGGTCGATTGATTTATATAACGCCTTCACATCAAGTGTAACTAAGATTAGATTTGGACAATATTTAAATTTCTCCAGTATCAACAAGATATGCATAGTGTCACATATATAAGTTGGTGTTGTAGACACTAATGGTATCAAGCATTCATTAACATAAATCGATATTGGTTCCATAAATCCACCTTGACCGCTAATGATAGGTATCCCCTCTGGTATTTTATCAAAGGCCTTGTGAATCTTAGGAAGAAAATAGGCAATCGGAATAGTTGGACGGTCAACAATAAGATGACATTTTTCAACATCAGAAATAATAGCCCCATCTCAATGTAGTCTTGCCTGTCCAAAATTACAACATTCCCACCTTTGTCCGCTTCTTTAATAATCAATGCGTCATTCGATGCCAAATTCTGTAAGGCTATCATTTCAAATTGTGTGAGATTGAAGGTGTCAATCATATTATCCTCAGAAAAAATAAGCGTAAACTTGGATTGCTTGTGAAATTCTTTAATTTTTAAGTTTTGTTGGATATTTATATCCTGCATAGTATCCATTATATTCAGGTCCCTATCAGCCGTGGCATCATCTAGGGACATGAGGATATGTGTGGTCATCATTGTCTGTAAAGATACTTCTGATGGTTCTGGTATCTGAATCTTACTTGAAAATGTTTTAATTTGTGTAGCAAAGTATTTTTTAGTTGAAGTTTTCTAATGAACTTAAAAAGATCAACTTGAATCTGTAACAAATCATTTGTACCTGACGGTGCAAATGATAGTGCCTTGTTTAAGACAGAATGTTCAGCTGGCAAGAGCTGATGCTGGCTTCAATTATAGACTAAATCTATCTGTTCTGGTTTTGTTAAGCTTTCAGATAAGAGGCTCTGGTCAATTGCGATCCTGTTGGTGTGGCGCTTCCTACAACTATGTTTGCCACCCCTTGTGCCCCTTGGTTTGAGCCAGGTGTTGCAATATTTGAACCTGATGGAAGTCGGAATCTGACCTGTTTGCGTATAGCTTCTTGTTGATTGCCTTTTTTGAATCGTCTGATTTGTTCTAAAAAAAAAAAGGGGCACCTGACGATGATCCTGATATTTGTAGTCCATGAGGTACCTCTTCTTCCTCATCATCATCATTAATTTGTTCATTATTGGGCCACACAGGTTCTACTGTTGTAGTAGTATCTGTTTTGTCAGAATCACTATCAATATCCGAGCTTGCAACTGATGAGGCTATGCTGCTGCTACGTGATCTCGATACTTCATCAAATTTCGGTTGATATGTGTAAACACAGTTGTCTCTATAGTCTGTGTCAACACCTGAAAATGTTCTTGATTTCCTCATTTTCACCTCATCCTGATATTTTCTTAGTATATTGTAAATGGTCTTAAAATGTTTGTCAATCGTTGCACTAGGTGCATCAAATAATTCTATTTCACTGTTCAACTCATCAATTTGATTAACTATACGTGCATGTTCCCTTTCCGCATGCTCTGAGTAATTTCATCATATTGTTGGAGCTTGAAGTCAGATTCGCTTCCCATTCTAAAGCTGGGTCACTGTCTAGAGGATCCTCAAAGTCGGGTAAGATAAGAATTCTAAGTCCTCTCAGTATTTTGTTTTCTGCTAGGTAGTGCTTGAGCGTAGTTTTCTACCAGAATTTATTTATTTCCCTGATACTTAATCTTTCCAATTTGATACATTTGGATCTGAGGTCCTCTTTTTGATTATAAAGTCTTTTGAACGGATTGAGGGTTGACCCTCTTGGGGCAAACCATGCTTTAATATCCTCATCCCTAGTGAGAATATATTCGGCTGCTTCTGCCATAATTTCAAAGGTCTACCGTTCAGCAGCTAGATATCTCAAGCTTATGTAGAAAGGGAGAAGCTATTTGGGCAAGAAAGAACAGAGACGTCCAGCGCAAGCACTATGTTGCAATAGGTGTTTGTTAAACGGCTGCGAGATTGGCCATTGGCCATTCAACTGAAATGAGATGGCCAATAGACTAATGAGTCTTCTTTCTTTATTCTTTGGATATTCTTCACTTACTATTGCCTCGCAACAATTGGTATGTACTCATGGTCATGCATTTTATTTTATTGTCTGTACAACTGTAATATGAATGGTTTGGATCACCCCTTGAAATTCCTTGCCTTGCACTACCTATTTGGAATGTTAACTTTGCATTGCACCAATCTTGATATTATTTATACATTACTCATGTATTTATAAATTGTACTTATGCCAGCCTCAGAAGAAAAGAACTTCTCGAAACACGTGTCAGGCTGACTCAATCCACTATTAAATCTGCATAATTATGCAATGAAAAGCTTTGTGTTTGGCGCAGTGTGATTGTAAAAACCTTGAGTGATATACAAGAAACCAACTTGCAAATGTATTGTCGACAATATTCATAGAGGTAAGGTGCTGTAGTCTAAAGATTGTTCTGTTTACATTGTATCTTTTTTTAGTTTTGGCTATTAGGTGGTGCTGAAAGTGCTACATGTAAGCCGATAATATTGTCATTAAAATAAGAGCTTCAACATGAGAGCCTGAAAAAGGGGTTTTGGATGCAGGTTTGTAGTGCTTTTCAATGCAGGTTGACATATGAGGATGGATATTATGAAGTTTGGCCATATGTAACACCCATCGCCAAGTCAAATCTATGGGGTTTTCCTCCCATTCTGACCAATCGCCTTCCACAACACACCTCTTTTTGCACTTTTTGGCTGATTCTCTACTGTGTGGTGAATTTGTCAGCCATTTTCCTTCCAAAATGGTGCAGCCATGTTTTAATGTTATTAAAAATGTATTTAAATTGATGCTTTAAAATATATGTACTGCAGCTTTCAAGCTATGTTACACAGTGTACTGTATTTTGTATTTAAAATAAACAAGGTACTGTACTACTTATATTTTGGTTTAAAATGGTTCTGAAAATGCCCATTTACTGATTTGTAGTTTGCAATGTTAGGAGTAGCTGATTGGCTGTCCAGTTTGTTAGTGATGTCACTATTATATGATTGGCTCTCGAGTATATGCTTCTTTCCAGCACGGCAGCCATTTTATTTCACCGAATCCGAGCAGGGCTCTATGGAGTAAGTCAACCCCGACTCGTGGGTGTTCCTGCATGGCTGGGGGCTGATGTTGCCCGTCACTGCCCCACCCACGATGGGCACAGAGTTCCTGCCCTCATTGGTAGGCATGTAACAGTATAATGGTAGAGAAATCTACGCAGGCTCCTGGTTGAGACCCTATTCTGCCCAGGAGGGCTCTATAGTAAACAAAAACAAATGAACAGTCAATCTGCCCCATTCCCAAAACACAAGGAGTTATACTCTCTAGTATAGAGGAAACATCTGGATGACTTTTTATGGTGAGAAGACAAGACCTAGTGGTCTAATTGTATACACAACATTGAAGATTACAATGAACAACAAACATGCAGTGAATACTAAATGCTGAAGTACATGGAATATCGAGCTACATGGGACTCGAGCATCAATACAAACATTTGAATGAATACATGGCCTACTGCTCTGTAATGACAAAACAGGGGTTACAGTCATACAATGTAAATGCACAACATAACGTTGAAAAATGAGGATAGTGCTATGGAAAGCACTAAGGTTGCAAGAGGTATAAACAAGTGTTTCGGCCCTAGTGGGTTACAGTTTTAAGCCTTTCTTGGGCAGGCCTTCATCAGGACCGATAAACCTTCGAAGGTAGAATGTTCTATGTGTGTGTTGCCTACAAGACAAAATAATGCGGCATTGTCGGAACTTGGGTCAAGTAAAATGGGTCAAAAGACAGTGAAACATAAATAACTTACCATGTCAGTGTAACAATGCTGCACGGTTTTAGACAGAGGGTGGCACCCGTGACAAATTAGGTAATCTCTGGTGATACTCCAAGGTTTCATGTAAGGTCGTCCAATCTACAAATAAGTACTCCTTTTAGTTCCATGCCTGTACAGCCAGTGATGGACACATATTCATAAAATGTACGCGTGTTCAGAAGGAATGGGGTGGTCTTACCTATGCATACCACAGTATGCCTCTGAAGTGAGGGATTGGAGAAACTGTGACTCAGTGTTGATGTACACCTCTTCTGCTGCAGGCAGGGTAGTCATTTGTCCCTTTGGTGGGCTCTCAGCAGGAAAAGAAAGGACTCTCTCTAATGTGTGGGTCCCCTTCTTGGACATGGGTATTGTTCCCTGTTAAGTGTAATCAAAACAACAACAACAGTCGCCAGTGTTGGGAGCAAGTTGTTAACTTGTCTACTTGCCTCATATGATCAATTCGAAAACTCTGGGAAGTGCGATGACACAGATAAAATGTTACCTTGTCTTGAGACTGTGAGAGGGAGCTGGGCAGGACCACACCGTAGCAATTGGGCGTAAAGGACTAAGTTTTGTTCCCAAAAGCAAAGCAGATCGCTTTACCACCGAAGTGGAAATGATGACGTTTTTTTTTCGATTAATACGGTTACGGTACTACCTCAACAAGGGACAAAGATAAAGACCCCTCCACGACAGGACTGAGACCCAAGTCAAGCTTCACGCCTATCACATCAATGGTGTGTCCAGAGATACTAACGTTTGAGAACAGAATCCTTAGAAAAGTGGATAATATGTTAAAGACAAAAAAACATTATAGAGACAACCTGACACCAACAGAGAGGCAAGCCTTGAAGAACCTCGAAACCAACGACCTCTTCCTAGTAAAACCCGTAGACAAGGGTGGCGATATAGTTCTCTGGGGCAGAGAGCTATACAAGGAAGAAACTCTTAAACAACTGAGTGACACGCGTTTCTACAAAAAATTGGACATTAATCCCACAATGCGCCTTGCAGAAGAAATCAAAAGCCTTATGCTATACGCCAACACACAAGGCTGTATCGACGAGGACGAAAAAGCATTCCTCACCAAAGAACACCCAGTCATACCAGCATTCTATTGCATCCCCAAGATCCACAAAAATACAGCAAAACCACCTGGCAGACCCATAGTGTCAGCTACAGGGTCAATTCTGGAGCCGTTGTCCATATACACAGATGTATTCCTCAGACCATGCGTCAGAAAAATGAAATCCTTCATCCAGGATATAACAGCTATGATTCACCATTTGAATAACATCCCGACATCACAACAGGACATACTCGTCACGTTTTAAGTTGAAGCGCTATACACCAGTATACTGCGAATTGAATGCATCAACGTACTCAAAGAATATTTGGATAACCGTACAGATGTCTCCACACCAACCTCATTCATCCAAGAATGCATCTGCCTGGCCCTAACGGAGAACTACTTTATAAACCGAGGTCAATTCTATCAGCAAGTCAGAGGCACAAGCATGGGATCAACATTCACACCAGATATCGCGAACCTCTCCATGGACCACCTGGAAACCAATTCATATACAATGACACCAACCAATACAAGGACAACCTAGTCGGTTGGGTGAGGTACATTGACAACATTTTTACCATCTGGAAAGGCAGTGTCACGGAATTGCAGCAATTTTTTTACATGGCTCAACAATGCAGACACATGCATCAAATTCACGATGCACTACGACACCAGTAACATGGCCTTCTTGACCTCAATATTCTCAGAGCAGAAGGTGGGACAATCACAACAACTTTATATCGGAAACCCACGGACAAAAACACATTATTGCAATTCTCTAGCTTCCACCCACAAGCCCTTAAAGAAAATGTACCATTTGGACAGTTTCTGAGAATAAGAAGGAACTGTTCCACCCTACCAGAGTACATTGGAAAAGACCTAGAAAACCGTCTCAAAACCAGGGGCTACCCATCAGCAATAATCGGAAAAGCACGGAAAAGGGCGAGAAACTCAAACAGAACAGATTGCCTGACCAAACGCGAGAATAGAACACAAAGAAAAGATGACATGCGTCACCATTTTCTCACTAGTGAGCAACTTACTCAGAAAGACCATCCTGGCATTTGCTACAGACAGAAACCTTTTCACCAGAAACGCCACACTTCGCGTTTAAGAGAAGCAGAAATCTGAATGACCACCTGGTACATAAATACCCAACAGAGAAACCCAAAACTACATCTCAATCCACACTCTGGCATCTCTCACCAGTTCTAGGACACTACCGCTGTGGAAAGTGTTCTGTATGCCACCTGACACAGGATCAAAAAGAGGTATCCCTCAACGGCACCATTTGGAAGTACAAAGCTTTCTCAAACTGTCTGACCAAATGGAGCATTTATATGATCAAATGCCCGTGCAACCTATTATATATAGGGAAAAGCAAATGCGAAGTTAGACAAAGGATCTGCGAGCACAGGTCCTGCCTCGAAAATGCAATAGAGGATAAGCCAATGGTGTCCCATTTCGTCCAAAAACAACACAAACACACAGAACTGAGATGGTGTGTGATCCAAACCATTGATGCTAAAGTCAGAGGGGGAGACAGAGATTTAGAATGGAGAAAATTAGATCAGAAATGGATACACCGTTTAGACACGATGAAGAACGGTTTAAATGTGTCCATTGAGTGGAATCTGTTTTTCTGAAAGCAATCAATCATGTGATTTAGATAACCAATCAAGAAAGCGTTGTCTTGTTCTGCATTTGTTTCACTGTGTATGTTTTGGCTGTGTGAATAACCCCTATAGTGCTATATGTTGCAGACTAAACAAAATGTGAAAAAGCAATGTCCCCAAAAGACTCCATAATGACCACTGGCATATGTACGGCCATTATCAGACTTTCAAAGGTTTTGTTGTGGAATGTTGTCCTATTTTGTTCATAACTTGGTTCATGTGACAAACACGGACTAGTTATTTGGGCTGAATAGAAGCCATAGATTCATCAGAGTATTTTTCCTGGTTCATCAAACACCATTACAGTTAAAGGGGTGGGCATTGCAAACTATCGATCATTCAACTGAATAAGACCACCAGCTGCGGCTCCATAAATCTAAACACTGAAGCCCCATTCAGACCCGTAATGCAGACCCGTTACACTTCATTGTCTGAGTCCTCACACAGCTATACACTAGGCAGGCACAGCCTCCATAGACAACGACACTATAGGCGCATGCATGCGCAACTGATCCATGGTGGCGGAGACACTACCAACACGTCCACAAATAGACACAGCAAGCAGCAGCGAGAAGCTAACGCAGGTAAGCCCATTCCGCCGCTTTAGAGCGATCTCTAGGCTTCACGATAGAGACGCCAGATCAGCACAAGGGAGCACTTTGCAACCATTTACAGAGTAGTTGTACACGGTGTTCAGCTACACACACCATTTCACGTAGCCACTGACCACACAAATAGCTTGGCCCTGATGAGAGTCATAGATCCCTATCACAGCCGACACGGCATCCCCTAGTAATGCAAAACTAGTAGGATATTCCGTGAGACTGATATCGTGGGCACAATAGAGTATTACCATCACCGCCATTAATGGCCCTGTATGCACGTAAAAGAGAAGTGCACACAAGCAAGAGACAATACAACCTGATAATTACATATCCTCTTTCACAGCTACCTTACTGAAGACCAGATCCTACTCATACAGGATCCAATAATCCCAGGCGCACAGAAGGCGCCCTCAGTGAAGAACTCGATATTTCTTCAACACACCTGTGACACCGGCAAGCAATGGCTCAGGTAGGATCAAGTACAGCATACGTCTCAGGCACCACAGTCCCTGTAGAGACACACCCACATTCTAATTTTAATTTCAAACCTTCTTACCTTTTAGATGTTCCACCTCGGGGTACATCAGTGACAATACTCAGTCCACTTCAACAGTCCTGAAGACGGCACTAGAACACCAGCCACCCACTATGTGCCAGAAACACCATTTAGTGTCGACCTAGATAGATGTGAGGTCATGACGACCACATTCTAAGTCACTTCTTGTGTACTAACCCACACTATGCAAAAAACAAAATGCAAAGAGTCAATGTATGAGGTTTTGTAAGATGCCTTAAAAATTGTATATCCCCGGAAACTACCAGCAGGAAAAAGGTTATGATGATAGGCCTGTAATGCTATTTTTAAACCATATGAAAATAAATATTTGTTAATGTGTTACATGCAAATTGGGTGATCTCTTCTGTACAGACCACATGCTGTGATTTGTTGAAACGTATGCTGGATCTACACCCGGCAAGTGTCAGACAGGTGGGGTAGCCTATGTCCCCGCATTTCTAAAATACCTGGTACTAGTATAATAAACAATTCTTAACCCGGTCTGACTTCAGCCACTCAATTTATAAGCACTATGCGTGCCCTTCACTGACGTCCTGTTAAAAGCAAGGATTGCCAAAGCCAATAGTGTTGGAATTAGGCATTGTCAGGTACTGCTATTAGATGCCAGGTACTTGCATCATTTTGCATCTGCTACCATAAATGGCCAGTTAATACCACTACGGCAGAGCCTAGCAAATGCCTTTCCCAACCTACACAAAAGCCAAAACTGTTGGCTTTGCCAATGCATGTTTTCCTTTTGCTAATGTTAAAGGATATTTGTACCGCGCACTATCACCACCGGAGTGGTCCCCTGGTGCTCTGGCGGCTCTGAAAAAGGGAAAAGGGGCGAGGTGAGTTAGTCGGAATAAGCTGGAAAAGTGCAAGAGAGCAGTGATGCGCTGTTGGCGGCCTCAACCCTGTAAGTCTGTTGGTTGGGTTTGGGGTGTTTTGAGGTCGGTAGTCATCGTGTGCTGGTGTGGGAGTCTGTGTTGTTTGTTTTGTTGTTGCAGTATAGTGAAGTTTGTGCAGATTATTGTGTTGCAGGCTTGTGGTTGTGTTTGGTTAGAGTTTGAGAGGTGTATGCAGAGGGGTGAAATTGTTAGTGTATTGGTTAATTGGCATTGCTGTCTGGAAGCGAGGCATTCCCAATCCAGTCGGTGCACGGCAACGGTCAGCCAAGGCTACTCCGTCCATATCTGGCGACTGGTCAGCATTTATCATCTTATTCAGTTGCTCACGCAGGCTACCGCTCCCAGCCCCTTCGAAACCTGGCACATGCCAACGCTTGCAATTACGTCCAGGGGCGGCACCTGCCACAACTCCATCCGGTCAATGCCCATGCCAATATCCACAACTTATTTCAAGTGTGGCAAGTGTCAGCATTCACACAACTCTACACAGTATGATACTGGGTCGCAATTATGGAGCGGGTGAGGTTGTTGGCTGGAGTTGGCTAGGGGTGCTGATTTCTGTCCTCATGAGTGTCACTTGTGTCATATTCGAGAGTTTCTTTAGTCGGTTCTAGATTTTGTCAGTGTCATCCTAAATTTTTCATCATGTTCTTTGTGTTTGCCGTTCGGTTGTTTTGCTTTTTCAGTTTGAATCTGTGATGTTGAAGAGCCAGGTTTTTAGTAACTTTCTGAATTGTAGGTGGTCTATTTCTTTCGGGATGTTCCAGGTTTTTGTGGCTAAGTGGGAGAAGGAGGAGCCCCCAAGTTTTTTCTTAAGGTATGGTTTTTGTTATAGGCGTATTTCATTGCTTGATCTGAGGAGTCTTGTTGGCTTGTAGATTATTTTCTTTTGTAGGAATTCAGCTGATTGTCCGCTGATTGCCCTGTGTGTTATGCACATTGTTTTGAAGGTGATGCAATGTTTGACTGGGAGCCAATGCAGTGTTTTTAGTGCTGGAGTGATATGGTCTCTTCTGGATAGTTTGAGGAGCCATCTTGCTGCTGTGTTTTGGATCCATTGTAGTTTCTTCAGGAGGTATTCTGGTATCCCGAGAAAGAGGCCTGTTTGCATAGTCGATTGCTCCAATGATGAGGGTGACAATTGTGAGTGTTTTGTGGGTGAAGGAGAGGAAAGGTAAGATTCATCTTGCTGTGTGAAGGAGGAAGAAGCATTTCTTGATTATTGCATTTATTTGTGGTTCTAAGGTTGTTGTCATTTCCGTTAGCCATGAAATATAGGTGGTGTTCTCTTGGTTTTTGGATATAATCATGATTTCTGTCTTTCCTTGGTTGATTTTCAAGTTGTTGGCGTTCATCCAGTTAAAGACTTCTTTTAGACACTCGATTAGGATTGAGTGATCGGCTTAAGTGTCTTCGATTTTGTAGATGATTTGAGCGTCATCTGCGTAGTTGTAGAATGTAATTTTGTATTTTTTGAAGATTCTGATTACTGGAGTTTGGTAGATGTTGTACAGTGGTGATAGTGAGGACCATTGTGGTACTCCAGTCATTAACTCGTGGGGTGGATTTGAAGGGTTTTAACCACACAGTTTCTGTCTGTCTGCTAGGAATGATTTAATCCAGGGTCGTGCCATGTCCGTTATTCCTTCTAGTCTTTTGGTTAGGGTGTCATGGCTAACTGTATCGAAGGCTGCAGAGAGGTCGAGCAGAATCAGGGCTGTGGTTCTGTCGGAGTCCACGTTTGTTTTTAGGTCATCCCAGATGGATAGTAGTGCTGTTTCTGTTCCTCTTGCGGGTCTGAAACCGACTTCTGCTTGGTCTAGCAGGTGGTGTTTTTCTACGTGTTCTTGGGTTCATTTGTATAGGTAGGTTTCCAGGAGTTTTGCTGGGTAGGGAATGTTTGAGACCGGCCTGTAGTTGGAGAGGTCTTCTACGTCGCCACTTGTGTTTTTTAAAAGTGGTTTGATAAATGCTGATTTGAAGGCTCTTTGTACAGTTCCTGTTGCTAGTGAGCGATTTAGGAGGTTTCTGTAATATTCTGATGGCGTTCCTTGTGCGAGGATTGATTTGTAGATGTCCGGTGGGCAGGGATCCATGGGTGACCCTGCTTTCTTACTGTGTTTTTAACAGTAACACAAAAGCCTCTGCTGATATTTTGGGAAAGTTTTGGAGTTTGTGCTGTGGCTCTCTTAGATCCGGTTGGTACAATGTTATGGTTAGTTGGTCTTTTTTGTATGATTTATCGGATGTTGTTGATTTTGCTCTTGAAGTGGTCTCCAGGTCGTTGCAAAGATTCTCTGAGGGAGTTGGGATTTTGTCGCAGCCTGTTGGGTTTCTCATTTCTTTAATGATGTTGAACATTTCTTTTTGTGTGTTGGTCGCATTGGTGATTCTGTCATCATAATGCTTTCTCTTCGCCTTTTGTATTTCCTTCTTTTATGCGCAGATTTGTTTCTAGAACAGTATTTTTTTTGTCTGGGTTGTATTCTTTCCTCCATTCCAGCTCTATCTTCTTGTCCTTTTTCATGGTGCTTAGTAGTGGGGTAAACCATTTTGCCATTGCACTTTTTTTTGATGGGGTGAATGGTTTTTCCGGTGCGATCTTTTCATTTGTATCAGCGATCCATTTGTGAAGTAGCTCCGCTTTCCCGTCTAGGTCAGCCAGCTCTAGTTCTGTAATTGAGGGTTTGGTCATCTCCAGTTGTGCGAGCAGGTTGCTTGCTTTGACGGTTTTCCAGTTTCTTTTTGTGGTGGTTGTGAGTTTGGGGGCCTGGATGCAGAATTGAGTTGCTACTCAGATCACAAATAGGATGATGAGATGGTCGCTCCACAGTATTTGTATCAGTGGTGCCGTGGTAAGTTTTTCCTTGGCGAAGATTGCGTCAAGGCTGTGTCCTGCTGAGTGTGTTGCCACTTTGACCAGCTGTCATAGTTTCATGGTTGTAAGTTGTCCAATCGGTGAGTTTTGGGAGTTGGCGTGACTTGCTTCAAACCAGATGTTGAAGTCCCCCAAGATAATTAGATGTTCGCGCTTGATGGCTATGTTGGTGATGGCTTCTATGAAGTTATCGACAAAGGTTTCATTGTATGACGGTGGTCTGTACACCAGGATGAATGTGATGTTGGTTTTTGGGTTCGCTGATATGTGTATGACCATGGTTTCACAGTTGTTAATGTTAAAGGAAATTTGTACCGCGCACTATCACGACCGGAGTGACCCCTGGCACTCTGGCGGCTCTGAAAGAGGGAGGGAAGTTGAGTTAGTGGGTGGAGGCTGGAAAAGTGCAAGAGTGCAGTGATGTGCTGTTGGCAGCCTCAGCCCGTTGGGTCCGTCGGCTGGTCCTGGGGTGTAAGCGGCCGGTAGTCATTGTGTACTGATGTGCGAGTCTGTGTGTTTGTTTTGTTGTTGCAGTGTAGTGAAGTTTGTGCGGTTTGTTGTGCTGGAGGTTTGTGGTTGTGTTTGGTTTGGAGTTTGAGAGGTGTATGCAGAGAAGGAAATTGTTAGTGGTATTGGTTAGTTGGTATCACTATCCTGAATTGACCAGTTGGGCTCGTGTAATCTTACCCGATGGGGTGCTTGGGCACCCTGTGCCTCTGAATGTTCGTGCCCGTTTTTCATTCGAGGCCCCTTGAACATCTCGCTGCCTCCTCCGCCCGCTCCGTCAACAACCTTGCATGTTCCTCACCCCTGCCCACATGGCTAGTGCACCTGCCAGTGTCGATACCTCAGTTAGTGCGGTGATTGGTGGTATCTCGCCAGTTCCACAACCCAGTGGTACCTAGTTGTAGCTATACGGGCGGTTGGGATGGTAAGGATTGGCTGGGGTTGTTTCCTCCATCTCCATAGGTCTCGTATTTGAACCACTCTGTCCAGCGTCACCCCTCCCGGTGCCCTGAGTGCTTCTCAGTCGGTTCTGGGAGCTTGTCAATGTCCTTTCCCTATTAGACATTTGTCTTACTTTTGTTTCGGTTTTAATCTCTGGTATTGAAGAGCCAGGTTTTTAGTAATTTTCTGAATTTAAGGTGATCTTTGGTGTTCCTTATTTCTTTTGGGATGTTGTTCCAGGTTTTTGCGGCTAAGTGGTAGAAGGCGGTGCCTCCAAGTATTTTCTTGATGTAAGGTTTTAGTTCCAGGTGGATTTTGTTGGTTGATCTGAGGGGCCTCGTTGACTTGTAGATTATTTTCTTTTGTAGGAATGATGATGTTGAGAGGTTTGTCTGTTTTTATTTTCGGATGTCCTTTGAATGCTATCGCAAGGCCTCCTCCTTTTTTATTTTTCCCGTTTACTTGAAGGCATTTGAAGTTGGTTGGGAGGCAGCTTTGGAGTGTGATTTTGTAGTTTTCGTCCAGCTAAGTTTCTGTGATGAATAGGATGTTGATGTCGTTTTAACATGGATCTTGCGTAATGCCAGTAAATAAATGGCAAGAGGCTAGTACAAGGAAACATGTCTAGAGTGGACGCATCAATGTAGTCCTTCCCCAAATGACATAACACTCATCACGTTGGCTTTGAACATAATGACAGAAATAAAAGCTACAAATGGCATGCTATTGTTGGAAAACATGTCCATTTTTGCATCACCAAAGTACCCCCATGACGTGATAATGCACATCATGTTGGTCTTGCAGATAATGCTAGGAAAAATGCTTGGGTCATTATAAGTAAACATGCCCTTACTGTATTTGCAACAGGGGAAGGGCACTCATATTCTCTGCCCAGTGTTCCAACCACCCGAGGCCCTTCCCTGGGTGGCACCATCTTTTTTTTTTTTCTCTCAAATGTGGAGAGGCCACAGGGAGCCTCCCCACACCCCCAAAACAAACCCAACCCCTTCCTCACCTCCTCCCTCCCCCCTCCTTACCTGCTGAAAAGGAGCTTTGAGTTACATACAATATCATATTAGTAAACCATATTTGTGTTTTCTACTGCATTTGACCAGTATTCCCCTCTTCTTGTCAGCAATAATTGTTTACTTCACAGTAGTTCTTTTTGGTTCTTTTCATTTTCGTGTGTGGTTGGTCAATAGTTGTTGACAGGTATCCGGTGGGACTCTTGTGCTCAGCCACTGTGAAGGAAAGGGAACACCAGGCTGTGTATCGTGACCATGTACTTCACCACACTTTGCCTCTTTGATTTATAACAGGGAAATCCTACTATAGCTGCAATCTTTCTAATGTGGTAGTTTAGCTTTTTGCTGTTATTTATATAACCTATTTATGTTTTGCTCAGGTGCAGCGTTTTTGGGCCTTTCTTCTTGCTGTATCTATGACCACCTTCTCGGGGTGTGGATCTGAATGATCTACTGGCCACCCCTCATGATCACCCAATCTTTGACAGGCTTTATTAAGTTTGCCCCCTCCATTTTTATGGGGTCCCGGGGGAAAAAGCCTTGTGTTCCAAAGTACATACTGATGCAAAGTGTTGAAGAAGGGGGATTTGGATATCCAGATTTAATGAAATATTACAGAGCATTTTTACTTTAAAAGAGTTCATATTACTTTAGAGAAATAAATGAAAAGGAACCGATTTGGTTGCGTATGGAAAGGGATATGTGTGCACCATATGATCTGGGGAATATTTATGGTATGGGTAAATTACCAAATAAACCGTTGAAACTAATCCCGGTGGTGGCAACTAGACGGGTGATAGGGTTGTGGTTTAGAGAAAATGGACAGGGCTGTGGCTTCAGCCCAGATGCTTCTATATGGTATAATGAAGCTTTGCAAGTAAATAATACATGTCTGAGTTGGATTAGTTGGATAAATAAGGGAATCCTGAGGCTAGGGGTTGTGATGGATGGAGACCAATTGTTGCGTTTTGAGGAATTGCAGTGTAGATATGGTTTAAGTCAAAGAGAAATGAATAGATACTTGGCTTTAGCTTTCATGATTAATTTGAGGATAGGTATGGCTGGTGGTTCTGTTGGGGGGGAAAAAAACAGAGATTAGCAAATTATTAGAAGATCAAGAATATTGTGTGCAAATGTATATACAATTTATGCCTATTGATAAGAATCTTCAATTAGCATGGACTGGATTGAAGGAACATTGGTCGCTTGATGTTGGTAGGGTCATTTCTGGTGTGGATTGGAGAGACATTCTGAAGGTGAATTTGAACTTGGCAGCAGACATGGGTTTGCGTTTGATTCGACAAAGTTATTGGAAGGCTGTATTGGACACCAGCTAAGATGTTTAAATTAGGGCTTCAATCTAATTATTTATGCTGGTGTTGTGATATTGGTAGAGGCACTCTTTTATATTTTCTGTGGGAGTGTCCGAGAGTGCAATTGTTTGGGAAAGATGTCATTGATAGGATTGACTTGATTTTTGGAATAAACTTGCAAAGATCCGCAGCAAACATAATTTTGCTATCACATAAAGAAAGAGGTGTGCGTGCTAGAAAACATACTTGCTGGATCGACAGGGCCATGATGGTAGCAATTAAGCTAATTTTCAGAATTTGGAAGAGGAGGAAAAAGCCTAATTTTAAAGAGTGGTTAACAGAGTTGCATGGTTTATCATAGTATAAGGTTTCATTGAAAAATAAAGATAAAGAAGAGGAATACATGAAGTTATGGGGACCATTTGTGGTTCTTTATGATTGATATGACAGCAGGGCTGTTCTAATGGATGTGACATCTATGGGAGAAGGTGGGATAAAGTGGGGGTGAGGTGTTTTTTTTTTCTCTTTCGTTCTTCCCACTTGTGTTGTCTTTTGTGTTGTTTTGTGTATACCTGTCAGTTTAACTATTATGTTTCACAGGATGCAGCTATTTTGTTGGACTGGACGATGTATGATGCTTAAGATGTTCTGCAAATTTGGTTGTGACGGTTTAATGTGAGACATTGTTTACTTTATGTGAAGTTGTTACTGTTTATTGCAAACTTAGTGTTTTAAAAAAAAATCTGTTCTTCAAAATTATATAGTTAGTAGTTCTGTTTATTCGGATAAAAACACATCCATCAAACACAAGCAAAACATATCATACAAAACATTTCATAAACAGATAGTACATTATATATCAGTTCACCACACACTTGTTAAAATATTCTAAAATGATATGACCATAAAATCTCACATCTTAAAATCTTAATGTGCAGCATCCAGAACTTGTATGAACCCTTTTCTTCTGTACATAGCATCCTTCAAGTAAGACAACAAAGCCCATGCCGTCAATTCAGTCTCTGCCGTCAGTAAAAATATCATGGCTGACCTAAACTGACACAGATCCGTGCGTTTTAATATCTGAAGGATCGTCCGTTTTCTAATCTCCCCATAACCTGAGCAAAACAATACAAAATGACTCAGGTTTTCATCCAGGGCACCGCACACAGGTCATCTGGAAAACCTGTCCATTTCGATGTATTACCTCTCAACCGTAAACAATCAAATCTTTCCCTAGTAATGAGCTAGCTATGATGTTTATTCCTGGCCCAGGCAAGATACAGCTGTAACATTGAAATCCCACTTATAAGCTTATGAACGCTGTCTGATTGTTTCACACGTGTTACAAAAGCATGTTTGACCACAATCCCCCGAGTCACTACCTCCTTAAGGGATCTTGTTTCCTCTGGTAGGAGCATTACTGCTGGAGGTGGCATGATAGGGACATTGGACTGGCATAAGAGCTCCTTTACCGACCTCATCCAAGTTATTTTCGCCCACATGTCCCTGTTCAGTGTAGATCTTATAATAAATGGCATTTTTATTTCCCCATATTCTCAGCCATAAAAGGCTTGGGGCAGCCATCCAGTCATACTCCCAAAAGGTCAGCCTCAGTTCCCTGTGGGCCGAGGTGCAAGAAGAACCAGGGAGCCTCAATATGTTTTTAAGAAACCGATTTTCCTTGTCCTGCAAATCGCCAGGTTACAGTAGCCCTACAGGGCCGCCTCATATTGCGTAGCTGCCTTGACTTGCAGGGTATAGACCCTAAGGGCATATTGCATGTGCTGGCCCTTAAATATTGCCGAGAAGCTCCCCAAGTATTGAGACATCTTCACAGACTGTTTTTAAAATGTGCCCTACCCGTTAAAGTCTCAGAAACTCTGACACCCAGATAATCAAATTCTGCCACCCTGGGAATAACTTCACCCATGCACAATATGGGGCACAGCTTAATGAGCTTCCTGCCTCCACTAAAGCCCATCACTGCGAACTTGACAGTGTTAATCTTCAGTTCTAGGATTCTCATAAAGAAGACTTACGCATCCACCAGTGCCTGTAGGGCCCTCAGGGTTCTGGCCATAAGCACCGTATCATCAGCATATGCTAGAACCGGGAAGGACCTGCCCCCCAATTTCAGAAAGTCCACCCTGGTTCTCAACGCCTGTAATAGTCCATTCATGTACAGAGTGAAGAGTATGGGGGCTAGCGCGCACCCTTGGCTTACCCCCAGCCCTATGGGAAAACACTGTACACTTCCCACTAGGTCCAAATCGAACATTTGCACTATTATCAGCATGGATCTCCCATAGTACTCCCAATATTTCCTTGGTGCAACCCATGGTCTCAAGCACAGCCCACAACCTTGGCCGGTCAACCTTGTCGAATGCTGTGCTTAAGTCCAAGAACGCGAGATAGACCACTTTGCCCCTATAAAACACAAAATTGGACACCAATAGGTACAAAATCAGCACTTGCGACATTGTACCCAGACCAGTTTGAAAACCAAATTGGATATCGGTAAGGACCTCGGCCTCTGTAAGCTAGCTCTCTATATGACCAAACAGTACCCGGCCAAAAGTTTTAAGAGGTGTCCAAGAGAAAAATCGGGTGATAGGATGAGGGCAAAGTTGCACCTCCTTTTTTAAAAATGGGAAAGATGGTTGCCATCCTCCAAGACGGTGGATCATGCCCTGAACTCATGCAGGCATTAAAAGCCAGAGTCAACACAGGAGCCCATAGGTCGATTTGGTCCTGAAAAAGATCAGCTGGTATGACGTCCGGATCAGGAGCTCGGTTTCGTGACTGGGCCCCTATTGCTTTCACCACCTGCTCCAAGGTGAAACATAAGATAACATCCCCAGACACCTTCTGTTTTTGAGAGCAACCATCATTGAAAAGTGTCCCAAAGTGAGATACCCAGTCCGCTGCCCCTACATGTGTACCCTGCGGGCCCTGACTTCCATTGTCTAATGGCCCCCCTTAACAAACTCCCAAAACCCTTGCCATCATTCAGCCTAATTTCCTCCAGGCCTTGTCTTCCAACTCCAATTTCCTTTGCTCCAGTCGCCCTGCGATTGTCAGAGTGGGCTTGAACTATGCTCGGTCTGTCCTCCACAGCGCCTTTTAGAGCATCTAAAAGAGCTGATTTGGCCATCCTACAGCCCTAGTCAAACTGGCCCCTCCTCCCACTACTCCCCTGTCGTTTGTGGACCGTCATGAAACCCCCCCTATAAGGGTGGCCAGGATAGCCATAAAGAATCTGACCACTTCCCTGGGAACAGTTGAACGCTCCAGAATTCCCATTAGTTCCCTTTTTTGCTTGGCCAGTATTTTCTATGCAGGCCAGAGCCATGTATTTCCCCCCATTTGATTCTTCTACCAAACACTGCGTCACTGTCCACTTGACACGGTAAGCCAGACTTTTGACCCTCCCCCCTCAGCCAAGCCTGTAAGTGTTAAAACCAAGGGGTAGTGGTCACTATTCCCCACTCTGGATACTTCAAAACTCATAATTAGTTTCCATAGGTCCAATGATAAACAAAAGTAGTCTATGTTCGAAGTGCCCCAATGGTTACTAAACGTACATCTCCCAGGAGTATCCCGGTTAATATGCCCATTCACAGCACACATGCACATTTCAATGGGCCAGACACTCAATTGTAGGCCCCTAGTACAAACCCGGATATCCTCCCTTTGATGATCCAAAACCTTTAAGATATGGTCCTCCAAAGGTTCATAACGATCTTTAGTCGAGCCGCAACCCATTTTGACATTAAAATCTCCCCCCCACGTTCCCCAGATTAATCTGTGCTGTGTGCACCCTGCACCAATCCTACATTTGTACAAAAATGCCTTTAATCTGGGCCATTTATCCCCCTCTACCTTATTCGGGATATAGTTTAAAACATCAAACCTCTCAGTACCGGGTGGTTTAAACTTTAGAAATTGAAAATAGTCCAACGTTGTCTCACCCACCTCTACCCGCCAGGGTAGGGATGCCTTGACCATTACAAACCAAGCCTCCATAACACCTTCCCCTCCTATTCTTTTAGCAGGGATGCCAGAAGAGACATAGCCATTCAGGAGTGGAATCTCTAGATCCCAGGTTTCCTGCAGTAGGGTGATCTGATGGCACTGCAAGAATTCCACATTCTCATTAAACTGCAGTTTACCCTTTGAGCCAGCAATATTCCAGGAAATAATATTTACTTCTATAGGAGCCACAATTGACCCCCCCCCTCAACCCCCTGAAAGAGGACCAAATCTGTTCTGGGACACCAAGCTCCCAGTACTTTCATCCCGCCCCAATCTTTGAGGATTACACCTACTCACATTTCCACATAAAGGTACACAAACTACACTTTGGGGAACTGAGGGAGCCCCCCCTCCATTCTCAGGTCCCCAAGTAAATATCTTTCCCTTCGGTCCTCTGGTTGGAGAATTATTCCACAATACAATCCCCCTTGACGGTTTTCTTCGTGGGGCCCACCCATCCCACTCTTCTGGCCATTATTAATGAATCGGTGTCTATGCTAGGGCCCATCAAGTTAGAGTATATCCAGTGTGCATCCTTGTTCATCAAAGATGATGTTGATTCCTGGGCACCTCACGGTAAACCCTGGACACCCATTATCACTCCCACCAAGGTGGGCACCGCTGGGGGCAGACTTAAAACTACACTCTCGCTACAGGCCCTTCCTTATTCCACGGCCTTCACTGAGGCTCCCAGTGGAGGCTTTGTGCAACCTGAGGGCAGCATCCTAGGATTGATGCAACTTGCAGGTGCACTAGCAACTTGGCCCGGGGGGGGGGGGAGTTCCTCCTACAACACCACCCTCCCTACCACCCTGTCCCTCGTTATTCCTCTCTAATAACGGCCTTGCTCCATACTTAACCTTCCTCTCTCACTCTTCCGATTCGTTTCCTCCACTTTTTGTTTCAAATCTCTAATTGAGTCGTCCAGTATCTCCAAGGTGTTTGTAACCCATTTTTAAATGATTGGAGCAGGACATGTGTGGACTCATTTTAGCCAGCCATTTTGTTTGAGGATAGTTCCCTGGTGGTGCGTCCCGATTTCTGGGGCAAAATTTGGTAGAGGGGTTTCAATTTTTTGTCTAACAAGGACTCTAACCAAGCCTTGTCATCGTCTATCGTGGTTGAGGCTATCGAGAGGTCCCCCAAGGGTAAAATATCCCCCCGGTCCTCCCTCTCCTCAACCCCACCCCCCAAGAAAGCCGGTGGAATCACATACTCCCCCGAGTTACCCAATCTGCCAGTGCCCTCGCCTGGGGAGCGGTCCACAAGAACCCCTTTGTTCACATTAGATCCAGCCGCCCCCAGTTCCCCCCATGCCATCTAGGCCAGCCTCATCAATGCTCACATTGCATGACACAATGGGGGCTAATAACCCCTCACTCGCCCACCCCCATCTAAAACATTTGCAGCCCCTATAGAGGATGCTGCTTCCCCTATGGCTTTTTTCTGTCACTTGGATCCTATCTGCCCGATTCCCTGCCATTATTTTTAAATGGGAATCCAGAGATAGTTGACTTGCCACTCGCCTAGAATTGGGGCCCCTGGGTACCGAATTGGGGGTAGCCTTAGGGACTTGTGCTTGTTTTGGCTTTTTGGCACTAGTGGCCATTTTTCCCGGGGCTCCCGCCTCTCTGAATTTTCTTTTAACTATTTCTACACTTTAACACCAGATGGTCTTCGCACAAAACGTTCACTGCAATGGAGCTGGAGCTGGTCCTGCTGCAGTACAATACAATTATTATGGGCGCCAAACCAGGGTCCTCTGTGCAGGCGGGTGATCAAAGGCATGCCGACACGCAAAGCGGGTAATGATCACACCCGCCCCCCCCCCGCCCCAGACCACAAGGACTCTGCCAGACTCTGCTCGCTCCACTTACAGAGAGGAGTTTTGGACAGTTGGCTCCTCCTCCAATGATTACCAGTGAAAGCAGACCGTAGCTACCGCAAACAAGCCCCGGACCAAAAGGATTCTTATTTATATACGTCCTTTATGTAAAAAAGGTATCCACAGTACAAAAATATAATTAGTGAAACACAATTTTTCCCTTATATGAAAATGGCTTCAAACCTTGATACATAACAAAGCTGATTAAAAATGCAATGTGAAGGAGATATTGTTTTAAACGGTTCCTGAAAATGTCAATAGCGGTGCATAGACATAACTCCAAAGGAGGAGCCTTCCTTAATCTAAAGGCTGTTAACTGAAAGGATCAAAAATGTGACAGCATATAGGAGGATAAGGAATAAAAAGAAATAATTGTGAATATCAGAGCTGACGATTTGGACAGTAAAACAAAATGAGTTCAGAAAGATAAGGTGGTGCAAAAGTATGTACACATTTAAAAACAATACACAACATATGAAACCTGAAGTCAATGAGCAACCATTGAAGACTGGAAAGATAGGGATTAATAGATGATGAATAATTTAAATTGTACAAAACACGTGCAGCAGAATAATGTAGTTTGGACAAGAAAGTATCACATTTTGAAAAGGAGGAGTAGTACCTGAAAACTTACTTGGGTAGCTAATTTTCTTAATGCTAAATGAGTGAGAGTGACAAGATTGAGTTATTAGTCAAATTAATTTCTGAAAGTAAAGATCACATTCAAAAATGAACCCACAGCTACAAGCAACACCAGCAATTGGAAACTGGAAAGTTAGGAAATAGAATTCAGAAAGCCTTAAAGACAGCAGTGGGCTCTAGTAAAAAATAAAACCTGTTTTGTGAGGATTAAAGCGTAGAAAGCAAACTCGCATCTAAGACTCGACAGTACAGAAGCATTGAGAAACACGCTAATTAAGACAATCTGTGAAAGAAGCCAAGATCTGAACATCACCATCATAGAGTTGTACATGAAAGTCAAAAGATGGAATTAGTGAAGCCAGAGGTACAGAGGTAAAGGATATTAAGTACATCGAAAAGGACAGAGTTCATAAACATTGGAAACTCAATGAGAATTTCATTATTGAGGAGGAAAGTGAAACATTCTCGGAAACCTGTAAGGAACAACTATGTAAATAAGAAGAAAGACCAGATGAAAAGTGCAAGAAATGCCTTGGGAGGGAAAAAAGTGAGAAGCAAAATAAGGTTTATCGAGTGTATCAAAAGCTGCAGACATATCTAAACCGAGGATAGAAGAACCTTTGTGGTGTGGCGCATGCAGAATAGAAACTGAAAGAGCAGTTCCAGCAGAATAACCAGACCCGTCCCTGACTGAGTTGACTTAAGACTGTGAGTGTTAAGATAGACCTATAGGTGAGACAGAACTGAATGTTTAAGAATTTTAGAAGGATATAGAAGTAATTCATAAAAAAGAAATTGATATTAGAAAAATGTGCACTGTCTAAAGGGCTTCTTGATTAGAGAAATGACCGGCCTGCTTCAACTAACTGGAAAAACAGCCTAGACTGCAAAGAAGAATTTATTAAAATATGAAGGTAAAGTAGAGGAGAAGGAAAGACAGATTTATTCAAAGAAACAGTCATAGGATCAGAAGGAGCATGAGTAGGCTTTGTTTCAGCAATTAAGGAGGCAACCTCAAGTTCAAAGATTGGGGCAAAAGATAAGTGAGTGATTACAAGATGTGGAGCTAGAAAGAGGCCAAAATTCATTCCATTTAAAAAAGAAGTACCCGATATCCTCAATTAAAGAAAGAGACACATTTTCAGACTTAAGTGTATAAGTACAGGACGGATCTGAAGAAGGCGAGGCTAAAATATTACTGAATGTAGTGGAGCGATTTCATGGAAAAGAATTAGGAATTGATAGTATTGACTCTGCTTCACAAATATCTGCAGAAAATGAGTAGTGAAGTTGCGCAAAAGTTTTCAAATGGTCCCTTTCTACTTTTTCACCATCTTTGTTTGCTTTCTTCAGATGGGTCCTTATTTTTCTGAGTGTTGGTAAATCATGGCCAAGGCAGGCGATATCTGGAAGAAAAAGGAGTAGCAGGCCATATAGTATTTAAAGATGAAAAATTGAGTTTGAAAAAAATAATCTGCATCAAAAGGATTTGACATTTTAGATGTAGGAGGAGAAGAAGAAATTAAATTAGTAAAGAAAGTAAATGATAATTGTCGAAGGTCACACATACAAAATATATTAGATAAAGGAACTTGAGAATCAGTAGAAGAGGCAGAAAAAAGTGGGGTAAATAAGATAATGATCTGCTGACAGGATACAGACATGAAACAATGACAGATTGGCAATGTCTTCAGTAGCAACACTTCGTGTAAGTATGCTGCCTTTGATGTAATATGGCATAATTTATGAATACCACAATGTTTTTTTTATTTGCAGGCAATTTACTTCTTGATTTGGAAATGTAGAAGATGGGATCAAGATCTATGGAGGAGATTATTTTCAAATGGCGCCATTGACCTAAATTTTTCTCCCACCATCATTTAGGTTAACTGTGATATGGGTCCCTTGCAGATCCGATTTGATATGTGGTCCTGAAGAAGACATTGCCAGTTAACAATAGGATGGTTTGTTAATTCTAGTTTACAGTACTGAATCGATGTGATTCCTTGACCTTTCAAAGAAATTGCCCTGTCTCATCTAATCCTCCTCAACTAGCCAAACCTTTAAACAGAATTCCACCTGTGGGGATTTCGACACTGGACAATTGGATTTTTGGAATGTTTTGATTTGCACTTTTAAATTTCAATATTTTGCCATTTGTTTCTCTTTAAAAACATGTTTTCTCCTTTCTTATCCTTTTTCTCTGTCATTATATTTCTGTTTCATTGTGATTTTACTTTTATTATGATGCAGAGATCATTAGTATTAAATGACATTGCCGTAAGTTCATCAATTGTTTCTCAAGTACTAAGGCCCAAGACAAAGGCCCCTGTCTGCTCCCTGTCCACTACCAGATCGCTACTTGGGGTCCTTTCTGCACCCTAGCACCTGAACTTCCATGATGTTGCCTCCTCACTCATCTACAAAATCCTGACTGCCTTGACATTCGCACCTCCTTAACTATGGGTTTGTTCCCTCCTTCTGGACTCACTCCTACCCCCTTTTGACTTTCACTGTCCCTCTCTGCTTGCTTCTCCCATGTTTAAATTCTGAATTGCATTGCGTTTTTAGACACTTTCGTAGCATCTGAACCCAATTGTAAATTCACATCTTGCTTATTTTTGCTTTTTGGTTTAAAAGTCAAATCTTGCCGTTTTTGCTTTTTGGTTTAAAAGTTAAATCTTGCTGGTTTTGCTTTTTGGTTTAAAAGTCAAATCTTGGACTTTTGCTAAATTGCTATGCACTTCGCTTGTATTTGTTGCTTCTCTGTAACTTGCTGGCCCAGTGACTTCACTGCTCTTTGTTCCACTCTTACCTGCATTTCCTGCCCACCCCCCGCTTCTCCCTCCTTTTCTCACTAACACTCCCATGGTGCTTTCTGTCCCTCCTATCTATTCCAACTGCTTCTCCATTGACTACCCTTCCCTTCTCACCACGTCTGGTAGGAAGAAGTTCAAAAAGGATATCTTGGCCTATCGCGGATACCTATTCCAGCGCTTCCTCCACACACACACACACCGACATCCTCTTTGTCGTGCCTTCGCCAGATCTATGGGTTCTTCATTGATCTCTGTGCTCTGCCCTATCTCCTCCTCTCCCGTTAATGGAGGCATCCGCTGGGAAGCTCTCATGGCTCCCTTCCACTCCTCTAAAGACATCATTAATGTCTACCTTAATGGGTTGTCTTGTCATGGTCCAAGGCCATCAGGCCAATCTCCTCCTCTTTTATAGGCGCTTCCCTCACCTCATCAGTTTCCTTTCATCTCCTGCTGTTCCCTTCTCTCCCCCCCCCCCTTGGCTACCTTGCCCTCTCTTCCCTCCTCCTCTGCCCACCTCGGGCTCCTTCTCCTCCGGATGGCATATCTCTAGTTTGTACCCCTCCCCAGAAGGTCTTCTAAGGCTGGCAACCTTCATCTTGCCACTCTCAACTCTCGCTCTGCTGTCAAACACTCCTCTGACATCTGCCACCTCCTGGAAGAACGTGACCTTGATGTCCTCTGTCTTACAGAGGCATGGTTCACGGCCAGCTCTGTCACAAGCTTTGACACTCTCCTCCCTGATGGCTACAAGATCCTCTCTGCACCCAGATCCACCCGGTCTGGAGGGGTTGTAGCCCTGATCTTTCCTCAGTGGATTCCTACCTCGATCATTCCCACGCAGACATACTCCTCTTTTGAATGCCTTGTCTGCAGGATTTCTCTCTCTCCTAGCCACTCTTACCGTGGCTACTATCTACCGGCCTCCTGATTAGATCACCTAATTTCTCTGAGTGGGCAGACCTCTCCTCCCCCTTCTGGCCTCAACTGGTCCTTCTTGGTGAACTCAATTTCCATTTAGACACTCCTTGTTCCTCCTCTGTACTCTTCTGTGACCTCTTACTCCCTCTCCCTTTCTATCCTCCACTCTAGCCCGACTCACTTTGCAGAGCACACACTTGATGTCTGGATCTCCTCTAACCTCCCCCTCTCCATCCCTCTGACCACTCCTCTCTCCTGGAGTGATCACTCCCTCCTCTCCCCTCCCCCTCTCTTCCCCCAGGCCAAGCCTACCCCAACACTGCCACCTACGTTCTCTGACATCCGGCCCATGAAGCGTGCGTTATTGGCGGCTTTTGCCACAACCTTCTCTCCACCTCAATCCACCTCTGGCTAACTCACATCCTGACACAGCTCTGTCTATGTCCTACTCTTCTATTTATGATACTCTTGATGCTCTTGCCCCTGTCATGAGGATCCGTTTGAAGCCCAAAGCCAAGTGTAATTCTTGGCATGACTCTGACCTAGCTACACTTAAACGTAAGTGTAGGGCGGCTGAGAGGAAATGGAGGGCTTCCTGTTCATCCTCTGACAAACTAGCCTGTCGCCTGCTCCAAAGGCAATACCGACTCTGTCCACACCAAGAAGAGAGTCCACATCCAAGCCTCCACCTCTGCGGCATCTGACAACTCGGCCGAACCGTTTAAAATCTGCAATGACCTGGATAACACTGTTGCAGTCTCTAGCCCTCCTGTCACCTCCCTGGCCCTTTGCATGGCCCTTGCCTCTCACTTCATCTCAAAACGCATGACATCCTCTCCACCCTCACCTCCCCTATCCTTCTGTGAACTCTGACCCTCCTTCAGAGACAACCCCCACCATCTTTCTCATCCTTTCCTCTTTCCTCGCCATATGAGGTCGCTGGACAAGTCTGATCTATGAAAGTCTCATCAAAACAGGTTCATCTCTGTTCTTCTAAAACCATCAAGGACCACATTGACACCATCACTCCGGCCCTTCCCAATTTTTTCCAAGCTCTTGTTTGCCTCAGGAGCCTTCCCCTCCCATGTGAAGCACTCTCTTGTGCATTCTCTTATCAAGAAACCCACAGCTGATCCTTCTTGCCCGGCTAACTATCACCCAATTTCCATTAATCCTCTTCTGGGCAAACTCCTGGAAATGCTGGCCATCTCTCAGCTTAAACTTCACTTTGATTCTGTTGGCTGCCTCCATGACCATCAGTCTGGCTTTAGAGCTGCCAGAAGCATGGAAACCGCTCTCTTGAACATCTGTGAAGATCTGCTCTCCAAGATGATTCTAACATTCCCTCTGTGTAACGCTCACCTGGTATCCACGGGGACGTCACTCAGCCTGTTCTGACCTCTTACGACCTCAAACCCTTCCCTGGAGGCTATTCGACTGGAGCCTGGGCCTGAAACACAGGATTGGTAGAGTTTAACTCCCTATTGTCTCTGTGTGCTTGAACCCCTTCTTCCCCAGGGTCCAACCCTTCTCTTTGATCCACAGCTCACCTTGTTTTCTTGGATAGTGTGCTCTCTGTCCTGCTTTCAGTGCAGGGACGCGTTGATTGATGCGGGCTCATTGCTACCTAGTTACTTCACTGGCAAGAGTCCGACAGGTAAGTATAATGAGTCTTTTGAACAGTTCTCTAACTTTGTTCCTTTCCTTCCTTGGATGATGGCTGGCGTTCGGGGAGGGCTGCGCGCTGCTGAGATGAATAGCGCTGAGGGTGAGTGAGAGCGCGATGCACCTCTTTTGTATTTGCATTGAACTGAGTTCTTTTTCTGTGTCTTTTAGGTGCCGCAACGTTTTCAGCGTGGATGCTGGTTATGAAGAACAAATGCGGTGGGTAGGCGCGGTATGCGGCGCCCCTAGATGTTTCCACGCTAACCTGTAGTGTATTTTCCCTCTTGCAGATGGATGAGAAGTTCCAGAGACAGAGTTCCCCCAGAGCGGCTGGGATTCAGGTAAGCGTTTGAAGCTCGTACAGTATTTAAAAATAAGCGAAGATTTGCAGAATGCTTACTAATGCCTTTTTTTTGTTCTTTTCCCTTTTCCTTAGGAAGCGGCATGCCGGGATGGGAATGACACTGCTGAAGATGCCCGCAGAACAGAAGGAGCGATGAATGATGGGCAGAAGCGCGGCACGGTAAGGCCGTTCCTAACAGTGTTCTTGTTCTTCAGGATCTGAGCGCTGAAGAAGGATGCAGGCCTACTGGAGACCGATCCGAACACGGTGAGTGTCACGCTGCAGGTGCAGAAAACGCAAAGCATGTTTCTCAGCCTGGGTGTGGCTTAAATAGTCTCTGGGTATCCCAGGTGTCTCTGGACTGAACCACACCCAAAATACTAGACCACACATGCAGTTGTGGGAACCGAAATATGTGGGGGCATCCATCTTGCCCCCATCAATGCACTACAAGTCCAATACCCAATGTTATCCTATGCTAGTGAGTGAGTCTGGTGCCACAAGCGCCAAGTCTGACTCCAAGTGGGTATTTGGAGGGGTGGAGAGGCCCTTGAGGGCCATGTAGGTGATTGTGGCCTGGCTCCAGCCTGACATCTTGGAGGGTTGGGGACATGAGGGGCATGAATCATGACACTCTGTCCTCATCCTACTCGATCTCTCCTGCCTTTGACACGGTCAACCATACCATCCTGCTCAACAGTTGTCATGACAACCTGGGTATCACCAATCGGGCCCTGGCCTGGCTGACCTCTTTCCTCTCTGATCACCCTCCCAGGTCCAACTTGGGTCCTTCCTTTCATCTATCTCCCTTTCTACCTGCAGTGTTCCCCAGGGGTCTAACCTCTCACCTGGCACCAATACCTGGCAACTCTCACCCACCAAATTGCCATTTTCTGCTCCAATTTCCAGTGCTATGCTGACGATACGCAACTCATTTTCAGGCTTCCCTCGGCTACCTCCTCCCCTTCTGTCATCTCTAATTGCCTATCTGCCATTCAGAATTGGTGTGCTGCCAACAATCTCTGCTTAAATGCCAGCAAGACGGAGATCCTCCTCGCACACCTTCGCCTTCCTTTCCCCTCACCCTCTGGCCAGCCTCCCTTGGCCCTCCTCCTACCATCACCTGCAAGGCTAAGAACCTCTGGGTCATCTTTGATTCCACACTTTCCTTCTCTGCCCACATCTCTGATGTCTCAAAAAAGTAAAACTTCCTACTGCACCTCCTCAAAGGTACTCTGTCTTTCCTCTCCTTCTTCCAGAAGCTCACTGTCTCCCGAGCCCTGGTTCTCTCTAGGTTGGACTATTGTAACAGCCTCTTTCTAAAACTACCTGCTTCTACTCTCTGCCCTTTGCAATTCATTCAGAACAGGACTGCAAGACTTGTACTTGGCCTCAAGCCCTGGGATCGTATCTCTCCAGCCCTGAAATCTCTCCACTGGCTCCCTGTGAATGCAAGGATTACATTAAGAGCCCTCTGCATTGTCCACAAGGCTTTCTGGGGCCTGAGTCCAAAATACTTTCAGCTGTCCCTCCGTAAATACCTCCCCTCTCGAGCTCTTCATTCCTCTAACTCCCTCAAGGTCAGTCGTTTTTCAAAGAAACGAGCTGTGGGTAGATCTGTCTTCGGCTGGGGCCTCCCTCCAGAACAGCTTCCCTGCAACTCTGAAACTTGAGGAGAACCATCTCCGGATCCGGAAGCACCTCAAGACCTTCCTCTTTGCTTCTGTCTTCACCTTTCCTCTCCCCTGCTGATCTGCTCTCTCTCAGCACCATGCACCTGGCCTACCCTCTGATTTCCCGTCCCCGGTACCTGCTCACCCTGCCACCCACATGAAGTGCCTCCTGGCAATCCGTTGCACTTGGGTCTGTATCTGTAACCATACAATAACCCCCAAGCCCCTTTTTCATGCACTTACCCGACACACCCTGTCTGTTGCCTTAAACCCAGCACTTGCCACTTGCTGGCTGCACTACCACTGTGTGTTGCTTTTTGTTATTTATTTGTCATCTGTTTTCCTTTGCTCAGCACTTTCCACTTCTGCCCCCTTCATGCACTTTCCCCTTTCCCTCTCCCATGCACTTGCGTGTTTGGAATGTCACTGGGTCTAGTAAGATCGTTGTTTTTGTTCTCCCTTGGTCCCCTCCTTTGCCTTGTCACACTCTGAAACACTTGTCTACGAGCACGATACAAATAAAATATCAATATGTTTATATTATTTGTATTATTCTATAAATATTTCTTGGGGGGAACACTTTATTAAACATACTTGATATATTTTTTCTATTTATTTGAATTATATGTTTATTTTGGGCAAAGTTGTCTATATTAATGTGTGGACTGTCATTGATTTCAGTAAATAATGTATTTGATACAAAGTTAGTTAATTTAGGCGATCAACCCATAGCTAATGTATTTATGATATGATAGGATAGGTTGTTTATAACGTCCTTCGTACACTGAGCCTTCTAAGCGCGAACCCAGGGATCGAACCTGGGTGCTCCGTGTTGTCTTGTTTCCAAGGGGGGCACGTTGCCCCTATCCTCCCGACATTTGATGCCCTCATGGGACGCAGTACTCTCAGAAGGAGCAGGCTTCTATTTCCATGGACATTTAGGACATCATGACTGCAAATTATTTGGATGTCCCCTTCTACACTGTTGAGGTGATATTGTGGATGAGAGTAAAGAGGGGGCATAGAGGAAAGAGGGGAAAGAGAGATGCAGGTGAAGATGTGGGGAGAGGAGATGGGGTTGGGGAAGAGAAGAAGGAAGATGTCAAGGAAGGGAAAAGGTGTAGCAGAGAAAGGAGGAGGGGGTACCTGGGTAGAGGGTCCATCTTCTAGATTTGTGTAATTTTTTTTTTGTTTTTTTTATCAACTTTTCAATATAAAAACAAATTACAGAAATTTACAAAAATGTACAGAAATGTTAAATTTTTTTTCGACATATATTGTTTAAAACTTAGACACAACACCTTTGTATTGTAATTTACAGTGGACCATCTACAAATTAACCGATTAATAGATTAACACATAACATTTTACTACTGCTTAGTTACTTCTTTTAACTCATACAGAAATGCAATGGCTCCTAACGAGACCGCAGTAGAAATACCAGAGTAGATAGTTCTCCACAATATGTCCGATGTTAAAACTCTAAATGGTTCAGTTAAGTGTTTAAATAATTTCACTCGGAGACTTAGGAGTGTCTCACATTCAGTGAGAAGATGTCTCAATGTTTCGATTGTGTCTTGCTGTTTGCAAAATCTGCAGAACTTTTGGTCATTGTTCATAAGCTTGCGCCGGGCCATCAGCTGTCTTGTTGACCAGAGATTAAGTCGTAATCGAAGCAGATCATTTCGATGTTTTATGGATGGAGACCTAATCAAATAGCGTTCTGGGAAGGAGTACTTCTTTACTGTGAGGGTTGTAGAGTCAAAATCACAGTAGCTCGAACATTTTGCTTTGGTATTATCCCAGTCCATAGCAAAAATCCTGTTTTTTATTTCCATTGGGTTCTGAAGCAGACTTAGCAAGGAGGCATCTATCATCGCCAGAGTGTGGATAACTTGGTTGTGCGATTTTGATATGAAAGTATCTTTTGACGCAAAAATATAGGCAGCCAATGTTCCCAAAACCGTAGTTGAGTTCCAGGCCAATAAACATTTTCAAAATAATGCTATTAGCCATATATATCTCATGTAAAGAAAAATCAGCCCCAGCTCGTATCTGATGGATAATGGGGTTGATGTAGGTAAATGCAAAACGCTTCGCCAGTACTTTGCTTCCATATTGTGCCAAAATTCCTCCTTTATGATGGGTCTTGACTCTGAGGACTATAACAAGATAGGTGATACTTTCTGATTGTAAAACGATAGGGCCGGGACCAGAGTGAACTTCCCGTATTTCCTTAGAATGATCTTAGTTTGTTGGATAAATGTTGTTACCCTATCTTGTTGCTGTTGTTTATACGTAGCAGTTTGATCCTTTGGGAAGATTTGAGCACCCAAATATGTATAATGATTCACTATTTGAAGGGTTTCTCCCATCATATTCCAAGTAAACATTACTCTTGATGTTCTTTGAGTGACATTGAAGATCATGACTTTCGTTTTTTCACAGTTAATGCTTAGATGATTAGCATTAGTGTAGGTTATCGCATTCAGAGCCTTCTGTAGGCCCATAGGTGTTTTTGACATGATAACCAGATCATCTGCATACATTAGGAAAGGGATGCTTTTGTTGATTAGTTTTGGAGGATCTGTATAGATGGTTTTAAAGGACTCTCCCACGTCCGCAATGAAGAAGTTGAATAGTGCTGACGCGAGCGTACATCCCTGTCTCAACCCTCTGAATGTTTTAACCGGTTGGGATAGCTTACCATCATTTGTTAGTCTGATCTTTATAGTCTTGTCAGTGTGAAGGTCTTCGATTAAATGAATGATGTATTTCGGACAACCTAGTCGGGTTAGTTTTTGTATTAACAATTCACGTGAGACAGAATCAAAGGCAGCCCGCAGATCTATATAAATGGTAAAAAGTGGCTGTTTTATTACTTTGTGGTGCTCAATGATCGCTGTAAGTGTCAGTAAATTGATACAAGTTCCCATTCCGGCAACAAATCCAGTTTGAAAAGGATCTCTGGCACCTGACTGAACTGTCCATTTGTTTAAATCTCTGAGGATGAATTTAGAGAACAGCTTGCCTGAGGCGTCGAGCAATGAGATGGGTCTGTAATTCTTTGGTAGTTTTCTGTCTCCTTTTTTAAAGATCGGGATAATGATCGCTGATTTCCACGTAGCCGGTACGGTATTTGTATTTATGATCTGATTAAAGATAGAATCTTTGACCATTGTACTGGGTCTTGTTTGAACATGAAATTGCTCATGCCGTCAGGGCCTGGGGCTCGTGAATTTAAGAGTTTATTTATGAAATATAGCACATCTTCCTCTTCAATTTTGAGACCTGCGTAGTTAGAGTATTCTCTTCTAACCGGACTTGACTCAGACTGCTCTTTCTGGTAGATGCTAGTAAAGTATTTTATCCACTCCAATTCACTCACTCCATTAAGTTATGCTGCTTTTTGAGTGCCATTGGTACTGTTGTTAATTAGTGCCCATATTTGCCCCATGTTTTTGTTAAGACTGCTACACAACATGGATTCCCCATCTTTTTGGTACATTTGTATGCAATGGCCTCGGAGCCAGTTCTTGTATTGGCAGTTGAGTGATTTTAATTTCTGATATTTGTCGAGGCTATTTGAGCTCAAGATCAGTTTTTTGTTTTGCCTTAAAGATGTTTTTTTTGCTTGGACGAGGGCATCAAATTTGTGTCTTGGTTTAGAAAAATCAAGTTTATGTTCTTGGTATGCTACTTTATAAAGATGGAGAAATGAAGTATAGTCAGTGGGAGCAAGTTGGCCAGCCTGCATGTTCAGCGCTATTTTTTTGCCAAACTAAGACAGATTCTGTCTATTCCATCTTAGTCTTGTGCAAGCATTATTTGCTGTTAATTGATGGTCAAAGGTTTCACCGCTCTCTTGGATGTCTGTTTCCAAATTCCATTTCAAGTTCAGGACATTATTATCACTGTACGCTTGTGGAAGAATATGAAAGCTTACAGCTCTATTGAAAGTTTCAGGATCCAAGAAGACAATCAATTATTGCGGATGCTGTTCCTCTACCTCACCTTGTATTTGGATTGATATCACCCAGGATAGAACCATTGCACATGATTAGTTTACAATTCTTCATTAGACTCTTCCATCTTAGGCAAATTAGATTACATTTTTAATTATGATTTGGTAGAAGTTGCAGATTTAAGTCCCCTGCCACCATCACTGTCGTGATATCTGGAGAGTTTATTATGATGTTCAAGAGAAATTCTAGATCTAAAAAGAAGACATCATCTGAGATACCTTTAGGATTTCTGTAAGCGTTCAATATGGCCATCATACCTCCCCCCGAAATCCAACCCAACCAGTTGCAAATACGGGTTCGGGGATGACCATGGACACAGGCTCCAATTTCTATGATTCCTAACAATCACCATTAGGCCAGAAGAGGGCCTTCCGCATCTCCCAGATATTGCTGGATTTAGTAGAATGGTATGGTCTTCCCAAATTGGACTCTTGATTAGCCATGTCTCTTGTAATAGGATTATGTTGTGCGTGGCTAGAACTTCTGCACTGGGGCCCAATAAATGAGTATGCTGCATGTGTTCCAACTAATTAAGGATGTAGTTCCTTGTTCTCTGCCTGGTTATGACTTGTTTTTCCACTCATTTTCCTGGTTCTGTGATTTCCTGATTTGATTTGTACTTGTGGTATTCTTAGTGTGGGCATAACTTCCATGTTCCTGCTTCTCCATATAGTTATCTTTTCTCTCCGTGGTGATATTTCCTTGAGCATCTAGGCACATGGGATCTCTAGCCAACACAATCCTAGGGCAAATATCACCATTCTGTCTATTTCCATGGACAATTAGGACATCATGACTGTCAGCAAATTATTTTGATATCCTCTTCTACACTGTTGAGGTGATATTGTGGATGAGAGTAAATAGGGGGCATTGATGAAAGGGGGGGGAAGGGAGATGCAGGTGAAGATGTGGGGAGAGGAGATGGGGTTGGGGAAGAGAAGAAGGAAGATGTCAAGGAAGGGAAAAGGTGGAGCAGAGAAAGGAGGAGGTGGTACCTGGGTAGGGGGTCCATCTTCTAGATTTCTGTGTAAATACTTTGCTTGTTTTTATCCTTGTTGGTGTCTACTGATGTCATAATGTTCTTACTTTGGACTTTTGAGCTTTCCACTACACTTCACCTTTCCATCCAGCCACTTCTCCATTTCACCTCTTCCTTCTTCACCCCTTCTCCCTTCTATTTCCTACCCTCATGTACCTGACCTCAGTGGAACGTTGTGTCACCGAGACATGGTTCATGGCCAGCTCTGTCACAAGCTTTGAAACTCTCCTCCTGACGGCTACAAGATCCTCTGTGCCCAGGTCCAACCGTTCCAAAGGGGGTGTCCCTGACCTTCCCAGTCCTACTCCTCTTTCGAATGCCTTGTCTGCAGGCTCTATCTCTCTCCTGGTCATTCCCTTACTGTGACTACTATCTATCGGCCACCTGGTCAGATCTCTTCCTTCCTTTCTGAGTGGGCAGACCACTCCTCTTCCCTCCTGGTCTCGACCACTCAACACCTTCTTCTTGGAGACATCTACATCCACCTGGATGCTTCCTGTCCTTCCTCTGGACTTTTTCGTGATCTTTGCTACTCTCTCTCACTCTCTATTCTCCCCTCTGGCCCAACTCACTCTGCAGGGCATACTTTGGATGTTCTGATCTCCTGAGACCTTCCCCTTTCCATGCCTCTCACCACTCCTCTCTCCTGGAGTAATCACTTTTCCTTTCCTCCCAGCTCACCCCCTCTACCACTCAGGCCAAGTCAACTCTCATCACTGCCACCCACCTTCTCGGTCATCTGACCCATGAAGCGCGTGTCAGTTGAGGCTTTCGCCAAAACATTTTCACCCCCCACTCCCACTTTGGCTGACTCACACCCTGACACAGCCCTTTCCATGCTCTACTCTGCTATATCTGACACTCTTGATGTTCTTTCCCCTGTCTGAAGCCCAAAGCCAAGTGCAGCTCCTGGTATGACTTGGACCTCGTCACCCTTAAACGCAAGTGCAGAGTAGCTGAGTTGAAATGGCATGCTTCATGTACGTCCTCTGACAAACTGGCCTGCTGCCTGCTTCAAATGCAATACCGGCTCTTCTGTCTCAGAAAAGAGCTCACATCCAAGCCTGCGTCTCTGCAGCATCCAACAACTCGGCTGAACTCTTAAAATTTGCAAGGAACTGGCCAATCCTGTCGCAGTCTCTACCTCTCCTGTCCCTTCCCAGACCCTCTGCACGCCACTGGCTTCTCATTTTATCTCTCAAACTCAGGACATCCTGTCCTCTCTCTCATCCTCGCCCCTTCCTCCCTCTACTCCCTGCTCTTCCTCTGCCCTTCTTCTGCCTCCTCTCCTCCCTCCTTCTCAGCCTTTCCCCGGTTCTTCCCTGACAAGGTTTCTAGACAAATGTGATCTATGAAAGTCTCATCAAAACGGGTTCACCCCTGTTCCTTCAAAACCATCAAGGAGTACATTGACTCCCTGGCTCCTGCCCTGGCCGACTTCTGCAACCACTCTTTCGCCACGGGAGTCTTCCCTTCACCCCTGAAGCACTCCCTTGTGCACCCTCTTCTTAAGAAACCCTCTGCCGACCCATCCTGCCCGGCTAGCTATCGCCCAATCTCCATCACTCCTTTCCTGGGCAAACTCTTGGAAAAGCTGCCCATCTCCCAGCTCAATCTTCACGCTGAATCTGTTGGTTGTCTCCATGATCATCAGTCTGGCTTCAGAGTTGCCAGAACTACGGAAAATGCTCTCCTAAACATCTGTGAAGACCTGTTCTCTAACTTTGATTCCAACAGCCCCTGTGTCCTCATCTTACTTGATCCCTCTTCTGCCTTCGACACGGTCAACCATGCCATCCTGCTCAACCGTCTCCGTGATAACCTGGGGATCACCGGTCAGGCTCTAGCCTGGCTGACTTCTTTTCTCTCTTATTGACCCTCCCAGGTTCAACTTGGGTCCTTCCTTTCCTCTATCTCTACCTGTGGTGTTCCCCCGGGGTCTAACCTCTCTCCTTGGCTGTTCAGCCAATACCTGGCACTTCTTGCCCACTACATTGCTGCGCTCTGCCCCAACTTCCAGTGCTATGCGGATGACACTCTGCTCATTTTCAAGCTACCCTCAGCCACCTCTTCTCCATCTCTCATCTCTGACTGCCTGCCATCTAGGAGTGGTGTGCCGCCTATGATCTTTGCCTTAATGCCAGTAAGACCGAGATTCTCCTCATTAGCACACCCACATCCTCCTTTCCTGTCACTCTCTGGCTGGCCTCTCTGGGCCCTCTTCCTGCTCCCATCTGTGAGGCTAAAAACCTGGGGGTCATCGTCGACTTCACACTCTCCTTCTCTCCTCACATCTCCGACGTCTCTAAGAAGTCACACTACCAGCTGCACCTCCTCAGAGGTATTCTTCCTTTCCTCTCCTTCCCTCCCAGAAGCTCACTGTCTCCAGAGCTCTGGTTCTCTCCAGGCTGAACTATTGCAACAGCCTCTTTGTAAATCTGCCTACTTCTACACTCCGCCCTCTGCAACTCATCCAGAACAGGACTGCGAGACTTGTCCTTTGCCTCAAGCCCAGGGATCGTATCTCTCCAGGACTGAAATCTCTGCACTGGCTCCCTGTGGCTGCGAGGATTAAGTCCAAAACCCTCTGCATTGTCCACAAGGCCGCTTGGGGTCTGGGGCCTCAATACCTTGAACTCTCTCTTCCTAAATATCTTCCTTCTCGAGCTCTTCGCTCATCTGCCTCCAACTCGCTCAGGGTCAGCCGCTTCTCCAAGCAACAGGTTGGTGGTAGATCTCTTTCTTTGGCTGGGGCCTCCCTCTGGAACAGCCCCCCTGAAACTTGAGGAGAACCATCTGGGGTTCTGGAAGCACCTCAAAACCTTTCTCTTTTCTTCTACTTTTTCTCCTCCTCTCCCCTGCTGATTTCCTGACTGAAACTGCACTGGTTACCTGGCCACCCTCTGATCTCGGGCCCAGGTCCCCACCCCTGCCAGTCGCATACCTGAACTGCCTCCCTGGCTACCCCACACTTGGACTGTTTTCTGTATCCCTACAGTCCCACTACCAGCACTCTGCACCTGATGCCTGCACTTACTCTTTACCCTTGCACTTGCCACCTGCTGGCCGTACTTTACTTATTGTTTTTTATTCTATTGTCCCATGTACTGCACTCTCCCCTTCCCCCCGCACTTTCCCCCTCCCCATGCACTTGCACAATCTGAATGACACCTGGCCTAGAAGGATGGTTGTCTGTCTTCCTTCTGTTCCCCCCTCCCTTGCCTCGTCGCACCTTGAAACACTTGTGTATAGGCGCGTTATAAATGCCTTATCATAAGAAAGAAAATCACCTGTGATTGTGTGGATAGAAGATGACATTGGAAGATAATGCTGTGTGTACAGACTGGGGATAGATGGGGGTTAGAATGCACCTGTAGTTGGTCAATAGGGATGCATGTGTTGGTGTAGCTAGAGATTGGTGTGATGCTGATGTAGAGATTGGGGTAGGTGGGATGTGGAGATCTGCATGAGATGGACGGTGTAGAGTGTTGGAATGTGTACATCTGGGTGGTTGAAGGATGGGCATATTCCTGTGGAAATGATACAGAGCTGCAATGTCTTTCTGGCATGGTTGAGTGGAAAGAGTGTGGATTTGTGCAGGTGAGGCAATTTTTAGCGTGTTGATCTGTGTGCCAATTGTGGAAGATAGGACTAAGTGGCTATGGCAGGCGGCTGTGGTGATAAGTCAGGAACCTTAGCTAACTCTTTTATTTGTAATTATTGCTGATCCTGCAGGAGTTCATTATCGTTAATCCAGTGCAATGGTCCTTTTTTGCATTAACAAAACACAGTCAATTAGTGCACATTGTCAAACCTACATGACATTGGTGCTTGAACGCATTTTTCATGATTGAAGCTGATTTATTAATCCAAAAACGGTATTCAGAAAGGGTTTAATCCCACGACCATCACCAGCACATGGAAAACAAGAATACAAGTTTGCAGCTTAAATCTATAAACAGCTTTTGCCAAAGACAAGAAAAAGCATCCTTATAGGTCAACCAGATCTGAGGGTGCTCAAGGTGTTTTGCTTCGGGAGACCGTCCTCGGACACACACAGACACACACGCACACGCACTCCAGTTAATTTGGACTAGACTTGATTCCTTTTCATGTTTGTATTCAGTGCACAATACAAAATAGAAAGCTTCAAGGTGCGTCGCATGTGACGAACAGTACAACAAGCATGAACCTGCAATGTTCGGAATCACAGCTGTAGAAAGGATTGAAAGGGAACGCTCTTAACCATGGTCAGGTAAGTGCCACTTTGCATGAGATACCGACAGTCACTGGCTGGATAGGAGACATCTGGATACAGGCAAGGAATGCCATATTGTCACTCCCAGGCTTGAAGACATTATCGCTCACAGCTATTCTCTTGACGGCTAGTGGCACCACATTTCTGGTGGATTCTGAGCAGAGAGAAAGGGCAGGGCAATAGTGTACTAGCAGAACTGAAGGGAGAGGCTGTGGAAGCTCAATGGCCTGCCCTGGGAAAGTGCATGCTGGACATTTGACCTGTTGGTGGATGGTCAAACCATCCGAGTTTGGATCTCTAAAACGACACGCCATCACATTTCTGAAGGTCCGAAATCATTCTAATGGCAGGATTTTGAGCCATCTGTGATGTTTCCAGCAGCTTGCTGGTGCTTCCACTGCACACTGCAGTACAGTATGAGACTCAGAGAAGGAAGGAGCACAATTTAGCGACGAGTCTTGGCTGGAAGAGAGTGCTCTTCACAGGAACATTGACATGTGGCTTGAACGAGAGCGCATGATCAAAGTGGACACTTACGTTGTAAATCCTCGCGACCAGAGCACATGCGAGCCCAGGTTTCACTGGTCCGTGGAAAGAGGGGAGAGGAGGGAATGGCCAAAATTCCGTAAAGAGACCGCTCTCTCAGCGACTCCAACCTCCATCCAAACCGGGGGTTGAACCACGCAATCCCCCCACACTTGACCCTACTTACTCCTAACTATACTACCCACACCCCTTCTCGGTTTACACATACTCCTCACCCACATCTGTGCACTGCCTGAATACAAGGAGGATGCAAATGCATATTTGCTCCCTCTGTAAATTCTTCTTCTTGTCTTCAGATGAACTCATGGGCTAGCCATGGGGCGTAGCTTTCCCTAATTAACTAACTCAATCACTTGCTTTGCTCCGCTGTCCCAATCGGAAATCTCAGGCTCTCCATGAACCTCTCCGTTCCCCATCCTCCCAGTGCTACTTCCACGGTACACGCGGGTGGACTGAGTCCCCCACTTTTTTCAGAGGGCACCGTCATATGCTAATTTCTGGTGACACCACATTCAATTGGTATGTTAATGATCCCCCCCACTTTTTTTTTTTAGGACTTGACCCCCTGGCTACCTCTCGCTTTTGGTACTTGCCCCTAACCCCTCCACATCACGTGGACTCTTTACCTCATGACATTAAGTTTATCCCCACTGATTCAAGCTTCAATGTTGCCCTCAATCAGCACCTCCTTTCCTTTGAATGAGCTGCTGGTAGCATCCCATCCTCCCCCGGCTACTCCCAGATCCTGCCCAACCACCTGTGTACCTGGATGTAAATACTAAAAAGGAATAAAGAATGGTATTCTTAGAACATATGTGAAATGTTTACTGTATACTGTGCTCATCTGTGTATGTTGTATGTCTGTACTGTCCCCCCTCACTGTCTTATCGTTTCCCTGCTGGTGTGTTCATCTTACCTTGCATCACATGTATTTTTGCAATGCACCCACATACATGATTTCCAAGTCATCTATATGTACTTATGTACAGATTTATTTAAAGCAGAGACATGAATGTTGAATGTCTCTAGATCTAGTCTACGCCTTATGGTTCCAGAAAAGTATTGAATGAAATGGAGTAATAGACCATCCAGCATGGGTGGGGGCAGTGTGCTTATTTATCACTCCTACTTTACAGTTGACAGCTTTGGCGAATACTTGTGGTGCAAAATATCACCCATGTGTGCTTTGTCAATGATAGTGACACCTTCTGATGCTTTTAAAATGTTACCCTTGTCACCGGTCAGGCCCTGCTAATCACTCCTCGCTGGGGGTCTGAAGAATTTCTAACATCTACTGCTTTGAATTATTCTAGATTATTGACCTTGGATGACTTTATTATCTGGTATAAGTGTGAGTCATCACCTGACTCCACTTATTTGAGAGATTGCCTACATTGCCCCAATTTAAAATCTGTTGTCACTACTGCGTCTCATATGGCTGGCCAGTGCCTTGATCTCATTCATAGATGTCTGACTGTTACAGATACCTCTACAGCCCTGGTGTGATTTTGTAAGATATGTTGCTCTTAATTATTTCATGGTTAAATTAATCAAGCTGAAAGCACTAGATCAACTCAAAGTTAGATCCAAACTTGATCTGCTGAGTATTTCTTTGGAACACCTTCAGGCTGTATTACACACTCCAGAGCCAACTTTAAATTGTGAGAAATACCTATCCCAATACTCTGTAGGGCTACATTCTATATTGGATCAAGCGCCTCACCCTCTTTTGTTCCATTTTGCATAAGACCAAGTCTAAACCTCAGTACCCCTCTATTTAAAAGCTTTAAAAATGGAGGTCAGAACTAGAGTGGTGCCAGATGCAAGACCCTCTCTCCCTTTCCCAAACTCAAGAGGCTTGTCGTTCGTAGAAAAGAGCTATTATTGAAGCCTAATCTGGCTTCCTTCACATCAGGATACGCTTGGCTCGTAATACACTGAAAGAGCTGTTTTCCATCATCAAGAATCTGGTAACCCCCAACTGTTTGATGGAAACTCTGAAGCACACCTTGCAATTATCCAATGATTTCAATAAATTCTTTAATTCTAAAGTTGCTAAATTTCCGGACATAATTCAGCTTGAACGTACTTTATTATGTCCTGGTACAACAGATCTGTTCCGACTCCATTTTTGCAACCCATGCAGACTAAATCTTTGCATTTTAAGATATAACTGCAGATGAGTTTTTGCCAATTTTACAGGCGCAGAAACTAACCCAATTCTGCTTGGATGTTCCTACTGCAATTACTGCTCACCATCTTGCCTATATTCTAGCTAAATTTGTTTCTGAACTAGCTAACCTCTCCTTCCATCAAGACGTTGTGCCTGGACCTCTTAAATCAGTGGTCGGTTCTCCTCTGTTAGAAAAATGACAAATTTGACATCTTTCGGCCTATTGCCCATCCACCTTGGTTAGCCAAAGAGGTAGACACATTGGTCACAATACAAGGGTTTGTGGAGCACAAAAATATCCTGGATGTATGGCAATGGGGTTTCCCCCCATAGACATGGCACTGAGTCGGGATTGCTGACCGTGTGGGATGACTTTTTAAGCTGCAGCTGATGAGGCCAAATGGCGTTACTGGTCATGCTCGACCTCTCAGCAGCTTTCAACACTGGACCAGGCCGTTCTTCTTTCCGGTCTAAAGACCTTACCTGGTATGACAGATTCTTCCCATGCTTGGTTTAGGAGTTTTCTTATAGAACAATGCCAGGTGGTGAAGATGGTACCGTATGTATGCACTACAGGCCCCTCTGTCTCCCTTACTATTTAATATTTATCTACACCCGCTTGGGACCATCCTATGCACGTCTAAGCTTAACATCCACTCCTATGCAGATAACACCTAGATAGATGTTGAAGCCTCCTGCCCGCCCCCCTGAACATTTTTGACATTGTCTAAATGTCTGGGAAGGGTTTGTCAATGGATGACCCTTAACCTCCATTTGAACCCATCAAAAAGAGAAGTTATGCTGTTAAGCTCTTCTTATCTGCTAAACGACCCGACTCATGCCCCGCCACCTCCCACCCTCTCTGGTTTACCGCCACCTTAGGCCATAAAGATAGGAACTTGGGGTTTATTTGGGACAACGATCTGACTCTCAAAGTTCAAGTGAATGAGCTTGCTAGAGCCTCCTTACTAAAACCTCATCTGCTTAGATGCTCCCTTCAGTATATCCCCAGAAAAATCTATCCCATGGAGGTTGGTGTCATTACTAAATTGTAAATTGGACTATACCAACGCTTTTTTTTTATTATTAAAGGCAGCTCTAACTATCTGCTTCATAAATTACAAATGATTCAAAATGCTGTTGTCCGGCAAATTTTCAATTTCCCCAAATGTTCCTCTGTGTCAATTTATAGAGAATCCTCCATTGGTTGCCATTTCAACCAAAGATTACTTTCGATCTTGTGTGCGTCACTTATAAGGGTATGACGTTCATTTATCGGACGTTGTTTTTTTTGCTGCTGATTGTTTTTGCTGCAAAAACTAATTGAAAAATATTGGGGTTGAGGGGGTAAAGGGATAAAAGCGGTGCTAGGGAGTGTGGGGAATAGGTTGTAAATAGCTGTGAAGTGGGGTTTGGGGGTAGCTCCCTCCCAAAAAAACAGATGAGTTTTTGCGGCAAAAAATCAGCAGCAAAAAAGTCTCCGGGAAAAAAAAAACATTCCATGGAATGACATACAACCCTTATAAGTGTATTCACAAACTGGCCCCCTCTTATTTATGTTTGAAGATCTCCCCTTATCTACCAACGAGATTACTGCGCTCCTTGGATAATGAGCATTATTGTCGCCCTGCGGCCGCAGTTCTAGTCGCGCGGCGACAGACGTTTCTCTGTGTTTTTACCAAAATTGCAGAACCAGATCCCACTGGACATTTATAATTCCAACTCCCTTTGGTTGTTCCGGATAAAGCTACTTTTCGTTTTCAATATTAGTGTTCCCTTATGTCCTCCTTAAGTGTCATTTACTGGGAGGTTCCTTCTTGGGATGGATATGCGCATTACGAATAAGAACTGTACAATACATACAGGTTGAATCAGGAAAAGGGACCCGGAAATGTATGCAATTGTTTTCTGAGCTAAATACTGGCTCAGTAGGATAGTGGTTGACCCACACTAGCATGACACTTTTAGTATGACACGGTGGGAACCCCCAGGCATTCCACTTTTGCATATGCAGAGCAGACATGTCACATGTTCCACCCATGGTTACCACCATTTAAGCAAGTGCATTTCCAATCTGAGTGCATGCAAACTCTGCTTTCGCAGCGTAAACCCTGCGCGTGCTTTAGAAATTTGCCCAAGTTAGGCGTTTACTTTGTTTGGTTTAAATCGATCTGTGGCTGCAAAGAAACGCGTGCGCATTGGCCCACAGAATGCTCGCGCCACTCTCCAGGTGCATTCATGGTAATCAATGGCGTCCACTAACATTCCGAGGCAAGATTATAGATTGACGTTTATCTCACAGCAGACATTTTAGCTTTATCAAAATTCTCAAAGTGCACCTTCAAACGCTCAATACTTTATATAGGTTTCATTTTTGTTTTTCCCAGCCAAACACCATTTTTTGTTGACCATCTGGTGCTTTAAAAATCCCAGCTGAATGTTGTTCTTCCTTTTGGAACTTGATGGCGCAGCAATGCTGTGATGTGTGCACTGACAAGTCCATCTCTGCCAAAAGGCACTCATCATTTTAAGTGGCTGTCATTCACGGAGAGAGTAGTATTTCAGGTGCCTCGCTCGGCACGACGGTCTTTTGTGATGTGTTCCAATAGGATATCCGGGAATGTCACACATAATATATTTCTTGCCCCTCACTGAAGCTGCTGCAGGTTGACAGCTTCTAATTTACACCTGGCCGGTAAAATAGCACAGTGGACTAATGCATGTAGCCCAGAGGTCTGTGTGCAATTTTGAAGGTCAAGGGTTTCAATATTACAAGTACTTTTCAGGTTGGCTACAACACCTGCTATTACTTGGGCAATAAAGTGCTCTGTAAGCAACCTGTCGTTACTATATAAAATCGCAACTGCTCGGCATGTCTTCGATAAGAACAAATATACCTGAAAGTTGTTTACATATTCTACATCTACTTCTCACACTCCCCACTCACTAACAAATATTCCACAGACCCGCTCTTTCCAATAATTTCCGCATTCCAGTCACTCTCGCATCTCTGACCTCTCAGACGTCCTCCACCAACTCCTGTCCTCCCCCAATTACCAACACTCAGCCACACTTAAATAGCGCTCCCCCTCCTAGGATTGGTTACTTAACCCTGGTGCACCACCTACCTGTCTCTTGGGGTGTAATTGGGTGAGGCTTCATAGAAGCCAGTACGCGCTGCCCCCTTCTAGCTGCATTCTTGACCTGGAGTCTGTAATGGCTCCCTGGAGTCAATCACACCTCCAGGCCTCCCTGGGGCCTTTTACTAATACAGGTCCCTTGTGTTAAGTGGGGCTAATTTTCCCTGTTCTGGCCCCTATGGGATCTTTGTTTAATAAAAAATAGCCGCCATGGCGACTCCGTGAAGTCCTGTGCTGCTGCGGCTCCTGGCGTTATTGCAGCCACTCTCCCCCACCCCCCTTGATTTTCCTTTCCCAGTCCGTGTCCTTAGGTGGGCTGGTGTTGTGACGCTTGCCGCACTCCATGACATAGCTCCGATCACTGCTGCTTGGCTCCAGCATCTTCCCTGTGCCGGCTTCCCCTTGGGCTGGGGCACTGCTCTGTCTGTGGCGGGATCCCCCTGCCCCTTCTCCGACATTGTTGTAGAGGAGCAGGTGGATGCCTGTTCTCTAGCTCCCGTCACCTCGCCACCATCATACTGGAACAGCAAGAGAAGGGCCCTGTGTGACACTGCGTGTGTTATTCCTATAAATCATTGAGTGTATGAGAGACGATATGCACTCAGACAACCATACCGAAAGTATGCTCGCACTGAAAGTGTGGAAGGATGCCGTATGGAAAGATGTCATCATGCACCATTGGACATCATGGAGCGCTGAGTAAATATTTCTCTAACATTAAAGAAGAAAACATTTGCAAGAGCCAAGTATTGGACAATTAAAAGAGTATAACATCTATGCAAGGTAAAGTGAGCATGTCTCTAGAGGCCAAAAAGAGCAATGACACCCGATATAATTAAATCAAATAGCCGTAAATGAGAGGCTGAAATTGACAAATTCGTGGTCCCTTTAGCAGTAGCAGATTTAAGGCAAAGGGCCCACTGGGCAGCACCTGAAACAGGGCCCTATGTGGACAGGTCATGGAGGCAGAGCTTAGGGTGGGCGGAGTTGATTGCACAATGGTGAACTTTATGGACAAAAGCAATTTAAATAAAAACATTGTCTTTATTACAGTTACCTGTGTTTAGGGGTCTGCCTAATTGGAAACAGCTGGGCCTCCTCAGCAGGCTTTGCTATAAATGGTAATATTGGATGTTCAAGCCCGAAACTAATCTTGGAAATGAACGTTTCAAGGCTAAGGGCAATAATTACTTAGTGTCAAGACCACACAATTTCCTGGAAAAATGGTTCTAAGAAGGCTAGTTGAATCCAATGCTTGATGACTGACGCACATGGGTACGTGGTAGGACAAGTCTTAAAAAGAAAAAAAATGAATATAAATGGGGTCCTTATTAGCATGCACGATAGGAAAACGTCACAGGTGGTGACATCATAGGAAAATTCCTGCAGCAGGCAGATCCATTTTATGCATGGTCCCGGTGTCCTTATCCCACACATGTAAAACATCATTAAACATCACATGTACAATAAAAGGAGTGCATCCAAACTATAGATTTGTTACATACTAATAATAGTGTCCATTCATATATTGCACACCACAAACCTCTCTGGCTTTTCATAGGAAAACCTGCATCCAGGATGTGCACAATAGATGTGTAATCACCCTCTTTAGCTTGACTTGTTTCTATATCGATCTATATACTGTCAGTTTATTGTATTATGTGATCTGTGTACTGTTGATGGCATTGCTAGAACATTGATTATTTACCCTTTTGACTCTCAAACCTTACAAAATACTGATATGAAGTACACCTGAGAAGATATGTGGTCAAGTGCTTGCATCTCCACCTGGGAACATATATTCTCTTGTTTTACACATGGAAACCTTGCATCCAAGATGGGAAAAATAAACATATCACATTCTATTAGCTTGACCCATTTCCATAATGTATATATGTAGTCAGATTAATTTATTATGTGATTTGTGCACCTTTCAAGGCATTGGTAGAAAAATTATGATATAACCTTCACATTACCAAACCATAGCAAATACTGATGTGAAGTATACCTGGGAAGGTATGTGGTCAAGTTCTTACATCTCCGCCTGGGAAAAAATCCTAGTTTCACTACTTAGACAATGTGTGTAATCCTGGGCAAGTTATGCAATCTCATTGTGCCTGGTCTACCAACATTGGGAGCCCATACAAGGAATTCAGTTTGCAACTTTTGAAATGAACTAAAATCTACTCTCAAGAGTCACTAAACTCTAGTTAATGATAATTATTGGTTATTTAAATAGCGCTTTCACCCAAACCACTATACATGGAACATATTCATGTACAATTATCACCCAAGCAGAGTTGGTACTGATTTATAAACCTCAGAAAGAAAGGCTGAGTTGGCCATGCCAGTATTGGGGTCTTCGAACTGCAGATCACACACACATCACAGAAGTGAGTGCTCAACCCACTGAGCTACCTTGTTGCATAATAATATACTGTCTGTTCATATAGTGCACTACAATCTCCTCTTGTCATACACATGAAAACCTCTTAATGTTAGTACCGATGATGCCATAGAGTACCGAATATCGATGTCTCTTTTTGTTTGTAATGTTATTTTCTGTGATGTTTCTCATGTCAAGCCATACCATGGTAATTAGGGAGTCTGCAGGTTTTTGCTGTATAAGGCCTTTAAAAACACAGGCAGCCAACAAGGAACAATCGAACAGTCAGTTCCACGGATTCCTATGAGTCCTACTGTGTTATTTCACTGTGCTGTGTATAAGCTAAATGCCTTTATCACAAATTATATCATAAGGGGTATGCATGACACCAACTGTGCGCACCACAAACTGCTTCTGATGTGCCATTGCCATCGAGTAAAAAGTGGCCTGCAAAGTCCTTTTGTCAAGGGAAGTTGGCCCCCCTATGTGATTGAGGGGTAGGAAGGGGATGGTGTACAGCGTTGGGCACCAAGGCTGGGTAAGGAAGGCCCTCAAGGACCAGAAACGGATGGTGAAGGGGGTGCAACTAGACAGAAAAAGCCTGCAAATCTGGGCAAGGCCCCAGGGGACTGAACTTGTGGGCTCAGCCAATGTAACCCCCAAGGTTAGGAACAGGGAGTGTGGGGACCTTCAGGGTGGCACGCAAAGGCCTAGAAAAGGAGAGAGGGGCTCCAGGGGAATGAGATAATCGACCCAGCCCAAGTGAACCAGAAAGTGAGTGGGGGGAATGGTGCGAAAGGGACTAGGAAAGAGAAGAAATGGCAGGAAATTAGGACAGGGCCCTAAAGGGATAGGGGTGGGGTTCGACCATTAAACCCCCAATACACAGGTTACAGCAACATGGGTCTGTGAAGTGCGCAATGCAAGCAGGCAGGAAGGGAGAGACAGGGCCTCGTAGCTATAACACCTTACCTTGGTTTTCCTGGCTGCGTGATGCTGAAGAAATGAACTTCTCTCCTCCTTGCAGTGTCCCCAAGGTCTTCAGTATGCACACACCTTCAGGAACAGTTACAGAGTCCAGACCCTGGCCACCAGCACCTTGCTAAATATAGGCCCGGTGGCCATGGTGGCTCTTCTTCCTTGTGGGGGGCACATAGCAGGTAACATAGACACGTGCCGTACTTGCTCTCCACTGGCCCAGGAATGGAGGAAATGAAAAGATGGAGTGAACCACATAGGAGCTGGAGTCAGGTCCGAGTGACTCTGAAAGAGAGTGGGAAGGGGTGGGGCAGGGCACAGGGGCCCGGTCGCCATTTGTCTGCCTGGCAAGTATGAAATCTGCCTCTGCTCTTTACACATGATTCAGAAGTCGAAAACAAGGGCTATTCATTAAGCCTCGAATGAAGATAGTGATGTGCTTTCACTCGTTCGAATGTCCTACAACAGAGAACAGGCTACAAGGTCAACTACAGGCAGGACACTTTGGCTCATGGCAGACTGATGAGAGATAATGGACTAATTGGGAAAGTGGGGTTTTGGTTTCCTTACGTGCTGCTAGTTGAGTTGAAAGTTCAAGGTTGGTTGAGAATGTCAACCAATCAGTGGGACTATTGGGCAAACTGCTATACAATGTTGCATAGCCCAATCCGCTGCCATTTTGTTTGCTATGATCAGTATTATACGTTTTTAGAGGTAGTTCGAGAGTTGTATTACAGATAAGAGACAGCCAATGAAGTACTAACCTGTATACATTCTATAAGTAGATATGTTCCCCTAATCCAATTCCTCCCACTAACAGGTTTTATGATTTGTCATGTAGGATGATGTCATAGATGCATAATGAGGTATAAGACTCCTGTGTAATCCAGTTTGTGTGTGAGTGCGCAAGCATCAGTGCGATGTCTGCCAGTTGACCCTGCTTTATTAAATTGAGAATAAAGTAGTACTTTGCCAAATTCCTTGAGTCTGTCTGGTTATTCAGTCTGAGATCTTTATTGGTAATTCCATCAAGCACAAGAGACGCTGAAAGGTTTTAGAACACAGTGTTAGTCCCTATGGTGGTGTTAGTCCATAGAACTCCATGGGGATTTCGATGGAATAGACGCTGGTGGTCATTCACACAGCTGCAATACCGCTGAAATGGCAGTTTTTTGGTGGTAAGGTCGTGGAATTACCTTCAGGATTTTGCTGGAGGTTTTTCCTCCTCTTTACCTCCTAACCCATTGCTGTGCTGTGTGGTAATGCAGCGGTAATGCAGTAGTAACTGTGTTAACACTGCATTACCAGCGTTTTTGGCCACACCACTGAACTCATTATGAGACCATTGGTATCTGATAACTGTTTTTTTGTATCCTCACTTTTGCCACTGTGTATTCCTCATACATGGATTAGCTCCTAAATTCGAAGAGGCAATCTTTGTCCTTTCCTTTATCTTGTATTTTGTTTTGAGGATGCCAGTTTCGATCATAAATTACTTGCAATACCACATTTACAGATGGCAGAGACCTTCCCGAGAGGGTGCCTGTCCAGTAGCACAAAGATGAGAACAGGTGTTGAGCCAGTTTATGAGGGAGTGAGGAAAGTGTGATATAGACCAGGGACAAAAACACACAATGGGCCTCATTATATGTTTGGCAGTAGCCTTGCTGGTAAAACCGGCAGGCTGCCGCCGCACTTCCGAAAAATTCCGGCAACCGCGAATGGGCAATTACCGGGTCATTACGGCCCTGCCGGCACCGGTAATTGCCCATTTGCGGGCGCGAAATGGAATGCTCCCCATTCCCATTGATCCTCGCAGGGCTCAATGGGAATGGGGAGGTTGGATGCACCGGCACCATTCAGAATGATGCCGGTGCATCCGACATGCTCTCTTCGTGGGTGCCGGTACCGCCGCCAGGTCAGACCTGGTGGCCATACTGGCACCCGTGCTAGTATGGCACTCGTAGTTTGCCAGTCCAATAACTACGGTACCGGCAAGCTTACCAGTACCGTAGTTACCAGACCGGCAAACTTATAATGAAGCCCAATATATGAAATAGGTGACTTACTAAGGTAAAGTTAACCTAGGTCTAGCGCTTCAGTCTAAAGCAGCACATTGTACACATTTACAGAATTACTTCTTTGCGTGACACTGGAGGGAGTGGTGGAGTTTGGTGGGAGGGATCGGATGGGAGAGAGGGAGGCTGAAGCTCCCTCTTTTGCAAGTAAGTGAAGTTTATACTAAACTTTGATGAGATTCACAGTTGGGCTGGCTTTCAATGTAATCAGCAGTGGGTTCAAATGGAGCGGAGTGAGCAGGAAGAAAGAGCGGAAGCAGGAGGAGGCCCATGGAGGCCATGTGACAGTGACATTGAGTGCAGAGGAGGAGCGAGGGAATGATCTAGTGAGCAGAGAGAGATGCTGTCAGACAGGTACTAAGGAGCAAGACCATTGTTAGCTTTGTAGGTTACGGGAAGGAACTTGAAAAGGGAGCAGTTGTGTATGGAACGCCAACTAGCATGGTGTCGGTAGGTTAAAGGGGAGGATCATGGTACGTTGGAAAGTGCAGGAAGTAAAGCTGAACACTTTGTCTAACGAGAGAAAGGAGAAGAGAGTGTGATGTGGAAGAAATTGACAGATTTTCAGAATGTTGAGAAGGATAATAAGGGGAGAAGAGAAGGTGATGTTGATGAATTGTTGCATGTAGAGGTGGCTAACGAATAGGACTCCAAGGTTTTGAGGTGGGCCTGAGGGAGCAAGAAATTTAGGTAGGAAAGAGGTAGGAGAGGAAATGATAGGGATGGTGTTGGAAGCCAGGAGAAAGAAAACTTCTATTTATAGTACAGCATGAGGCAGAAGAGAGCCATCTAGTGATGGATTGCTGTGCAACAGTCGGTAATCCATTCCAAGATGGCTGTTTGGGTCTTCCTAAGGAAAAGTTATAGAGGGTGAAGAACAAAATGCCAAGGACCAATACTTGGGGGGCACTGACATGGAGAGAGGTGGGTCAGAGGTTTTGAGTTCCAGGAGATTTTAAAGGAGAAAACTTCCAGGCACAAAGTGATCTAGGCAAGAGCAGATTTGTGAAACCTAAGGTCTTGGAGCGAGAGGTGGAGAAAGGAGTGGATGACACTTCTGAAAGTTGCTGAGGGGTACAAAATGAATGTGCATAGCAGAGAGTTTGCAATAGTGTCAGAGAGGAAGTTGAAGACAAACCAGAGTGCAGCCTCTGTGGAGTATTTACTATGGAAACCAAATTGAAGTGGGTGACTAAGGCCATTATCCTGAAGGTACCTAGTGATCTGGTTGAAGACCACCTACTCAAGGTCCTTGGAAAAGTGTGGAAGGAGAGAAACTGGACGATAGTTCAACAGGAGTGGTCATCAGAGAATTTCTTCAAAAGGGGTGGAACGGTGGAAGATTTTAAGGTGGCAGGTATGAAGCCAGCAGGAATAGATGAAAAGCCCATAGGGTTAAGGGCAAGTGTTTGAGATTACGCCTTTGATTGTTTGAAGAGTAAATAAGTCTATAGGAGCACAAGAGGGATCGGTGCTGCAAAGGATGGGTGCTAATTGTGTACAATAAGTAGGAGAGACAATGTTGAGAGTGCCAGGGGTAGGGCAGGAGGTGGTAGACAGTAGCATGGGGGAGGGAGAGTGAAGAGGGCTTTGAGAGTGTCCTAAATGTCCGATATTTAGCGGCAAAGTAGCACGCGAAGTTATTAGCTGAGAGATCTCGGAGACAATGGATATTGGCTTGAGAGGTGCGAGGAATGCTCGAGGGCTAGATGCAACGCTGCCAGTGTGAAGTACATACGTATAGTCTATGCTGATTTTAATGTAACAGTGTGTGGATTGCTGTTTCAACAGAAAGCATCATCTACATGTTTAGAACTGGACCCATAGAGGTTTGTCTTGTCTAAATATCCTCCTCGGTGCCCTCTTCTCTGGTCCTGCAGTGTGAGTATCTGTTAGAGTAACATTCATAGCTGGATGAGTGGATATATTTGGTGGAGGTGAGTAGAGGTGCTGTTATAGTGTTTGTGTAGCCTGAGAGAGAACATGTAATTGTGTCATCTTTAATATCAAAGCAGGTGGAAGTGGAGCCATTGGGGAGCTATTAGAGGGGGCGTGTGTGGAGAGATTTAAGTGTAGCACTGAGTAGGTTGAGATGTGAGTTGAGGATGAGGGTGCACCTGTGAACAGATGTAAGACCTGTGGAGGAGTACATGGGTGGAAGGTAGGATTGGAGAGGTCATGAACATGGGGGAGTGAGGAAGAGCCCAGAAGTGTGTGATGGGCTAACGCTGGTGGAACTGTGATTGCAGATCTCTGTAGAGAGGTGATTTTGGGAGTGGCTGAAGGTATGAGTGGAATGCAGTGTATTTTTAAAGCCGTGCATGATTAGAGCTGTGTGAGGGGTTTTAAGTGGGGCTGTGAGTGGTGGCACAAAATCAAATAGTAAGAAATGTTTTTCTTTTTTTAAAAGTGTTTTTTAAATGACTTTTCTAGCATTATAGACATTCATATCAGGGATCCAAAAGCAAAATGAGTGGGTGGTGCTGCTTACGCAGGAAGTCTTGCATTAGCCTCAGTTTACATCTGGTGGTGAGTGGGAATGTATGTGGTGATGAGTTGAATTGATATGCAATAGGGACGACACTAGAGTAAGTGTATTACGGGTGGGGCGTGTTGCAAGTGAGGTTCCAATGGGACGGACAAGGGGAGACATGTAAGTGGAGCCATGGGCATGGGTGTGAGTGGAGCCCTTTGGGGAACAGAGTGCAGATGCATGAGCACGATTTGAGTAGAGAGTGGTGCACACTTAGTATAGGAATGACTTGAGTGGAGAAGCAGGTGCGAGCGAGCTTACGAGCCAGGGTGACTTCATGTGGGGCTGAGGGTGTATACGGAGATGTGCTGTGAGTGGAGGCGTGAGAGGAACTGAAATCAGAGTGGTGAGTGGGAGGGTGATGGGAAGGGAACCTGGCAAGTAAACGGAACAGGAAGAGAGTTCAGAAGTGTGTTTGGGTAGAGATATGGGTGGTAAGAGGGGAATGGTTAAGAGTGGAGCTGAGGCAAGCATTGCAAGTGGGGCTGCGAGTGCAAATGCAGCATGGCCGAACATCGGCTTTTCCTAAAGTTACGTTCCCAGCTTCCCTGCAATTCGCATCAGGAGTACTGAAGCAAAAGGAGGAGTGCTGCTCTTGACCATGGTGCTTCAGCTTGGGTGGCTACTGGCGTTGAGTAGGCATGCATGCAATTGGGTGCAGTGAATGTGAGCGGCCATTGCTCCCATTTACTGGGTAGTGTGAGCAGTGGTATGTGCAGCAGATAAGGAAGAATTGGAGACATCAGTGGAGGTGTGTATATGTAGATGTAGGCAGGGCTTTAAGTCGGCCAGAACTAGCCAGGACGCAGCCCTGGCAGTCTTCAAATATTGCCCCTGACCCAGGGGACTCTCTAAACTGACTTTCCAGACTAGATCTCTTTGTTGCAGTAATGTAAACACAAAGCAGAGTGACAATTCCGCTATTCACCAGTGGATGTCACTATCAGAAATGTTTATAATCACAACTTCAGATAAGGACTTTTGGAATTAGATGTTTTCAAACAGGTTTAATTTTTGCAACACATTACATTAAAGTATTGTCATTACAACAATGTCAATTTATAAGAATCACAAATTTCTTTCAAAGGATCTATCGGATTGCAAGATGCAGTGACCATTTTGATTTGAAGTTCTATTTTATATATGAATATATTTATTTTGGTCACTATTTTTAAGTGCATTTTTCATATTTAAAACATCCTTTAAAGTAATATTTGCTGACTTTCTTTGCACGTATGAAAACTCCATCCAGTCTGTTAGGCCACTCTTAATTACGTAGCCCCACCCCTTTTAAAGGCTTTGGGAGTTGAAGGAGCACCAGGGATTTTTTTTTAGCCCCACCCCAAAAATGTGCACCTAGACGCCTTAGAGGCCCACCCCCTGCCCCCCTCGATTTCTCATCCCACTTAATGCACCGGACGCAGGTCAGGGTTTAAGTGGAGTGTCTCTCCTGCCTCTGAAAGTACATGTTACAGCAAGAAACATCTGCATTCAGTGGCTGGCCACCTTCCAGGGCGAAAATTAAAATAATATAAATATGACTCACTTACGTGACTGTAACAAATTACTATTTTTGAAGCAGTTGAATGTGTTTTTGGAAGTCACCCTGGCAATACGATGTAGAAACTAGCAATTAGCCAAGCATAGCTCGACAGTATTAGTCCAGGTCACCTTCTCTGCAACTCTGTGGAGGGGAGAGTAACAAAGCATAGCATCCATGTCTAGATTGGAACTGTGCAAATAGGATGCGTAAGAAAGGAGTGATGGGCACGTTAGAGTATTCTACAGTCAGGGTCAGGCACAGAGGGCTCTTGGTCTTATATCTTCAGTATAGCCCCAGCATCACCCATCTACTTCCCTGCACCACCTCTGCCAGGGAACCTCTTGGTGGTACTAAGACCAGAAAGAGCACCTTAGATCCAGAATGCTTCTGTTCTATATCTTTTGAGGATCCCCCAAACCACCCCTCTATTTAACTGCACCACCTCTACTAATAAAACTCTTGTAGTGGTCATTTATATATACTATCTTTTCCCCATTTGTATGGTCTCAATGAATTTTGTGGTTGGAACGCCCCCAAGGACCGAAGTCCATGTATGAGAAACATCTAAGAGGAGGCTTTAGATGAGTCCGTGCATTTACCCAAGATTAGGACTCAGGATGCCTGACTAGGCTTCAGTAATCAACCCAAGAGGTCAGGTGCTGTCGGAGTTCACCACAGAGTGCTAGTGCAGGAGACTCGGTGTGTATCCAGCTGGACCAAATTTTGTCATGGATTGTCACTGTATTCTAATGGCAAAGGTGTTGAGGCACGTCTGGTGTTTCAGTGTGAAACGGTTATGTGACCAGATGGATCGAATGTGACGTAGTAGTAGCTGCATTCTAGAGTATGTGCATGGATAGCCCTGCATGTGGAGGCTGTCCACAAAAGTGGTTCGTTTACACCTACCTTAAGTTCAGATGGAGCTTGTCTTGGATGTCACTGTGTCATCTGAATTTCTGTGGGGGAGAAAAAGCCAACTACCCTCGTATATTTTTGGGCACTATGGACAGCCTACCCTACTAGTCTACCAGAGGTAATAGAGTGGGTGACATTGAACAACTTGACGGAGGAACAAAGAGGCTACCATACAAACTAGGCCAACAGGATTCTCTGAGCGCAATAGACAGGTTACCTTTATAGTCTGACTAAATTTCTCCCATGTTCTACACACGCTAACCAAGGCAGTCTAATAAGCACATTGTCAAGGATATTTGCTTTTAAGCAATGAGCAGTACAATGGCTAAATTAAGTAGTTATTGTTGCAATGGATGGTTACCAACATATCTCTTTGAGGATCCTGGGCAGGGTAAACAAGGGAGGTGTAAACCTGCATGTGCTTTCATCAAGTTGCAATGCTAGGCTACCTGAATATCTAGGCATAACACGTGTGGCTGTCCGCACAGGTTTTGTAAGCAGGGTAATATGAAACTATCAGGTCCAGTTGCAAGGCCCTGGAGCAGGGGCAAGCTATACTGACAGATCTCTAAGCACAAAATGGTCATCCTAATACATCTTCTACCACATCTCCTATCCCTGAAATCATCCCAGTGCAACATATGTCCTACCCTTGCTGGAAGGGAGATCGGAAAAAGTGCCCCAGTCCTAGAATGCTTCTCTTCTGTATATTCAGTGGAGCCCTAGCACTGGCCCACTATTTCACTGAACCACCTCTACCACTGAACCTGTTGGAACACAGTAAAAAGCCATGATGGGTTAGCGTCTTCTGCATTCAGAGTTGGGCCCAGAATGTTTATGCATACTTTCTTCATTAGCTTTTCATCTTCCTGTAGCTGCACATCTCTTCAACACTGTTGGACATGGATGGAGGCAAGAGAAGGGGTTGGCGAAAGATAGCATGGCTAATTTGATGACTCACAAAAACAAAGAGGTGATGGCTGGAAGGTTTAGAATGAATATTAACCTCTGGCATTGCTCTGGGCAACCCTCCAGACCACCGTTCTTCGCCTGCCAAGCGATTACAGAAGGAGAAAGAGCATATGCAAATCAGGCTTGGTCCCACCAGAAAAGGGGCAGTCCAGCCCAAACTGCTAGGTCACATCCCTTCTGCATGAGACCACAAGCATCCCCAAACATGTTTTGGCCTTGTTGGGTCTCATCAGTGCAGAGTAGCTGGGGTCTCTAGGACCAGCAGGCACAGGACCCCTGCCTGGGCATACCCGTCGAGGTCACAAAGCAAAAACAAAGAAGAACAATGGTATGGAGGGTTTTCCAGAGCAATACCAGAGGTTACGATTAATTCTAAACCTTCCAGCCATCACCTCTTTGTTTAAGCTTTCTGAGACTACATAGTTCTTGCCTGTTATGTTAGGATTTGAAAACACATTGTGACATTAAGGAATGTCTAGATTGTGATTCCATGAAAGATCCAAGAAACATGCATTTGGGGCACCTTGTAAATTGACATCAATGTTGTCCTGGACACGTCTGCAATGTGGTTTTATAAAATATTTGATTTTATCTGTGCTAGCACTTAGGGAGAAAATACAATGAGCCTCATTATTATGTTGGTGGTGATGGTATGAACCGTTCATACCGTACCGCTGAATAACGAGTTATGCGCGTGGGGGCCTGACAGCCCGCCAGGTCTTACCCGGCACCCGCAAGCAGAACTTGTAATTGCGCCGGCACGATTATCAACGGTGCCAGTGCATCCATGCTCCCCACCGCCATTCTGCTCTCTGGGGCAGAATGGGGATCGGCACCCGGCATTACAGCCAAACGTGAATGGGCAATTACCAGCCCATTCAACTGGTAAAGGGCCGGCTTATGCCCAATCGCGGGTGGCGGTGCCGGTAGGGAGCAGGGCAGTAGCCATGCTTGCCATACAGGCACGGCTACCGCCATGCTCGTAATGAGGCCCAATTTCTTCTAAAAAGATCTAAAGGCATATATCTTTCCTTCATACTGTTCAGTTCTTTTTATTGCATAACTTATCAAAGGGAATTTACCTAATTTATCGATGCATGCATTTATTCTTTGGGAAATGTCTGTTGTAGACAGGACCACAAATAAAGAAATACATATATGAATAAATACAAGAGAAGGATACAATAGGAGAGAGAGGGAGAAACAGAGAGGCAGAATGAGACAGAAAAGAGGCAGATAGAAAGAATCAGAAAGAGAAAAATTGAGGGAAGGGGTACACCTGGAAACATACACTCCTTGAGCTAGACTCTTCTGGCTCTTCTTATTCTCCTTTGTTGTCATCTGAAGTGTCTTCAGTGGCCTCTGCTGCCATCTCTTCTTGCTCCTTCCTCTTCAGTTGCCCTCTCTCTTGCATGGTGGATGTATATACTTTGCTGTGTCTTGTCCTAAAGCAGGGATCTGCAACCTTCGGCTCTCCAGCTTTTTTGGATTTAAACTCCCTAGTAAGGGTGAGGGATCATTGGAGTTGTAGTCCACAACATCTGGAGACCCATAGGTTGCAGACCACTGTCCTATGGTGATTGTTCAAGTTAGGGTTGTGGTTGCTGCTGCTGATCTTAGCTCTGCGAGAAACTGGGACACGTTTTATGGGTTTGTAGAAGTAGGGGTTTTTAGAAGTAGAGGAGACATGCAACAAAACTGGCAACAATGTAGACCGGAGAACAAATAAACAAATACATATATGAATAAATACAAGAGAAGGACACAGTAGGAGAGAGAGGGAAAAACAGAGATGCAAATGGAAAGAATCAGAGAGGGAAAAAATGAGGGAAGGAGTAGACCTGGAAATGTGCACTCCTTGAGCCACACACTACTGCCTCCTCTTATTCTACTTTGTTGTCGTCTGAAATGTCTTCCAGCGCAGTGGCATCTGCTGCCATCTGTTCCTGCTCCTTCCTATTCAATTGCTGTCTCTCTTGCATGGCAGATGCATATACTTTGCTGTGTCTTGTCCTACAGGGGTGAGGGAGCATTGGCGTTGTAGTCTAAAACATCTGGAGACCCACAGGTTGCGGACAACTGTCCTATGGTGATTGTTCCGGTTAGGGCTGTGGTTGCTGCTGCTGATCTTAGGTCCGTGGGAAACTAGGACACATTTCACAGGTTTGTAGAAGTAGAGGAGGCATACACAAATATGTGCAACAATTCGGTCCAAGGGAGGGGGGGTCAGCGTATCCACCACGTATAGTGCTGCAACACCAGAATATAATGTCCAAAATTACATTTAGTATCAGCAAACACAGGCGCTGCAAATGCAGCAGATAGTACCACCGCAAATTAAACAACCACAGCAGGCGGGGCAGTCCCAGATGCACCAAGCACTCATACAGCCACAAGCAGCACAGAAAACAATAACGCAATGGGACGCAAACGTATTGCCACAGGAACCAGCAACACCCAGATCAGGAGGTGTGATAGCAGTGGGAGGGAATCCCTTTATGGGAACAGGACTTAACATGTACCCACAATAGGACAGCCCACAGGGTGATTTGATGTGTCCAATTCTATCGAGTACCCCAGACCCCAAGAGCAACAGAGGGTCGGGGTGACTATAGGTGACAAGACTTTTTCCTTCTTGGCTGATACAGGGGCGATGAGATCCTGTGTTTTAGAGGGCAAGCTCCAATGTCAGGAATATCTATGGATGAGCAAGGATTCTTTGGGGCTATGAAATTTTTTTTTACAGACAAATTGCCCATAAAAATATGAGAGCACGAGATGGTTATGCCATTGTTATATTCTCGGAAGACACCAGTCAACATATTGGGGAGAGACTTGATGGGCAAATTAAATATGACCATTTCTTTTACTGAAGAGGGGATAATTTGTTCCACACCAGGCATCCATTATGTGAATGCTTGCGAGTTCACCATAGAATGGTCAAAAAGCACAGAGAGGGGTACCATTTCAACCCAGAGGTATTCCTTTATGGAGTACAGATATTATTTGCATGAATTATACGAATACAATACAAACTGTTGAGATTACCCTCAGAAATGTACTTCAGACCAGAGATATCCATGGATGTGGAGAGAGGGCAAATAATAACAATTGAACTAGAAGCAGCAATAGTGCGAGAGGACACAGTGATATTACATGGAGTTGACATGGCAGGAGTGAAGTGGCACACTAGGAGCCATTGATTCCACACATAGATTGATTGACCTAACTGATAAAGAATAATTTGAAGATAACGACATGGATGATGAGGTGATTTTTGATATTTGCCTCACATATCATTTGCAAATAGAGCACAGACAAGTCCCCAAATTAATATTATTCCTGAAGAAAGTACTATAATTTATGCAGGAAGATTTGGCAAAGGTACCGAGTTCATTGTGGACCAACAGTCCATATGGCGTTGGTCTATTAAAAAGAGTGGGAGCAGTCAAGATAAAGCTGAAGAATGCCATTTTACCATGGGTAAAACAGTATCCAATTTCCAAGGAAGCTGATAAGAGTATTTTTTGAGACTACAGCTACCGTGATGCGGCAAGGTATATTAGTTCCTTTGGAATCACCATGTAACAGAGCAGTGTACCCTGAAAAAAAGGCACAAGGGGGCAAGGAGGGTTTTGGGTGTTGTGGCAATTTATACAAGATATATGCCCTTTAAATAACATTGTTGAGGCTGAATTTCCATTCGTGCCAAATCCAGCAACCATATTGTGTAATATACTGTCTACTGCCCAATATTTTAGAGTGATTGATTTGAAGAACACTTTCCCTTTCATGGCAATTCTCAATAGTTGACTCTGTTTACCAGATTACAACATAGTTGCCTCCCACAGGGGTACTGTGAGTCCCCCAGTTTCTTTAATCAAGTGCTGCAAATTAACTTGGGAAATGTCCAAACTGACAGCACGGTCATACAGTATGTGAATGAACTATCAATGTGCAGTACAACACAGGAAGAGTGTAGGAAAGACTCAGTGAAATTATTGACAGTTTTGGCTGAAAAAGGGATACAAGGTAGACAAGGAGAAGTTGTAATATTGTCAGGAAGAGGTACTGTACATAGGCCAGATAGGTTTATAGTGAAAATGTTGACTGCAAAAATGTCGACCGCAAAAATGTCAATTTTTTGTTTAAATGATTTTTTTTACATTTCTTTCTTTAATGGGTGGGTTTGCCCCTAACCCCCTGTTTATTTTTACTAGCTAGACCCCCAAAAAACATACACATTAAAAAGAAAAACACATTAGAATTTGTTTTCGACTTTTTTTTTCAACATTTTTGCATTCGACTTTTTGCAGTCAGCATTATAACTGGACACCGGCCAGATAATATCAAAAGAAGTAAGGAAAGTAACATCTGAAAGAGCAGATGCAATTAGCAGAATAGCCAGACTGAATACTGTAAAGGAGATGCAACAGTTTTTGGGACTCTGAAATTACTGCAGGATGTGGGTATTTGATTACAGCACATATGTGAGGCCACTCTTGGAAGAAAAATACAGGAGGGATCTGACATGGACAAGTGAGATGGTCAATGCATTTGATGAGTTGAAAGGAGCAATCAGAACAGCTCCTGTGTTTGGGATACCAGATTTTAATGAAGATTTTTTCTTGTTCTCCCATTCGAGCGGAGTTGTGATGATGGCTGTCCTCACACAGAAAGTGTCACTGGGACACAAACCACTGGCATATTGCAGCGGGATCCTACATCCAGCAATTAGAGGTCATTATCCATGTGAACAAGCATTGACTGCAGCGGTCTTTGTAACTGAGAAGTCAGAGACTTTTACAATCTGCTGTTCAGTTACTTTATATGTGGAACATGCTCTTTTTTGCCATACTTCAGAAACCCAAAAGCACATTGACAACCCCGAGAGCATTGGTTTACAAGGCCATAATCTCAAATCCATCGATCAAAATTGTTTGGTGTCACACAGTGAACCCATCGAGGTGCATAGCAGAACCAATGGAAGAGGGGGATTATGTACATGACTGCAGTATCCACACTGATTTCCATGATGTGCTTCACATCAAGGAAAATGCCCTAGGCAGGGTGTGATTCTCTTCCTTGATGGGTCATCAAACATCCACCAGAATAGTGGACTATGACATAGTGGGACAGCAGTAGTGAAGGCAATAGACAATGAAAAGTTTGAAGTTGTAAAGAGCGTGAGATTGCCAGCACATTTTTCAGCGCAAGCCGTATAGTTGGTAGCAACGATTTTAGCGCTTGAGCATGATGATGAGGCGGTGACAGTGTACTCTGACTCTAACACGTGACAACAGTACATTCAGGGTTGTCCTGGCGGAAAATGTGAGGCTTCCAATGTGAAGAAGCACACCAGTACAGCATGCGCCATTGTTAGGGAGACTGTTAGAAGCCCTTGAACGTCCATCGGCAAAAGCCATGTTCAAGAGCGCAGTGCATACGAGAGGCATAGACATGCTTTCTTGCAGCAGCAAAGCCACAGATGCAGAAAAGAAAAGGGCTGCATATTTCCCCAAGATATTAGACATTACAACTCCCCCAAATACATACATACACTTAACATGGTGATGACAGAAGGTTTCAACAAACTGACGATAATACAGATTATGGAGATGCAGGGACGTGCCCCACAAGATGAGCATGATTTATGGCAAAAGAGGGGTGTTAATTCACCCCCTCTGAACTAGTGTGGCACCACAATAGAACAGAGAACCCTCTTATGCACATTGAGCAAACATCTTAATGAGCATGTGACAAATTTCATCATAAACTGCATGACGTGTAAGAGGTTTACTGCTGGTCATACACTGAGAATGGTGAGAGTAGCATTACCCCATCCTACTGGACCATTTTGTCATTTGCACATTGATTATGTAGATATGCTCCAAAATTGTAACTGCTACAAATATATGATCATAGCTGTGTGCCCTTTTCCCTGCTGGATTGAAGCAGGTCCGTGCACACATCCAGATGCCATAGCGGCTGTAGAATTCCTCGTAAGGGAGGTGTTTCAGAGATGGGCCTGTGTCAACTGCTATGCTCCGATAATGGACCCCGCTTTGTAAATTAATTTTGAATGAGACATACATTCTCACCTGCCTACCACCTGCAAGCCAACAGCTTATGTGAGTACCTCAATGGCCTCTTAAAGCACGCATTGCAAAAATAAAAGACACTCTGCCTAAGAGTTGGCTGCATTGCCTTTCCACTGGCTCTTTTTGCCTTATGTAACCAGGCAGGTTCTGATCACTACCTGAAACTTCATGAGCTGGTGACAGGATGCAGAATGACTGCCCCAACTGCTCCTTAGAAATGGGCTTGAACTCATGCTGAGAACGCAGCCAATGTACTTGGAAAAGAGATGCATGACTATTTGATGGCTATGACTAATTCTCTGAATTGTATCTCCAAACAGGTGAAGCCAAGGCAGGGGGCTCAAGAGGAACAGAAGAAGCAAGTGGACCTATTGATACAGAGAAATTGTTACAGCCACCCAAGTTGTACCACGGGATGAAGTATTGTGTAGAATGTCATCAGAAGAAGTAACTGCTTCTGCAGTGAATGTAGAGGGCAGGGGGTATGGATCCATTTAAACAAGGTGAAAAAGTAATGCAAAGAAGCTCCCGTCCAACGATCCAGAGGTCGAAGGTGAAGAAGAAATTCAAAGAACCCTGGCAATGACCAGAGCAGTCAGCAGCAGCAGCAAGAATAAAAATGAGGCATCTGTTTTTTCAAACACAGTGCGTGGCCCAACCCATTCCAAGAGAAACATCAAATGTTCCCCATAGCCATCCTGTCTTTCCTGGTCTTTTAATTGTTTCTGAACGCTTATCACTTTTGAGGAGCCTGGAACATTTGCCTAATAGTTTTGCTGTTTAACTTGAAAACTTATATTGTCTGAGTAAGAAAGTTCCTCTCACTGTTAATCAGAATTTTCTTGTAACTACTCATTCTTTTAATACACACACACACGCATGCATGCACACCCATTAGCTATCCTGATTATAGCAACCATTTTCTCATTTTGTTTTTTGTAGTTTATAATTTGCATTGCAGTAAAAGGGCTTGTTACTAACATTATAGCGAAGCCAGTAGTGAAACTAACATAAGTACAATGATTGAAAGGATGGCAAGCGAAAAGACACCTGAAACATTCCCTGAAATAAGTACCCTAAGATTAAAAAGAAGTTTGACAGCCACTTGAGCAAGTATTTTGATAATTCCATCCACGTTACAATAACATGTGGTACAAGCACATGAGCGAAATCGGGAGGGAGATGTCTGATGAGAGATGCTTTGTGTGTTCTCTCATCACTTATACCATGAGTGCCTCTAGAATATTCATGGCAACAGAAGTACCTAATAACGCAGCACATTGCTTGACACATCACACACAAGGACAATTCAGGACCAAACAGCATCCATTAAGTGGGTAACAAAGGCAGACTCTCCACACAAGGATAGTTTTATAAAAAAATTCCCCTGATGATCAATACCAAAACACAACAATAGACAATGAAATACATACTTTCAGGTCTGAATAGGGGAGAGATTAGAATAGAAGATCACAAACCAATGCTGTGCCCTGATGCATGAGGAAAGGGAATACCTGGTTGCTGGGGTAGAGGCCAGCTGCAAATAAAAAGAAATGTATTTACAACTGATGGTTGGGTTGATGGACTAATAGGATGCAAAGTACTAGCAGTGCTAGAGCAGCCTGAGGCGGTTGTGCTGAGTGCAAATAGTTTTTGAAAAATTGTCTAAATAACAAAACTGCACACCTGGGTGGAAGATGAGGGATGACCAGTACCCATAATAGCAGTGAAAAATGCTACCCTGTGCTCCAGAAACACTGCCACAGTGAAAGAAATAAACACAGGTTGCAGCTGTGTTTTTGACCTGCCAGGCATGAAAGAAGGCACAGCTGTATTAATGGACCACAATTGGGCTTCTGGTTCAAAGGCCTACTTGCAGTGGCCCCAAATTGGGGAGGTCTCTACTCCATAGTAATAAGTACAGCAACACTGGCAGTGCCTCCGAGTGAGGTGCAGATTGGTGATTTCCCCCTGATGGGTAGAAATGTCAGAAATAAAAGGTCTCTTGCCCTAAAGCATATCAAAAGGAAAAACGAGTTTTCGGCAGCATCAATGAAGGCCTTTAATGACATACCAGATGAACACAAACTGTTCAACAGAGCAGCAATGTTCTGTACCTCCTACTGTGCCCCTGGCTTGCAGGCAGGGGCCAATGCCAAATGGTTGCAGATGACAAGATAGGATCTGTGTCAAACAATAAATGCAATTATAAAAGCATTTAATGCAATCAGGGAAGAATTGAGAGCAGTGAGGCTAATGACCCTCCAAAATAGGTATGTCCTAGATTTGATACCGGCCATGGAGGGAGGAGTTTGTGCTAAAAGCATGCCATCTTGCTGTACTTACACACCAGCAAACAATTAATAGAATGGGACCCTTGCAGAGGCTATAACAGCCCTATAGGAACTACATACTAAGATGGTGACAGAGGTGGAAGACATTGAAGACGTTGATTGGCTCGATTATCTGTTCTCCTGCGTACCTACTTGGTTGGCAAACACATTCAAAATATTATTGGCCATATTGGTGCTGGTGCCAACAGCTATCTGTGTCATGAAAATCGTACTGAGCCAATGTAAAACAGCAGGCAAGAAGATACTGGAAATGACCATAATAATAAACGTGGATGCCCTAGTACATGAGTAAACACAAACAGATGAACTACCCAGAACATACCCCATAGACCACCTTATTGTACCTCATAGGACAGTGTCTGGATGTCCCTTGACCCCCTTCAATTACACCAAACATTTGGTGGATTATGAAGCTGATTGGGATTTCTGCTTCATGACTTGTCGTCCCGCAGAATATGAGGCACAAGGAAGCAGCTTGATGGGGGTGAGCAAAATATGGATACCCATGGATGACTATCATGGATGGCCAGAAATATGGGTTGGTCCATGACTGGACCAGACGGGGAGTGTAAAGTGGCAGATAAATACACAGGTAATACCCACTGCCCCTACTGAAATGAGTATGCAAGTACCGGTTCCGATTTCCAGCTCTTGCCAGTATTGTCCAGGTGAGAAACAGTACCAGCTGAGACAGCCCTACCATCCCAAGAGTTTAGGGGTGAAAGACGACACCAACTAAGACCACAAAGTTTCCATTATGAATAAAATAAATGGTGTGACAAATAGGGTGACAGGTAGTTATTATCAATATATATAGATTGAATGTTCTCCAAAACAAAACAACAAAGGCAAGATACACCAAAGAAAAGATATGTACAAAGTGCAGATTGTGTAAAAGAAGTGAAGAATCACTCAGCCACTTAGTGCTGTTCTGCACAAAACTAAGAGATCTTCGAAATTTGTATCTAAACCGTAACATCGTTGATTTATGCAGCCTAGACTCGGAGAAATGGTGAAGTCTAATATACGACTGTCGAACTCCAAGAATAAACTTTGTAACGGTCAAATTTCTAGAACAAACCCTTAAAAGGCTAGACCATATCGACGAAGAAGATGCATTGTAAAAAGTTAATTTGGTATAGCTAAGAAGACGTGTTGTTTTATTGTCTAATTTGTCCTAACCTTGTTTTTAAATAATCTTCAAGTATTCCATTTTTAATTTGAATGGCCTTCTTATGTTAGATTTATTTTAGTAAGGGTTTTTTTGTTCTTAATCTCTTTTTCTCTACTTGCCTATGTGTGATCTCTTGTTTATGCTTGATCTCTTTGCTAAACACATTTTTTCTTTGCCAATTGTGAAAGGTTTGTAATAAACCAAATACACTTAATAAAAAATAAAAATAAATATATATATATATATATATATATATATGCAGAGAGAAAATGTCTAGATGACTATACACATAAACATGAAGTACACTTAGCAGACACAAGTACATATAGACATGAAGAGCACATAGACAGGAATAATATTTGCACATAGACATGAAGGACATTTGTACACAGGCACAAAGAACATACGTACATATGTAGCCCCTAAAACCATTAATATCAAAGAGATGGCAAAGAATAAACCAAAACTCAGTCCTTTTCCTAGACACAGAGGCCACAGCAGATTTCAGAATTGACAAGGCCTCAGAACCTAAGATGTGGGATTTACATAAACACATGTATTCGAGAAACACATGTGGTGCGTAAGCAGTAGCCTACGATCAGAGCCAAGGTCAGAAACTAGGAAGGGAGTAGTGGATTAACGGGACACAGCCATGCGATAAAAGTTCCCAGGACAAGTCGTGGTTGACTCCCCAGTTAATCAATTTTGATAAGAAGCACAAACAAACATTGGTATCCAGGTGCATGACATTAGCAAACCAAAAGCATTTATAGAAAGTACCTGAATAGCACCATGAGTGGCCACAAAGAACACAACATGCACATTATAATTACCAAAAATCTTAATAAATGGAAGGAAATCCACTCTCAAACACGGTACCCCAACACGTGATCCAGATATGGAAAACACTGCCTATTCAGTATGTGGCAAACATAGATTGGACACGTGTAGAACTCCCTCAGCATGCACACAGACACCAGATGGCACACAATGGCAAGTTCAAAGAACAGGGAAGGCCTCATCAACTTGGGATGATTAGGAGTATTCTTGAATTGGAAATATGGCAGCCCATGGAAGTCTCTTCCCCCACTTGTGTCTCACTCACATCTTGACACCCTGTCAGAATGCCCAAGATTGGTGAGCTCAATGCCAACCAAAAAGATGTTCCCTTATCACACTGGAAATGAAAGATAGTGTTGACCAATGTGTTATCCAGTAATGATGAAATAGAAATAGCATCTCTAGTAGGATGGGCCCAGGTGGAGCCATCATATAAGTACCCACCAATGGAGCGACTAACCCCTATATATCATATACATAGTTTGAGCCATTTACCAACCCCAATTCCCTATCAGTTTTTTTTACTTGATAGAGTAATGTGACATTCCTTTTGACATAAGTTTGTAACAAAACTGGCTTTCAATTGAAGGGAATACAAGAGAAAATGCGTGCGTGCTGTCCCAGTTTGGATTCATTGTTTGGATGAAGCTGGGTTTTGAGATGCACCTGAGTCCTCCATCATTGAGTATTTTTCCTGTCTGTGTGATCCTGTGCACCACCATTATAGGGTGAAGCCTTGAACCACCACCCACAAAGGGTTATCAAAGTCAGAAAGCAAACAAAATACCCAAAGGGGGGGGAGATATTAACGACCCCTTTGAAAGGTTATTAGAAGTCAGAAAGGGAACAAAATACTCAAATGGGGTGAAGCTGAAAACCTCAAGTAGCGAGGGGTAACGAAATGTCAGGGAGCAAGGAGGATACCCAATAGGGCTGAGCTTGAATGGCACAAGCCACAATAAGTTACTAGACTCCATTAAGCAAACCAAATACTCAAAGGGGGTGAAGTTGCAAGCTATAAACTGTGAGGGATTATTAGAAACCAGAAAGAGAGCAAAATGCCTAAAGGGGTAGAAGTTGAAAGTCACAACCTGCGAAGGCTTGTGAGAAGGCAGGAACTAAAATCAATATAAAAAAGGCAACAAACTTGAAAGACGTAACCAAGAAGGGGTTCAGAGGAAAGACAGATTAAAAGGGTTCGGAGAAATGAAGCATCCCAAGAGAGGGGAACACCTGGCAGAGAGCCCAGAGCCCAGTCTGGGCTACAAAAAACTAGCCACTAACAGGGGGAAAACCTACAGCATCTCCAACACTCAACTAGTGGCAGAAGGTCCCCTTGGAGCCACACAAACCTATTGCCACAAATCTGAGATGCTCTAGATGGGTGAACGAGAGACAGCAGTTGAACAACTGCAAAATCCGCACATCCAAGACACTTGTTGTTTCCCAGAACTGCGTGAAAAGACAAAAAATTAAACTAGGTGGAGGGGCAAGGGGCATTTCCGTTGTACTCATGGTGTAATCCAAACATGTTGTTGTTTACAAGAAATGCATGAGAAACTCTAGAAAGTAAAGAGGAATAATTCCAGTGACATTTGTGGGAGGGATAATGCACCAGCCAGCATAAACCAAGTAAGGGAGGGTAAGAAGACTGCTCTGGGCTAAGTGTTTCTTTGTTATGGGTAGGTTCAGTTAGAAATATAGCATAGGTTTGGGCTGAGGATGAATTTGAGTTCTGTAGGACATCTTGATGAGCACCTTATTTTAATCATTATCTTAGAATAGGGAACACCCACTGCAGGGGAGTTGCTAGGTCTGGAAAAGACCCGGGGCTAAGCTGATGTCGGAACTGTTGGGACTGGGGGCTAGCTAGTCTTTTGGCTGTAGCTCCTGAGATTCTATCCGGGGCTACAACCAAAGGATCAGGGGCTATAGTCCCCTTAGGCCCCCCTAGCAACGCCCCTGACCCACTGTAGCAATAGGGCAAGGTGAGGGTATTTATTTTACTTTAATAAAACCCTGAAAGTTTGAAAACATATCCTTTTGTTTGCGTTCTCTCCCTCGGACCTACTACACAGTGCAGAGGGCAACAATAAGACTTTAAGCAAAAAACAGAAACATAAAAAAAACGCATATAAGGGTACCAGCTGTCAGTTAGCCACGCTGTTTCCACACTATGCCAGCATCATGAGTGAAACCATACGCATTATGGCAATCTGTGTACAGCTTGGCAGATTCACCCTTTGCCAGAATCGACTGAGGGCAATAGGTTCACGGGCCTTTGCAGAATGAACATGAAGCATTTCATAAAAGCTTCTGAAATCTCAGCCTATGTGCACACTGCATAACTACCCATAATCCAGAATCAATGCAGGGGTCTGCAGTGTCACAACTTTTAAATCAGTTCTGGGAGTCCAGAGGTTTTCTGTTATCAACAAACAATCAGAAGGCTTCCGTACAGAGGGCATTGAGACCAGAGAAGCAGGGTTCAGAAGAGAACATTGCGTTAAAGTGACATAATTAAAATACATCAGTAATTGTCCGTACTTAGTTAAACACGAAATAGGATTATGTTGCATGCTTCCTTTCAAAAGAAATATTAAAACAGCATGAGTTTTAACCACCATGCTCTTGGCTGCTGCCAATGAGGTTGAGCCACTGCGCTACTTCCAGCCTCGCTGACTTCCGTCCGAACCTTGGTTTTTGGATAAATTGAGGTCTGCCCGACTGGGGGTGAGACAGTTAGAGTGGAAGTGGCCCCTCAGCTATGATTCTGCTGACAGACTTCGGTACAGGACTGGTCTGTCAGACTATTCTGCGGCCATTCTAGCGACAAAAATGTATTTTGATGGGAGCATTGAAACTGCATTAAATCAGCCTAAGACCCTCTTTGCTGTGATACAATCTTTGTCTTCCTCCACTAAATGTACCCCGACCATAAGACTTACTCAGGAGATGTGTGACTCCTTATCGGATTTCTTTATCACAAAGGTTGAGACTATCCGTCTAAGTATTGCGGGAAGTCTCGTCCCGTCGTCTCACACTCTGCTATCCTGATACCTGTCCATTTATAACGATATTGATCATTCCAGTCCCCCTTGGTCACTTTTTGCACTATTCTCTGAGGACATGGTCTCTAATGCGCTGCAAAAGATTAAGTCCTCTGATCCTTTGCCCCTGGGAGTGATGAAAGAGCTATCAGCCAATCTCTTGGGTGAGATTACGACCGCTGTTAACATCTCCTGCCAGTCAGGAATGATCCCTTCTGAGCTTAAAGCTGCCCTTTTTATTCCTCTTCTGAAGAAGCCCTCCTTGAATCCTTCTCTTCCATCTAATTTCTGGCTTATCTCTCTTCTTCCATGTCTTATGAAACTTCTTGAACCACTGGTTGCACCAATAATGTCTTCTTTTTTTGGAATCTTCCAGGATGATTGACCCAGCCCAGTCTGGCTTCCGTCCTGGCAGGGGAACTGAGAGTGTCCTTGTCTAGGTGAAAGACGACATGGCCAGGCTTGGTGACAGGGGCGATGGCGGCGCCCTGGTCCTTTTAGCTCTTTCAGTGGCATTTGATACCTTGGATCATGCAACCCTGCTCTCCCGCCTAGGCCAGATTGGTGTTTCGGGTCAGGTATTGGCCTGGTCCGGCTCTTTTATGACCGATAGATCCCAAACTATTTCTCTTCCTCCGTTCATGTCTAAATCGTCACACCTTAGTTGTGGTGTCCCCCAGGGTTCTGCTTTGTCCCTCATTCTTTTTAATATCTATATCTTTCTGCTGGTTCGCCTCATCCACTCCTTCGGCGTCAGGTGCTATTCGTACAGAGACGATATCCAGTTGCTGATCCGTCTCGATCTGGATCAGTCTGAGGCGTCTGCGTGCCTCTTAAGTGCCTTTCTGCTGTGGGTGAGTGGATGCGACATAACTCGCTGAAATTGAATGGGGACAAAACTGAGGTGCTGGTGGTGGGTTCTCCCCCCCAATCCCTCACTGTGGATTTCTTCTTTCTGGCCTTCTTCATTGGGTCCGCTTCCGGTACCCTCTACTAAGGTAAAACATCTTGGTGTAATTATATCAGCCAATCTGTTCTTGGCAGCTCAAGTATCTTCGTTTTGCCAGATGGGGCATTGTCAGCTGAAAATCTTAAGGAAAGTGCTCCATCTGATTCCAACAATACTGCACCCACCTGTAGTAGCTGCTATGATTCTGGGTAGGCTGGACTATTGCAACTACTTGTATCTGGCACAACTCAAGAGGTTGGTTGGCCGGTTATAACGCCTCCAGAATCGGGATGCTAGGGTGGCAACAAGCACACCTTATGGGTCCCATATAGCCCCGGTATTGTGTTCCCTTCACTGGCTCCCAGTAGCACAGCATATTCAATTTAATGTTCTTTGCATTGTGCATCATGCGCTACAAAATCAGGGTGCAGAGTACCTGCGTGCCAAATTTGAGCGCTATGTTCCAAACTGCCCCCTGCGGTCAGCATTGGCGGGTATGTTGTGCGTGCCTTCTTTTCGCCGCACTCGGGTTGGGGGACGTGCCTTTTCGATTACAGCTGCTCAATTGTGGAACAGTCTTCCACTATCTATGAAATTGCTGTTAAACCATTTTGCCTTTCGGAAGACATTGAAAACCCACCGTTTCTGAGTTGTTAAGATATCTTGGCTATGATGTGTTTTCTTGTTGGATGGCCTTCTACCTCTCTATTGACATGATGCCTGCGGGCAACCACGTGCTCTATAAATGGCCATCACATAACATAACATGAGTAACCTCTAGAGTAATCAGGTGTCCCTGAACAAAGGTGCCTGATTTTTATACTAATAATGCAGTTGCAGGGTGGGAAAACTGCAGCCACAGGATCTAATGCAGCCCTGGAATAGGCAATAAAATGGTGCTTATCAGCATGCATATGAGTACACACTACCAGAACAAAACCTTCAAATTCATCACACTATTGAATGAACGATTTCTGATAATTGAGTAGACCTGAGGCTGAAGCCTTTGACACTTCTTTCCTGATTTTTATAAAAAGCCTTTTCTTTCGTGAGGGGCCATTGAAGGGGGTCAGGGATTGAAAAGGGAGGGAGGTTCTGTAGGGATTATATAGTTAAAGCATAGTTCATTATCAATTGGAAGCAGTAAAAAGCAATTAAAAGAAATCATCTCCTTTGCTTTCAGGTTTGGGTATTTGCAGAATTATATCAATTTGATCTTTAGACAAATGTCTCTCTCCAGTGGAGATATCATAACAAAGATAATTAACTCAGGTCTGACACAGCTGAAGCTTTTCTTCAGAGACGTTATGTTCTTTCAAGGCAAGAGCTTTCAGTAAATCAAGAGAACCGTGTTTGCAAACTTGCAATGAGGGGGCTAAAATAAAAGGCCATCGACATACTGAATACAAATGGACTTTCCTTTGAATACCAGAAAAAGAAGATCTTGCATTAAAATCTGTGAAAAGAGTTGGACTTTCTACATAGCACAGTGGCAAACGAGTACATTGATGCTGCAAGGGTTTATAATTAGGAGTGAATATATATTGACTGGTACGATGCACAAGTATAGAACATAGGTCTACTACTGTCAACTGTGCCACAGTCTCTGGATGCAAGTCAAAATGGATGCCTTATAAGAAACGACAAGAAAAGTAGGTGGAACCACTGCATTTACAGCACTGAAGCCTTGTACAAATTGATACGTTCCATTCTCATGTCTCTTTACAGGTAAATTGGAATATTGAAAGGCCTCTGTATAGGACAATAATTCTGCTAAAGTAACAACTTAAATACTGGTTGTATTCCCTCTTACACTTCTTTCTAAATAAGAAACTGTGGGGTACATGGAAGAGGTTTGACATGGTTCAGGGTAATACCAACAGGCCAACATTCAATATTCGTCCAGCTCGTATTCTATATGTGGACCATAATGTAACAATCCCTGTTGTAACAAGGGAGTGTGCCCCTGGCTCCTTTTACTAATCTGGAGACACTTGCAACACAGCCAAAAACTCAAGTTCTCTATGTTTAGGAACATCTAAATGAATACGAACAGGAGAACAATAGAAGGTGAAACCTTTTTACACAATCTAATCAATCTTAATACATTCACTGGCATATACGTACTCAAAAGGAAAGTGTGATGTTCAGAAATACTACTAAAAGTAACAGTCACAAGTGATGTGACCAAATGAGGTATCAGTCCTACTCCCATTCGGTTGAGATTGATGCTCCCGTATCAACTGAACAAGAAATGTTCTTCCCATTAACAGTACAGTCTATGCAAAGAGCATATGGGTGAGAGATATTTATGCCACAACAATCAATACAGGGAGTTAGTTCACCCCACCAATCAAAAGCGCCACACCAATATTCCTTTCATGTTCAATCTAGTCCTGTCTGTGATTCATATAGAAACACGTAGACCCCTCACCATATAGCAATAGGTAAGCCAAGAATCAGACGGGCGTATAGAAAGAATATATATTTTATTAGTTAATTAGGAAAATGTATATTAACACAACATTACACGATACACCACTTTCTCTCTGGCACAAAATAAAGCTTCAATACCAAGAACTCACTTTTTGGGAATCGACATTGAGAAAAGATCTAAGATTGCACCACATGTGCATTTTCACATTTCGGTCTTATGTAAATAAAACACAGGTCAGATAAGCAGTTCAATCCTTCTATCACACACACAAATCATCCCTTAATGCCAACAATGATGCAGCACCTTAAAACAGGACAAGATTATATGCTTCACAATCATTTCCATAGGGTTTAACCTAAATCACATGTAGCCATTTGTAATGGTAAAAGAAATGTTGACAGGCACAGCATTCTTCATTTAATCTCCCTGCACACTTGCCAATGCTTTACAGTATTGGAGCACAACAGACGTTTAATAGCAAACACTTTTTATATATTTAGAACCCTTCTTCCTTGCCCCTATGCAATGCAGAATCTCTCTTCATCAGGATTCACTTTCTCACTCTCTGCTGAAATGTGTTTTCAGACTAGTGATATCACCATGTTTAACTTTGGGAAGACACTTTTCCTGTGCAACAAACCCAGATATACAGTTATAATTTGGAACCCCTTTGCTTTAGGGCAGGTTCTGGGGAATGGGGAGCAGTTGGCAATTTCGTTTTTGTGCACCCCTTCATTTAGGGAAATTGTTGGGTTGGCAAAAGAAATAGGAGTACTCAATTACTTTAACAGTCTTTTGGACCTCCTCAAAATCTGGCGCAATTACAGCCGAGCGGAAACAGCGTAACTGCCGGAACATGCAGCATAGTTAGTGCTGCATCACAACCTAGTGTGAACGTGCCCCGACTCCGGTGGTAATGCTATTAGTGCCTGGCAGAAACTGCACCAAAATAAGGGTTACCGCCGACAAACTGGCGCTAATAGCACTACTGCCGGCGATCCCAGAGCTAATAGTGCTGGTGGAAATTGCATCAACGCTGGAACGGGAAGCATTGCGCTGGCCATTTTGAAAAACACAATCCATTAAATATCTCCACTTCCTTCATCCATCTGTGTCTGGAAAGAGACAAGAATGTCCCAGGAAAGGATAAGAGGCAAGGTGGCAGAACATTGCCTGTGCAAACCCAAATTTAGTAAGGGGAACTTTATGGCATTTGGCAGCGGGAGACCACTGGGAAGTGCAGGACAGCCCTCTGGAATACCATCTGTCAGAAGGTGACAGCAGTGGCAAGTGTACCCCAGGATGGAGTGGACTGCTGAAAGCGGTGGAACGACCTGGCGGTCAGGGTGTGGGGACTGCTGTACCAACACCGCCAGGAGTCCTTGGCGACTGGAGGAGGTACTGTGGAGCCACAGGTCCTCACCGCCTAGGAAGAGAAATGCAGTATGGTTTTGGACATTGAAGGGATAGAGGGAGTCAGCAGTGCGGAGGTGGGTGTCAACAGCCAGGAGGCAGGAGGTGATGCACGCGTGCATGCACAAATGAGAGCCCAGCATAAAATGCCCCCTTGGACAGGGACACATGTCAGCAGACCCAGAACCTGGCATGCCAACAGGGCAGAGTGATGGGGTGGCACATCACCCACCCACCCCAGCAGCTCTGGGGCGGGCCCTCAAGGGCACCCCTGAGCGTCACAGCAGCGGGAAGGGGTGGCAAGTGAACCACACACCTAATGGCGCAGCTTGTGCCAGTGGGATTGAGGTGCTTGAGTGTCCACAACACTGTGCAACAGTCACACAAGCATGTCGCAGGCCCAGTTGGCCTCCGATGTTGGCATGGCAGACAAGCCACAGGGAATTATAAGTCCCCCACACCAATATATGCCCAGCCTGCCAATGACTGAGCCAAAACAGTGCCATGCACTTAACCACCACCCCCACCATTTGAGTGGCACGAAGGACCACAAGCATGCATGCAGATGTAAGCTGCCCCAGGACGGACACTCCACCCTCCCCATACACAGGCCAAAGACCCCCTGCCCATGTGCCACACACTCATTGCTACAAGCAACCCCATGATGCTGGGCCGACATGCAATTTTTCCCATTTGTCCATATGTGTGGGGTCCCACTCTGTACCACAGCAATTGTGACTTGCATGCCAACACACGTGGGGGAACCATACCTGACTACATTTCCTATGTCCCCTACAGGCACTCATGCATTGCAAGAGCCATCAGAGGATGAGGAGGATGTTGCAGGCCCATCTGGGAGCAGGGCATCCAGACCCATAAGGTCTGCCACCAACACCACCACCCCGCAAAGGCTCACTCAGGTCACACAAGCCAGACGTCCTGCTGTGTAACACCGCAACATAGCATCGCCAAGCCTACGCCCACACCATAGGCCACCAAGAGCAGTGCAAGGCACACTGCACCCACACCCGTAGCTGGAGGCACAGACACTGAGGACAAACTAGACCAATGTCACCACCTGCCGAAGGGCCACAGAACCTGGAGAGCCTACTACGCCACCAGCGTCAACACTCCCCGGAGAGCCCACCATGCTGCCAGCATCAACACACCCCGGAGAGCCCACCACGCCACAAGCATCAACACTCTCCGGAGATCCCACCACACCACCAATGTCAACAATTCCCAGAGAGCCCACCACACCGCCAGTGTGCACAGACACCTGAGGCGGACATTGATACACCCTCATATGGCTCCCCTGAATACAGCCGAGGGCCAGTTGAGAGCCCCTCACCCACATAGCACACACCAGTATGCATCATGCGTCAAGGAAGCTTGAGGTGATGGAGGCAATTAGCCACAAACACCCCATTATGTGTTTGTGGCCAATTGGGCCAGCATCCATTAGGGACAGCATCCATGGGGCTACCCGCAGGATAGTGCAGGCCATCACGCGGAACAGGGCCAAGACAACAGCAAACACAGCCGCCCTGATACTGTACGCCCAGGGGGTCAGGGACATGACAGAACATGCCTCTGCACTGGCAGAGGCCATCCAGCAAAGCACAGAGGTGCAACGTCCACAAAACCTGGGAACAGGGTCTGTCCCTTCCACTTCAACCACACCCACAGAGGGGTTCACAGCAGGGCAAGCTGAGGTGTCACTCACAGCGCCTTCTGCGTCCACAATCCACAGGGGCTGGGAGGGGGGTGAGACACTGATTACCATGAGTGGCCATGCTGGGGAGTTGGTGGTGGGAGGTGGGAGGGAGGTAGTGTGATGGGGAGTTGGTGGTTGGAGGGGATAGTGTGATGGGGAGTTGGTGGTGGGAGGGGGGATAATGTGATGGGGAGTTGGTGGTAGGATGGGGGATAGTTGGGGCACTTCATTACATAAAACCCATTGAACTTCATCAATGCAAAGACATTCCTGATTGTGTCATTGTCGCACCTAGAAACACTTGTGTACAGGCGTCTTATAAATTGCTTATCATATCACATCATTGATTGAGGTGGTGGCACACAGTAGTGCATGGTTGGTGCCATGTGAAAGTGTCTAAAGAAATTGTCAGTCCCTGGTGTACCAATCCCCATCCCTCACGTCATCTCTGGCAATGCGTGCATTTACTACGCCCACAGGCACTGCTCCCTCATCCTCTGAGGGTGGCATGTCCACGTCATGGGTTAGCGAACATTCTTCCCCAGGCAGAAATTGTGCAGCATGGCACACACGAGCACAATTTTGCTCACTTTCTCTGGAGCTTACATCAGGGCTCCACTAGTACGATTGAGGCTGCGGAAACGTGCCTTCAGGATGCAAAAGGTATGCTTCATGCACATACGGGTCCTGCTGTGAACATGGTTATAGGCAATATCCTGCAATATTTGTGGATCATGCACAGGGGTCATTAGCCAAGGCAGCTGTGGGTATCCGGAGTCACCTGTATGTGATGGTGGGGACAGGCATTAGACATGGTGTAAGGTGTGGGGGTGGACTTACACAATATCAGGTCAACAGACTACTTGTGCATGCACATGGACCTTTATTTCACGCTGTGTGACTATTCTATGTAGTGCATGCAGTGTCACTCATGTCATGCATTGTTGGTGCTTCACGTGCACCCTGTTGCCTTGCAGCACTTGTAGCATATGGTGCATAAGGTGTATGTCAGTGACATGGCGGCTGTCATGTGGCAGTGTATTTCCACCATGCATGTGGCATGCTGGGTTCCCCATGGACACTCCCTGGGCATCTGATGCCAACTGGTGGGTATTGTGGGCTGGCCGCACATGGGTGCATGGCTGTGGTACTGACAGGGTGGTTGTGTGAGGCAATGTGGCCATTTGTCTGCATTGATTTGGTAAGTCCATTTTGCATTGTGGTACCGGTGATCAGATTGGTGAAAATGGCTGCTATTGTATGCGTACTACTGCTTCTCCATGCAAGTTAGTGTGACATGTGCACGCTCCCTGGCCTGTACTGTGATGATGGTGCAGGAGGATGTGAAGAACAGATTTTGCATTCACTTGTCATGCCATCCTTTGTGTTGTCATTCAGACCCTCTACCCCATATCGGCATGTGCTTTGCAGCAACTGTGTGTTAGCTTTTCTACTCACCCACTATCCAGGTCCATTGTCCTCTGTGCCTCTCCATGTATCCTAGCAGTGTGCAGTTTCGTAGGACCATGGCATCATGAGTGGAACAAGGGTAGCGGGCACAGCAGTGGGTGATGTACTGGTTGGGGTTGCAGGTCACATGCACATTCAAGAAGTGGTTGTTTTGGGGTTTCGGTACACTGCTTCATGGGCCTGAGGCCCACCAGCCCAACATCGGCACAGTCCAGGACAGCGATCACATTTGGCATTTGGGCAATGGCATAGAACTGTGCCTTCATGGCATTGACCTGGGCTGGGGTGGTAGGCAGTGAGATGTGGTGTTGCACTTGCTGCAGGAGGGCTTCAAGCACCTGGGCCAACACTGCACAGAATGTGTGCTGTGCCATGCCGTGCATCATGGCCAGCGCAGGCTGGAAGGTGCCAGTCCCAAGAAATGATAGGAAAAACACTAGCTTCAGCAGTGGGGGCACAGCTGCCCGGATGTTGATCCTGATCTCTATGTCGTCCTGTATTGTGGTGAGCAGCTCTGTTATGGTCTCCCTGTTCAGGCAGTACAGGGTGGCCAACTGGCTGTCGGTGAGGGTCCAGGGTGAGGGCCTAACCCTGGGGATCGGTGCACGCCTTGCGTGGGCTCTTCTCCTCCTGTACTCCCTGTGCCCTGGCCTGGTTGTCCTGTCTTTATACTTCCAGGTGCAGCATGAGCAGCTGCCTGTCCCAGCTCACAGTGGCTAGTGGCAGCATGGTGTTGGAAACAATGTTTGGGATATGAGTGTGCCTTATGTAGCCCTCTGGGTGGATTGGGTTCACCTGTGGCTTCATTTCAGACACCTGTGTTCATTTACCTCCAGCTGGAAGCTGAAGGTAACTGCGCAGTATTTTCAGTGGGATTAGCGCCCGTATGTTCCATTGCCGGTATTACCCCTGGTATTTGCACCGGTTATCGGTGCTAATTGCGCCGAACATGGACTTTTGACATGGACTTGTGATAAGGCTGTGTTTGCGCCTCATGTGTTCGGCTGTAATAGCACTGTCTGTAATAGTGCCAGCTGCATTTGCAGTCGGCGGTATTTGCACTGGCTCGCATCACAAATTGTGCAGTATCCGAGTGGTAAATCTTCTGGAATACTGTCCAATGCAAGTACCATTACCACCACTTGGTTCATCAGTATTACCACCGGATTACAAGTGGCGCTGGTGGTGTGAGTCCCCATTTCTTTTGAATCCATTGGACTCAATGAGGTATTTTTGGTGCGATTAATGTGGCAGTTATTGCACTGCGGTAATTGTGCCAAAAATAGGTCGAAAGCGGGCACATTCACCTCCAGCTCAGAACTGGAGGGGAATCCTAAAACTTTCCTCCAAATTCGTGATTGGGTGGTGCGGTATTGCGGCCGTAACGCTATTACCACTGCACTTTTACAGTACCACTCAACTTGTGATGAGGCCCTGTGTCACAAAATTTTACAAAATGTTACATACAGTTAAGTCATTCACTAAGCTACTATCTCTCAAAAGCTCTGCTTCGTGACATTTTCAGGGAAGTCATAATTACATTTCAGGTTGTAACTGTTGTTCCCAAGTGTGGATTTGTAGGAGAGCTGTCACTACAGACAGGTCTGTTTATGAGCTTTTTAATGATACTTGTACCATTTATGGTTCATGAGATAATGGACACAATAAGATTGTCCATCTATACCTATGGCAATCTCTTAAATATACATGTTGTTAGTTTCATAAACAGTGCATTTCATCTCTCCACTTAGACATACAGTCATCTGTTTCTTTTAGTTGACCCAGGCTGGTATAAATCCACTAACATTCTTGCCAAGTCAAAGGCTAGGACATGGGTCTGCTTATCTCCTGATGCAGGTGAAGGCAACTCCACCCATCCTCTCATGTAACACCATCTGATGCTATTCAAATGTCATCAGCTCAGAGAGAGGGATGCCAAATTTGAGTTTTAATTCCAAGTATTTTAGAAAGTTCAACCCATTAAGGGCTGGCTCTCTGTTTACATGGCTGTTTTTACTTCTCCCCAATAAACTCCTTGTTCATGCATGAGTACAGCCCCCTTTCTGGCCCTGAAAGCTTCAAAGTGATTTCTAAACAAACAGTTGAGTAGAGTTGGAGCCTTGCATCTGATGGATGCAGTGCCTCGGTTTAAATCTGAGTGTTAAAGTCTGCACTAATTAATATAAATCTGTACTTTAAATGTCACAATTTCTTTCTTTATAGAAGAGGCCTGCATAAATATCTTACAGCACACAATCTTCATTTTTTTCCTGCACCATGCCATCTTCTTCTCCTGCACTGACACCGACCGCCCTTCCTTCTTTCCTACTGCTCTAGGGAGACAACATCCTGCCCTGAGCCCATGAGGGGCTCCAGCCACACCATGCCGGCTCGGCCTTTCCATCAGGGCCACTGGCTTTCAAGGGAACAGCGTGGACTTCTACATCTAGTTCCAGTGACCCCACCCTTATGCAGCTGATTGTCCAGGACCACGTGTAAAATGACTGCTGGCCCGGGAGCTAGCAGGCGAGGGGTTCCCCTCGAAGGGCCACCTTAAAGGGGCGCTATTACTCCTTGTTTGGGCCTGTCTGGGAATGGAGGAGCCTTGTCCTCCTTCCATCCACTGCCAAATGCAGCAGTTGCCTGCTACTTTTTCTCCCCTGATCAGGCCACTGCATTCGGCAGGTAAAGTTTACCTCTGTCTGCCTCAACCTGTCTTCTGTATTCTTTCTTCCATTCCCTGTTCCCCTCCCCACCCTTACCCCCTTGCCTTCTCTCCTTTATAGTCTTTTCTTTTCTATCTATCTGCCGCCTCTGCATCCTGGCATCCGACACGCTCCATGCTGCAATCCACCCATAATGTCTCTAGTGATCACGCATGGAAGTTGTGACCCCTGCTTCCCCCCTATCCAATGTGACATGCAGCCCTCCACCTTGCCGGATGGGTCCCCCGGTGTGCACTGACCGTCCTCTGAGCTTGCCGTCCCCCCAACACTTCTGTCTCTTCCACACGCCCTGCCCATTAGCGGGTGTTGGTATGAAGCTGCTTTGCAGCGGATTTACTTTCTCTTTTCAACCCCCATACTCGTTTCTCCCTACGGACCTCTGTACTCCTGTCGACACCTACCTGGACTTTTTATATTGTGCCTACCTCTGCCGCTTCATCCACCGCCATGTTATATGCCTATTGTGATCTGCGCTCAACCTTTACTACAGTTTGCTTCTTGTCTAGCTGTAACTACTTTTTTGGACTCTGGTTTCAGCCTTCACGGTATTGTATTTCTTCTAACTGAAGCCACTGTTTTGAATATGTTTCACCCTCTGTTTATTTCTTCGGTATTGCTATTCAAACAGTTTTTTCATACCTATCTCACCACCTAATATTATCCCAACTTTTCCCTTCTCACTTGCATGTCTCCCCACCCTGCATTCATGTTATAACATGTGTTACCCTCTCATTCTTCCCTCCCCTTTTCTGTTTCAGCACTTGCATGTTCCAAATTGTCTCACTTCCTAGTAGGAATGCTTTTTATTGTTTTCCACCCCTTCCTCCCCTCCCTGCATTTCCCCTCCTCCCCCTCTCCCCAGCTCTCATACTATATCACTTGCACATTCTGAATGTTTTAAGACCTTTTAAGAACATCTGTTTTTGTTTTATACCTTTCCACATCCCTAGCCTGCCCTTGTCTTGATGCACCTTGAAACACCATTTTTGCTGTATTGTGCGTATTAAAAATAACCAATAAATAAATAAATAAAATGTCCATCTTTAAATGATACTTTATATTAGACTGGCACAGGCACTGGAGTTTCACTGGTAAACAGTTCCTTTCAATCCAGCTGCAATTGTCTTCATTTTATGGCAGCTTTTCTCTTTGGGAAGAATGCATTTCTGTGTCTCCATAGCCTGTAATGGCAAATAGGCCTAATTTATTTCAGCCTTGTCATTCGCACATTGCACACTTAATTTTAGTCTTCCTGTTTCTGACAACACTGTTGATGTATTTGGCAGTGTTGAACTTTCCATCCTGTCCTTTCAGTCTGCCAGTCAATAGTGTGCTTTGAAATTCCAGGACAGTATTTCTGCATTTTTAGGCCACAGTCAGCCAAAACACAGTTTCCTTTGTTCTTGGGGCTATTTTTAAACACCACAGGTGGATCAAGCAGAATCAGCAATTACTAGCCTCATGACTGTCGTATTGTGTATTGAATGGAACAGGCAGTGGAAGTGCCGTCAATGAGTGAAAAAGAAGGACGAATCTGCATTGGCCAGCCATCTGGTGAGCAGGCTGATACAGACATTCAGATTTCTAATGTCCACATTCTTTACAATATTTACACAGATCATTGCAGAAATATGACATTGTCTATCTTGAGCAACCTTCTTGCCCTACATACAGAGACTTCTCTTCCTTTCCTGCTCCCTCTTCGGCAGGCATAGCATCCTGCTTAGTTAACCGCCCCTCCTTGCAAAGGCTGGAGCTGCTGGAATTTATAATGCCATTAATGTATTCTCAGCAGCCCTTTTCTGTTTCTCTGTCTTTCCTTGAAATACTGTGCAGCTAACAAAACCTCAGTCAAATTCTTACCTTTCCAACCAATTATTACTCTTTCAATTCCCTCTGCAATCCTGGAATGCATCCAAAGTTAGAAATGCAGGGACCACAAATTGTTTTGCAGTTGTCACTGCATTGAGGGCCTCTGAAAAATGATAAAACATTATTTAAGTCTTTCAAGATAATCTGCTGGGCTCTCCCCTTTAGTCTGCTTGCATGCATTTATCTTAACCCCAGCTATCTTCATGAGACAGATCTCTACAATGATAAGTTGTAACATGTTCGTAAACTGTTTTATATTTTCTGTAAGGTACCCTTGCATTGGCCGCTTATTTCATTGCTTCAGTAAGGTGGACGTGCCAAGAGGAATGGTGACTCTTAACAGCTGACTGAGATTCACACAAGTAGGATTGTAGCAATCTATAATAAACTTCAAATCTTCTTGAAACTTAACAGGGCCTTCCCATATTTTATTAAATATTTGTACAATGTTAAATAAATCCTTGGATCTCCATGATGCATGCAGTCACTATCATATTACCAGCCCCAGGAAATTGCCTTAAAGGACACAGTGCAGCATCAGCTAAAGGGTGCCCAGGGGAGTTGCTAGGTCTGGAAAAGACCCGGGGCTAAGCTGATGTCAGAACTGTTGGGACTGGGGGCTAGCTAGTCTTTTGGCTGTAGCTCCTGAGATTCTATCCGGGGCTACAACCAAAAGATCAGGGGCTATAGCCCCCTTAGACCCCCCTAGCAACGCCCCTGAGGGTGCCTATTAGGGAACCCTTCAAAGGTCACAGATGTATTTGATGTAGTTGATGGGGTAAAAAGATTAGCAACTGGCCTTGTAATATGTATCGTATCAGTGACTGAAAGTGATCACAATAATCACAATCTAGAGCCTCCCATTGATAGTGTATGCATGAATTGACTACATGCCAGCGGTTCACTGAGGGATGAATCTGGGCTATGCAATTTAACCTGTTCACATGTTGGAGATTGAGGAGCAGATGCAGCTGCTTGGGGTTGATTAGGTGCCTGATCAGGTGTTTGATTCCCTATAGCGTGGTTATGTGTCTAAAATATCTTCTGGGGTTTCTTTCAGTCAGGATATCCATCGAAGTGCTGGATGGAGTATACATTAGCCTTTTCTATTCTTAGGGACAGCCACATTTGCTCACACTGCTTTTAACTCTGTTGGTTGCCCATGGAGTTTCCCTTGGACAGCTTTCAGGGCTCTGGTCAAAGATTTGGAGCACCTCTTAGTGGCCTCTGCATACCAGTCAAAGAAGAAACTGCACTACTGTTGGTCAACCTTCGATCCCAATGACTTTAGAGCTCCTTTTAGAAAGACAGACTTATGAAAAACAAATATACCTTCATCAGGAAATTGCTAAATTACATCACCTTGTGTAAAATAGTACAATTTATTTATTTTGTGTAAATAAAGTACTCTGAAACCTTTTTAGGTGGGAAAGGCACTTCCTTCGACAGGTTGTGATCAAACAAGGGGGCTAGACCAATATAGTTTAGAGGGTATTGCCCTTACTCAATATATTTTAACACAAAAGGACAGGCAAAAACACATCTGTATTATTTAAAGTTTTAGCCAATATCAATCCAGATGCAAGTCCAGATTCAAAAACCCACAGCGGTAAGGACAACGGAATTTTATTTAGGAACAAGGCTGTGAAGAAGGACAGAAAGGATAGAGTGAAAATCTAACTATCCCAACCTAGTCTCATACCTAAACTAGGATGCGGTGGTGTAACGCCTATCTAATAGTGATAGGACAAGAGGTAAAATAACAACTTCTATTGGTTGGAATACATTCAGCCTTGTTGGTCCTGTACCACTCTCTTCCAGTATGTGTGTGTGTTTGGAAGAGAAAAATATGCTAAAAAAGCGTACACCAGGGAAACTATACGTAAGACATCTATTAGGATAATGTCCACTTTAATAACCCATAGAATGCCTTACTAGCCCTGGGGAGCTAGGGTTAAAAAGACACAAAAGAACAGAAAGAGAACAAAGTTATTTGTTCATAAAACAAGAAGACATTACAATCAGCACTCTCCGTCTGTGGATATAGTAAACTGTCGGAAAATGGAGGTAGGTAAAAAGGTTTGCTCAAACTACAAAGATAGGCTAAACTTATGCCTTTTGAGTGTAGCAAACACTGTCGACCGGTTTGAGTGGCATAAACTTAGATGCAGCTACACAAGCATGCTCCGTCATGGCTGGAAGGATTATATACCCAGGGAGCACGTTTCGGTACCCGTAGCAATCTAGCTTGATTGTCGGGTGGGGTCTTATACGCATATATACATGCCCACATGACACGTGATTTCGAATCACGTGACATGGATAGGAAGCCTGCTATATGACTTGGGGAAAACACTCTAGGAGTTACGCATTTTTCCTGTCGGTCGTAATGATTCATGGAGATTGACACTGTGGCAATAACATTCAAGTAAGTGCATGAATGAAATTTTTAATTGGCTCTAGTCTAGATGCGTAAGATTCTGGATACCCAGATACACGAGCATGCTCCATCATGGTTGGAAGGATTATATACCCAGCCCATGCTGGAGCGGCTCGCAATAGAAGACAGGCTAATAACTACCATGCGGTTCTTAAAAATAAAATGAAATACCATTCATACTTGTTCAGAGATTAAAAGTGCGTGGACTGGAAACTAGCTCACTCCTAACATTTGGAGAACACATCCAACTACCAAACTACACGGGATACTCTATACAAGGGGAGTCTAATTCCTCTCCTTGGATGCTTAGTTTTGAATGGGGTTCTTCCATTCAAATTGGGTTGCTGCACCCCACACCCACACTGGGTGAGATGCGATAAGACAGTACTAACTTTATAAGAATGAGCTTTGTCAAAAGAGAAAAATGATCAATAACTGGTCATGTAGCTAAATGTGGTATTATTTCTCAGCTATTGTTGTATATATGAACGACATGAAATAATTTGTTGATTCATAACCAAGCTATTGGAAGATAGCAGCCTTGAAGTGACCATGGTGCATATATTTCTTTTGCCATAGGTTCCCTCCCAGTGTGATACAGTCCTACGGCACTTACGGCGAGGTGGTAAAGTATTAATTTACCAGCCAGTTTTTGTTTCTCCAAACTGGTTTGTACTTATGTGACAATACCAGTTGAGAGAGACCAAAGACTGTCCTGATGGAAGTGGCTTGATCTAAGTATATGCCACTGAAACCGGTCGACAGTGTTTGCTACACTCAAAATGCATAGGTTTAGCCTATCTTTGTAGTCTGAGCAAACCTTTTTACCTACCCCTACTTTCCGACAGTTTACTATATCCACAGACGGAGAGTGGTGATTGTAATGTCTTCTTATCTTATGAACAAATAACTTTGTTTTGTTTCTGTTCTTTTGTGTCTTTTTTAACCCTAGCTCCCCAGGGCTAGTAGTACATTCTATGGGTTATTAAAGTGGACATTATCCCAATAGATGTCTTACGTATAGTTTCCCTGGTGTATGCTTTTTTTGCATAGTTTTCTCTTCCAAACATACACACATACTGGAAGAGAGTGGTACAGGACCAACAAGGCTGAATGTATTACAACCAATTGAAGTTGTTATTTTACCTCTTGTCCTATCACTATTAGATAGGCATTACACCACCGCATCCTATTTTAGGTATGGGACTAGGTAGGGATAGTTAGATTTTCGCTCTATCCTTTCTGTCCTTCCTCACAGCCTTGTTCCTAAATACAATTCCTTTGTCCTTAACACTGTGGGTTTTTGAATCTAGACTTGCATCTGGATTGATATTGGCTGCAACTTTAAATAATACAGATGTGTTTTTGCCTGTCCTTTTGTGTTAAAACCTCCTTCGACAGACCTGACCACATTCTCACATGGTCTAGACAAGGATTGGCGTATGAGGAAGTTCCTGCTGCTCTTTGCAAAGCCCTGCATTTTGGCATTGAGACATGGCTAGACCCGAAAATTGTTCATGACTGCTGCTCAGATATGATACATTGAGCCATGGTCTATAGTAAGCCGATCAGGGACAAGGAAGGGAAGAAGACGAGGACACACAAAAACTGTAGACATACAAAATTGTCTAGTTGAGTGTTTCTGTCACTAAAATCTTCTTTGTGAAAGCCACTGGAACTGAGTTGACTCGAATGAGTGTCCTCATCTCTGGTGCTTCCACCAGAGACCACTGAAACTAAGGTGATTTGAAAGGGAAAATAGTCTTCACCAAAACTTCACATACAGAAGCATTGGGTCTGTGGCTGCACAAATGAACCAGATCAAGAAAGGGTGGAGGACAGACAACAACCTCTTTCACAGTCACTTTTTTGCACCAGTACAGTATTCTCAGCCACCAGCCCTAAGTGACAACCTGTTCTCGGTTAAAACCTCTGATGGGACTCACATGAGAGGTATGCCATTTGTCCAATAATTTTGAATTGTGCGCAGACCTCTTTTTTAGCATTAATTCAAGAACAGTTCTTACAAGAATACTGACTTCTTAAACTCACGATACTTCCTTCTAAACATAGGGTACGGATTCAAGTGCTTACATGTTTTGACTGTCAACTGTCTCCAGACCATACGTTTTTTTTTTTAAAGTGATCGCTCTTTTTAACAGACCCAGAATAACAGTTACCAGAGACAAACATAGTAAACAAATATAAACAATTATCTTAAATATTTACCAACCAGTCTGCTGGATAAAACTATCTTGTTCTTTATCCAAAGTGGTCTGGGGCATCACTACGTACAGGGATCCACCAACTACCACGTGATTCCTCTGCAGCATCCCTCAGCCAATGCATCTGAGGTTAAAGATACGAAAATTGTCACTGAAATGAAAGTAATTTTGCTAAGGCAGCAGAATACAGACATATGAGTCAATACAGCATTAGTTGTCAAGTTTAATTTCTTGATTCTCACGGTAAGCATGCATTTCAAAACAGAGTCTTACTCTCTGCTACTTTAGGCCTAGTGCAGAACATAGAGCCCTAATCTTTCTTAAATCAGTATAACAGTATACAACCTTCACTTTCTATTAACTTTCTTGGGCATTCTTTTGGACATTGCCTGCATTTTCCCCAACTGTGGGTAGGACTGGCAAAACAATTCTCATAAAAAAGTGCATCAAAACAAAATACATGTTCAATAGTGTCTACTTTACAGTGGGAAAATTAACAATTGTGATACAAAACACATTAAAAATTGGCTCTGTATTGACAACATGAGGACACCTGATGGCAAGTGGATGCCCACGTTTTTAGTGCTTTGCCTTTCATTGAATAGTTTGCCTGACCTCCGGGAGAGTTTCCAGTTCCTGGTGACTTTAGATATAGTAGCTCTATACACAAACATCCCACAGGTAGCTACACTAGAAATTGTAGAAAAGGTTTTTTTTTGACCTGCCAACTCCACCAGAGATTCCAATAGAGTTTATTGTACAATTAGCGGAGTTAGCATTAACAAAGAATTTATTTTTGTACAAAGACACATTTTACCAGCAGTGCTCTGGCACAGCCATGGGGGCCACCTTTGCTCCAACTTGGCAAACCTGTATGTCGCCGAATTTGAAGAGACACACATATACCAAGCATCAAATCCATTCAGATCCCCGGTTACCCTCTGAACCCGGTATATTGATGATGTTTTGACAATCTTCACCGGAACTGAATCAGTATTTAAAGAGTTCCTGATTTGGCTAAACTCGAGGAATTGGTATATAAAATCTACACACTGTATATCCAAAGATTTTATACATTTCCTCGATGTGGAAATAACAGCTACAGCAGGCAAACTGGCGACCACGGTTTTTCGTAAACCAACGGATCGCAACTCTTTACTACAATATTCAAGTTTTCATCCTAGAAGTCTTCGAGAAAACTGGCCATTTGCCCAGTTCCTGCGCTACAGGATAAATTGCTCTAGCCTGCAGGAATATGATACACAGTCAAGAATTCTGACAGACCGTCTCCTGAAACGCATATACCCCAAAAAAACTATAAATACTGCAAGGAAACATGCAAGAAATATACCATGTGACATCACCTTGCAACAAAAACAGCGTCCAGTAGGAGAGAAAATGATTACTGCAGTCTTTAGCTACCCCAATAAGATCAACCAAATTAAAAGGGAAATCATCAAACTATGGCCCATATTAAATGTAGGACCAGTCATCTTGCCAATACCGCTTTTTGCAATGAAAAAGAGAAGGAACCTAAGAGATACATTAATACACTCATATACACCTCCAGATGAAGCTACTGATCAGATAGCATTATGGAACCATGTAGCTCCACATGGCCATACACCATGTGGCCAATGCAGTGTATGTATACTTACAAAACAAACAAAAACCTTAGATCTAGGTTTGAAGACACCCTGGAAACAAAATTCCCTGACAAACTGTAACAGGCCTAATGTTATCTATATGATAAAATGCCCATGTGACAAAAAGTATATTGGCATGACCACCAGGCCAGCGAAGAAACGTATAAAGGAGCATATGTCATGTATTAGTACTCAACAGGAAAATGCTCCATTGGTTGACCATTTCACCTTGCTCAAACATCAGGCGAAAGAACTAGAATGGACAATTATAGAAAAGGTGAAGTGTCCAAGAAGAGGAGGAGACATGATCAACCTCCTACTGAAACAAGAGCAGAAATGGGTGTTTTGTTTGAAAACAGACCGATTTGGCCTGAATGAAAGCATACCATGGCATTCATTAGCCATGATTACATAGATATGATATTCACCTTATTATGCATCAAACACTATTTTCCAACATAGCATCAAGTATCTCCGTAGATCACCGGAATGTCCATATGACTTGCCTGACTTTGTCTCAGAGGTCTTAATGGCACTTGAGTATAATTTAGCCTGACCTCAGGATGATGTCTGCAGGCATTTAGAGACTTCCACATTACACGCGTATTCCGACACGTGACACGGAAGCCTCAATGCACCTTGCAAAAAGAAGAAAGAAAAAAAGAAGAAATGATTGACTTGTCAGTGCCTGACTTTGTCCAGAGGGAACCACTGGTATTGGTACAAAGCTAGCCTGATCACCGAATGAGATCCTGTGCACGTATATACATGCCCATATGACACGTGATCTTGAATCAAATGACATGGAAAGGAACTCTGCTATTACTTTGGAAAACAAATTTCGAGTCGAAAGGAAATAAGTGATGACTGACTTGTCAGTGTCTAACTCTGCCCAGGGAGTACGTTTCGGTACTCGTAGCAATCTAGCTTGATCTCCGGTGGGGTTTTATACGCGCATATACATGCCCACATGACACGAGATTTTGAATCACGTGACATGGATAGAAAGCCCGCTATGTGACTCTGAGAAAACACTCTGGGCGTTACGCGTTTTTCCTGTCTGTCGTAATCATTCATGGAGATTGACACTGTGGCAACAACATCCAAATAAGTGCATGAATGAAATTTGTAATTGGCTCTAGTCTACATGCGTAAGATTCTGGAGACCCAGCTACACGAGCATGCTCCATCATGGCTGTAAGGATTATATACCCAGCCCATGCCAGAGCAGCTCGCAATAGAAGACACACTAATAACTATCATAAGTTCTTAAAAATAAAATGAAATACCATTCATACTTGTTCACAGATTAAAAGTGCATGAACTGGAAACTAGCTCACTCCTAACATTTGGAGAACACATCCAACTACCAAACTACAAGGGGATACTATATAAAAGGTGAGTCTAATTCCTCTCCTTGACTGCTTAGTTTCGAATGGGGCTCTTCCATTCAAATTGGGTTGATGCACGCTGTTGTGTATGGCTTGGCTTTGCAGAAGGAATGTTGTGATGTCATGTGGAGTGTTTATGCCTGAGTGATGGAATGCATGGGTGAATGTTCTAACCTGGTCAGTTGTTCAGCCAGAGGCCTGGGTGATGGGCTGCCAGTGTTTTTATATGTCCTACCTGTAACTTATATGTAACCTAATTGACTGCTTGTAATGATACCAATGCAGCTGGTAATAAACCCAGCAAGTCAACCTAAGAAGGCTGAAAGTCACTTCACTACACATGCCACACCCACACTGGGTGAGATGCGATAAGACAGTACTAACTTTATAAGAATGAGCTTTGTCAAAAGAGAAAAATTATCAATAACTGGTCATGTAGCTAAATGTGGTATTATTTCTCAGCTATTGTTGTATATATGAACTACTTAAAATAATGTGTTGATTCAGAACCAAGCGATTGGAAGATAGCAGCCTTGAAGTGACCATGGTGCATATATTTATTTTTCCCAGAGGTTCCCTCCCAGACTCATCCAGTCCTATGGCACTTATGGCAAGGTGGTAAAGTATTAATCTACCGGCTCGTTTTTGTTTCTCCAAACTGGTTTGTACTTATGTGACAATACCAGTTGAGAAAGACAGAAGACTGTCCTGATGAGAGTGGCTTGATCTAAGTTTATGCCACTGAAACCGGTCGACGGTTTTCGCTACACTCAAAAGGCATAAGTTTAGCCTATCTTTGTAGTCTGAGCAAACCTTTTTACCTACCTCTACTTTCCGACAGTTTACTATATCTACAGACGGAGATTGGTGATTGTAATGTCTTTTTGTTTTATGAACAAATAACTTTGTTCTCTTTCTGCTCTTTTGTGTCTTTTTTAACCCTAGCTCCCCAGGGCTAGTAAGGCATCCTATTGGTTATTAAAGTGGACATTATCCCAATAGATGTATTACGTATAGTTTCCCTTGTGTACGCTTTTTTTGCATATTTTTCTCTTCCAAACACACACACATACTGGAAGAGAGTGGTACAGGACCAACAAGGCTGAATGTATTATAACAAATAGAAGTTGTTATTTTACCTCTTGTCCTATCATTATTAGATAGGCGTTACACCACCGCATCCTAGTTTAGGTATGAGACTAGGTTGGGATAGTTAGATTTTCGCTCAATCCTTTCTGTCCTTCCTCACAGCTTTATTCCTCAATATAATTCCATTGTCCTTACCACTGTGGGTTTTTGAATCTGGACCTGCATCTGGATTGATATTGGCTGCAACTCTAAATAATACAGATGTGTTTTGGCCTGTCCTTTTATGTTAAAACCTCCTTTGACAGACCTGACCCCATTCTCACATGGTCTAGACAAGGATTGGCTTACGAGGAAGTTCCTACTCCTCTTTGCAAAGCCCTGCATTGTGGCTTTTAGACATGGCTAAACCCGGCAATTGTTCATGACTGCTGCTCAGATATGATACACTGAGACATGGTCTATAGTTAGCAGATCAGGGACAAGGAAGGGAAGGAGACGAGGACACACAAAAACTTTAGACATAGAAAATTGACTAGTTGAGTCTTTCTGTCACTAACATTTTCTTTGTGAAAGCCACTGGAACTGAGTTGACTCAAATGAGTGTCCCCATCTCTAGTGCTTCCACCAGAGATAACCGAAACTAAGGTGATTTGAAAGGGAAAATAGTCTTCACCAAAACTTCACATACAGAAGCATTGGGTCTTTGGCTGCACAAATGACCCAGATCAAGAAAGGGTGGAAGGACAGACAACAACCTCTTTTACAGTCACTTTTTTGCACCATTACAGTATTCTCAGCCACCTGCCCTAAGTGACAACCTGTTCTCGGTTAAAACATCTGATGGGACTCACATGAGAGGTATGCCATTTGTCCAATAATTTTGAATTGTGCGCAGACCTCTTTTTTAGCATTAATTCAAGAACAGTTCTTACAAGAATACTGACTTTCTAAACTTACGAAACTTCCTTCTCAACATAGGGTACGGATTCAAGTGCTTACATGTTTTGACTGTCGACTGTCTCCAGACCATACGTTTTTTTAAAAAGTGCTTGCTCTTTTTAACAGACCCAAAATAACAGTTACCAGAGTCAAACATAGTAAACAAATATAAACAATTATCTTAAATATTTACCAACCAGTCTGCTGGATAAAACTATCTTGTTCTTTATCCAAAATGGTCGGGGGCGTCACTACGGGGATCCACCAACCACCACGTGACTCCTCTGCAGCATCCGTCAGCCAATGCATCTGAGGTTAAAGATACGAAAGTTTTCACTGAAATCAAAGTAATTTTGCTAAGGCAGCAGAATACAGACATATGAGTCAATACAGCATTAGTTGTTAAGTTTAATTTCTTGATTCTCACGGCAAGCATGTATTTCAAAACTGAGTCTTACTCTCTGCTACATTAGGCCTAGTGCAGAACATGGAGCTCTAATCTTTCTTAAATCAGTATAACAGTATACATCGTTCACTTTCTATTAACTTTCTTGGGCGTTCATTTGGACATTGCTTGCATTTTCCCCAACTGTGGCTAGGACTGGCAAAACAATTATCACAAAAAAGGGCATCAAAACAAGGGCATTTATTGAAATAAATGTTCAATAGTGTCTACTTTACAGTGGGAAAAATAACGTTGGTGGTGAGTATCAAGTTGATTGAAGGGTTTGCCAGGATCGAACTCTGGTTCCCAGTTGATTCAGGGGTTCATCAGGAAAGCCTTTTCAGCTCAATTCCACCAACAGTATATGTATATGTATATTCATGATGAGCACCCATATGCCTCTCTGTTTGAAAGTGGAGCATCCTTGTGTTTTGCGGATAGGGCAAAACGGAGCAGGCCCTTCAACCACCCTTGTATGCCAAGGAGATTCCTAATGGTGGAACAATAGACATCATTTCTCACGCCTGTATTGTTGATGTACTAGTGATAAATTAGGACCAAATAATGGCTAGATTTGTTGATGAGTTTAGAGTGGGTGAGTAGGACCGACTACCAGTGTGTTATGTATAACTTCAATAAATGATCACTCATAAACGTATGCTTCCAGTATTAAAGTGGAGATTTATTTATCATTAGGAGTCCCAGGTGGTTCAGACCTTCTCAGTTCAGCTTGCCTCTCGTATGATTCTTGAACCCTGGGTTTGAGAATTGCACGTGAGCCAAGCTCGAGTACAAACACTGTACATTATAACACAGTGCGCTCTTCATCCTTACTAGTAATGAGGCTTGCTGTGCAACCAGAACCTTGAGGCTCTACTCCCACCCTCAAGAAGTAAGTAAGAAATGGCAGGATGGCTCTAGTAAGTCCGCAAGCCTAAGAAATCATGAGTTCACTGATCACATATGTAGTCAACATAAGGAAGATTTTAACCTTTTCTGTTAGAACACGTCAGCCAACACGTGTTTCGACACTTTGTCTTTGTCAAGGCTGTTCAATAGACATAAAACAGGTAGAAACATTGATAATAACAATGGAATTAACAATGGATATACTGATGAGATGGCTCTTTCGGCTGATTTAAAAAAAATCATTATTTAGAAATGTTACTTTCAAGTAGAATATATGCTTACTTTCAATACTAACATGTTAGCAGAGTAAATAATCACAGTAATGGGATTTGTATAATGTTCTATGTATATTGTATTTCAAAATAGACTAACAATTCTTATCCCTCCCCGTAATTTTCATGCATTGTGTGACAAGTTCACTTTGGCACCCTCGTCCAGAAGGGACTGTGGAACTCTGGTAGCTAGGGAGGGCCACTCTCTCCCTGGTTTGTGACCTGGAGAGAGTAAGTGGGGTAGCTCAGGAGCTGCCCCATTCTTCCCACCACTGCTATAAGAAAGTCAGAATATGTGTGCTGCTTACAGACAGACAATAAACAGTGACCCAGGTCATCAAGGACGGGTGACCCGGGTCATCAAGGAGTGGACCCCATGAAGCCACGTAGTGTGTTGGGACACTATACCTCCATGAGACTGTGAATGACTTTGTTGGACACTGTCCCAGGTTGAAATCACCCAGGAACCTTGATTCCTAGAATAGGACATAGACTTTTGAATCCAGAGCAAGAGGACATTCTAGGGAAATAGGGCATGCTAGAGCATAGAATGTGCTCATTGTTTAGCCCATCCAGATACCTTTTGATTTTGGGAAACTCCCATCTTTTGCAGTGTTGTGGAAAATCACACACAGACTCTCCAGCTGAATTGTTGAATATTTTTAGTAGCATTCACCAAATCCAGCATACACAGGACAACAGCAATCCAGTGACAGAACCACACTTGACACAGCAACCCCCCTCCCTCCAGGCACAGAGCCTTAATACATAAGAGCACCTATTTCAGACATGGCATGAGATCGTCAAGCAAAAATGTTTCAGGTGACGGTTCCCTGTCCCAGCATAGAATTCATAGCAAGAGTCTTTGTTCTCACACTGGGGAAAAGATCAATTGGGTTGTCCGCAGAAGACATATTATGATACATTGCAATTCTTGCAGTGCTAGCTACCTCTATGTTTCCCACATGATTTGGGGCTCACTGGCTCGCATACTAAATGACTACTTTCATCTGCTAAAGCCGCTTTGCCTACAATCGTAGCCAAGGTGTCTGGTGATTCTCTGAAATGGTTTGCCTCTTTCCTATCAGGCCACTCCCAGCAAGTTAAGCATATGTGTGAATCCCTACCGGCCAGGTGTGGTGTGTGCCAGGGATCTTCCCTGTCTCCAATATTGTTTAATATTGAAATATGCCCATTGTTGAGTATCTTTTCTCAATTTGACCTGCAGTAGTACTCTTATGCCGACAATGCACAAATATAAGTCCGGCTAAAATAACCAGTGGAACCAATGGACCAATTACTCTCCAATACAGCTACAATAAAAAAAACTGGATGCTGGAAAACAAGCTACAGCTGAATCCTTCGAAAACTGAAATCATTGTATTTGGATCAAAGAAGAAACTAGCTAACATTCTACAATCCTTTCCATGCCCATCACTTTTTGAAGTCCCAACAAAGTTCTCACTTAGGGCCTTATTCACAGACGCGTTTTATAATGGCAACCCCCCACTGGAAAAGCTCTGTGAATAAGGGGCTTAAGGTAGAAAACCTTGGCTGCATTTGGCAAGTAAACCTGAACTGTAACTTTAAGGTTAATCAAATTGTTAAAGCAGTCTATTTTCAGCTTCAATTGCTGAAGCCTTTATTACCTCTTATTGCAGAAAATGACCGTCGAATAGTAGTTGGAGCACTAACTAACTCAACATCAGATTATTGTAATGCTCTTTTGATGGGCATTCCAATAAATCAAATACAGCAACTGCAGGTTGTTCAAAATTCAACCGTTAGGCTAATTATTTCCTTGCCTAACAAATTGTCTGTCTCTCAGTTCCATAAGAGCCTTCATTGGCCTCCGGTGCAGCAGAGGGTCCTGTTTAAGACAGTTTTTCTGGTTTTTAAATGTATCCATAGTCTGGCCCCTGCTTATCTCGCTTCTAACATTGCTGTCTACCATCCAAATTGTCCCCTTTGATCTTTGGGACAATGGGCCTCATTTCAAGTCTGGCGGTCTGGAAATAAGGGTGCCGGTAGCAACGTACCAGCAGCCTTTCCGGACCGCCAGACCACGAGATTGCCTGCAGGGGCCAGATCTCCCAGCATTTCTGACCTGCCGGGAGTACCGGCCCCTGCGGGCATGGTTTTCATGTAAGCACTGGCACCATTAGCAACTGTAACAGTGCTTCTGTGTGCCCATTCCCGTGGAGTCCCACTGGACTCTACAGGAATGGGGACTTACATGTTCTAGTACCTGACATCCCGGCCTATCGCCCCCTGTAATATCCCGGTGGCATCGGGATATCAGGTGGTGGAAACGGTGTTACAGGGTCGGCGGCAACCTGCCGATAGCAGCGGCGGGTCACCACCAACCTCGTAATGTGGCCCAATGTCTTTTGGTGGTTCCACCATCTAGGTCCGTTTCTTGGGACGACAGACGCTTTTCCTCTGTCAGACCGCAGGCTTGGAATATGCTGCCAACTGAATTACGAAAAATCGACTCTCTGTATCTTTAGGAAAAGGCTAAAACCTTCCTTTTTGAATAATGTCCTGTGACGATGTCTCAGCTTTCTGTACAATTACCTTTGTCATCTGCACCAAGATGCACACTGTGCTTGGTTCCAGGGGATATGCGCTATATAAGTCAAAAAAGCTATTAAATCAGTCTCTAAATCACGCTTATTTATGGCAAAAGGGAAACACGTCCGAAGCAAGAACTATGGATGCGGGCATTGTCAGGCAGTAGATGGCAAAAGCCTTCATGATATTATGATATGATAGGCTATTCATAACGCACTTAATACCCAGAGGTTTCTAAGAGCGGACCTGGGGAAGGAACCTGTGTTGGTCTGTGTCATCTTGCTTCCAAAGCGCGCACGTTGCCCTTGAGCTATCCACCCAATAGTACATGGTGAAGACATGCACATTAGAACATAGGGCCTACACAGCAAATGGCAACAAGGCTTTGTCCAGCATGGCAGTTAGCTAAGACTTCTTATCAGTATGAAGACAGTAAAGTATCTGATGAGTTCATTAGAAAATGTTAAGTACCCAGTGTTGCCTCACAGTAGTAGAGAGAAAACTCTAGGTCCTGTAGGAATTCACACAATCCTTTCCTGAATCCCAGAAAGGGAGAACATCATGAGGCTATGACACTGTCAGACTTAGAGAGTGCCACAAAGGAGACAAGCTTCCTAAATCAATAAAAGGAGTGTCCCTTATGGACTGAGTATGGGGGCCATTAGTGTCCTGGTAGATAGAATTTGACAAGAGACTATAGGGTATATTTTGTTTCACCGTATTGCCAGGCAGGCTTCCTAGTTTGATAATTGCCTTTTGTAAGAAATGTTATTCTTCTGCCAATAAATTGTGTGGAGAAAATAAAATCGTATCTCATTGTGTTTTATTCATCCCTCTTTTTGACAACTGCCACAGAAATGTCTCTGTTCAAGGATGTTTTCGGTCGTCTGTTCTTTTCGAAATTATTCCCATATTTGCCCGATGATTCATTTTGACATCCAACTCAGCCTCTCTGTTGTACGTTTTTTTCTTAAAGGAGAATGGTTCTGCTCTTATCAACAGTGGCCCCCAGAAACACCAGCAAACTAGTTCAAAGGCTCACCCCCACTTGCTTGCCACACCTGCATCCATTGGCCAAAGTGCTGATCACGTGAACAGAACTTCAACTAAGGCCTGTCACCAAGAGTCCATTACGTTTTGCTTCAGATCGTTTATCTGAGTTAGGTCTGCTGGTAAATCATCAATATTTTGTTTTTAGAGTTTACCCAGAAACGTCATTTCACCAAAATGCCAGGCGTAGCGGAAGTGACATCACACGACACTTGACTTCTGATGACATCACAGGAAGGGATGTCATTTGACCCCACCTCGAAGTGATATTGTGGGAAGCGATGGAACACGACCTTTCACCCCTTGACAAAACAGGAAGTGGCATCACATACCATTGTTCCTAGGTACAGTACAAAACATTTGGTTATGACATCACTATAATATGATGTACATTTCATACAAGAATGGATCACCATATGTATCGTTAAGATCAGTGTTTTTAGGCCCATATTACCAAATTAATGTGAATTCAAGCAGAAGTCTATGGCCAAAGCATAATGATGTGCTAATATATAGCCCTTACGCTTAAGCGCTTTGCATAGAAAATATTTACACCCAATACCACTCAACCTGTGTTGTTACTCATTTATCGACCTCAGAAAGATGAAAGGCTGAGTTGAGGTGTTTAAGAACAGACTAAATCAGTGGCTCCCCACCTGCAGTGTGCCTGAAATAAACCTTTAATGAGTCTAGCAATTAGGGTATAGAATTCCAGAAAGACAAATTATTTGGTATTCCTACTGTTAGTTATTTAGGGTCAGTGCTGAAAGTGTGAGACTTGTGGAACCCCTCTTCTTTTTTTTCTCTATTTTTTAAGAGGCTTGAACATGAAAGCCAGCCACTCCAGAAGCCAAAAAGACTCATGGCGCTGGCCACAGCCCAAGAGCTTGCATTACAAAAAAAAAAAAAAGACACATTTATTTTTTTATGGGTCGCAGGGGAGACCACAGGGGTAGCAAGGGAGACCTCAGGGGTCGAAGTTGCGACCCCTGGTCACCCCTAAATGGTGGCCCTGAGTTCACCCGAGGAAGGCTGCCTACCTAAAATGTTGTGAAGAAGGTGGCTTATGATTAAAACATGATTAGTATCATGTACAAATGATGAAACGCTCAAATGAAAACTGAGTTTTGAGTGTTGGCTAAGTAACAACCGAACGATACCATCATATCTTGTTGGACTCCCAAATTTCCACAAATAAATCCAAGCGTTTACACAAATTAAGTGTGTAAATCCACTGTTGTCAGTGACTGGGGACCGTTTCAACATTAGATTGTTCACTCATTATTTTTTTTTTAATTAATATACTTTATTCGTTTTTTCAGTAAAACAACCCACCCCCACCCCGCCCCAAACAAACAAAATAACAGTGAATCAAGTACAAAGATCAATCAAAAGAGATCACTGGAAATAACAGACAACAGTACATCGGCAAATACATACACAGAAGAAAAGAAAAAGAAAGAAAAATAAAAGGGGGAAAGAAGGGGAATGGTTAATGGGCATATTAAACATATAATTTAATACATTTATTGTTCACCACTGATTGAAAACCATCTCGCTTGAAGGGGGTTCCTTCACATGTATCATATGTGGGGATCGGTGCAGCTGATGCTGAGGGCGCTGGAGATCAGAAACTGACATGGATTCGTCAATCAGACTAATCAGTGAGCGGCTGAGGATACCATGCTTTGTGTTGTGCCTTTCTAGCGGGATTTCCTATATGTTGTGGATGACATATGCTGGGCTTTTTTGACGCACGCGCAAAATCGCTACACGCTGGACGGTCTGAAGCACATGTGGGCGACTGGGCAATTCCATGCCTGGGTGCCTTGCCATAGCAAAGGGCCAGACGTGGCACACGCATTAATCCTTTGTGGTATGGCGACAAAGTTTTATTCAGGGGTGGACTGGGAACTAAAAGAGGCCCTGGAAATAATTACTGAGGACCAAAAGAGGCCCTGGAAATAATGTTCAAAGTGGCCCCATATGACACATTTTCAGCAAGAACAATGCTTTTTCTATGAGAAAATTTGGAAATACCACACAAAAGAGGCCCAGGGTGTAGAGGCCCATCGGGAAATCTTCAGAGTTCCCTATAGGCCAGTCCACCCCTGGTTTTATTCCTGCCAAGACAGGAATAAAACCTACAGGAAACAATGTATACAGTATTGATATTAAACATGATCACTACCAATTAAGACAGTTCTGCACATGGCAATTGGGGTGGTAAGCTTAGCGGGAGGGCTGCCGAGGAGCTGCAACTCTCTCGGAGGTCAGGAGAACGTATTCAATAAAAGGCAAAACACTGAGCCATCACTAAAACGTGGGCATCCACTTACCATCACGTGTCCTCATGTTGTCAACAGAGCCATTTTCATGTGTTTTGTATCCTTTTTTAGTTTTAGCTATTAGGTGGCACTTAAGCGCCACTTATAAACTGAAACAATTACATTGATGTACAGCTATGAGGGAGATACGTGTGAGGAGGGACTGTGTGTCCAACAGCTTGTGGGCATTGCTTGGCTGTTTACCCACCCATTGACTTTTCTATGGCCATGACAATCCTGATGGCACTTTTCCTGCCACTACCTGCACCTACCCACCCAAAACACATCCTCCTGGGGTCAGTTTGAGCTAGCTCTATCAAGCCGTAACATCATGCTTGGGCTTGCTAGTGTTACTTCTAAGCAGTTTGCTGGGAGCTAATGCCACAGCTGCAGTTGTAAATGCACTGCTAGAGTAATACAAATGTCTTACCAAGTGTGCCTTCAGCCACTTGATTTCTAGCTCTTCCTTGCACTGAAGTCCTGCCAAAGTCAACAGTGTAGGTGCTACCACATGCCCAGGTATTCACACCATTGTCCTCCTGTTGCCATCTTGCGGTCAGGAAGTACCATTATGGCAGTGCCTTGGAAATGCCTAACCATTGCCTCCACAAAAGCCCAAACTATTGGCCTTGCCTATGCTTGTTTCAGAAGCATTAGCTGTAGATGAGAGCAACACTGTACCCTGAAATCACTGCCTTTAGACCATCACCTATCTGAGAGCATATTGTTGATTTATTTTTTTAACAAAACCTCATTACATCACCCCTTTACGAATCTCACTACCCAGACTATGAGATGTGTCTGATAAAATGTCTCACACACAGTCCCAAACAAAACAAAATCAGATGGTTTATCTCACTGCAGAAACATTTTGTTCCATGAAGCAGAACGTTTCTCATCCGTGAAGAAGTGAGCTGCACAAAACCTGAAAAAAATACATTGGCAGAATGTACGAAGCGCAGGCGCTGTGTGTTTACTTTAGAACCTACATGTTTTATGTGCATCTATGTGCATCCAATTACAGGAGGAATGCAGCATCCTAGCCTCTGTCATGTACCATCTAATTTTGTTTGTGGAGTGATGGGCATTATAAATGGTCATTCTTTGTTGCTGCAACCCTCCTTCATTTTTGTCCTGAAATGCCCTGCATGCAAATCATAAACAAGCATTGGTAAAGCCAATTTAACGTCCCCTCTCTATGTCTATAATGTTTGTGAAGGACAGGCACCCTGTCCCCTTTCCTTGTTTGTGTTTGTCGTGTGTTGCAACCCACGTAATGTTAAGGGTGGGGCTACCTCCTTTGCAGTGTTGCCAGGTCCGCTTATTATAAGCGACTTTGGGCTTGTTTTTGCCCAAAGTCGCTTATAATATTTGGAGGTCGCTTGTCGCGGTTTTCGTCTGCTTGTTGGACCGTCTGTGCGCGTGTAATTGGGATTGTTTATATTGCTGTTAAGCCCATTACACGTCGCACAGAGCGTCCTGCACTGGGCTGCTGGCAGCATTTGACGGCAATTGCTGCTTTGTCTTGCTCTCGGGTGCGCCCTGTATTTTGAATATGCTTAAGTGTTTGGCACTGATGGGATTCGTTACTTGCCCACCAGGTGGCCCATCAATGCCAAATGCCTAAATATATGCAAAAAAAGCGCACTTTAAAAGTTTTGTCATGCAGGCAGACACACTGGCATGTAAAGATGTAAAGAAGGGGATTGGTTTAGTTTAGCAAGCGTCACTCTATAGCAATATTATCCTGGTGATATCCCCAGTGCTGACGCATTATCCACTAACATCCTTTATTTATTTATTTTTTAAAAACTTTTTTTGCAAGACTGGGTTAGAGGATTATTGGAATCTATATACAACATTTTCTCAGAAAGATGTATTCAGGAAGGCCATGTTTCTTTTCAGCTTCCAATTGGCCATGTTACAATATTATATAGCGCCTTGGATTAAGGCGTTATATAAAACAATAAATACAAATATTTCAGGGCCGTATTATTTTGCAATCTGGGACTTCTAGTCACCATGCAATAAAATATTGTTGTTCTAACACACTATGTCAGTGTTCTGTCTATGTATGTTTTTCTTGTTGTGTTATGTTTCTTACTTTTGAGACCTTTCCACAACTTTTTAGGTGCACGCTTGTTTTTTCCGCTTATTTGGATGGGAGTCAGCTTGTTTTGGGTTTGTTTTTGAAGGGCATTCAGTTTATTTTTTCCTTCCGACCTGGCAACACTGCTCCTTTGCGCCAGTTTGCAGTTTGATATTAAAGAGGACACATCTGCCATTGACGTCTCCGTACTTTATTTAATTACACTATCATTGCTTTAATATTTGTGGTCAATCCGCAAGAACAGATTCAATATACGCACCGGTGTCCTGCACCCCCATGGAGCCGGAGCACGCTATCCTCGCCCACCACAACCTGCGTTCCAACCCGGCATCATTTCCGCTTGCATCGCTCGACGAGGCATCCGACCTGACGAGCCCTGAGCTTGCGCACCTTTCACCGTCACAGAGGAAAAGTGTTTCATTCTGGCAGCAGGGTATAATACCGGTGCACCGCTAGGAGGACATTTTATTTGCTTTGCAGCATTTCAACGATGCGTGCGTCGCCTCGGTGGAACTTCCAAGCATCAGTGACACCAGGCACCCACAGGAGGACACGTGCCGAAGAAGGGCCACTGCTTCCCGGGCTCATTTGGACAGCACAACTTCCGGCCAAGCACGTGCAGCACACACCACCGAAAGATTTGCCTAAAGGTGAGCCCTGCACTAGCTTTACACACACCTGAGCCATCATGTCGGACAATCAAGTGGGCAGTAGCTTGCATAGCCCATAGACAAATTCAACCCCTCGCAATCCTGTGCCCAGAGAGGAGGGAGGCCATGAATCCCTACAGCTAAAAGCTAATCAACCATTTGTAATTTCTGATACAAGCTGCCTGGCACCAAGATGGAACAGATGGCTCAAGGAAATGCACATTTACATTGATGCAACGGGGGTCAGGGAAGAACGCCGCGTCAGAGGCATATTATTACACTGACTAGGTCCGTTAGTGAGAGACAATGTATTTGGAATGCCGGAAAACACGACAGACACTTTTCAGGGCATAATTGACTTGCTGAATTACTATTTTGCGCCACTGAAGAACATAGATTATGAGCACCAAATTTCCCTCACATCCACGCAGGATAAAGGGGAAAACATGGACAATTTTGTCATGAGACTGAGAAAAATGGAAATATTTCGATTTCGACCGCTACTCTACAGAGGAGGCTTCAAAATGACAGGCAATCACAGGCTGTGAATCACACAAATTTAGAAGAAAATGATTACAGAACAGCAGAACCCTCGAGGAAATACTCCAACTCGCCAGGGCAGACTCTGCACTGTCCCTGCAGACAGAATTATTGAGCAATATCAACATTACACAAACTGCGTTCCTAGCATCCCTGTGCCTCGTGCGCACATCTGAACGCAAGCAATAACAAAATAAATGTTACAGATGTGTATACATCTTCCCACATGTAGGTCCATGGCCAGCCATAGGCCATCATTGCAACAAGTGCGGATGAGAAAACCACTTCGAATCGGTCTGTGAAAAAATCAAATTCTTCCAGTCGACGGAGAACAGCAGAGACACCAGAAGGTGGGAAAGTCATCGTCCAAGGCAGGATAGTAGTCGCCCAAGAACATGGCAGTCCCCAGCAACCAGCAGGCACAGCTCACACAGGGGAACACAAGATTCATCTCACGGGGACAGGTGGAATTAAAACATAAAAAATGACGCCAAGCAGTCCAGATGCAAGAATGAATCACAGAGACGGGTGCCACGACAGAAATTACAATACTTAGAAGCTTCACCAAGACGAAGGCACGAGTCAAATTCATCATCATTGAGCGGTGACCGAAAAAGAGGATACGTACACGCCATAGCAACTGAATACTGCCCGATCCTGCTGCTGCAAATAAATGGACAAAGCCGCTAATTCCTATTAGACACCGGAGCCACGGTGAATGTCATCAATGAAGAAATGTAGAAGTCCCTCAACCACAAGAAGGAACTGAAGAAAGCGGACACTGACAAATATCCATATTGCACAAACAAACCGCATGACTGCATGGAATGTTCACAGCCACATGTATGTATAAAGATAAGAATCTAAAGGTCAAGATATATGTGATAAATGGAGAAGTTCCATGGGGATGCATTCTGAGTTTTGGGTCGTCCATCCAGATGGGCCTAGTACATGTGATGTGCCAGATTATGTCAGTTTACACAACCAGCCCGAAAGAGATGATGAAAATGTTCCTGGCACTGTTCCAAGGTCTTGGGAAACTAAAAGGGAAACAAATCAAGCTGCACATAAACACTCATATTCAACCAATGGCTTAACACTATAGTGGAATACCCCTCAATATTCAAAAACATGCAGAGGACGAGATTCAGTCACTATTAGATCAAGACATCATAGAGCCTGCATTGGTACCCACCCTGTGGGTGTCCCACATCGTGCCCGTACCGAAAAAGGAAAACACAAGCATTCGCATTTGTGTGGACATGAGAGCCCCCAACATGGCAATAGAAAGAGGGTGACACCTGGAACCCCGAATGACTGATATGATGCACTTGTTGCATGGGGCAAAAGTCTTTTCCAAACTAGATTTAAATAAGAGCTACCGTCAGCTCGAATCACGTCCGGATTCTAGATATATAACTATATTCTCCACACACCTGGGGCTATTCAGGTATAAACTACTTAGTTTCGGGGTATCGTCAGCTGCAGAGATCTTTCAAAACTAGATACACCAAGTCATCAAGCACAACCCTCTTTACTTAAACTACAGCAATGACATTTTTACCTTTGAAGCCACACAAGAAGCACACAATGACATGCTCAGGAGGATGTCCGTGGCACTTGAAGAGGCAAACCTGACATTAAATGATGACAAGTGTGAACTCAGCAAATTGACGCTCAAATTCTTTGGGCACATTTTCAACAACAACGGTCTACAACCGGACCTGGACAAAGTGCAAGCACTAGTGGAAGCTCCCACACCAACCTCAATATCTGCAGTTAGATTGTTTCTGGGAATGGCAAGTTATTGTACCAGATACATTCAGGACTTTGCTTCAGTCAGCACGCCCCTCCGACTACTCACCGAAAAAGGACAAGAATTTTCCTGGTCGACAGATTGCTATAAGGCTTTTCAAGAGATCAAAAAATGCATTGCCTCTGTATCATTCAATGCATACTATGACCCCGAACTTGAAACCAAAGGTACAGTAGATGCCAGGCCTTTTGGCTTGGGGGCGATTCTAGTACAAACAAAACCAGGTGCTTCACTTAACTAGGCAAGAGGCATAGTGGCGTATGCGAGTCATAGCCTGTCCACCACTGAGTGCGCATACTCTCAGCCCGAGAAGGAGAGTGTCACCATCGTATGGGCATGTGAACACTACCATCTGTTTTTATATGGATGTCCATTCACCATCATTACGGACCATCAAGCCCTCACAACCATACATGGCAGACCAACAGCCAGGATGGCACCTCGCATTGCAAGTGGGGACTTTGGTTGCAGGAGTACTCTTTCAAAATCATACACCGCCCAGGAAAGGCCAGCAACTCTGCGGACTTCCTATCCTGATATCCGTTGCCAGCCAAAGATGAGACAGTCCGTCAAAGGCAATCAATATCTAATCTACCTTGTGAGCAACGCACTACCCAAATCGGTCACAATAGTGCAACTACTAGAAGGTATGAAGAGTGACCGGCTACTCATGAAAATACAGAAGTGTGTAACATCAGGTCAGTGGCACCTCAAAGCCAGCATGACCAACCCCTATCTGCACGAGAAGAGAAAAACCTCCAGACATTTTGACTCATAAGGCATACTCTGTCGATTTCCCGGGAAGGGCTACTGCTGCAGGACCAAGTGTGGTTCCCGCATGGATGACAAAGTGGAACAGGTACTAGGGAAGTGCACAGCGTGTAAGGCAGTCGCCCTGTGCACATTTCCTGAACCCCTCAAGATGACAACAATGCCACTACAAGTGTGGGACGAGGTTGCCATTGACATGTTTGGTCCGGTAGCCAATGCTAAATATGTACTGGTAATCATTGATGAGATGTCCAGGTTCCCGAAAGTCCATTTGATCCACTCCACCAGTGCTCAGGCAGTGATTTCAGCGCTAGTCAAGACATTTGCCGACTATGGAATCCCTTCCATTGTAAAGTCAGACAATGGATCCCCTTTCGGTGGGCATGACTTTGCCATGTTCGCAGAACACCTTGATTTCTAGCACCGCAAAATCACACCCCTCTGGCCACAAGCCAATGTAACAGTGGAAAGATTCATGGGCAAGTTAAAACACACCTTGGAAATATGCTCAATCACCAAGGGATCCTTCATGCAGGCCATCTGCACACTACTCTAGGACTACAGGAATACGCCACACAGCTCTACAGGAACTTGTCCTTCAGCACTCATGTTTGGGTGTGTGGTAAGAACTAGCCTTTCCCACAGTCCCAACAGTGCACCATCCAGTAACTGTGCAGACAAAGCCAGGACAAGAGATTGTGAGAGCAAATGCAAAATGTAGGAGTATGCGGATCATCGACGAAATGGAAAACCCAGCAATTTCCAGATAGGAGACTAAGTACTTGTACATCAAGCACAAGACTCCATGAAGTCCCCACATTCAAGCCAGAACCAATGACAGTGACCCACATCCAAGTGACAATGTTAACAGCCGCCAGTCCCACTGGCACTGTCACCCGAAACTCCTCATTCTTTCGATCCTTTGAAGGAGAGACGAATCATGAGAAAGAGGATTTAACAATTTGTGATGACTCGTCTGACATAGACTCAGAGTTCATGGAAGGTGACGTGGACACTGATGGTAGTGACAGTGATCGCAATGCGGGAAAGACTCCCTTCACTCGAAGTCCCTCTAGAAGGGTGGTTCGCAAGCCGTCTAGATGGATTGACCACCACAATTTCTTTACTTAGCCAAGGGCAGATGTAACGTCCCCCCTCTATATGTTTATAATGTTTGTGAAGGACAGGCACCCTGTCCCCTTGCCTTGTTCATGTTTGTCGTTGGTTGCAACCCAAGTAATGTTAAAGGTGGGGCTACCCCCTTCGCACAAGTTTGCGGTTTGATATTAAAGAAGACACATCTGCCATTGACGTCTCCGTGCTTTATTTAATTGCGCCATCATTGCTTTAATATTTGTGGTCAATCTGCAAGAGCGGATTCAATAGTCAATATTGTTGGTTTTTGTATAGGCAAAGTATAGGCATTTGCCAGCAGTCATAGCACCCTTTTTCCGATGTCTACTCATTCCCACCTGTCTGCCATTCCTTACCCCGTCTCTCATTTATCTTTTGAGCTCGGCCCTCAAACACTTCCACTGAGCCACCACAGCTCCCACCCCCCTCCAGCCCCGCGGTCCAGTCAAGAAGGCTTTCCAGGAACTGCCACATGATATGAATGGTGTGAATGGCCCGGGTATAGCACTTGAACTTGCTCTGAGGCTGGGGAATGTACCACTCTTAAATGTACCTTTAGCTGAAGCATTCCGATCAACTTGGAGGTGCATAATCAGTTGCATTTGAAGATCATTTTGGAGTTGGCACTGTATGTAACCCATACGCATATGAGGGTGAGCATTGCCACTGCAACTAGACATTTAAGGTGGCATTTTCTTACTATTGACAGACCCAAGCATGGGCAAGGTATCACTCTAAGATCCACTTAGTTTGTGGGTATGTATTGCACTTAGATTGTATGTGAGATTATGCACTGCTTTTTGTACCTACATGTTACAATTACACTTAGATGGATTGTTGGGTTGGCGGAATGTGTTACACTTAGATAGATTGTTGGGGGTAGGAAATGTGCTACACTTAGATGGATTATGGGGGTGGGGAATGTGCCACATTTTAATGGAATTTTGGAGGCTGGGAAATGTGTTACACCTATATAGATTTTGGGGGTAAGAAATATGTTGCAATTAGTTCTATTTTGGGGGCAGGAAATGTGCTACATTTAGATGGAAGCAATTAGTTATACGAGGAGAAGGATAAATAAATAAATAGTTGCATTTCACTCACATGGAGTTTGGCAATGTGTCATACTCTACTGCATATGAGGGTAGGCTTTGTCGCTGCACCTTAAGGTGGGAACTTTATTGCAGTAGAAGGACCTGAGGATGGGTTATGTATCACTCCAAGATCCACAAAGAGGGTGGGTATTTATTGCACTTAGATTGCATGTCAGATTAAGGACCTCATCACAAATTGGGCGGTATCCCTTCTGGGATACTGCCCAACTTTATTTGCGTTAGTGCCCACCCATCTGGCGGTATTACCACCGGATCACGGTTGCGCACTACCCATTACTCCACATTCCCTATTGGATCCACTGGACTCAATGGGGAATTGTTTGCACAATTACCGGGCAGTAATACCGCTGGCGGTAATTACTCCAAAAATGGGAATTTTCTGGCGTGTTTACCCCCAGCTCTGAGCTGGGGGTAAACACAACGGACTTGAGTTTGGGCGGACCGGTAAATGCAGCGGTAACACTTTTCCCGCTGGGTTTAAGGGCTCCCGCCCAACTCATGATGAGGCCTTAAGTACTGCTCCTGTCGGCAAGTTGGAATCCAGGGGTCAACAATGTTGAATGTATAGCTAACCCATGTATTCATCTCACACCCCGCCCCTTCAGAACTTAGCCTCACTCCCACACACATCTGCATTCACATACAACTTTTGCACAACACCCCTACCTTAAAAATGCAGCAACCTTTCACAAGAAAAAATGTGAACTGTAGCTACACACATAACTGTCTATCCACTCTAACACACTCTTCCGCTTAACTCCTAGTATACCTCCTTCCACCCATCCACATGCTATTCAGACATGGGTGACTAGTAGGGTCTTGGCCACCCTCTCATAACTTTAAGGAACATAATGCACACACGCAAAATAGCACCTCCCAATTTACCATACTTTGGACTTATGTCTCTCCGAGGGTGTTCAACCAACAGTGAGTTGGGACCATAATTCTGGTGAAAGGCGCAATACAAATGACGAAAATGAATGAATAAATGAAATGAATTATACCAGGCACTGAAATAATCATACAACATGCCCATAAAATGGCAAAACATGGGGAAATGGTGTGCCTACCTGGGCATATAGCAGTGCCTAGCAAATGCCTAATACCATTAAATAAACACATGGCAAAACTGTTGGATTTGTCAATGCGTGTTGTTTTACGGGATTTGAGTGCAAGGAACAGATATAACTCAATTGGCACAAGGCACACTTGGTTAAGGCATTTATATTATTACACCACTAGTTGATTTACAGATGCAATTGAGAATGGGCCTTATTACAAGTTTGGTTGTATCCCACCGGTAAACGGACGGGATACCACCACATGGAATTACTGTTACCGGCACTTGGTCCGCCGGATTTACCGCATATTACAAGTGCCGGTAGTCAAGTGCCTGGGAGTCACACAAATTACTGCCACCAGTAATACCAGTGCCGGTAATCCCAGACATTTTTGCTTGTGGGGTGGTGGAATTACCTCCAGCTCTTGGCTGGAGGTAATTCCGGCCACCTCACTGTCAAACCTGGAATTTGGCAGTGCGAAAACATGCTCGTAAATGGAATTACTGGCACATTAATTACATACCAGCAAAATCCTAATGGGCCCATTAATCTCTGCTTGGAAATAACACTGGCAGGCAAAGGGTTGATTTTACTGCTTTTTAGAGCTAGCTCAAAGAAATGTGTTTTAGGCGTGATGGGGCAGGTAGTGGTTGGAAGACGCTATAGGCATTATCACAGCCTTGGGTAAATAGCCAAACAACATCTAAAAGCTGTGTGTTCCATATTATATGCCATCTCCCTTCTGGCTGTATGCCAGTGTAAAGTTTCAACTTGTAGATTGTGCTTAAGCGGCACCTAATGTCCAAAAGTCAAAATCACCACCTTGAACATAGGATCATAACATACAGGGCTTTGAGGGGCATGCAAAATCGAGTTGGAGCTCTTACGGGGCGTGGTCTAATAGGGGCTTGGTCTAATGGCCGCAGGAAAGTGTCGCTTCTCTTAATTGTGGCATAGATACCCCACCAAGCACTCCTGTCCATTGATCATCACCCTCTCACCCAGCAAGCGAGGGTGATGGTCCCTGCATTTCTAGTTAAAGAGGTGCTTGGCGGTGGGAGAAAAGGAGAGGCCTCTAGAAGCCAAGGCTTTTATTTCTGAGGCCTGAAGTTCTCGCTTATGTGCAAGAGCTTCAGGCTTTAGAAAAAAGCCCTTGACTTTAGCGGTATGATGGGTTGGGGTTACCAGGGGACTTTAGGGAGCCCCGGCAGCTCCGAGTCTCACACTCAATTTTCAGAGACTGCCGGGTCTCTTCCCGCCTAGCCCTGGCCCACTTAAAGCTCGATCTGATAACATGACAGCAAGAATTTGATATTGTTCAAAGTTTCACGGCCCGACGGTTTTAAACGGCTGAATGTAACGGGTGCAACTTTTACTCTAGCTCAGTTCTTCTACACGTCAATCAAACTCCAAAAGTGGGGGGGGAGCTGAGTTGGCCTTGACTCAAAACATTTGAAGTACAGTTCGCACAGAAATCTCAACCGCAGGCTGTTACCCCGCTGGAATATCCTGCATAGTAAACCGCATGGAATAGATGTTCCATCCACGCCTCTCGCAAAACTCGAAAGAGCTAAAGATAGTTACCATTTAAACCAACCAATGGCAACATTAGTAGAAATAATTCACTACGTTCAGATTCATGCTTTTGGCCACTAGATGTCAGGCCGATGTTAAAAATAACACGAAGGTGGCACGTTGATGAAATAACACTGGAATAATACATTGCCGCACTCAGCTCACCCTGAAATTCATATATGTTGCAGAAGGCAGCATTATATAGATATATAATTTTGCAGCCATACACTGGCCGTCCGCCTGCTCCGGCCTGCGCACCCCCCACTCCCAAACCCGCCCGTCCCTTCTTAGATGTCTTTCATAACAGAGCGTGGGGGCGGGGGGGGGAGGGAGGGGGTCGCCTCAGTGGCTGTTTCTGCCGGGCAGGCTGGGCACTCATTGATAGCGTGCATGCGGTTCCCGTTACTCGAATAGCCGCGGGTATGATAGGGTGGGTGTGTGATAGGTCAAGATAATGTCGCATTACCACCAGCAGAGCAGTGTTTTGGTCCCAGTTCTGGAATCGCAGGGACTAATGAAGGGCAATGGCAGTGCTGCTGGTGGTATGCTAGTACTGGGAAGGCACAGGGCAGGGACGTCATTTGGGGTAGATAGGGGTCACAGCTGCGACCCCTGTGGTCACAGTTGCAACCCTTGGGGGACTCCTTGTGAACCCAACTTAAAAAAAAGGTGTCTGCCAAAAACATTTTTTTTTTTGTTGCAAAAATAAAATGGCTGCTCCTGGTATAGCGGGCGCTCCTGATATAGCGGGCACTCCCGCGGTGGGGGGTTTGGTGGGGGGAGGGGCGCCACACCAGGTCTGGTGGGTCCCCAGCCCAGTTCTCACCCATCAGGGTGAAGGCTGGGCCAGGGAGGCACTCGGTAGGGGTTGGAGCTGACCGTGACATGTGGCACATGTTACATGCTACGTTCAGCTCCAACCCCTTCTCCCTCAGCTTCCTTGCAGCCCACATACAGGAACCAGGAAGTTCTTGCAACTTCTTGGTTCCTGGTTCCTGTTTGTGAGCATCACGGAGGAGCCGAGGGTGGCCTGGAAGGATGGACCGAAGCTGCAAGGAAAAGGGAAGAAGGCTCTTTTTTGTTGTAATATGATGTGTGTTTTGCATGTGTGAAGTGCCTGTCAGATGTCTATATGCGAATGGTGGGTGAGTGAGAAGTGATGTGGGTTTTTGAAAGTTCTGGGTGTGTGTGTGCCTGTATAGAGAATGCAATGAGTGGATGTAAGAGAAGGTGAGTGACTGGTGGTTGAATGAGAAGTGATGTTATGTGATGTGTGTTTTTAAATGTTCTGGGTGGGTGTGTGCCTGTGTAGAGAATGCAATGAGTGGGTGTAATGAAAGGTATGAGTGACTGGTTGGTGATTGAGAAGTGATGTGATGTGTGTTTTTCGAATTTTCTGGGTGGGTGGGTGTGTCCCTGTGTAGACAATTCAATGGGTGGAGGTAAGAAAAGGCGTGCGAGTGAGTGACCGGTGGTTGAATGAGTATGAATGTGATGGTGTGTTTTTGAATGTTCTGGGTGGCTGGGTGTGTGCCTGTGTAGAGAATGCAATGAGTGCAGGTAAGAGAAGGTATCAGTGAGTGACTGGTGGGTGAATGAGCATACATGTGGTGGATGTACGAGTGGCTGTGGGGTGAATCTCGTGTGAGTGAATGTGAGAGCAGATGTATGGGTGAGCGACCCGTGGGCGATCGGGGATGCATGTGTTTGTAAGATCCTGGGAGACTGGGAATCACTGGAGCATTTTTGCCACATCCTTTCTTGAATTTGCATGTTTTACTGGTATTTTTGGGCAAAGGCAAGTTCATGTGTGCCATTCCCTTGCTAGACTGACATTTTGGTGCAGTCAGTCTTGCCATTGCTTACTGTGGTATGACATTTATTACCCAGCATCTTTACAAAAGCAAGCATAATAAGTAATGTTACCTCGCTAGAGTGATGTTTTTGTGCAGCGGACTGTATATTCTTCACTGTAGCATGACCTTTTATTAAGTGAGCATCTATGATGAATCAAGCAAGATAAGTTTTCTTATGGGTATAGACTGGCTTGCATTGGAACCAGTTTGGACAGGTTTTCATATTGTAACATGTCACTTTTAATGGCCAAACTAACAGGAGTATGTACTTACATAGGAGTACTGGCATATATTGGCAGAGCCAGTTATGTGCCCAGTGACAGTAATGATACTATAGAAAAATGTCTTAAAGCGAACATACATATGGTTTTATATGGGAATACTAGCATATGTTGGTGGAGCCAGCATGGAAATGTATGGGCACAGCCAGCATCAAAATGTTTTTATACTGGCCTATATTGCAGGGACCGGCTTGATAATGCATTGGGAAATGCCCAGTGCACTTTTGGTGACTACCATCTATTGAACGTTTTTCACGTTTTACCCTACACCCTTCAAAACTGATTGTTGGCCTTTTACCCACATTGTTGACCTTTTACACACATTTCCCCCAAACGTGTGCTGTGTAATGCACCATTTTAATCCATTATTCAAAACATTTACTCTGGGGAGGGAGAAGAATCCTCCCGCGGCCCACCCAACCCATTTTCATTAGTTCAGGCTCCCTCACTATGCTCAGTCGCAATCACATACTTGTGGCAAATATTTACACCCTCCAAAAGAAATAACTCACCAGCCACCACTGGTGGCTGGTATATTTGTGGACCAGGCACCACCCCTTTCTCTCTATGTTATGTTAAAGATTTAAGCTTTGAAAAACATATTTACTTCTTTCACTTGCAGTAGTGCATGCCCCTGCAGCGGCATATTCGTCATGGACATTGCGCACACGTGGTGGTCCGAACCAGCCCAGGGTGTGTCATGCCCTGTCATTTGTTAAGGAGCTTGGGGGCCACCCACAGCATGGCTCGCCTGGGAGCTGCCAAATTTTGTGCTACGCCATTGGGCACCTCTAGGTCTGACAAAGGGGTAGTGTGAAGTGCACACCTCAATATCTGCCACTGAGTCAATGGGTGAGAAGCAAATTGTGTGTGTTTTCAATTTTAAATAACTAGGTGGTGCTATGGATTTATGTGTGCAGCAATGATATTGCATGAAATTGTGTTTTTTTTAAAGTCCTCTGGCACCCAGTATTACGCTTAGATAATAAAAACTATGGGGGGGCGGGGTCTTGGGTACATTGAAAGAACCTTTCTGGGTTATTATACTCCAGCAACAATAACATTATCAGGTGCACTCCCCTGTGTGCACGCAGACCAGTCTAATAGGTTTCTTCTATCGTAGTGGTTGCCGACTCATAGATAGATTTATAACCATTTAAAACCAGGGAATTTTGTTGATACTAAATCCTGATCAGTGAGTTAAATTTCAGGGCTTGCTCTTGCAGCATTTTTCTCCTGGTTAAACAGCAGTGCACACCTCCCCAGGTCAGTGCTTTTCTGGCTTGTTTAACTCAGCAACACCACAGATAACACATACTTTTGCGTCCATTGATCTATAGATGTTTCATACACTGTATCTAGCCTGCGTGACAGATTTTGGTTACCATGTTACAAATACTGCATTATGTATGTTTTACCTATGGACCCCACATCGAATCATCTGGAAAATGGCATTTCCCAATTGTGTAATCGCGGACATGCCTCCCTCTGTGCCTCATTCTTATATCTGGCTGAAATGAGAGCACCTGGAAACACAGGTGCTTGATGCATCTAAAAAGTCTGAAGGTTGTTTGCCATTACTTCCTGTGATTTCACTTGGGGGCCAGGTCAAATTACATCCCTTCCTGTGATGTCATCAGAGGGCAAGGGTCGTGTGATATCACTTCCGCTACCCCTGGCATTTTGGTGAAATGACGTCCCTGCTCAGCAGCTCCGGTACGTGTGACATAACATGGATGTATTGGGTTATTTTCGCACAGTATCTCTGATCCAATGCAGAGCTTCACGGCTTTGCATCTTAACCTGCTGCCATCTTGGCTTCACCCCTCCTAGTAGTAGTTTTAATTTCAAATTTTAATTGGACTGAGTCATTCTCAAAGATTTCCCTGACCAGAAGATGTGTTGTGGTGACTGTTGTAGTGCTTGCTGCCTGTGCACTCCCACACAGCAGCACAGTGGCCGGCGGAGGATTCGTGGTGACAGGCTTAGTGCTTGGTGTCTGTGTACTCACACACAGCAGCATAGGGGAATGTGAGGAGTGACTCTCCTAGCACTTTGTGCCTGTGCACATACACACTGCAGCACAGGGACCGGCAGAGGAGTCCCTTTCCAATAAAAGTACTGTTCATTTCTATGTCCCCGCCACAACTCCAGAAGCAACTCACTGTTATTGACATTATTTGACGAGAAAATGGCCTATTAATCAATAGTATCAAAACAAATGTGAAGACTTGCTATTGTTAAAAGAAAAATCGAAAACTAGGTATGTTTAGCCAGAATGGTTCATGGTCTCCCGTGTTAGTAACACTGCCTTAATTTTATGGGTGTGTGTCATGTTGAAAGATGCAGTTCTGAGGAAAGCGGCGAGAGTGGGATGGGAAGTGAAGTGTAAGGGAGGAGCAGATTAAGTTGGTACGCAGAAGAATAAAGATGTGTGAGATTGTTTCTCTCTCTCTGCGTGTTGTTCGCCCATGGCGCGACAGAAGGAAATCAGACAGTGGCCCTTTGATGTAGCGGGCTGCCACTCTGACACTGGCGACGAAGGGGAAGGACCGGCTAATGAGTTGGATGAGAAGCGCGCACAATGAGGCGGCGTAGAGCTCTGTCTACACGGCGGTATGCAGGGAGGCCCCGAGAGGAAGAACAAGGAGCGAAACAACCTGTGGCAGCGATGGTGAGTGGCGGGGGAGATCAAAAGAGTGCCAGGGCAAAGGACATGTACATAGCATTTTTTGTGTCTTTCAGGCGGCCGCTACACAGCTCTCACTGTGCAGTCCAGGCGCTGAGCGTGCCTCTTCAGGCGGCCGTGTTGCTCCACCCGTGGGCCACATCACGCCCGGCACCATAGTGCACCATTGGGCATTGAGGAAAGGAAACCCCTAGATAAAGAACATGTTGGAAAAGGATGTTCCGGCCACACTTCCAGTGACGCCCCAGACACAAGCCCCACATCGAATTCCTGACTCCCAGGCCGTTCAACTGCCAGGAACATACAATGTGTTTTGGACACTAGCTACATGGCGCCACGGTGGGTGAGGTGGATTAGGGACTTTGACTTGTACATGGAGGCCACAGTGGAAGATTCACGACAGCAGTGTCTATTAAAACTAGTGATGGGACCTGTCGCAAGGGATATCGTAGATGAACTGCCTGCGGACACCATCACTCTATACAAGGGTAGAAGGAGGTGTTAGCCACATATTTCACACCGCACATGAACGTAGATTATGAAAGACACTTGTTTCATAGCGCGAAACAGGCTAAAGGTGAAACCATGGATGCCTTCGTCATGAGACTGCGCATGAAAATGAAACATTGTGATTTTGGAAATTACTCGAACACGAAGCGTTAATGTCTCAAATAAAAAAAGGGCTGCAAATGGTTTATAGTCAAAATATCGAAAACAGAAAAGTCGAAAGTCAAAATATCGAGAAAAAAAATGTCAAAAAAAAGTTGAATTTCTTTTTTATTATATTTTTTATTCGAAATGCAAGAGCCAAAAAAAATATAAATAAAAAAATAAAAAAAGCGACTTTTTTTGGCATTATTTTTTTGATTTTTTTTTGTCTTTCGACTTTTTTTTTCTCAATATTTTGACTGCACACCACTGCAAATCTCAAGCATTTGGACGCAAGTTGCTACAGAAGTCCAGGGCACTAGACGAAATTCTGATGCTGGCCACAGCAGATTTGGCAGTGGATACACAAGTGGAGATCTTCAAAACCCAAAATGGATCCACGTCGCACCCAGAGATTATCCAATGGCTAAAGAATGAGCGCAGGGCTCAAGGGGAACCATTCTGCTACGAGTGCAGTTATGAATACCCTCATGAGTGGGAGCTCCATGCAATTGGTAAACAGTGCTCCGCCTGTGGAGAAGATGGATACTTCAAGTCAATATGCGGAATAGCCCGGGAAAGGGGAAGAGATGGAGGAAGAGGGACAGTGTCAGACTTGCTGCGTCGTGAAGAGTATTAGGGCCTCTGTCTCCAAGTTTCACACAGCGAAATACAAGTAAATTCACTGTGCGAGCCTTGAAGCCAAAGGTGTTGGCGTTGTATCACAGGAACCAGGTGCCGGCGAAGACCCCAGGGCTATTGGAGGGAAGGTAAGTGTTAGCACAAACAATCACAGTAGAGAGGCTTACCTAAACCCAACAGGGAATGACTAGGGATCGAGCGTTGTGGTGCAAGGGGCGCGCAATCAGTTCCTGCAGTCTGGCACAAGAATGAAGTGCCGACCGTCAACACCTGCAGGGTTCGTGGAAGGTGCATAGTTGTTGGTAAAACGTAGTAGAACTGAAAGAGCAAAGTGGAGACAAGTCCCAAAACAATCTAAAGGTCAATAACAGGTGATCGTGATCAGTTCCACAAAACCAGGGATGAGGCAAAGGCAGTCCGTGATCCGTTTTCCAAAGGTCAGAGATTTAGCAGTTTGTGTAGACAATGCCAAGGAGTAAGAAGTTGCAATCCGTGATCCGAGAGCTGAGGTCAGTAATCCGTGAGACTTGATCTTGAAACGAGACACTGGACAGTGTTGCAGGAGAACAGTTGTGAAGCAACAAGTGGTTTGAAATGGCCGGCTTTATACGCAGCCCTGGTCACGTGATCGGGTAACAAACCACGTGATCGGTAAAGCATCCCGTAACCAGGAAGTAATGCGATCAGCCCGTACGCAACCTCCAAGGAAGTTGCCAATGAAAACGGGGAACCCAATGAGGACGACCAACGCCCCTGCCTCGTAATAAGGACTGTTTACACCTCCCTCGCACCACAGGTAACCTGAGACCATGAAGTGGGTGTGGATGTAACTTGGGAAGTCTAGCTATCCCATGTGTCGGGATTCACAGAGAGTGGGCAAGTCAGTCTCCCTACTTCTAATGGCCTGTATCGTCTCGGTGTTCCCTCCCTGCATGACAGAGCCCCCCCTAAAGGCCCACGACCCAGTGGGCAGGAAGGATCAGACAAGTGGAAACGAGCGACCAGGCGACGGGCATGGACATCTCCCTCAGGAACCCAACAACGCTCCTCAGGACCAAAACCAACCCAATCCACCAGGTATTGGAGACCACACCTGAAAAAATGGGAACTCAAAATGCCTGCGACCTCATACTCCTCAGACCCACCCACAGAAACGGGACCAGGAGAACCCCGAAGGCGGGTAGGAGCGGGACAAGGCTTCAAAAGGGAAGTATGAAACAAAGGGTGGATGCGCCAGGAAGCAGGAACTGCAAGACGAGCCACCGGATTGATCACCTTGGCCACCCGATAAGGGCCCACAAACCGAGGCAACAGCTTCCGACAACCAGGCAATCGGAGATGCCGAGATGAAAGCCACACCCTATCCCCCACAGCATAGGTAGGAGCCGCCACCCTTCGCGGACACCTGAGCCTCCCGAAGATGGGTAAGCGTCTGGGCATGGACGGAGGCCAAATCACGTGCACAGGCAACAGCGGCTGGATTGTCAGGAAGGGCGAAATCAGGAATAGGTAAAGTGCGAGGGTGCTGACCGTACATAACATAGAAAGGAGAGGAGCCGGTGGATGAATGTGGTGCATTATTGTAGGCGAACTCAGCGAGATGAATGACACTGAACCAGGACTGTTGATACTGCAGAATGAGGCATCATAGATATTGCTCCATGGTCTGGTTCACCCTCTCGGTCTGGCCATACGTCTCCGGATGATAGGCTGACGAAAAGTGAGAATCAATCCCCAGGAGACCGGTAAGTGCCCGCCAGAACCGAGATGTGAACTGGGGCCCTCTATCCGAGATAATGACAGTAGGTACCACAAACAGACAGAAAATTGATTCGAAGAATAGTTTCGCCAATACAGGGGCCGAGAGAAGGCCAGAACAGGGAACAAACCGTGCCAACCTGGAAAATGAGTCCACCACCACCCATATTGTGTCAAAACCCTTAATGCGTGGAAGGTCCGTTATGAAATCCCTCGTGATTGTATGCCACGGCCTCGGTCGTACGGGTAGTGGATGTAAAAGGCCAGCTGGATGGCCACGGCGATGCTTTCATTAAGCACAAATCGCACACGTATTGACATAACAATCGACATCTCATGTCATGGACGGCCACCAACACCACCGTCTGAGAAGTGCCAGCGTCCGTTTCCGACCCGGATGACCATTAATAGCACTGTCGTGGGACCACTCCAAGGCGAGGTTTGGTCCGTTGTGGGCAGTAGCAGTCTGTTTTGGATGAATGGTAATCCGTCCCGTATCACTGGATCCCACTCGGAGACCTGTTCAGGGTGTTATGAGACCCATGAGCGAAAGGACGAGAGAAGCAGGGGTGGTGGTGTACAGAGACAGATGACATGTTGGTCTAGTAAGGTTTCAGGGAAGACAGGTAAGGAAACCCCCCCAGGGGATCTCGATAAAGCATCCGCTTTCCCATGAGACAAACCCGACCGATGCTTGATATGGAAGTCATAAGCCGTAAAGAATAAATGCCACCGCATCTGACGACTACTGAGACATTTAAGAGAAGCTAAATCCTGGAGATTCCGATGATCTGTGAAAATCGTGATTTGGTGTTTTGCCCCTAGCAGATGATGCCGCCAGACTTGAAAGGCATCCTTAATGGCCAATAGCTCTTTTACTGTCACTGTGTAATGACTCTCAGCAGGAGAGAATTTCTGAGAATGGAACGCCACCGGGTGGAGTTGACCAGATGAAGGGCAATATTGGGACAATACAGCACCAAGAGCAAAAGATGATGCATCAGCCTCCACGATGAATGGAAGTTCTGCATCTGGGTGCTTCAGGATGGGGGCAGTAGTGAAAGCGGATTTTAATGCGTCAAAAGCCACCTGGTGGTTGTCCAACCATACGAAAGACACACTGGGACTAGTAAGGGCCGTAAGCGGCGCTACAAGAGATGAGAAACCTTGAATGAACCGCTTATAGAAATTCGAGAATCCCAGAAATGATTGTAGGGCCTTAAGGTTCTGGCGTTTAGGCCACTTGAGTACTGCTCGGACCTTGGAATGGTTCATGGCTAGGCCGCCTGGAGTGATATGAAACCCTAGGAACTCTACACTGTCAGTGTGGAACTGGCATTTCTCCGGTTGGCAAAGAGGGAATATTGGCGAAGATGTGACAAAACCTCCCAGACGTGTGTCACATGCTCTTTTGGTGTCTGTGAAAAGATAAGAATGTCATCGAGATAAACAGCGACGCATACATCCAGCAGGTCATGGAATTCTTCGTTCATAAATCGTTGAAACGTGGCCGGGGCGTTGCATAGCCCGAACGGCATGACCACGTACTAAAACAAGCCATAACGAGTGCAGAACGCAGTCTTCCATTCATCTCCAGGCGGATCCTGATTAGATTGTACGCCCCACGGAGGTCGAGCTTGGTGAATATCGTAGCGTGGGTCAATCGATCTAATAAGGGGGTGACCAAAGGGATTGGGTAACGATTTTTTATGGTGATGTTATTCAGGTGGCGGTAATCCACACAAGGATGCAGATCACCCTCCTTTTTGGGCACAAAAAATATGGGACTAGCCGCCGGTGAGGTGGACGGGCGTATGTGACCAATTTTTAAGGCTGTTTGAATGTATTCCTTTAGAGCATTCTCTTCAGATGGGGAAAATGAGTAGATCCGACCTGAGGGAATGGCAGAATCAGGAACCAGATCAATAGGAAAGTCATAGGGACGGTGAGGGGGAAGGACTTCGGAAGAACCCTTATCGAAAACCACTTGAAAATCCTGATACTCCGTAGGAATGCCTGTTGCAATGGCCCCCACCAGGTGTGGATCGGCGGGACAAACAAGGTCATCTCTCACTGTAGGCTGTGCAATGGCTCCTAATGCCAACAATGGAGAATAATACTCTCAGGTGCGGTAAGGCAGAAGCTCTGACACAACTCAGACTCAAAGTGTACTTGACCAGACTTCCAATCAATCAATGGGTTGTGTACTTTTAACCAAGGGATACCCAATATCAGTCCAAACTGGGGCATTGATATTAGGTCAAAGGAAATGGTTTCTTGGTGGATATCCTGGATGTTCATCGTGAGTGGAGCCGTCTGCTGCCTGATGGGGCCAGAGACCAAGCCTGTATGGGTTCTGGTTGTTGTTTATTAATCAAAGGGAGGTTCAGACTCTGTCAAATTGATGTCCACAAAATTGCCGGTGGCACCTGAATCGATAATGATGGAAACAGTGTGAGTGACATCTGGTGTGGGTTTGAGCGTTGCTTGCACTACTACTGGTCTGATACGTCCAAAGGCAGAGACTGATTCTGAGGGAACAAAAGAGGTACTCGATCCTGCCCTCGGTTCTAGGGTCGCGCACTCCGAAAACCCAGATTCTTTAGTTTGGGGCGTCGAGGACAGGTCTTTACAAAGTGTCCGTTCAAGCCACAATAGTAGCAAGCATTATTGGTTCTCCGATGTTCCCTTTCTATTGGTGAAATTGGACTGCGGATTCCACCTATTTGCATGGGCTCAGTACCTGTGTCAGTGGGAAGGGAAGATTGAACCGTATTAGAAAATCCTGCCTCATTCTTGCGTTCAGAGCGTTGTGCATCAATCTGTAGGGCGAGATCTACTAGGTCGGTATGTTGTGTGGGCAATGAAGGAACGACCGCCATAGCGTCCTTCATGGAATTGCTAAGTCCTCTATAAAAAACAACGGCCTTCTTTGAGTCAGGCCATGATGTTTCAACAGCCACCTGATTGAATCTAGTGATGTATTCAATGAGGGTACCTCTTCCCTGAGTTAGGTCCAGGAGTTCAAGATCTCGGGACTGGGCCTTGTGTCGTGTATCAAATACATGGGCCATTTCTGTCACTAATAAGTCGAAATTGTACAGAGCCGGACTATTGTGTTCGAGAAGGTTGGCCCAAGCTGCGGCGGTACCTGCCAGGTGGGATAGGGTGAATGCTGCCTTTGTGGTGGAATCGGGAAATGCCAAGGGTCTACATAGAAAATGGAGCTTACACTGGTTAAGAAATGTACGGAACCTCTTGGGATACCCATGGAATCTCTCCAGGGCTGCTAGTGGAAACGGGGTCGGCATGGCTACAGGAATTTGAGGCGCAGCAGGGGGTACAATCGGTTGTACCACTGGGGGTGTTGCCACGACATCCCCGATTTCCTCATCAGCGGGCAAAGGGTTTTGTATACTTTGGATAGAATCCAAACGTTGATGGATGGCCGTATTAGCGGACGCCATGTCTGCCCTCAATACTGTGATAGCTTGCACCCATGCAGCCACGGGGTCATCGGCTGTGGCCTCCATACTCAACACGAGCCAACGGCTTCAGTCTGTCAGACTTGCTGCGTAGTGAAGAGTATTAGGGCCTCTGTCTCCAAGTTTCTCACAGCGAAATACAAGTAAATTCACTGTGCGAGCCTTGAAGCCACAGGTGTTGGTGTTGTATCACAGGAACCAGGCGCCGCCGAAGACCCCAGGGGTATTGGAGGGAAGGTAAGTGTTAGCACAAACAATCACAGTACTTCAATTAGTAATCAACGTAAGATACCAGAGAGGCTTACCTAAACCTAACAGGGAATGACTCGGGATCGAGAGTTGTGGTGCAAGGGGCGCGCAATCAGTTCCTGCAGTCTGGCACAAGATGGAAGTGCCGACCGTCAACACCTGCAGGGTTCTTGGAAGGTGCGTAGTTCTTGGTAAAACGTAGTAGTACTGAAAGAGCAAAGCGGAGACAAGTCCCAAAACAATCCAAAGGTCAATAACAGGTGATCGTGATCAGTTCGACAAAACCAGGGATGAGGCAAAGGCAGTCTGTGATCCGTTTTCCAAAGGTCAGAGATATAGCAGTTCATGTAGACAACGCCAAGGTGTAAGAAGTTGCAATCCGTGATCCGAGAGCCGAGGTCAGCAATCCGTGAGACTTGATCTTGAAACGAGACGCTGGACAGTGTTGCAGGAGAAGAGCTATGAAGCAACGAGTGGTTTGAAATGGCCGGCTTTATACGCAGCCCTGGTCACGTGATCGGGTAACAAACCACGTGATCGGTAAAGCGTCCCGTAACCAGGAAGTAATGCGATCAGCCCGTATGCAACCTCCAAGGAAGTTGCCAATGAAAACAGGGAACCCAATGAGGACGACCAATGCCCCTGCCCCGTAATAAGGACTGCTTACGCCTCCCTCGCACCACAGGTAACCTGAGACCATGAAGTGGGTGTGGATGTAACTTGGGAAGTCTAGCTAGCCCATGTGTCCGGGATTCACCGAAGGTGGGCAAGTCAGTCTCCCTACTTCTAATGGCCTGTGTCGTCTCGGTATTCCCTCCCCGCATGACAGACAGCAAGCAGACACAAAACGTGGGGCAGCACCACAGCAACACAAGTCTCCCAAGCGGTGGCTCAAATACATGGCAAACCAAAAGAAGGAAGGAAACGCGACCCATAATCAGGCGATGAGAGACCGAGAAGAGAAAGGAGAGACAGGCGAGGTATGACATGGTGCAAGCAAGACCACAACGACGCGCCAGACGACACATCCGGTATCTGGTAGAAAAGTCTCTGTTAAAAGACCAAGCAGAGCTCGTCTGAAGGAGAACAAAGGAAAAAAGGATACCTGTAGGCACTAGGAAGTACAATGGCAACCGAACACAGCCCTACCCTAATGATGGGTTTGAACGAAAGACTGACTGAGTTCCTTATAGACACTGGCGCTACTGTAAACATCATAAGTAAACAGATTTACAAGGAACTGCCGCTAATGCCCAAACTCAGAACGACCAGCGTGGACCTATACCCATACAGAGCTAAAATGCCTAGGACATTTTGAAGGCAAGTGTATGTACAAAATGCAAGAAAAGAAAATTCCTATCCACATAATCTCCACCAACATCAAATGTGGGTGTATTCTGAGCTTCTTAACGGCACTAGACATGTGCCTCATTCACGTGCTGTATAAGCTGATGTTCCAGATATATGTGGACCCTGTAGACATGATCAAAGAACTATATCCGACTCGGTTCAAGGGGATAGGAAAGCTACGCAACTGGCAAATCAAATTGCACATTGATGAGGAGATCCCTCCAGTGGTACAACATTACAAAGGAATCCCAGTTAACATACAACAGAAGGTAAAAGAGGAACTACACAAATTACTTGAACAAGATACTATTGAGCTTGCAACCAGGCCCACAACGTGGGTATCCCCCATTGTTTAGTCCCCAAGAAAGGGCCAAACACTATTCACCTGTGTGTAGACATGAGGAGGCCTAATCAGGCCATCAAAAGCGTGAGACGTATGGAGCCACACATCACGGACATGATACAACTCCTCAATGGGTCTGAGGTGTTCTCCAAACTAGTTTTACAAAAGGGATATCATTAACTTGTCCTGAGACCAGAGAGCAGGAACATCATGACCTTCATGATGCATCTGGGCTTGTGGTCCGTGGCCGAAATATTTCACGTGGAGATATACAATGTGATCAAACATATCCCGAACTGTATAAATTACAGCAGTGACATTTTAGTATTTGGCACAGATGTGGAAAAGAATGACAACACGCTTTCGAGAGTGTGCATGGCCCTTGAAGCAGCCAACCCTACCCTAAACAATGACAAATGCAAATTTCCGTAAAAGAACACGTAGGTTCTTTGGACACATTTTTTCAAAGAACATCATGACTCCATACCCAGACAAGGTTATGGCGCTCAAGACCCTTTACCACCATCAAGTGTCTCAGAGCTCTGATCTTTCCTAGGGCTCACAAGCTACTGCACCCAGTACATAAAAGACTTTGCTACCATTAGCCAACTGCTGCAATCTCTGACTAAACAGCACACAGCATTCCATTGGTCGGAGGAATGTCAACAAGCCTTCATGACCATCTGAAGTCACGTTGGACATGCAGAGAACATGGCCTATTTCGACACCAAGCATGAGTCGGAATTGACGGTGGATTCAAGTCCGGTGGGGCTGGGAGCGATCCTAGCCCAAAAAAGATAAGTACAACTCATCACAGAGGCACATAGTGGCATACTGGTTCTATTAGTGCAGAAACCAGGATAATAGTGCCTTTAACAGGACACTACGCATTTGGGTTAGGATGACCCAGGAAATGAAGGGTGCTTTAAATATCACATACATACCATAAGTATATACAAATATATTATGGATAAGGGATATAAGGTGAGAAATGCTTAGATAAAGAAATAATAACTCCCTGAAGGATTAATATATTTCAAAATGGATGACTCAAGTACAAAATGCTGTCCAGTTTTAAATCAGGTGTGGAAAACCCTGTCACATGCAGACAAGCAAAAGAGGCTGATACATTATAGAGTCTTTGGCAGCATCTTGCAGTGAGATAATTGGGTTTGTTAGCCAAAAATGGAACTTGGCAGGAAAATCAGTTAAGATTAATGAGGAAGGTAGCTGAGCAAGGGAATATATGGATACATTTATAGTGAGGAGAGCACAGTGTACTTCATGCAGACCATTTTGAGGGACCAGATGTATTATTTGGCACCATATAATAGAGTTTATCTATTTTCTCCACAGTATAAGGCACTAACTAACTTGGCAGGACCTCAAAAATCAGATAAGGAGTAGATATTGATATAATTAAGGTGTTTTGGCAGGGGTTGCAAATTGTCATAAATGTGTCCAGTAAAGTCTAAAATAAGCTTATCAGTTTTGTGCATAAGAGAAAATTGTTCATGCCAACTATGCTAATGTGGGCTTGGTGTACACCAGATAAGGCATCCAATCACAGGGAAGTGAGTTTCTTTCTCTGACTAAGAGGATCTATCAGAAATATACTCTGACTAAAGTAGGCATTTGCATAAGGATGTTGCATATTCTAAATAGCCTGTATAAGCAGGTTGAAGGCAAAATGTACTGAGTGCTTTCCAGAGTGTCTCTTGTAACTACGCCTACTAAAGACTGCTGAGAAATAACTCCCGGTCACCTGATTTTCTCTAGTGTCTGTCTCTGAGGAAGGATTCCTGTTTTTCTTTAATGGAAGATAGTGACCGTGGGCCCTCAGTTCAATATGCAAGCAGGAGCCTATCGACAACAGAGCAAGCCTACTAGCAGGCTGAAAAAGCATAGACTGGCAGTTGTATGGGCTTGCAAACATTTCCAGCTGTTCCTATATGGTAAGCCTTTCAAAATAATCACTGATCATCAGGCCCTACATTTCCTATATGGCAACCCCCAGGCCAAGATGCCACCCTGCATGGCAGGGTGGGGACTCAGATTGCAGGACTATGTGTTCAACATTATATGCGTTCAACATTATTCACAGACCGGGAAAATAGGAAAACCTGTCAGATTTTCTGTCCAGACACCCGAGAACAGGGAACTCACAGGAGCCATTGGTGGCGGACTGGTACATTAGATACCTAGTCCAACAGGCCATACACCAAATGATAGATTGTACCAAACTGACACAGGAGACTGAGAATGCTGCTGCCTGGCAAATTATCTGTGAAGGACTAAGATTGGGGCAGTGGAGGTGAGCAAATGAAAGGAGCGGAATGGAGAGGGATGACGTGAGAAAGTAGGTGGAAAGCCTAAAGAACTGTCCCTCTCAGAGGAAAATGTACTACTCAAGGGGCACAAGATTGTGATACGGACCACATTGACAAGAAAGGTTGTGGAGATTGTGCATGAAGGACACAGGGGCATTGTCTCTGCCAAGCGAATGCTGAGGCAAAAGATCTCATTCCCGAAGTTGGACTTGCTGGTGGAAGAGATGTTATGGGAATGGTCTACGTGTTGTCTCACTGCACCCAATAGACTTCCTGAACCACTGAACATGTCAGAACTGCCAAGAGGGGTCTGGCTGATTTTTTTGGGCCCAACGAGGGGGGAAATACGTGCTTTCAATTATGGACGAATACTTACAAATTCCTGAGGCTAACTAGTATCCTCCACGGCCCCTCACAACCTCATTCCATTGCTGGATCGCACATTCATGGCATACGGAATACCAAGACAAGTGAAGACAGATAATGGACTGCCATTCATGGGTCAAGACTTCAAGAGGTTCAGTGAATACATGGGATTCCGACATCGGAAGGTAAATCCCCTCTGGCCTCAAGCCGACAGGATGATCAAACGTTTCATGGCCGACCTGCTACAAGCACTCAAGGTAGCACACCTCACCGGACAACTTTATGAACAAGTGCTTCATCAGTTGCTGCGGGACTATAGGAGCCACCCACATAGCTCCACTGGTAAATGCCCCATGGAAGTAATGTTGAGGAGGAGTTTTCACACGCGGCTGCCACAATATGAGCCCTCGAATCAGGGCAACCAAGGGGATGAGGAGATGAGTGAAAATGACACGCACGCAAAACAGAAGATGAAGGACTACGTGGACACAAGAAGAAGAGCCACGGAATCTTCACTAGTGGTAGGAGAAGGGGTGGCAGTCAAGCAGCCCCAGACCAGCAAACACTTGGCCGCATTCCATGAAGATCCACCCATCATAACAACCCAAAATGGGTTAATCATCATTGCAGAAGGGGAACATAGACACATAACAAGAAACTCCTCACATTTCAAAAGAATACTCCTGAATGAACAACCCCGGTCATGCCTTAGTTGCAAACAAGACGACTACTACTCCTCAGATGATTCCTACCAAATGGATAGAGAAGACTCTGACACAGCTGAGTTGGTTGATCTGATGGATACAGTACCACCCGGAGTGGGGAACAAGAGATTGAGAACTGCCACAGGGGGCCAGGAACAAACCATCAAAGTGATGGGGTGGGAACATTTTACAAGACTCATGCAACTGTTTAATTTGGGGGGGTGTCATGTTGAAAGATGCAGTTACGGCGAAAGTGGCGGGAGCGGGGCAGGAAGTGACACGGAAGGGAGGGGCAGATTGATTTGGAATGCAGATAAATAAAAACGTGTGAGATTGTTACTCCGTCTCTGTGTGTTATTCGCGGCTGGCGCAAGGGAAGCAAATCGGACAGCGGCCTTTTGATGAAGCAGGCTGCCAATCTGACAGCTTTTTCCAGTGTTTTGAAAAATGCTCTGGGTGGCTAAGCCTTCTGCCGGGTACAGAGGCATATCATGCTCAGGCTTTATCCACTCTATATAGGGATGATGTTTTATGAGCTGGAAAAATAACCTCTGTGGAATGCAAATAAAGCCAAGTGTTTCAAATTCTACTTGCAATGCATCATAGTGCTCAGAATATATTTCCGTTGCCTGAACCGGGATCCCCAGGGATAGCATACCACAGCAAAAGTAAACCCTCATATTATATTGGGTACGCATTGGGAGCACAGCAATCTTTAATGCATAAAGAAAGACTGTGATGGACTTCATCCATCCACCAGGGACGAAAGGCTTGCCACGAGTCACGCCTGAGGTATTTTCATTAGTTGGCATCTAAAATATATGTGAACTACATCTGAGAGGCTAGGAATTCACGCTAAAAATGAAGCTAGCCTTACTTACAAAGAGTGATTCACTAGAACCATACTGGTGAATAGTCGGGTAACGTGTTTTGCACATGCGCATTTCAAAATCAGACGTCTTTTGGCCCTTAAAGTTAACAAGCCATCATTGAGATTGTTGCCACCAAATTGCAAAAATGGGGAAGGACGCAACCTGTCTAGCCTCCATTGATACAGTGAACAGTCTTATTTTTTTCACCACCTGCTTCATTTCTAGAGCATAATTTGTACTGTATAATTTGCTTATGTCATCGGCAACCCTAAGGTGTTTGTTTAACAGATCATGAACAGAGAGGCTATACTAAAATTCCGTAGTATACATTCAGTAGAGATGTCCAACGCTTTGTTTGTTAGTGCCTAGCACAGAATCTTGGCATTTTGAATCCATACCATACTTATGGGTAATTATGTGCTTTGAAAAACACTTATTCCAGCAGTCGTTTGGTCCCTTTGGGACCACTTGGGTTCTGTGTGGCACCTTCCTTGTGATTAATGGCTATAGGCCTTGGTTTTTAAGCACTCTCTTCTGTGGCAGTCAATGGGCTATTGGTTTTCCATTCATGACTTATTTAGACAATGCCTTTCTGCAAAAATACAAAGAGCGTGTGGTCATGTTTCTCCTGATTTTGTATTGGGTTCTGATTGTTCACCCTGTGTCTCCCTTTCCAGTGTCATTTATTGTTTGGCATGTATGGCATGTAGAGGTTGCTTGTTATGTTTCTCAGTGACACTGCATCATGTCAGGTTTTCTCATTTGTTATATGGTTTCCAGTCTATTTGTAGGCCCCTTTGGATTATTGCGGCCTATATTGAGTTGTGAGTTTGTTTTATCAAAGCATTTTCTAAGTACATCTTTGTTCAGGATGATTTACTGATATATGAAATATGTATTTTTTTTGGGATATTACAGTGATATCGTAACCATATTGTTCTTAGTGTACTGAGGAACAATGCTATGTGATGCCACTTCCTTTTTTGTCAAGGGGTAAAAGGTCATGTGCCATCACTTCCTGTGATGCCAATTGGGGCGGGGTGAAATGGCATTACTTCCTGTGATGTCATCAGAGGTGAAGGGTCATGTGATGTCACTTCCACTACCCCAGGCATTTTGGGGAAATGACGTCCCTGTACATGTAAATGAAAATGTAATGTAACCATATTTGTAAAGTGCATATTAAGGCCTGAGGGCATCTGGGCTCTAAAAAATCAGCGAGAGAAGATGAAGAAGAAAAAACGTACTGCAAGGCGAAAGAAAAAGAGAAAAAACTGAGAAGTTCAGAACAAAAGAGTCTTCAAAGCTTTTTAGAAACTAAGATGATCCACCATTTCGCAGAGATGGCATGGGAGAAAGTTCCACATTGAGGGAGCAAGAGAAGGCACATCTATTCCCCCTGCCCGGGTTCTCTAAAATCTGGGCACTACCAACAGCTTCTTTGAGGTGGAGCGAAGTATTCTGACTGAGGCATACGTTTTCTTGAAGATACTCTGCTCCCGCAGAATTAATTGCTCGGTTTCAATGCATAGCACCTTAAATGTGATGCAGCTGCTAACAGGGGGCCAGTGGAGCTGTGAGAGAAAGTTATGAGAATGGGATAAAAGAGTAGCACCAAGGGATAGCCCTGCAGAGGCATTTTGGACTAGTTCAAGCCGCTGGGTTAGAAAGGCTAGTTTTCACAAATAGGTTCCATTACAATAATCCAGTGACGCCAGGATGGATGATGCCACAGCTCCGGCGCGGGATCCCAGAGGAAGGAAAGGTAATGCTTTGTTTAAGGTTTTCAATTTAAAAAACTTGTGTTGCACACAGAGGCGATCTGTAAATCTCAGGAGCCAGAGGGAAGAAGTTTTATTCCAAGGCTCTTAACCGAATCAGGACAGAACTCTTCAAGAAGTCTATGTTCCAGGGGGCCCTACCACCATCATCTCGGTTTTGTTACCATTAGGTTGAAGCAAGTTTTTAGCCATCCATTTGCCTATTGCCGATAATCAATTTCTATGCTGAGAGTGGAGGATAGAGGTTGGAGAATCCAGTTGGAAGGGCAACTGGGTGACATCAGCATATGCAAACAATGCACCTTGTGCTCATGAATCAAATCTGCTAGCGGCCGTAGGTAAAGATTAAAAAGAAGTGGGGATAGAGAAGACCCCTGAGGAACTCCACAGGAGACAGGAGAGAGCAACAGGAGAACAGAAAAAATAGCAAGAGATACCGTCTGAGTGCGGTCCGAAAGGAAAGATGTGAACCAGCGGCCAGAGGTAAACCGGAATTTCTGCAGCTTTCAGGCGATGGAGTAGGATCTGGTGATCAACGGTAAATCTTCCAGTGGTCAGCAACTAAAGTAGGGCCTTGCTTCGAGGCATAATTTAAAACCCCGCTGGGCCCACCCCCTGGAGGCTCTGTCTCACTTAAAGGCGTGAGTAGAAGATTCTGAAGGTCCAGATAGACTGCTGAGACAGAGCTGTGTTTTGGTCCTCTCTATTGGAATTTCAGGGAGCGCAGGTCCTAACTGAGGCGCATTTGCAATGTTGGGGTAATGCCTATGATTGAAAGAGCATGAGATGACATAGTAGGAACAGTTAAAGAAGGGGTGCATAAATAAAATCACACTTACCAATCTCTGACATTCATGGGCAATCTTAGGGTTCTTCTTATGCGTGACATTATAACATTCTCTTTCAAGAAAATACATTAACAATTCGTTCACTAATTGGAGGCCCTTGTTGCCCAATGGTAGAACCCTCACTGGCTGCCTTTTCGTGAGCTGGTGACACTTCCATAGCTGATTGGACGCGCAGAAGCCTCAGTTGGTGGTAAAAAAAAAAAAAGAAAAAAGAAAAAACAGGATGTTTGGTAAAGAGACATCTTTACTCTAGCGTTTATTTGTTTGGCTAAGCATGCTTTACCTATTTTAGAAGCTGTAACAAGAAGCAAGGCAGCGTGTCAGACCAGGATACATGAACCAAGCAAGCATTGCCAAAGCCCATAGGGTTGGCTGTTGTATGTCAAGCACAACCCCAAATGTCCCAATATACCTCATACTGTGACAAAAAAAAACATCAGTGCAGTTCTAGTTCTGTTTAAGTGATAATACTCATTACATTACTTCAATAAAAAAAAAACCACACTTCAAACAAGAAAGTAGAGCAAAACAAGCATTCTCCTGTTAGGCAGCCTCTGACTTCTAGGACTCTTTGGATAAAACAGACAGCAGAAGAAATTAATTTCAGCTAAGGGTTGCAGAGGTTGTTCACATTTCAACAAATCACAATGCCAGAAACATACAAAATGTGGCAATTATGACACATCATTAAGATGGACATGCATTCATACACATGTTCCACCTACCACTATGCATGCCAGCAGCTTTCGCTCCACTCGGTGCCGCTAAAGTAACTGCTATGAGCCAAAACATACAATTGGGACAAGAGCACGTAGGCCGCACAGCCTCGAGCAGTGTAGCGGGTTAATGGCAGGTGATTTCCTGCAAGAAAAGGCGAAGTTAATTTATCTGCACACATCTTTCCAGGGTGTCAGGGTATGTGGAAGAGCATTACTGATATTGATATTTACATTGATATTGTATTTGTATCGCACTCATACACAAGTGTTTCCCCTGTATCATTCCCTGTAAACACAGCTCTTCCCTGACTTCATTGCCAAAGTGTGGCCGCACGGCATGCAGTGCAGTTGTGCTGGGATGAGTGCAGTCCTCTGGAGTATTGTCCTCTGGAGTATTGTCCTCTGGAGTATTGTCTTCTGGAGTATTGTCCTCTGGAGTATTGTCCTCTGGAGTATTGTCTTCTGGAGTATTGTCCTCTGGAGTATTGTCCTCTGGAGTATTGTCTTCTGGAGTATTGTCCTCTGGAGTATTGTCCTCTGGAGTATTGTCCTCTGGAGTATTGTCTTCTGGAGTATTGTCCTCTGGAGTATTGTCTTCTGGAGTATTGTCCTCTGGAGTATTGTGGAGCGCTTGCATGCAGCTGGCAGAAGTGTTCCCAGTGGAAGCCAATGGAAGGGAAGTGAACAGCCACCTCACAAAAGATCCTAAGAGGTGAGACAAAGAAGAGAAGTGTAACCAACAATGAACTTTAGAAGGAGTTCATGGGTAATCGTCTAGAATGCTTTTTTTTGGCGGTGGGGAGGGGGCTGCCACCAAAGTAGTCTCTCTGGGTAACCAAACAAGTCAAATGCCTGGCAACTTTCAAATGAGGAAGGGAAGCAGATAAAGCACAAGGTTCTTGGAGCAGGAATAACCACTTGTGCTTCTAGTCAAACAATGTAACAAACACACAAGAAGAAGTCACGTTGCTTGGTTTCGGGCAGCAGCCTGGCTCAATATGCACAGAATACGCTGGGGGGTTTCCACAACTAAACGTAACAGATCAGTTCTTGTGGGCCGCAGCTTGTGACAGTCTGGTCTTTCTTGACGACGTGAGTTGGGTGGGATGAGGGTGGAGGCTCGTGAGGGTGAACACTTGAGCATAAAGAGAACATTGTGTGAGTGTGTGTTAAAAAAAAAAAACTCTCGGACCCCCCGCCCATTTATGTTGATGAAAGGAGGTTTCACTCCAGGCAGGTCTGCTTTACAAATCAACATCATCAACCTTCTTTTTAAAGCACTTCAATTTTTATGTTTCTTACCCATCCTTTTCTTCTCCCATTTTCTTACCTTCATGCACCCCTTTTTTCACAACTCTTTCTTGTTGCTTTCTCTGCTGTTTCTTTGACTCTCCCCCCCAGCTTTGACTCTCTTTGCTCTCTCTCCTTTCCTTCGGTTCTCCCCTCTTTTTTGCCATTCTTTCTTTCGATCTTACCTGCCCACTCAAGGGAAAATCACTGTTATTTTCTCTTTGTTTGACCAACATCCTTTATTCATTTTTGTAATCTATTTAATTCCAATTTTGCTAATTATTTCTTCGATTGGTCTGTTCTCTGTTCACCATTCTGGCAAACATAACCCACCGCACACCCATCTAAAAGTGTTACATCTACACATTTTTCCATTGAATCTTTTCCAACGATTTTTTTTTTATCTAATGCATTTTTTTTTTTGGGGGGTCCACCCATGCCCCCGTTTTCAACCCTTAAAAAGCCATCCCAAACAAAACTAACCCCTTACCCCACACAAATATGCATTTGATGAACATATTTTCGTTGGAAAAAAATGAATGGAAAAAGATTTGATGGAACGTTTTTCGATGGAAAGACACACGCTATTAATGACCCCTGCCTTGCATCAAGCCACCCCTCATCTCATGCCACTCGCCTCTTTCTTTTGTCCCAGGGCGGTGGGTCGGCCATTGCTATTCTGCTTCCCGCACTCTGGTGTCGCAACGCACTCTGGTGTCGCACTAAAAGGTCCTTCATCCCCACTCCTTCGTGTGGCACCAGCCCGCTCACCCATCTATTCCGGCCTGCGCCACACATCACCACGCTTCCCTCTCCCCCTCCTCCCACAATGTCACCATGGACAGGATTATTCCTTAACTCCCACAGGGGCTTCTTAAATGAGTGGAGCGAGGAGTGAGAGGCGGGTGCTCCCGCACCCTCCACACATGATACCACTGATGTTGCCACATATAGGTTGCTTACACATTCAGTCTTATGAAGGCCTTTATTTAACTCTTTAAATAATACATACTAAATCAATTAACCTCTTCTCTTGAGAATTATTTCAGGAAAGAAAACCTCAACAGGGGGCCTCATTATGAGTCCGGCGGTAATCTGCCGGACTCGTAACACTTTACCAGTGCCTGATATCCCGGTGTCACTGGAGAAGTCCTGGCGGCGTGGGATGTCAGGTGCCAGAAAATGTTAGTCCTCATTCCTGTGTGGGAGTGGGGAGACGGAAGCACCAGCACCGTTGCTAACAGTGCCGGTGCTTTTGTGAAAACTCTGCGGGCAGGTGCTGTGGCGCCCGGGAGGTCAGACCTGTCAGGCGCAATGGCACCCACCTGCAGAGTTGTAGTGTGGCGTGCCAGTAAGGGTGCCGGTATGGTGTGACTGGCACCCTTATTTCCGGACCACCACACTTGTAATGAGGCCCAGTGTCAGCAATTCATCCATGTTACCAGAATCCTGGCGAGAGATCATAACCCGGAAATATAAAGTGTTCTGCTTCCAAACCCTGGGAAACTACAAAATCATGGTTCTGGAGGAAACCCATGTTTGGTACATACCTGAACGCTTTAGATGGATGTACTTTCACTTCAACATGAAGAAAGATTATTTTGCTAATTAATTTGGTCATTGGGGGCGAATGAATATTCAGAATTTTACCAATATATGAACTGCTGGCAGATAAAAATACAGTTTTTGTGGAAGCAAAGAAGAGGCTAGAAAAAAGGTTTGATGGCAAAACTAATATAGACATCCATTGCTTAGTGTTATATGAGCTACTGCAATAAGAGGCCACCCACAGCATGTGAGCATGGGGAAAGTCACATGCGCGATCACTTGGGTGCCAAGAGAACATTATCAAGAGGAACACAATGCAAGATCTCCTGTGCCCTGCAAACATTTACCACTGTTGTCTCTACCCACATGCTGCCTACACATCCCATGTGAATAAAACCTTAATTTAACTCACTAAATAATAAATACTAAATCCATCTCTTGAGAAGAAAGCCTTGACGCAGCCTTTTGCTAGGGGAGCGGTTCCTCAGTTCCATCCAGAGCAGGTATCCTTTGCACCATCTAATTTCCTGTGTAGGACGACCACGGCCCCAAGGAGCCCTCCCTAGGGCAAGAATAAGTAAATGATACTCTCAAAGTTTATTGGTTGCGGCCCGCATGCTGGAGCAGTTTCCTGTTGGCATCGTTCTTAGACAGCAAAGGCTCTAGCTGAGAAGAAGCCGACCACTGGCTTCTAGCTTAAGGGAGCAAGATGGGCAAGGAGTCACTGTGTGTCAAGAGAGCCTTCCCCTGTTCACGCCCTCAAGCACTGTGGGGATCCCACGGTCCTAACAGGAGAGCAGGCAGTTTGCTCTGCCTCCCAGCAGGGGTGTTCGGGGCTACACTAATGTTCGGACTGTTTCCCTGGCACAGGGGTGAACTCTAACATCCAGAAACATCAGAGAAGCAGGCCAGATTCTTGATCTGATGGTCTTCGCTGCCAGAGGAGGAGGAGAGGCAGAATTCATGATATCCAATAATGTAAACCTAAGCAGCACATATCTTTGTAAAAAATGCTTATGCCACTGAACTGTCTGATATCGTATACAGTGATAAAGGAAGAAATAACCTTTGCATTACATGTTTGTCACACATAGAAAATAAATGTAATATTTCGGTAAGAAATCATCGGAGACACAGAATTATCTTGGTTCAGTGAGTTCATCTTTATTACGACATGGCAGAACTGACGCGCTTCGCCCTAACAGGCTTCCTCAGACAGGAATAATCTACATCAAATTCACCGTTTTTTATTTCTACAATGTGTATCACTAGAACCATTTCCCTTTGCCTTACTTTGCAAGACGAATGTTAATAGGTGGCTCAATGGCTGCCATATTGGAAGGTATGTTCCCTATTCAAATAGGCACTTTTTCTTATTACAGTGTCTTAATATGGTTTATGAAAACATATAGTACTCCTTATACAATCCATCATTTCGGATATTGAGCACAGACTATGGGCCTCATTACGAGCATGGCGGTAGCCGTGCCTGTGTGGCAGGAACGGCTACCGCCATGCTTGCTACCGGCACCACCTCCCGCGATTTAGCAATAACTGCTCCATTAAGAGATGAAGGGGCCGGTAATTGCCCATTCACGGGAGGTGGTAATGCCGGGCTCCTGATCCCCATTCTGCCCCAAATGGCACAATGGGGGTGGGGAGCATGGTTGCACCGGCACCGTTGATAACGGTGCTGGTTGCAATCACGAGTTCTGCTCGCGGGTGCCGCACATCCCACCAGGTAAGACCTGGTGGGTTGTCACGAACCCGCGAGCAGAACTCGTAATGCGGCGGCCCAGTATGAATGGTGCCGGTGCCTTACCGGCACCGTTCATACCGTGGCCGCCACTATTGTAATGAGGCCCTATGTCTGGAATTATCATCCATCTGTAATCGGGTGCAATATTTCGGCACCATCCGATATGTGCCCTTGGAATCTTTCATTGGTTTTCTATGAGATGCATAAAGCATACACTTCCCGCTCACCGTACCAAATCCATTAACGTATTTCCCTTTTTGTCAGAGATGTACAGTCGGCAGGTGAGAACTTGCATAATAAAGTGCATAATGTAGTCCAGTCTAAAAATATATATTTTCAGCGTTATGCAAATTTCCGCCATCCGGACTGGAGAAAAACTGTGCTCGGCATCAATGGACGCTTTGTAGGTTGGGTCGGGATTTTGTAGACTCAGGCTACTCCTCAGCGGTATGCTGGTGTAGATTTCCTGATGAATCGTGCCACCTATTGCATGTATGGTGCCGGGCACAATGTTGCTCCAGTTCGGATGGCGTATATTTGCATAATGCTGAAAATTAAGCAGTGTGAACAGTGAACATGTTAAACGAATTATAAGGTTGGGTTTATTAGTGAAGCAACCATGAATCCTCGGTTGACATAACGAAAAACACCTCTTTCTAAGACATTTTCACTCCTGAACAATGTTCAGCATTAATACCCAGTGAGGGATAGTGGGATTCAAACAGTTTATCTGATTGGCCCTCACCGGGTTGTTACCAGCACGACAAAGCCTTTGTCACACCAGTCACAGCATGTCCTTTTCCGGATTGGCAGCCATGGAAAGGGAGAAGGGACTTGGTGCGTTTCTCGTGCATGCAGCTATGGGCGCCGGTGCATTACCTCAAGTGGTAATGCCCCCAGCTCGGGGCTTATTGCTTAATTAATAGCAGAAGTACAGAAAAATTACATGTTGGGTGTTTGTTGTCATAAATAATATATGCAATCCAAATTGGATGATGATTATGCTTTGGTTACTGTTATTCTTACGAGCAGTATGAACTTTTTCGACAAGGTGTTCAAGAAAAAAATAAGCTTTTATGTTACTTATTTGTTGTGCAATATCAAGTGTGCTTGTATTCAGTCTGTGGCCATGGATGGGTGATCTCTGGAGATCCTAGAAAGAAAGTGGGATCCCCTGTTTGTATTGATGGAAATATAGCAATAGCTGATACACATGGACTGTTTTACTATGGTTGAACAGGATTAGGATAAAAGAGATGGGACAATATGTTTGTCTGTTTTAAAAAAAATGCATTGATGAAAATTAAATAAAAAATATGTATTCTAAAACGTTTAACTAGCGACTCAAAAGCACAAAGCTAGCATAAACTCAATCTGCAGGAGTATAGGAAATACCACCCTCATAATTTATGGTATTGATTTTGAGTCTGGGGTGGGTGAATGATTGCTTCCAATCTTACCCGGGGTTCTCTTTCTTTTTTTAAATTTATTTTTATTCCACTACCCATGGATTTGCATTCTAAAACCCCTATTTCACTCACTCACATCTCGGTATTTCTGGAATACACTGGACAATGTTTTTCCCACTCTCTGTAACTCACACACTTAAAATTATTATGTACAGTACACATACTATCATGATCCAGGATAGTCACGTCACATTCTGCAAAGGGGGCTCCTTTCTTTAGTTCATCCAAAGAATGATCAAGCCAAGCCCAGCTGTGATGCAACCTGATATACATACCTCTCTTTCTCATGAGCTGTCCCTCTGCCTTCCCTCCACCAATGAGACTTACCTCATCTTCTGGGTTAGTCTGATGGCTGCCTCTGTTCTGGGGCGCTCTTCTCCGAGTATCATACCAACAGGCCCCACTCATCTCCACCCATTGCAGACTATCAATTTCTTGTTAGTCCCCCCTCCTTCACACGCTTGCAACTACAACCTCAGATCTACTTGTATGCAACCTGCTATTGCCCTCATACCTAAGTGTTGCAGAAGCCTCCAGTTTGGTACACTCAATTGCAAGTGTGCCATAAAACATGCTACTAATATTACCCACTCTCTTAATGACTTATAAATTGATAGCGTTGGTTTGACCAAAACCTGGTTTTCAGACAATTACACCAACCTCATGCCTGCATTGCCCTCTCAATGCTTCAAGATTCTTATTAGCAGCCATTCTGCTAAAGAGGTAGGTGGAACGTCTATTTATTTCCCCAGTGACCTCAACATAAATGCTTCTCTCACCTGTTCATTTGAAAAAGAGCGCTAAATTCATCATACACCCTAACGACTCCCTCACAAGTCTTATCACCTACTGGCTTCTAGGCACCAATAACCTTCTCAAGAAATGGTCTGAATTGATCACCAACTACCAAACAAAGACTGTCCAAATTCCCATTGTGGCAGTCCTAAATCCCTGACTGACTGGCCTGAGATCAAAGTGTCTGAAACCTTCTCTCAGTTCATGCTTCAGCTAGTCTTTGTCTATTGTGTTGGAAACCCCACCAATCAGGATGGCCTTTGTCTGGAGGTCACCTACACCTCATATTTGCCACTTAATACCAGCAATCATGTTCTCCCTCCTTGGTCTGATTATCACCAGCTCCTGAACAAATGTGATAGGCAGGCCCTCATTCCACCACACCCCACTCCCAACAATAGAGTGGCATTCCCATGAGACCTCACCACCTACTAACAAGCGCCAACTTTCAAGAGAACTTCAGACATCATCACCTGAATGCCTCCCCTGCCTCCAATTCTGCCTACCTTCCCAGTAATCCTAATAATGGGATGGCAAGAACTCTGACAACATAGCACATATGAAGGGTAGTTTGCTAATCCTTTCATCATGCAGGCAATATAGAGTTTGATGAAGATCTTTCCACTCAGAAGAGAGTGGTGAGAAACTAGGTAGGCCACTGGCTCAAAATCTGCTCACCTGTTGATAAATTGGCAATCAAGTGGACTCAAAGGGGGCCTCATCGTAAGTGTGGCATGAGTCAAACATTAACACATTCTGCACTAACACCGACCACTAGGAGTATTTGTTCTATACTTTCCCGGAGTTCTCCATGCCTGTTGCTGGAGAGGGAAGGAAGGAGCGGAGCTCAGTGACTATTGTCCCTGTCCCCTTGAGGAAGCAGGAGAACATTCTTCTGTTTCCTGACCAGTCTCATCTCCTGATTCAATGATAAATATACCTGCTGTGGGTAGAGAACCAGCTGGACAACTAAGGAGTAAGTGGATACCATGGTGGGGCATATAGTGAGCATGTGGTTTGAAGAGTCAATGGGAGTCCATGCATGCACAGGGATGCATGCTTGCACGGGGATATTAGTATTTGACTCCTGTCGGTTGGCTGCGGAGAGGTATGGATCTAGGTGGTGATGTCTATTATGCCAAAAAGGAATGCAGTGCAGACTAAGGCTAAGCATGATCCCTACAAAATGGAAAGGAGAATGAAAGGTAAAAGGAGGGGCTGTGGTTGGAAAGGCCACAGGCAGTGAGATCTAGCAGCATTGTGTTGGTCTATAACATCTGCAACATATATGCCATCAACGTCTACCACAATAATTACACAAATTATGGTGCAGGAGCAAGGGCTGCACTGTCCCTGGGGGGCAATTAAGTTGGGGCATAGCATTAACAGCTGCCCTCTCTCAGACCTGGAGAATGGAGTTTGGGGGCTGTGGAGCTCAGAGCCAAAGGAGCCCCAACAGCTCACAAAACTATTTTTTGCTAAATGAGCCTGCAAACCTAACCATAGGCCCTCAATACAGCCAAAAACATAATTCTGAGAAACCACTGGATGGTAGAGCTAATGGGGGTTCTGCAATGGGGGATCTCTAAGGAACCCATGGTGGCAACAGTAACGACAGACATCAAGTGATCACAGTTCAAGGGTGTTTATTAAACTGTATAAATGGGTTGGAAAAAACGCCTAATGTAAACCTAAATCTAATATGGGAGCAAGCTACGACCATCAAATAATAATAAGGCAGTACTAGTGGCGTCTTGTCAAAGAAAAGGGCCTACATTCAAAATAAATTAAGCCAATGCTTACAGCTAATTTCAAAAAGAGTGTGGGATAATGTTCAAAAGAAAAGAACAAAGTGTTCACAAATAATAAGTCAGGATGTTATAGCCGGGGGTCTCCCTTCCCCGCATTTTTGGCATGGGAAAAGGCAGAGCCTTTAAGCACAGCACTCACCTGGGCCTCACCAGCACGAGGTTACAGTTCCTTTTAATGATGACAGGACCTTCTGGGGCCAAGTCTCTTTCCAGCAAAGTCTCTTGCCTTAGAAAGCCTGCTGAACCATAAACGGTAAACAAAACAAAAGTTACTTTGGTATTCTTTCACGCTGGGCAATTACTCTTCACCCCTTGGATTCCCTGCAGCTGGGCTCCGAAACTTCTTGCAACGTTAGCCTCCCTCAATCAGGTGAACTACATCCTTTCACTCAAAACGTAGCACTCTACAGTCTCACTGTCTTTTTCAACAACAATTCATTGCAGGCATTCCTCAGCCGGTTTCAGACTTGTCACCGCAATGTTCATGGGTATATCACTGTATACTCCCAATCTGCTGGCATCCCTCCATCCGGTTCACATTAGCCAATTTCACGGTTCACTCAGTTTTATCACAGTGCAAGATTTACTTCTCTTAGTTTTTCCCTGGGCATCCCTCCATCGGGTTTACATAGCCATTCTAACAGAGTTTGTGATTCAATAATTTCATCAGAAAAAGCACGGGTTTCCTTTCCCCTAGCTTTCTTTTGGCACGGATCACAAAACACCTTAGGTTCTTCCCTTTAAGTTCAGGTCTCAACCCCAAGTCAGGCTTTCCTTAAAGCCTCCCAGCCAGGCTTTCCTTACAGCCTTCAGCCAGGCTTCACACACTTTTCTTCTATGTGTCAAAAACTTTCGAGTGTACAAGGGTTTTTGCTCAACCCTCGTAGGACCACTTTGACACTTCAAACGAGCCTCTCCTAAGGCCTCTTGGTTTTTGTAGTTTCCACCAAAACAACACAACCCAAAAGGACTCTAGTCAGAGTCCTTCAAATGGGCGCCCCACCATGCCTGACCACTCTGTTCCTGAACCTTTTACTAGGGTTTCTTTAAAGTTCAATTACACAAGTTAATTGTTCAACAAGGTTGCCAACTGCAAACCTTGGGCCCAGCACAGTTCAGGTTTACTATCTGTCTTCTCCCACTCACTGGCTGTGCTGAACTGTTGGAGTTTCTTGCCTCGGGAGTCAAGGACGGCACCACAGTGGCAAGTGCTTCTCTCTGCTATAAGCATCAGCACTGGAGAGCCCTGTGTGCCACCTACACCTGTCACACCAGATGCCAGCTGGACTTCCCAGTCTTATGCTTTCCCTTTCTGACGATTTGTGGATCTGAGTTGCAAAGGGCAAGGGCAATTCCCTCTTCTTCGTCCCTCCAGGTCCGCCTTTCTCCTCCACTTGAACTGTCAGTCGGGAATGGCTGCTTCCATGTGCGTTTGGCATTTCTCAAAGTGTGATTTTGTGCTCTGCCTTTTATCCTTGTGGGGAAGGCAAAGGGCTGTCAGGTGTGCATAGTTATTGTTAATTGCCTGACTCTGCCTAACCCCTATGATGGTACATGTCAGGTAAATGGCCCTAGTGTTGGTCCGTTGTCTGTCTCGGTATAGGAAAGTGTTTGTGTTGGAAAAGTTGGGGGGTAGAACTTCTGAGTATCCTACGTGGTAGGATGAGGAAAAGGTGTTATAATAAAGGGGGTACCGCATCTCACCCGTCGGTTTCCCACTTCCACTCCGTGAGGAACCCTTATCCAGGTGATCCTCCCGCACTGGTCCACCCCCAGGAGCTGGGTCCAATAGCACTAGCCGTGTCCTGGCCTCCTGGATGACAAATACCCGGGGGCTAGCAAGTGAGACACTGTCAGGTTTCTCACAGATCTCACCCCTTCAATCATACGTCTTCCCATGATCCAGCTCGATTAGCACCAACAGAAAGGTGGTGACCACAAGCTAAGCTCAAACCTAAGTCTTTCTTTCTCCTCCTACTACTTTACTTCTCAATCAACCTCTTCCTTGCAGTCTCTGCACTGTGTGCCAGCTATCACAATCATTTCTACCAGGATCAAGGACATTGTGGCAGACATGATGGCTTTTGTGCATTTCAGGAGTGATTAACAGCACACAACCCATGGAAGTGTCTGTGGAATAAAGATCCTCTGACATTTTGGTTCGATCATGACTAAACTCAGGGCTCGCAAAATCTACTAGCCCACAATCATTGACGAGTAGTTTTTATGAAGGCCGAGAACAATTTGCATAATCCTTGAATTTGCTGGCAAGTATGGGGATGGTAGAAACTTATTTTTCATTTACTGCCCCCACACCTTGCAGTAAATGGCAAATACAAGTTTCACTGTGCATGTTTGACAGCATTGCACCAAATATGAAGTGCGCTTATGGTGACATGCACAATTTTACAAAAAGCACTTGTAAATAATTTGTCACCAGTCACCTTGGCACAAGTGCATTTCTCTTAGGTCAAATATGTAAACTAAGGAATTCCCCCTGCAGGTCTTGAGGGATTTTTAACAATATGCACGGCCTGTACACTTTTGACTCACAAACCACACCAACATAACTAAGGAAAGTAAGGGGGGGCAACCATTAGGCAGAATTATTTAAGCAAGTGTATATGGTCCTAGAGGAGGGTAGAAGGATTGAGACCAGAGAGTCAGTGGTACAGGGTAGTGATTATAAATTGTGCTGTAAAACCCTCAAGCGAGGCTACCATCATCCACCCAGGCCAATATCCTCACCCCTGCCTTGAATGAAATTGTAAACCAAATGTATCGCACTATCAAGCAGCAATTGAGCTCTCACATTCTTCCTTTTCCAGGCACAGTAATGACCTGCTCTTTCTCAAACCTGTCTTCTTTAACTGCTAAGGATATGTTCGCTATAAGGAGGAAAATCAATGCATCTGCTGAGTTGTGCTATCTCTGTTCTGCTGGACCCCCATAAAGTATCGAAGCACATACTTGCGGAATTCACTGCAGAACTTTTCAATGATTTGCTAACCAACATGTTGCATGCTTCTCATAAATTAGGCACCATCTAGTAGTTTCTAAAAACCTTACAAACCTTATTACTGACTCTTTTTCCATGTATGCCCATCTTCCCAAAAATCCTGGATGGCCTTCTGGCTACACGTCTCATGGCCTATTGTGAGAATCACAGGATCCTGTGTGAAATTCAATCAGGCTTCCTCCTACTTGGATGTATGAAAACAAACGTCTTCTTTAGCTGGGAGCTCTAGATAAGGACACACATACCCTCTAGTAGCATGCTTGCCACGTACACATTGTTGACTTCAGCTCCCCAGTAAACAGCTAACTTGTGGCATCCCCTAGGGGTCTATCATTTTGCCATGGATCTTCAGAGTGTATGGTAGCTACATGACCAAGTTTATTGACTCGTGTACTGCCCACTTTCAGGTGCATGTGGATGATTCATAAATCCTCCTTGAAATCCGGCCTGAGGGTGAAAAACTGACTTGAATTCCAAATTCCTGCAAAATCTGCAAGATTGGACAATTGATAAATAACATGTGTTTTAATCTCTCTGAAACTGATATCATATGCTTTCATATGCCTTCCGTACCTACTCTCTTTCACGTGGCCTGTACTCTTGGCTACAACTCGTTTCCTATTCTTACTATTTGAAACTTAGAGACTCTCTTTAATAACAAATGTCCTACAGCCCTCAAATTATTCTGATTGTTGTAAATGGCCATTTTTAACTGCAGATGACTGAGATAATCTACCCTTATATTGAAATGCTCGAAAAAAATTGAACTTGCCCAGGTCCGGTTTATTATCTAGAGTAGCCTGCTGTAATTCATAGGTCTTAAGAAAGATTTGCATCCACCGCCCCAAACTCTTTCAAAATAAGAAACCAAGGAACATTTTTGCTCCCATATCTTTGGGCTCTATCGCTCCAGCCTTGAAAGCTTAGTATTGGCCCATGGATGGACAAATATTTAAACCCGGGGAAGGGAAGCATCCAATCAGGTAGCTGGAAGAGCGAGTGAGAATACAGTGTATAACACCCCTTCTTCCCCGGGTTTCGTCCTCTTGATTGTGGGCAGGCAGCAGAGAGCATCTCCCTGTTGCCTCTTCATGTCCCCAACCTCCTGCCTCCTCCCCAATGACAGAACCCTTTCCCCAACCCCTTTCCTCCCACAGACGCCATTGAAATGGAAAAGAACTAAGTTTCTTTTCGTATGGTGGTGGCCATCTTTTAGAGAAAAAAATAAATACTGTATTAGCACCCTGGTCAAACCTGTGGTGCAATTAGCTAGCACACCTGGGCCAGGGGGCATACATTTATTTATTTGTTTATTGTTTGCTTGTTAGGCGCTTATACAGCAAATATATTCTGTTTCAAAATGCCCACAGGGAAACAGAGAGGTAACATGGGATTGTAGTACAATTTAATATTCAAAATAAATACAGTGGGGGAAGAAACGTACAAACCTACTATGTCTTGTGAGTATTCAGAATGTGCAAGTGTAGTGAGGAAGAGGGCAGTGGGATAAGTGCTGGGGTGTCCATGCTCTTGGGTGAGCCACAGCTGAAGTGCAAGGTATGGTAAGTGCCATGCGGCCAGGAGCTGCGTTGGGTGGAAAAGTGCAAGTCTACAATGCGGAGGGTGGACTGAGGCAAGTGCTGAAGGTAGACAGAAGCTGGGGAGATTGGGTGTGAGTGGTCAGGGTCCCAGAGGATGCATAAGGGTCCAAGATACCACACACAGCAACTATAAGATTAGCAGAGGAGGGAAGTAGGGAAAGAGGAGGAAAAGAGGAAAGTCTTGAGGTGTTTTGGGAATTTAAGAAGTTCCTGCTCAAGTTGCAGAGGGACGGGGAGGCTGTTGCATAGGAGTTATTCAGCTGAGGAAAGTGAACAACCTCCTGCTCTCTGTTTAGTGAAACGCTTTACACACGGGGATTTGGTGCCAGAGGATTGCAGGGGTCTAGAAGGAGAGTATTTTGTAAGAGAGAGTTGCAGATAGTGTTGTCCCCTGCCCCAGACAGACTTGTGGATGATGACTAGGGGTTTAAATTTGATCCACAGCAACTGAGAGCCAGTAGAGACTTTTTAAGGTAGGAGGGGTGCAGTCCCTGGCCTTAAGGCCAAGGATAAATTTCACTGCTCTATTCTGGATCAGCAGAAGGGGTCGCAGAGTGCAAGAAGATAGATTGAGTAGGAGGCTGTTGCAAAAGTCAAGCATAGAGAGAACAAGGGCTCGAAAAACATTGAGCTACCCTTACAGACCAGAATTCTAAGTTATGGTGGTCCAAAATGTTAAGGGAAAAAATTAAACCTCTGATTTCACAAATGTGTATATTGTTTAGGAAATACTGTAATTATTCCTTGATTCCAATCATTCAGTTCTATTTGTTGAAGATAGAACCTTGTATATTATACATTCTTGATCTCTGTATGGTTGAAATGGATGACTTTCTCGACATGATACAAGGGCAATTGTGGAAAAAGGTTTTGGGTCTTGCTAGATCTGTTCCCAATGCAATTATTCTACATGAATTAGGACTGCTACCTCTGTCTGCCAAGTGGAGATGGAGAAAACTGAATAATTACAGAAAGATACTAAGTCCTCCTAGGAATTCCCTTTATGTTGACCTCGGTCAAGTAATTAAACACGGTTCCCTACTTACACTAACCGGTTTCGTTAAGAAAATGGATGAAATTTTAGAAGCCACAAATATTTCAAAAGAAGATTTTATATTGTGTTTACCTGCAAACAAACGGAAATTCCAATTGTTGGCTTGGTGTCAGCAATCTGATCATATTGGTAATCTCAAGATGTATAAAGAATATGCCCCATTCAGAAGAAAAATGGGTGTTTTACCCAGGTACTTATTTCAATTTCCTAACTTTTTAGAAAGGACTCTTTATATGCGTTTCCGCTTGAACCAATTCCATACTTATGAACACATTCATAACTGGGTTGATAAAGGTGCCCAGTCTAGTGCCCAAAGTGTAGATTGTAGATTTTGCCATATAGAAGGTACTACTGAATCGCTGAAACTTCTGGTGATTTTTTGTAAATATTATGATGTACTAAGATGTAGACATCTAGGAAATTATCTATATTCTGATACTGAATTATCAAAATTTGCACTATGGAATAGGTGTATGTGGGGGAATAGTTGTAAGTTGCTGATTAATCTTACCAATTTGTTTAAGGAAATAATGAAAGATATTTCTGCACTAAATGAACTAACTGAACTGAAGTTTTAGCTTTTTGTTGTTTATGGAAATATGAAAATGAATCAAAAATGTATATTGTTATTTTTTTTTGCTTTTTAAGACAAGGAAAATATTGTTATGAAATGTAAAGTTTCATTTTGAACTAATTGAATTGAAGTTTTAACTTTGTTGTTTATGGAAAAATGAAAATTAATTGAAAATGTATACTGTTAATTGCTTTTTGTTTTTTAAAGCAAGGAAATTATTGCTATAAATTGTAAAGTTTCATTTTTTAATCAAACACAATTAAAAAAAAAATTGAGCTTCTGGGGGAAAATGGGAAAAGGGAGAATTCCTTTGAGAAGGAAGAGTTGAATGTGGGACTTCTGTAGAGGAGGTCCCAGATATGGCCTGCACTCCAGCCACCCATTTTGAAATACCAGGGACATATTTGCAGAGATATGTGACGTATGAGGAGCAGATAAACCAACAAAGAGCAGCACTAGGGCTCTGCCCAGTACCCATCAGAAGAGTAATGCCTCTTGACGGGCCAATAACCAGAGAACCATGGGCAGCACGGTACCCATTGAGACAACCATACCAGCAGCTGATACGAAAAGAAGACTACTTATAAACTGTCCCAGAAGAGACCCAAAGGACCTTAATCAAAGGCGAATGATGACATCACAAGGGCCCAGACAAGACATAAAGATGAAGAGCGACAACCAAAGGATGTCACACAGAGTCGAAAAACACCCTGGATAAGAGTATCATAGACATGGGAAAGAGACGATGTCGAAATATAAAGAAACGTAGCTGTAAAGCAGAATGAAAGCATTCAACTGGCTAAACGCCTGTACATAGGTTTGTAATGCAAAAAGCTAAGAAAACAGTACGGCTTGCTATGCTTAGTAGAAGAATAGAGCGGCAAGCGCCAACTATATATCTACCTAAAAAAAAGCACATTATACAAGTGCGAATCTATTTTAGAAAAGCAGAATTAAGCCCAGGATGGTAGGGATCAAACAGGCCAGGATTCATATACCAGCACAACTCCAGACGAAAGAGCGGAATCGAAACTGAAGAAGAAGCAGCTCATGCCTGGGAATTCGAGGTCAATCTAAGGAAGGGAGAGAGCGGCAACTTCGAAGAATTGAAACTTCAGAGCATAGCAGTCTGCCCCATGAAGGTCGAGATAAGGAGGCCCAGGCAGGTGGCAAGGCCGATGGGAGAATCAAATACGCAAATAGAGGGAAAATTAAGCAGATTCACGGTGTACTAACACGTGACCAGCCAAGCGCGAAGAGGTACCAACGTCTGATGTCAACCAAAAGCAGAAGATGTCATAACTTTTCCTGATAAGAAGCTACAGTTTCGAGGCCGACCTCAGCCAACTAATTGACACATAGCTCTAAAAGTACTGATTGATGGAAGGGAGGCAGGGTGAATCGTGGGCACACCGCATCTGGATGAACATTCTGCATGCTGCTAATTAAAGTAGAGATTTATGCTTGAGGGTGTAACTGACCCAATCACAATGGACCAAATAATCTACGGTACTATAGTTAGCAGAACCAATGAGACGTTGTACTTGTAGTGACGTCTAGCATGAGTGATGTAGAGGAATGGGCATAGACACCCACCCGATAAGAGTTATCCAATCCTCACACTTTGTTACCATATACAGATATAGCACCTATACTTAAGTTTTCTTTTTAACCAATAGAATTGCATGACATACTTTTGAGTGTTACACGTCAATGATGACGAGAATTTACTATAACTATTGCTGTCTAAATGAAGAATTTGTAAGTCGAAGCTATTGCTTCCCCTTTTTGTACTTGTCACTAAACGGACTTTGCTTTGCCAAACCATTGAGTTGTCCTTATTGATTGGTGTTGGAGTAAGAGAATCCCGCACCCCATGCCCCTCAAGGTGCAGCTATCTCGTCTTAAAGTACTCGGGGTGAGCTCTGATCCCATGGGCCTGTCAGAGGTCGCTCCACCCTCCTGTACACTTGGTAGCAGACAGGATGGTTATGACCATGAATTATTGATTATTGATTAAAATAAGACACCTATTGACCATCGACACAAAGTAACTCTAGGTCTTCTGCAATATCACAAGTCCTTCGCCATTTGGCCGAGTAGACTGTGAAGCATCCCGTGGACAATGATAGTTTAAATATATCCAAAACTGCAGTGGGTCTGAAGGGACGCGTTTTAAAAACATAAACCCTTCCATTTCTATGGGCAGCGGGTCAGGCGAAAGACTGAATGAGGCAGTAACGGAGGCGGTGATCCTTAGGGTCCAGAGAGGAACGATGCGAGTGGTGAGTGAAACAAAAATTGAATGCTTTGGCAAATGTCATAGGCAGTAGAAGAAGTAAGGGAAAAGGTAACAGAGGGAGGTAGAAAAAACAATATAACAGAAGTAGAGAAGACTATATATATATAAGGGGATAATGACTCGAGAATAATTGAAAACAGAGGTTACCGGGGTAGACACCTGAGAAAACGGAGATTACCAGGGCAGACACCTGAGAAGAGAGAGGATACCAGGGTGGACGCCTGAGAGAAAGAGAGAGGATACGCCTTATTTCCTGCGCTTTAATATAGCGGTCAGAAGAAACATGAACTCAGAGCCCACACAGTAAGGGAATGATTAGGCTACTACCACGTTTAAAGACGTCGTAAAAGGGGTTTGTTTAAAGTCCATGTCAGGGTACAAATTACAGGCAGAGGTATTTGTGTCCAGCTGGTGTCTGTCTAGTCTGTCAAGTGTTTGTCATACGTGTTCTGTTGTGTGTCACATGTAAGGAATTTTGTTGTCTGTTGTTTTGAATTGAAAAGGATTTCACGCGATTTTATAGCCAAGAGGGAATCGCACACAAATTGATGTTAAATTGAGTAAATTGGTGATATAAAACTTTTGGCGGGAAAAGATTGGATTGGAGCTTGCGGTATTTGGTGCTTGCTCATATTGTTGGGAGTGTTGAAGTTGCATGAAAGTATTGTTAGAAACAGAGTTAAGCATGGAAGACATTACTCCATTAGCACACTTATGTAAACAACTGCCGAAACATGCACCCAAGCTTAAGAAATACAGCACTGAGTGGTTTAAGGGTACCGCCCACAAGATGTTTATGCCGTGGCCACAAAATGGGTCCTTATCTAAAGCCGTTTTACAGCATATGACAACTTACTTGCATGCCACATATGCAGGTGCAGGCAAGAAAGTAGAGAAACGCCTTGCTGTTCTAGAGTATCTGACTGGATATTAAACATATGCACCGAGGGGGGTGAGACCCCTACCGCGCCACTTGTCCCGCCTGAAACAGAAATCGAGGGAAGTAAGCCTGAGGGACTCTACTCATTAAGAGAGCTTAAGGCAGCCACAGTGTATAGCAACCCTGCATATGAGTCACCTACGGACAGTAGTGATGAAAATAAAGGGAAGGATTAAGATAAGAATCTTACCTCCGCAGTCCCGAGGGACAAGGAGAGACGCGATGATGAGAGGAAGGATCAAGCGCAGATTAGTGCATCTCTCAACAAAGAGAGAGAGGGAAAGTAATGGAAAGGAGGTGAAAGCAGAACCGATGAGATAGCACTTGCAAAAAACAAATGGACGGGAGGACAGATATTGTTGAAACTCGATGGAAAAGGAAGTGATGATGTGAGACCTAAAGAGAAGTCAGACGAGGCACAGAGAAGGGAGTAGGAGAAGGAAAAGGAGTCACGGGACGAAAGGGTAGGAAGGCAAGATAGGCTGAGGCGAGAACAGCTATACCGTGAGGAGCAAGAAAAGCAGCTCGATCGCAAACAGAGAGCAGCCTATGACCAGTACAGACAGAAACAGCAAAGGTTAGAAGAAGAGCAAAGGGTACGTGAAAAAAGGATAAGGAGACGAAAAGATGAGGAAGTTCGAAGGGCAGATGAACGTAGAAATGAAAGAGGAAGGGAAGTAGATAAGGTCAGAGAAAAGGTGAGGAAGCCCAAAGAATTTGATGAGGATATTGAATGTAAGCGTAGACAGAGGGCACGCAATCTTGAATATCTGGAGTGGGAAGTTAAAAAACCTGATCCTGTTTTAGAATGGGAAGACATTGAAGAATTCTTTCCTGCGTACGACTTAGTACCAGGCCGACCAGGGTAAGTATTGAAGATGACTTCGACACCAGAAGCATTGGCGAGACGATCGATAAAATCTATGATGAAATGGGGTTAGAACAAATATTCTGATGGGAAAGGGAAGACGAGCGCTTGGAAAGTACTCAGCTGTATGACACTGAGGATGTCACCTGAAGTAGTGGGAACAGGAGACTGTCCCTGGGCAGACTAGAAATCAGTAAAAAACGATGACGACACAAGGAGTTGCGTGAATTGGGAACAATCAATGTCCGACTCCGGAGAGGAGACGGAGTGCGACACAAATAAAGAAGGGAGACAGAGTGACAAGCAGCTCCCAAGGGACAAAGGGGTAAGAGGATCAGACACTAGCAAGTCCGTACCGGGGACATCAGAGTCTGCCGTGCAGTCTGACCAGCATGAAGGAAAAGCCCCTGGTCAGAGGGGGTGTCAGCAACCGCCTCTCTAGACAGGTTGAGGACATTGCCAGGCAGACGATAATGCAGGAATGTTACTCTAGCGATAGGCAGGAGAACTATGGGGGAAGAGAAAGAAGGCTGCGCATTCTAATTTCCGCTACTAGAAAAGGGGGAAGCAAGACCGCAATATATTCCATGGCCACACATGGAGCAAGAAAACCTGAAAAACAAGCTTCCAATGCTGACATCGGGAGCCGGGAAATGGATACATGAGTAAGAAAAAATGACAGGGAGTGTCACATTAGCTATAGGGGACATTAAAGGTCTCTGATTGCCATACTTTGTGAGAGAGCAGACGATGTGTGAACGCTGGAAGGGTACCCTGGTGCTTTACCCAGACACTTCTGATATGGGAGCTATAATGACTCGAAAAATGAAGGAGTCAGAAGATCCATTGATTTATATCCAGAATTTCCAAGACGCATGGGTTTTCAAAACGCATAAACCTTGGACGAAATCTATACCAGTGTTTTACCACATATTATGTCAAGGGTTGCCAGAATCACTGCAGAAACAGCTCAAGAAATTGGTAGGGATTGAGGCTAAACCTTGGTCTGAAATACAGTTAACTATCGCACATTACTGTAGAATATTGCAAGAAAAGAATCGGAAAAGGGAGGCAACTCGAAAGGGTGAGGAAGCGAAGCTGGTGCAAAAGAAATTATCAAAGTATGCTCTTGAAGGAGCCATGCTAACTAACCCAGCTGAACAGAACATACAACAGGTGAATATCCCACAGCAAAATAACCAGGTTAACGCAGGACAGTACCCAAGGGGAAGAGGATTTAGGGGAAGAGGATGGCAGAGTAATCAAGGGGGGTTCCAGAGTAATAAAGGAGGCTTTCAAAATGTGCAAACAGGCAGCCTAGATATGTCAAACAGACAAATAATCCAACCACTGCCACTATGTTGGCTGTGTGGAATGACGAGGCATTTAGCGCGCACGTGTAGAAGTCAAGGCGCGTGGCAGAATAGCCAAGGAATGGGAGCGGGCACGGCGAATCCACCTGCAATCTATCAACAGGGCGGTGCACAGATCACACAGTGCAGCAGCATGCACCAGGCATGCAGCAAGGTGCGCAACAAGGGGATCAACCCTCGAACATTGGGAATTTGCCACAAGGGCAATTTCAACAGACACCACTGCAAATGTCTCAGGGCACAAACTCCGGAAGGGGAGGCAACACACGGAATGGAGAGAATCCACAAGTGTACAGTGGACCGGACTTATATATGAACTAAGACAGCTCACTGGGATCCCTTATGTGCTCTATCCTATCAGTGACACCAGACCCTAATAGGGAACCGAGGGTGAATGTCGTCGTAGGGGGGTAAAGAATATTCCTTCTTAGTTGACACAGGTGCAACACGCTTGTGCATACGAGAAGGCAAATTTTCCTTGTCCGGCGAGGCCATAGATACTCAGAGTTTTACAGGAGCTTACAGTCAAGTTCCCTTTACAGACGCTCTCCCAGTCTCCATTAGGAGAGCGCGACATGAATGTGCCGTTATTATATTCACGTCAGACCCCAGTAATCATTTTGGGTCGTGACTTAATGACAAAATTGAACATGACGATCTCGTTAACGGAGGAGGGCATAGTATGCTCCACTCCAGGAATGCATTATACACATGTGTGCAAAATGATCAGGGCGTACTCAGGACATATGGCCATGAGAGCTATGCCACTAGAGCCAGAAGTTTTCACATATGGCATGCATGTATCTATGGCAGGATTACCAGGCCTTGCAGATAGAATTATGAGGACCCCTGATGATTTCTATTCAGACCAAGAATACCTATGCATGAAGAGGAGGGACAAGTATTTCCCTTAATGATACATGCAGCAGCAGTGCGAGGGAAAGTAGTATTGGTTGACGGATACGATGATGAAGGCAGACAATGGTGCGCAATTATCGCCATTGAAGAAGGGTATCGAGTGACTGAGTCACTGATGAGGATCTGTTTGAAGAACAACCAGACTCAGAAGAGACAGGGGTAGAAGTGGGTCTCATATTTTGGGTAAAGATGATCAAAAGAGAAGTGCCTCAGAGAATGACGTTGGCTCTGATAACTCCGGAATACTTTGATGATGACATGGCCCAGTTGCCTGTCTCAGTATGGTCTACGGGACCATATGACGTAGGCCTCCTGAAGGGGGTGGGAGAAGTGAAAATTAAACTGAAAGCAGGAGCAATTTTGCCGAGAGCGCGACAATATCCCATGTCCAGAGAGGCAGAGGAGGGGATCGCGAAGACAATTTCCACCATGATGGGCCAGGGCATCTTGGTGACGTCAGAGTCACCATGTAATACGGTGATTTATCCTGTCAAGAAATCAAAGGGAGGGTCTTGGCGTTTGATCCAAGATTTAAGAGCATTAAACAATATTATTGAAGCCAAATTCCCTCTAGTCCCTAATCCATCTACAATCCTATGTAACATACCCATCAAGGCAAAATATTTCACTGTGATTGATTTGAAAAATGCTTTTTTCTAAATCCTGTTGCACCGTGACTCTCAAGATCTGACTGCATTCACATTCAGACAACTGCGTCTGAAAAGCACGAGGTTGCCAAAGGGGTACTGTGAGTCCCCGTCCATTTTCAATAGAGTCCTACAGATGGACCTAAGCAACATTGCATTGGAGAGTGTCATCTTGCAATACGTGGACGACATCTTGAGCTGCAGCTCCACGGAAGAACAATGCAGGCGCGATTCTATTCAGTTATTGACTGTACTGGCTGAGAAAGGTTATAAGGTTGACAAGGAAAAGTTGCAATATTGTCAACAGGAGGTGCTATACATAGACCAGCTAATCTCACATGAAGGTAAAAAGGTGACCCCAGAAAGGGCTGAAGCCATTATGAACACGGCTAAGCCACTCACGATAAAGCAAATGCAGAGCTTTTTAGGCCTGTGCAAATATGCTAGAGCATGGGTCTTCGATTACAGTTCGTATACCAAACCCTTGCTCGGGGTCCTGAATAAGGCCCAGGTGACGAAGGAAAAGATTGAATGGACCGAGGCAATGGAAAAGGGGTTTGCAGAACTCAAGAGAGAGATTTGCATGGCCTCAGTCCTCAGGATTCCTAATTATGCAGAGGAATTCCACCTGTTCTCGCACACAGATGGCAGCTTTATGACGGCAGTGCTCACTCAAAGAACCTTCTTGGGGTACAAGCCCCTTGCATATTACAGTGGGAACCTGGACCCAGTAATGAGAGGCCACTTCCCATGCAAACAAAGCTTAGCTGCTGCAGCGTTCGCCATGGAGAAAGCGACAACCATTGTGATGGGATGTTCTATGACGTTATAGTCGAGCACTCATTAGTCACCATTTTAGAGAAACCAAAGGGTACGTTGACATCTCAAAGAGCTTCTGCCTATGAAGTGATTATATCTAATCCATCGATCAAAATAGTTCAATGTAAAATAGTGAACCCAGCTACATTCATAGCTGAGCCAGTCACTGAAGGAGAGCCGATACATGACTATGCTAACTATGAAGAATTCTATGATGAAATCCCCAGGGTGAAAGAAAATACCCTGGCAGGAGGAGAGAGATCATTTTTATTGACGGATCTTCGAGAATCGACCAAGAAAACAGACAAAGATATATAGGCATTGCCGTAATGAAACACATGGCAAACGGAGAATTTCGAGTACTCGTCAGTGCATGAATACCATCTCATTATTCAGCACAAGCTGCAGAATTATTGGCGTTGATACTCGCCATTGAGAATCACGCAGACCAGGAAGTGACGGTGTACAGTGATTCCGCCTATGTGACATCCACACTACATGCAGGACTAACACACTGGAAAAGGAGGGACTACCTCCGAGCCTCTGAGTGGACGGCATGCCAGTGCAGCACGCAGCCTTTTTGGACAGGCTGATTAAGGCACTACAGCTCCCAGTGGGCATAGCGGTCGTGAAATGTGCCACCCACACTAAAGGGATAGATTTTGTGTCACGCAGAAACCACGCAGCAGACACGGAAGCCAAGCGTATGGCCTCCAAAAGTGAGACGATCATGGAAGTGGAAGTGGTGTGCACCCATGAGAGACTGAAGGTGGCACGTACCACACCCGAAGCCTATAGTAATCTGGGGCAGACGCAACTAATGGAGCTTCAAGGGGAGGCACCACAGGACGAGAAGAACCTGTGGAAACATCGAGGGTGTTCTTTAAACCCCTCTGACGGATTGTGGCGGCAAGACAGCACTGGTAAACCAGTAATGCCTGTAGCCCTACTAAAAATAGCATTGGAGCAATTGCATTATCTATTACACATGTCGAAAAAAAATCTAGCAGCAACGCTCGCGGAAGACTGGTTTATACCGAATTTGGCAGAGCATGTTGGATTCTTTCTGATGAACTGCATAATCTGCCAGCAATTCACCGCTGGGCACACATTAAAAGTAATGAGAGGAGTCAGCCCCCGGCCAAATGGGCCTTTTCAGCACTTACATATCGACTATGTTGACATGATTCAAGTGTGTAACGGGTACAGATACTTAATTGTAGTGGTGTGTCCATTCTCTAGATGGATAGAAGCAGGTCCATGTACACACCCAGACTCTGCCTGAGTGGCCTAATTCCTAGTGAGCGACGTGTTCCCTAGATGGGGGGTATGTGAAGTGATGAGATCAGACAATGGGGCTCATTTTGTAAATGCAGTCTTTGAACAGATTGGTATAAAGCACAAGTTCTCGTCGGTATATCATCCAGAAGGTAATGGCATTTGTGAGAAGCTTATTAAAGGAAAGGATAGCCAAGTTGAAGCTTACTCTAAAGAGGGGATGGTTGCACTGCCTTCCATTGGCATTGTATGCTCTTTCAGAACCAACCAGGTTCCGACCATTATCTTACGCCGCACAAGATAGTCACAGGAAGAATAATGAATACCCCCTAACCCCTCCAGACAGAGCTATGTGTGATGCCCAGACAACCCGAGAGGTCCTGGGAACCGAAATGCAAGAATATCTGAACTGCATGACATGCAGCTTTACTGTAATTTCAGACCAACTGCAGTGACGATGAAAAGGGTGCAGCGCAGCACAAAACACAGCAGGAGACACTGAAACAGATGCAGTTCAAGGTCTACGTGTTCCACTCATCTTCCCTGGAGATGCCGTGTTGGTGAAAAACCATACGAGGAAAAAGTGGGACGAACTGAGATTCAATGGTCCTTTCATCGTGGAGGACTGCACTCCTTCAACTGTGAAACTGCAGGGCAGGAGAGCATGGATTTTTCTCAATGACATTAAGCCCTATATCGGAGAAAGCCCTCCAGCTGCACCCCACCGCAAAGAATCCACAGACAACAGGGAAGAACCTCAGCACGTGCAGACGAGATCCATGACGAGGAAGAAGGATGCATGAGCAGCAAAGCCAAGACAAAAGAACCCTTGTGCAAGTTGTGGCTTAAACTGGACATTTCCTCTAAGCAAAAGGGGATAAGGACATAAACGGACACTCTGTGCATCCTAGTTGCAGGGTGAATAAGAAAATTGCGCATTTAAGCCACAACACGTTTTGTTGACACAAACTTGTAAATCAAAACACACTTAAACATTGTTGAGAAACAAAACTCTAACAGACAGTGATCAAGGACTTTTACTTTAAGAGCAAACACAGTATCCTGAATAATCAAATATCAAGACTTTGTTTGGAAGCACTTATGGTTTCCCCCAGTAGAGACATCACAAAGGACATGCTTAACTACTTCCATTTTGTATTGGTAACATATCCGTCGCTGGTAGGAAGAGTCATCAGTGTCACAGACTTTAGTCAAGATCCTGCCAACAAGAAAGTAATCTGGCAACTACTTACCGTCGTTGCGGAAGCCGTCATTGTACTGCCTGAGTACAGTGAAAAGGACATTAATGCTTCCACCGTGATTATAGATGAACTCGTCAATACGCTTTTCTTTCGCATCTTAGAGGAGTGCCCAGCTATTGTCGGGAGAACCACAGACGCTCTCACGTTTATTTGAGATCCAGCCAACTATGAACATTTGAGCCAGCTGTGGAACAAACTCAGTTACTTAGTCACACTCCACGCATCAGGAAAGTGCAAGGACTGTTCACGTCAAGGGAAAGGCCTGTAATCCTGAACCCAGAAAGGCAGGGCAAATGTCCCTGTCACCCGAAGACAGCCGACTGGCACATAATGTTCTCTTTTGACTAGTCACTGGGCCTCATTACGACCCGGGCGGTAAGTGAATAACGATGCCGGTAAAGGATTACCGGCATCGATTACCGCTCAGCAGGATTAGGACATGCCAAACCGCAATTAGCGGCACTGTAATTAACAGTGCCGCTAATAGCACCAGGAGCACGGGCACGCATCCCTTTCTGCCGCCAAGACCGGCATGGCACAAACAGGGGAATATCATAAGTCAGGCAGACATGCAAATAACGCCCTACTGAAGCCCGAAAAGTACCTTACGGGCATAGAGCAAATACCGGCATCGCGGACCACCCTTAAACGGCCATGTGCAGTGTTCCCAACTGCTACAGGTGCACACAATCAGCACAGGTGGAGGCAATACAGACTGGGCCAGCACAAAAGGAGCATACCCCACCCCTTCCCACACCCAGTTACACTCCAAAATGATTCCAATACTACTAGCAATGCTGGGGCTGGAGGACATGATTGCAGTGGAACTGCTGCAACAACAACAACAACAACAACAACAACAACAACAACAGCAACAGCAACAGCAACAACAACAACAACAACAACAGGCAGCACAGAGGAGACACAGGAGAAGGAGGGTGAGGCAGGCCCAGCATGCCCCGCCAGTGCAGCCAGTGGCACCACGCAGGCAGCCCCCAATCCCTCGCATCAGAGCCAGTCCATTCAACCTAACCCCTGAGCAGATCCACACCCTGTACCGTCTAGACCGGGACACTATCCCCGCCATTGTGGACATGATACATGACGACATTGTCAGCCTGATTTAAACACATACCGCCATCCCACCCCTACTGAAGGTAGTGTCTTTACTCCACTTCCTGGCCACAGGCACCTACCAGCAGACAGTGAGGCACATGCATGGCATATCACAACCATTATTCTCACATACGCTGAACCAAGTGCTTGATGCCCTCCTGAAGCACACAGGCGACCACATTTCCTTACCACGGTCTGCCCAGGAGATCTCAAACATCAAAGTTGGTTTCCATTCACTGGCCGGCATCCCTGGTTGCATTGGCGCCATCGACTGCACCCATGTGGAATTGGTGGTCCCACATGCCATGGAGGTAGCGTACCGCAACCGTAAGCTATACCACTCAATCAACGTGCCAATGGTATGTGACTCAAACAAGATCATCACACATTGTTGTGCCCGATACCTCGGATCAACCCATTATTCAATGGTCCTGCGGAACTCCACGATACCACACTATATGGAGCGACATGCAAGGCAGAGATCCTGACTTCTCGGTGAGTCGCATGTTAGGCTCATGGAAATGCGATGTGGGTAGGTGATTGGGGGAGAGATGCATACTTCACCTGGCTGAGATGGGTAGGATGCATACTTCACCTGGCTGAGATGGGGGAGGAGGGGAGATGCATACTTCACCTGGCTGAGATGGGGGGGAGAGATGCATACTTCACCTGGCTGAGATGGGGGGTGGGTGCATACTTCACCTGGCTTAGATGGGGGGGAGAGATGCATACGTCATCTGGCTGAGATGGAGGGGGATGCATACTTCACCTGGCTGCGAGTGCCTGAGAGAATGGACCATGCTCATGCCCCAAAGCAGGCCAGACCGGACCTGACACCTGACCACATAATGCAAGATGAAAGCTGCCCTACCATGTAAATGATGCAGTGTCACAACCATTCCATAGCCATCTACATGTGCACTGTACTCAATCAGACCGTATCCCCCTCAACACAATGCAGCTACAAGCCATTACTCAGCACCAAATACCATCAACTGAAAGGACAGTCCCCCATTACTGCGTACAAAGGAGTCACATGAGGGCCAAATACATTAATATACCACTACACTGACACAGAGGTCCAACAAAAGTGCATGTCACCATTTGTTGTGCATAGTGAGATCATCATGAGGCTGACATCAACAGTGCCAGGATGAAAGCATACAAATGACTGGACATCAGCCAGATCATGGAAACAACCGGCGTGGACTAACACAGTGCATGAGCACTCACAAGGAACTGGACCCCCCTGCACCCACCAGTTGATGGCACGCACACCAGTCCATAAGAGGAATACACACATAGCAGTCACATCGTGTGTCTCCATTCATGCATGGGAATGTGGTTGCAATCAGGAAATCAATGCATGCTATGGTGTCATTGATACAGGTCCCATATGATGTGATGACTTACACATATACATTGTTGCCCACATGCAGGTGATGCAGGCTATCCCTTGAAGAGGTGGCTCCTTACCCCAGTCCGGAACCCACAGAACAAGCACGAGGAGGACTACAATCGTGCACATACACGTATCTGTGTAGTGATTGAGCAGACATTTGGCCTCTTGAAGGCACGGTTTCGCTGCCTCAGCAGGTCTGCTGGGGCACTCCTGTACCGCCATGAGAAGGTGGCCAAGATCGTCATGGCATGTGTCATGCTATACAATATGTGCATCAGACGGAATGTGCCCCTGCCCCCTGACACTGAACTGCAACCACCTGATGATGAGGATGAAGAGGGTGGGGCTGGGGCAGCACCTCAGGGAGGCAGCGATGCACAGGAGGGACGTGCCATGAGTCAGACTCTGATCAACCAATGTTTCTAGCACACATGGACAGGGAGTGTGACATGGAGGTGGCACTCGGGGCACTGGGTGTGTCAGGGACATGGACATTGTAGACTTTTCACCAATAAAGCACACGTACGCAATAAGCAATGTCCACACATGTGAATCATGATTTACCAAAAGGTGTATTAAAGAAATGTAACAAAGTGCACAAGCCCGCCACCCTACACATCCTCTCCCCCTCCCCCCTCAACTCCCCCACACACCCTCTCCCCCATCAACTCCCCCACACACCCTCTCCTCCCTCCCCCTCAACTCCCCCCACACCCTCTTCCCTCCCCCCTCAACTCCCCACACACCCTCTCCACCTCCCCCCTCAACTCCCCCACACACCCTCTCCCCCACCCGCTCCCCCTTCACTTCCCCAAACATGGTGTGCACTGGCATGCACCATTAGTCCACATGGGACCAGTATGGCTGGCTGTACCTACAGCCCTCCCCCTCTACCAGCACCAGGTGCGCCCCTGTCCGATCTGCGCAGGTTCCTGCCAGACCTACGCACAGGGCTGGTCCTAGTTCAGCTGGCATTAGATGATGTTCCAGATTGTCCTGGCAACTGTGGTGGATGCATGGCCTGCATTGCTGCCACCATTTCTGATAGGACATGCCGCACTGCTGACAATTCGGCGCAAATGTCCTTCGAGGTGGACTCGATGGCTGTTTTCAGGGATGCAGCACAATCCCTAATGTCATCCCTTGCCCAGGCACATTCCGTTATATGCTGTGTCAACAGCCCTGTTAGCTCACCTGGCACCTCTGAATAGCCCTGATCCCCTCTTGGCTGGTTGTCACTGGGGTGGATGTGTGAGGGGTTTCCACCATGCTTTGTTCATCAGGCACAGTTGGCGTGTGGCTGAAACTTGCCGGCCATGAATCACCAGGTGACCGCCTGTGCATGCTGCCGTCCTGCATGCTGCATGGGGATAGTTGTGGTGAGTGCAGGGGGCCTGTGGTGGGTGTTGCGCCATGCATCTGTACGTCTGCCTCATCATCCGATATGGCTGCTGTGGCAGCTGTCTCACCGACTGTGCTGCTGGCAGCCGATGCTGTGCCCTCTGCCAATGCCCCCTGGGTGATGGTGGCTGGTGTGGGTGCTGTTGTGGGAGCCGTGGTGCACATTGGTGCTGTGGCCTCTGTGGTTTTCTTGGCCTTCCCCAGTGGTGCAGGTTAGCCTCTGTCCCTTGAGGTTGAGGGGCGGTGTTCTCCTTCCTCGGCCCTGGCCTTCTTTTGTTGTGCGGCATCTTTCTCCCTGGTGTCCTCATCACCGCTGTCGGAATGTGTGCCTGTGGGGGACCAATAGAGGGAGAGGGTTAGTGATGGGTCTACAGGCATCGGGCATGCATTGGGGTGGCTGCATTAATATGGAATGGTAGATGATTAACATTGGCCAAGTGACATATGGGTTGCTTTACTTTTGGGTGGGTGATGCATGGTGGCATTTGGGTTGGATCACATATGGGGTGCATTATGCATGTGGACAAGATGATGCTGTGCACTGCCTGTTGTCATTTCAGGTGGACATCATCGTGGTGGTATTAGCATTGTTTCATTTGGGACACCTACCTGCATCGGCTAATGACAGGGCTCCTCGCTCCATGTCCCCCACTCCCTCAATTGCCTCCGTCCCTATGGTGCTTGCGCATATCTCCTCCCATGGGTGCAACTTGATGGGGGAGTCTGCACCTCCGCCTGTTGCCATCCCCAGGTTGCGGTTGGAGGAGAGGATGCTCCGCACATGCAAACGCAGATCGTCCCAGCGCTTACGGCACTCTTTGGGAGCGTGGGGTGTTGTGCCAACGGCACTTACTTTCTGGGTAACCTCCGCCCATATTTGTTTCTTGCGCTGCACTGCAGGGCGGGACATGTCAGAGGAGAACACAACATCAGCGTGTTCCTGCAGAGTCTCTGCCAGCATGGTCAATACCTCTCGGGAGAAGCGCTCCTTGCGCAGGTGATCGGTGGATTTTTTAACAACTTTTGGCATGGTGAGATGCAGCAGGTGGTGTTGGAGGTGTGAGAGAGTTCTGGGGGTCAAATGGCTCCTGGTTCTGGTTGATGGCAATAGATTGTGTTTTTAAAGATGGCCACCGTGCTCTTTCCTGTTCCTGTGCAATGACGCTACTTCTGGTTCCGCATATTAGTGGTGACCACTAATAGCGGTTATCGCTATTAGAGGTGTCCGCTATTGGCCGTCACCGCTAATGCCGATGGCTTGGATGCCGGAGGAGCTATTTGCACTACGTACGGTGCCGGAAAGGGGGGGTTGTCGCACTTTTGCGGCATGGCGGTGGGGTAATTACCGGCATGGTGCAAAGCTTGTGCCTGCGTTCTCGTAATAGGCCGCTTTTAGCGGCCTATTGACAGCACGGACACGGTACTTGCGCCATGCCGGTAATGACCGGTACTTACCGCCTGGGTCGTAATGAGGGCCACTGACTTTCTGGAGATGGTGGGGAGACCTATCAAGGTTGACGTCCTCACATTCATCAGAGATCCAGCTAACGTTGCACAGATGGGAACGCTCTTCCATGGTATCATGCTGCAAGTGGAGCTGTCCAACTGTCAGAGAGATTATATGAGGAGATTCCAGTGAAACTTTCCGCCGAGGGACAGATCGAGGAAGCAGAAACAATCACTTCATCTTTCCGCCGACGGACAGATAGAGGGAGCAGAGACAAGAACTTTGCCTTTATTTGTTTTGATTGCCATTTTTTCCATTTCTTCACTTTGAACAGTGTCCAGCATTTTCTCAGGACTGAAGCAGATTCGGGGGGGTGGACTGGGAACTTACGTACTTTGAGCATGCACAGTAAAAGTGACTCACCAAAGCATTAGTCTAATCTATTTTTCCATAGTATAGCAAGAGAACTGTATCCTGTATCCAGAGACAATCGTCACCCGCAAGAAGGGGGACACTTGTGAAGCACCAGATACTTTATGACAGAAACTGTTCGAGAACAATATCGAATTGGGGGATAACAATAACAGTGACATTGAGTAAATGTTTGAGATGGGGGCCCAGAACAGTAACCTGGTCCTCCCACAAGCAGAGGGGCGCCCTCGCTTCTCTGGAAGGAAATGCTGCCGTTTAACCTACCACACTATCATGTATCTATGCATTGTGTTTATCATTATTTTGCTATCTTTAACAATCAGAACAGCATTTTTTATTGGTGCATGAAGCATTCCAATTTCAGTACACCCACCTGATGGTGTACGCATGAGTCCCACAAAAGCACCCAGACCCCATATAGTTATCCCAGTCCCGAGGAAACCTGATGGTAAGGCAAATAAACGGAAAATTAATGTAATTAGCAGTGATACATACACACTTGTGGTAACGAATGAAGAGAAAAGCTGAAGACAGGGTCAGCACGGAATGGATGAAAACATAGCACTGACAACTACACGCACCCACACACTGAATGCACATGAACCAGGGCAATTGTCAATGGCCACAGAACCTCAAGCAAAGACAACAGAGAGCACAAGACTGCCTACTGAATAACCTGTCCCAGTAAATAATGAAAGAGACTGAAAAGAATCAAGTGAAAGGCCAACTAAAGCAGACATAGCAAAAGCCCTCAAGAAGACAGAAGCGGCTACGGGAGATTTCACTGCAAGGACACAAATGTTGATAGATCATTTATTCCCGTTTATAGCTAGAGCGAAGAAACGGTAGGAGGAACTGAAAAATAAAAATGCAGAGACTGTATTGACAAGCACACAAGTTCCAACACAAGGAACAAGTACCAGGCCCACGATGCAGCCATACACTGGGCCGGTGACAGGCTGGTGGTTGATAAAGGCACTTATAGAGGGCAGGAAAAGAATGCAAGAAGAGAAGGAGAGAATTGCAAAACCTCCACCTACCACACTGGTGCAGATAAAGAGACCTGCACCATGGAACAGAATGCCCGAGAGTCCTCCAGAAAGGAAAAGTCACACAGACGCGTTTAGAGATTTAGTTATAGTTATAGCTAACTACAGGAAGACACTAAGAATCAAGAGAAGCCCACATGAAGATAACAATGAACTGAACGACTACCTGAACAGCACAGAACATCTAGGAAACAACATTTGGTACCAGCACATGAAAGAAGTTGGAAGAGAATATCAGAAGGAGAATGTTTCGTTTGTGCACTCCTACTGTACAGCATGGGGAAATCCAAGATCTTTGTGGCAGTAGAAATTGATGTCCCGTCAGCACACTGTTTTTCACATGTAGCAATGTGCAACACCAGAGGACAGTTAATGGGGAGAGATGCCTCATTGATATGTGCAACTGAAACGGATTACCCAGATGAAGATGGCTACGTCCAGCACATTAAGACAAGAAATAGAGCTCATACTTGGAATCTCATGATCAGGTATGAAAAGCCTGAAGTTAAAGGAACAGGTATAAAATGGGAAATAAACCCGAGACTGAACATCCAGGGAAAAACCCCAGAAGAGCCTCAAATTTGGAAAAACAGAGGCCAAATGCAGATTTGGGGAACAGTGGTTTCCCCAAACGGATGGGAAGAAGGAGTGGTGATCTGCCGAGCTTGGATGGTCTTTGACGCCTACAAGGAAGCAATAGAAAACTCACAAAAACTGTGCAAACCTTTTTGGCCTCGTGCCGCTGGAAAGCCCAAAATTGTGTTTCAGCAACAATGGTACAAGGAAGATGGGAGAGAATCAGAACTGTGGACGAATCTTTGAAGCTTCAGGAATGACTCACGGAACCGCAGTAATTATGGATCATAACTGGGCGTGTTGATCCAAAGCATACATAAGACTGACGAAAAACTAGGGAGGCATATGCACAATAGTGAACGTCCATGTTCCTGCACTAGTGATCCTGAAAAGTGACCTGAATATAGACAGTTTTCTGAGAGCAGATGCCCACCTGAGGAAAAGGAGATCGATGGAGCTGGTATCCCAAATGAAGAGAGAAAATTACTTTTCTGCCAAATCAGAAGAAGCATTTCATGCAATCCTGTATGAGCACTGGCTTTTCAGCCTCACCTCATCAGTGTTCACAACAATCTTCATGCCAAGAATCGAAGTTGGCGTAAATACCAAATGGTTGCAGATAACCAGATGGGAGTTATTGCAGACCATTAACACCAGCATAAAAGGACTCAATGTGATTAAGGAAGAACTAAGATCAATCCGACTGATCACTCTACAGAACAGATATGTGCTTGATATGATCACTGCCATGGATGGAGGTGTTTGTGCAAAAATTGGAGAATCATGTTGCACATTTATACCGTCACATGACGAAGAAAATGGAACCTTAACAGAAGCCATAAGTATGCTGACAAACCTACAGAACCAGATGATCGATGAAACTGATGAAGTTGATGATGACAGCTGGTTTGGAACACTATTCTCATGGGTCCCACAATGGATGGCAGACATATTCAAGTTCCTGGGAGCCCTGCTACTGATGATACTATTTGTATTTTGTGTTATCAAGATAATCATCTCACAATGCCAGAAAACTGTGAAGAAAGCCATAGGGATGAAGATCATGATTGATGTCAAACCAGGATGGAAGCCCAGAGACCTGTTTGATGAAGAAATAAGAGACTTTGTGAAGCACAGCAAATATGTGCCAGAAGGAACAGAGTTTGTGTATCCCAGAAAATGAAGAAAGTATGAAGGAAAATGGATCTATTGCAGCCCGAATGGACAGTGCCAGCTAATGACCTGGAACGAAGACGAACATGTAAAAACAGCAGGAGGTTTGAAAGGAGTGATACAAATTTGGAGCCCAAAGAGACACTCCTTCATACCATCATGTACAAACCCAGAAGACGAAGAATTGGATACAGAATAACCAAGCAATACGAATCCAATGGAGGAAGCAGAAGTGGTTGATGAACCAACCAGAGGGGGGAGTGTAGAGGAGGTCCCAGATATGGCTTGCACTCCAGCCACCCATTTTGAAATACCAGGGACATACTTGCTGAGATATGTGACGTATGAGGAGCAGATAAACCAACAAAGAGCAGCACTAGGGCTCTGCCCAGTGCCTATCAGAAGAGTAATACCTGTTGAAGGGCCAATAACCAGACAGCCATGGGCAGCACGGTACCGATTGAGACAACCATACCAGCAGCTGACACGAAATGAAGACTAATTACAAACTGTCCCAGAAGAGACCCAAAGGACCTTAATCGAAGGTGAATGATGACATCACAAGGGCCCAGACAAGACATACAGATGAAGAACGACAACCAAAGGATGTCACACAGAGATGAAAACACCATGGATAAGAGTATCACAAACATGGGAAAGAGACGATGTCGAAATACAAAGAAACGTAGCTGCAAAGCAGAATGAAAGCATTCAACCTGCTAAATGCCTGTACATATGCTTGTAACGCAAGAAGCTAAGTAAACAGTCTAGTAGAAGAATAGAGCGGCACGCACCAACCATATATCTACCTAAGAAAAAGCACATTATACAAGTGCAAATCCATTTTACAAAAGCAGAATTAAGCCCAAGATGGTAGGGATCAAACAGGCCAGGATTCATATACCAGCACAAAGCCAGAAGAAAGAGCGGAATCGAAACTGAGCAAGAAGCAGCTCATGCCTAGTAATTCGAGGTCAACCTAAGGAAGGGAGAGAGCAGCAACTTTGAAGAATCGAAACTTCAGAGCACAGCAGCCTGCCCCATGAAGGTCGAGATAAGGAGGCCCAGGCAGGTGGCAAGGCCGAAGGGAGAAACAAATACGCAAATAGAGGGAAAATGAAGCAGATTCATGGTGTACTAACACGTGACCAGCCAAGCGCGAAGAGGTACCAACGTCTAATGTCACCCAAAACCAGAGGATGCCATAACTTTTCCCGATAAGAAGCTACAGTTTCGAGGCCAACCTCAGCCAACTAATTGACACATATCCCTAAAAGTACTGATTGCTGGAAGGGAGGCAGGGTAAATCGTGGGGCACACCGCATCTGAGTGAACATTCTGCATGCTGCTAATTAAAGTAGAGATTTATGCTTGGGGGTGTAACTGACCCAATCACAATGGACCAAATAATCTAAGGTCCTATAGTTAGCAGAACCAATGAGACGTTATACCTGTAGTGACTTCTAGCACGAGTGATGTAGAGGGATGGGTGTAGACGCCCACCCGATAAGAGTTATCCAATCCTCACACTCTGTTACCATATACAGATATAGCACATATACTTAAGTTTTCTTTTTAACCAATAGAATTGCATGACAAACATTTGAGTGTTACACGTCAATGATGACGAGAATTTACTATAACTATTGCTGTCTAAATGAAGAATTTGGAAGTTGAAGAGAGACGGGAGACACCATCACTGCTGATTTCCTATTGCTTCCCTGTTTTTGTACTTGTCATTAAACAGACTTCCCTTTGCCAAACCATTGAGTTGTCCTTATTGATTGGTGTTGGAGTAAGAGAATCCCGCACCCCAACCCCTCAAGGTGCAGCTATCTCAGCTTAAAGTACTCAAGCGTGAGATCTGATCCCATGGGCCCGTCAGAGGTCACTCCGCCCTCCTGTACACTTCTTAGCAATGTCCTGAGTATGGGGGAGGAAGATGAGAGAGAGAGGAGTCAACGATGACTCCAAGGTTTCTGGCTTCAGAAAAAGGAGCAGGGGCAGAGCCCAAGGTGGGAGGCCAGAGAGAGGGAAGAATGAGGGAGCAGGGATCTCAATCGGAAGGATCTCAATTTTGTTTTGTTGGCTTTGAGGCAGGGATCATTGGAAGTGTGTTTGCATAATTTACATAACTTTATTCGGCCATCGGGCCATCAAAGTACATCCTGTCAACATTATACTTATAAAACAGCAGATCAATACAAGAGAATGAAGGAGAAAGAAGGGAGAGAAAGGGGACAACAATAATCAAGAGCTGATCTTGTTCAGGATACCAAAAACTCAGTAGGCCCAGCCACAATTGTCCCCAGAGAGTGTCATCCAAAGGATATGAGATATGTCCCAGTTAGTGGAACTTTAAATGTTACAAGTGTTGGTGGGCCATCAAAGTTTATATTGGGATGAATACTGATTGTAATTCCACTCCTAGGTTGATAACCAGCCACCCCCTTTACTCCCCAGGATCAATTTAGCCAGACTATGGCCCCAAAGGTCCAGCTTAATGATGTCATCAGTGTTCTTTTCCTTACTTGGGATTCTGCGACATCCCACCATGGATTCCCTAGAGACAAGGACACAACCTCTAGTGGTCCGCAGCCAATGAAGACATTTATTTAGCAGGGCATCCCTTGGCTCTAGCTTGTTTGCTTCCAGTTTGAGTACCCTGTGGAGATATATTGTGGCGCCTCTTTGCCCACCTTGGACAGGATGAACAAACATTCTCCTTTTCTTACATTGGCTATGTGCTCTTGTTTCCTCCCTTCTAGGTCTTTCTATGCCCATCTTGCTTGAGGTCAGGGCCACCAGTAGAGAAAATATTGGCCTGGAGTTAGGCACCGTACTGCACTTCCTGTCTTCGGCTCACCGGGGTGGTGGGGTGGGTGATCGAGAGTGATCTTCCAGATACCATATTTTTTACGGGTAGGATTTCTCTTCACAGTTTATTAGACGCGGAAGTGCATGTCCCAAAATACAATCCGTGATTAAAGTCTTGTGCCCCTCAGGAACAGATTGGTTGGGCAGGTGGTCTTCCTGTGAACTCCCTCGCCCCTGGGCCTCAATCAGTATGTTCTGATATCTGCCAACTTGGCAAGAACTTGACTACACTTGTACCCCCTGATTGAGTGGTCATCCTCCTCTAATGGGTTGGTGATCATCTCTATGCCATGGTTAGTCCCATTTGTTGGTGGTTTAGAAGGTTAAGAAGCCCAGCAAGGAGATAGGTGGAGGAAAGAGCTTGCCCCAGAGGCCACGGATGACAAATGCTCACTCCAGGAGCCGCTATGATAGCTTGAAGATGGTTTAACTCCATGCAACCCATGGAACCCTGTATCCCCTAGAGCAACAGAGGATGAAGAAAAGATCCACAGTGATGATGGAGCAAGGAAGCCCAAAACGGGTACAGTGGCCAAACGCAGACTGGCAGTCACAGTAGGACTGGACGATAGGACGTTACAGACAGCCGGTGCCGGGGGCCCGGGACTGATGTAGCCACCTCATTCACTGCCACAAGGTGTAGATCCTCAGGTGACAAGTGCTGGGTAAACAGGTTGGGTGCCAGGATGGATACGGGAGGGTCACAATGCAGGGCAGGTGGTTATGTATACTAACAGGACCCAGAGTGGTATCCATGACCATATCCATGGGCAGCCCTCCAGATGTAATCGTGCCTGGGGTGCTTTCATTAAGAGCAAGATTCCCCTCTGCATGATCACTAAGGTTCTCATTAGGGACGCCTGATCAGCGGTAGAAGTCATGATTAGTCCCCCCTGCTGGTGGTGCCTCCTGCCGACCAAGGTTTTGCACTGGGATTTGTACACTGGTTGTTCATTAACATCAATATGAGCACAGAAAAGAAGCAAGGGTTTGGTGAGGGCTCCATAGCAAGGGAGCAAAGCGCTGACGTACGAGGCAAATGCCCACCACACTTTCTCACAGTCTTTGGTGCAGTTAGTATCACCTCAGAACTTCAGGTCTTCATGGAGGGGGAGTCAAGGCCAATCCCGGCTGAACTTGGGCCACCCACTGTGGTGCCAAGCACGTGCTTCACTGCTGCGGGTGTGGATGAAGGGGCCGGGATGTGGTCTGGTCTTGCTACACTCCCAGCTCTTCATGTAACTCGGTCCTGGAGGGTCTCCAAGCAGGCAAAATGGAGAAGGGGGTGTGGCTTGGTCCAATGGTGTAGCAAGTATGGTGTCCTCCTGGGACAGCAGCACGAGGTTCCAGCGTGGAGCGAAACACCCAGCAGACTTGTGCCCCCGCTGGAAGTGCACCAAGCCTGGATGGCAGACAGGCAGTCAGGGATGAAGGAAGATGTGAGTGATTCAGCAGGAAAAAGAGTAGAGTGTAGTTTGCATAACACTGAAAGTTGGGGGATAAGGAGAAGATGTGGCATGCCAGCTGAGCAAGGTAGATGTTAAAGAGCCAGGGGGAGAGGATAGGTCCCTGGGGGACACCACAATTGGAGAAGGAAGTAGGAAAGTAAAAGGTGCACACATGACTTGGGAGAAGCGGTCAGTTAGGAAAGAGGTCAGCCACTCCAGTGCCGATTCTGAGATACCAAAGGTACTGGATAGCCTTTGCATGAGGGTGGAATGTTTGACAGTGTCAAAGGCAGAGGAGAGATCAAATAGGATGAGGACAGCTGGGGAGTTGGAGTCAAGGGATGTGAGCATTTCTTCACGAGTGTTCACAAGAGCAGTGTTGCTCGGAATCCAGATTGATGATCCTAGAGACAACCAACAGGTTCAGTGTGTGAGTTGTGTTGGGGCAAGGCCAGCTTCTCCAGCAGTTTCCCCAGGAAGGGGGTGATTGAAATAGGGCGATAGTTGGATGGACAGGTAAGGTCTGCTGAAGGTTTTTTCCAGAGTGGGTGTACAAGGGAGTGCTTGAGGGAGGAGGGGAAAAATCCAGCAGCGAAAGAGTGGTTGCAGAAGTCAGTGATTGCAGGGCAAGAGAGCTAATGTTGTCCTTGATGGTTCTGGATGTGCAGGGGGGAACCTGTTTGGAAGAAACCTTCATAGAGCGGACAACTCTGGTAACTTCTTCAGGTGTGACAGGAGTGAAGGTGGGGAAGCCGGAAGGAGGAGGGTGAGGCAAGGGGGTGTGTGATGGGTGAGTAAAAAGGATTTTAAGGATATCCTGCATTTTGGTGGCAAAGTGTGTGGCCAGTGTGTTGGAGAGGGCCTGGGAAGGAGGAGGGGAGGAAGAGACGGGTTGGCGAGCTTCCTGCAGATTTTGAAAAGTTCAGCCGTGTTACTGGATGCACCAGATACCCGTGCCTGACTGTGGGCCCTTTTCTTGGCACGGATTGAGAGTCTGTATTGACTTTGGAGCAGACGGCAGGCCAGTTTGTGAGAAGGTGAACCTGAGGTTTGCCACTTCCGTTCCGCTGCTCTTCACTTTCGTTTCAGGTCTGCAGGTTCGGTTTCATACCAGGTATTGCACTTAGAGGTGGGCTTTGGGCGGGTCCTCATGACTGGTGCAAGGATGTCAAGAGTATTTGTGATTACAGAGTGAAGGTTGCTAAGAGCAGAGATGGTGGTAGAATCTGAGGTCGGGGGCAAGAGGGGATGAAGGTAGAAGCTAGGTCAGTAGCTGACACTCGTTTCATCAGGCGGATGTTCGATAATGAGGTTGGCAGGGCTTTTGAGGGTATGGTAGGAGGGCCAAAAGGACCTATGTGGGAGGAGAGGAGAGAATGGTCTGACCAGGAGAGAGGTGTGACCAGTGGGGGAGCGAGAGAGAGGACCAAGTGAATGATGGCATCCAAAGTGTGCCCAGCCGAATGGGTTGGCCAGAGGGGAGAATGGAGAGGGATATAAAACATGGCTGGTAATGGCCTGCAGCCTTCGCTGAGGCCCTCACTTCACTCGGCCTGCCTATGTTCGGGCTGGCGTGCCATTACCAGCCATGTTTTCAAGACTCTGTGCATTGTTCACAAGAGTCTTTCTAAACACACCCTTATCTACCACTCTCCCGGCATCAGAGCATGTATTCTTGCCAAGAATCAGACATCTGCATCACTTAACCTATTGACAAAACAAAAGAGGTGATGGTTGGAACATTTAGAATTGCTCTTTACCTCTGGCATTGCTCTGGGCAACCCCCCAGACCAATGTTCTTCTTCTGCCAAGCCATTACAATATGGGAAGACCATATGCAAATCATGCTTGGTTCCACCCCAAAAGGGGCAGTCCAGCCCAAACTACTTGACCACATCCCATCTGCACGAGACCACAAGCATCCCTAGACGTGTTTCAGCCTCATTGGGCGTCATCAGTGAGGAGAAGCTTGTGTCTCTAGACCCAGCCGGTCACTTAACCTATTAAACATGACCAAGTTCAGGGGACTTCAGAATGAGGGCCGCACCATTGTAGACTTTGGATCAAAGAACTGGAACAATCATACCATGGATTCAAGACTGGATATATTTTTCAAAAGATGCCATTGGAATTTCCAAGCATGACTTCTTACATTACTACTAGGCTTCTGCTACTCTGTTCCTTCTGTTTTCGGCCTTGTAGCTCATTCACTTGATTTTGTTAAGTTTAAGTATTATTCTCCTCTGCACATACCCATTTATGTCATAATAGCCGTTCCCGGCATAAACACTGATCTAGCATATCTTAAATGTCAATATCTGTCGGTAATTCATAGTGTCACTTCTGTCCCCCTTCTTAAATATCTATATTACCACCAATCATTGCCAGGAAGGGTGCGCAGGTCCCTGTGACTTATAAATGGTCAACAATGATCACTTCCAGGAAGGGGGCATTGTTCCCTGCGACTTATTAATGGTAATTGAAAAAGGCTAAACGTATAGGTAACTGTCTTCTTTTGAATTTGAAAGGCATATTTGTATAAGATGGAATTAGAGGTATTTTCGGTGTAAGCACAGTATCTAAGTTCCATCGATTACACATTTATGATGTATCTTTGTAAATCCGTAATTGTCAACCCTGTTCCATTACAGAGTCCCTGTGATGGCATAAGATTGCATAGTAGCATAATTACAGCACCTACTTTCTGTTTTAGCTCATGAGGAGGTATTCATTTTAGCTCATGAGGAGTGTTTCGTTCTTTAGAGAATGAAACGTTGAACTGGTAATTAACTGTTCATTGACACTGCAAACGCTGTGCCCTGTGTGAAGAGAAGTGGGGGTGGAAAGAAGTATCTTGAAATTATTCTGAATTTTTGCAATAGTGGAAGGTGAAGGTGATCGTGTAGAACCATGCTCATTTTGTTTGTTAAATTGATAGCTGTTGTTGATTTGGAAGGGCAAACAGAGGTGCACTTTGCCTTTCGGACAGCAGAGGGCAACCTAACACTGATAAATTGCATGAGCTGTTTTTGAAAACATAACTACGAGTTTTGTATATAGAGATTTTGCATGTTGTTCTCCCTTTTCCCATTCTAGGTTGTTTGCTTTTGCACTGTTATTACAATGTGTCTGTTCACTTTAACCCTGCTCGCCGTCCAAACATGCACTGCAGTGTGGTTATGCTGCAATTCGGTGCGCTCTAAAACCTCAAAATAAACAAATAAATATATGCCACTGTCAGCACAGTACTATGTTCAATGGGAAGGACCAGATAGAGTGCTTGGTTTCATCCATAAGGAAGAATAATTTGTATCATGTTCCTTGGACTGGCCAACCAGAAGAACCCAGGCATTAAAGAATCTTTTGTCAAGGATTGTACTTAAACTAGTACTTTTTGAAAAATTGATAAGGGCAGACTACTGCAGTGCAAAAGTCTTGAAATGTGTGTTGAAGAATTGTGCTGGCGTTACAGAATGCGGTACATGTTGCAATAATGGAGATGATAGTTGCACCAGTACTGGCTACAGCCCAACCTGTTCCCAATCACAAACGAAAGTATAAGCTGAGAAAGATTCATTAAACCATTAGTAAAACACACGTGGTCACACAGCCGCCATTAAGAATAAAATAGGTTGTGTGACACAAGTAGGGCATGAAGTAGTTTGCATTCACATAAGAAAGAGGACTGCACAATATCCAGATAGAGTTACACAGGTAGTATCGACATGAGTAGATAGGTGGGCGGGTGCAGGTTGCAGCATACAATGGCAGGGAACAATGAATGGCACCATGCATGCAAGACACAAAGAACTCTACATGGTGGAGAATGAACAGAAGTACCACCATTGTTCAGACCAAATTCTGAAAGGCCTCAATTCTGAAATAATGCAGCCTGACATAAAATTGTTCAACACAAGATTCTAGGCCTCAGGACACTCGGATGAGCCCAAAGCACTAAGCTCAGATAACATTTCCCAGAGCATACAACATACAATTATTAAAGTTAATCTATGTACCTCAATGGACCGTGCAGCTCTGGGAAATTCAGGCATCTTTAAAAGACTGGAGAAACCACAGACCCCCACAAAAAATCGCCGCCTGAGTGACATAGCCGCTGCCATACAAATTGACTCCCCAAATAAGAAGCCTGACATGATAGCAATCATGTCAGCAATGTCCATCGCATTAGCAACTTTTGCAAACTATACGAAGCGATAAAGGAGGACATCCAAGACAACATGGCAATCCTCACAAACATGATATAAAAAATGTCACACGTAGAAAGTTACATAACGGCCGTGGAGGAACAGAAAAGCATACAGCAAAAAGTTTGGGAAACCAAAATTGAAGCCCTCGAAAGAAAAATTGAAAACATGGAGACATGGAGCAGAAACATTCCATCACCTCACTCTGCGTTGTCAGCCAAGCCACAGGAAGTACAATCACAGAGGCTGACCAGTGGCACCAAAACAATGGCGTGAACAACAGAGACAAGTCAAGAGAACCGCATTCAATCCAAAAAAAAAGACTTACCAATGACTTCAACTCGAATACCCCCAGCGGGTACTATAGCTTCAAGAGAGCAAGCAGTCTTAATACTCAAGAAAACAGGGCTGAACACAGAAGAGATCCAAATTCTCGATGAAGAATTTCCATCTAAGGTTTTCGCCCCAAGATCTCCAAGAACAGTGGAAGAGTTCTTGACAGATTCGATGTTAATGAACTTATCACAACACTGGGAAAAAAATCTCCCAGAAACAAAAGAAGATGACCTAGAGGCCACCAACAACTCCATCCTAAACAGTGAAAAAAGGAAAGACCCAGGTGAATCAATGAATGCCAGCAAAGAAAATGGTCAATGGGAATCCGTGAACCGGAAGGTGAAACAACCAAAAAAAGGAGACGCAGATCATGGTAGTAACAAACTTCGGAATGAGGACAAACTTACAAACACAAGAGCCAGGTCAAGCCCTAGAGGCAGCCCTGGATTGCATACCTCACCACAAGGAAAGGAGAAAAGGGAGTATAAAAGAAAGGACCAGACACGCCTATTCAAGCTTGAGCAACTGGACTCAAAAAAAGAATATCTAATCATAAATTGACCAACAGTCTTGCAGTTAATGAAAAGAGTTAAATCACTTAGGTGATTAAGAACTGAGGACCTCAAGTTGGTGGAACCATATCATAAGGACAAGACTGCCAAAGCGTACCTGCATGTAAAATCAGCGGAACTTACTCAAATTGACCAATCGGCATCAAAGGAATTAGCCCTGATGGGTTTCAGCTTGACAGAAATAAATAAGATGGAAAGAAATGATCGAGTCACAGAAAATACAAGACCTAGAAAACATGACCCCTTCTACCACTCCAAAACAGAAGATGTTTATCGCCATAATCGATGGAAAAGGCCAAGGGAGAAAGAAGCAGCTCGGGGAGGGACCCAACAGTTCCAAAGAAATGAAAAACGCAAAGTCGACTGGATCAGGAAAGTCAAAACGGAAAATTCAAGGTCAAGGCGCCCCTCAGAAAGAAAACACTACGTCCAAGAAAACAGATCAACGAGAATGAGAAAAAAGGAAGACGACAAACATTACCCAAGAAGCGCATTAACTGGAAAAGCAGCTGATCCGAACTCCATAACAAAGACAGCAGACTGCAGACTTCCGAAAGGCCCGTGGGATTGGTTTACATCGAAGTGGTCCAAGAAAGCTGCCAAATAGCTGCAACCAGGGCCGGCCCTCAAGAGTCTCACAGCTACATCGAGCAGAGAGGAACGGCCCGACAAAGACAACTTCATTCTGGGATCCTGGAACACGAGAGGTCACACGCACTTAACAACTGTGGGCGATGCAAACCTAGGCGCATACGATATATTATGTTTCCAGGAGACTTGGCTGTTAGACAAACCCACGCTGGACGGATTTTTTCCGTGGAAATTTCTCCTGCAACTAAGGGCCTCTTAGGAAGACCGTCATCGGGCCTCTTAACGGCCATCAAAACAGGCTTGGGCCTTGCTGCACCCCGGAAGTGGAAGGAAACATACAAAATGTTGGTGACCTTGATATCATGGTCACACCTCAACTCGAAAAGACAAGGAGGTTGGCTGATCCTTCTAGCAATTATCAACTGCTACTGGAACCCTCAACGGACAACCTCTAAAGCTTTCTGCTCATCCATGGGTGCAACTATCGACCAACTCTACGAAGAGTTTGAGGAAATTGAAATCATGGTATGCGGAGATTTCAATGCAAACTGCAACGAAGAGCAACAGGGACCACTGACGGCCAAACAACACCAGGTGCAAGGCGATTTAACTTGGGGGAGAGCGTGGATGGAAGTAATCAGCTCAAGGAATTTACAAAATATAGCTAAACTCTTTCCAAATCAAATAAACATTCCAACGTGGGAACGATGCTCCTCGAAAGCGACTTTGGACTACATATTTACCACAACCGGCCTTATATCCAACATAGTGAGCTTCAAGGTGATAAAAACGGCCAAAAGCGATCACAACCTACTTGCATGTACTTGGCAAGGACAGAGACCAGAAAAAGCAGCCTACCCTCCAGCCAATGTAGTAGATTGCCAACAAACACGCCTACGCTTAACAGAACCAGATATCTTGAAAATTAAAGCATTGTGGGAGGACAAAATTGCATATAACCTTAAAAGCAGGGCAAATGATAGACCTGATTACCTGCCACTCTTAGTGCCCTACCAGAAACCATCTAGAGGAAGATTGACGCCTTAAATCCACCCAAACCATGCGCATAACAAAGAACTGGTAGAACAAAGGAAAAGAGGGAGACAACTAAAGAGAAGGGCTGTGAAAACAAACAAGTTAGAAGACTGGTCAGCCTGGCAAATGGAAAAAAAAAGATACGTAGGTTGGCTGAAACATCATAGAGCTGCTCAATACCAACTGGACGCCGAAGAAATGACGAAAAGACTGGCAACCAATACATTTAGCAGTTTTTGGTCACTGATAAAAAACAGCAACCCATCATCTGACAGAACGCGTAGTAATCCAGTCTCGGAAGCCAAATGGACAGAGTATTTCTTGCTGGAGTTCGAAGCACCAAAAGAGGCTCTAGGCGTGACAGAATAAACTGTTAACCCCTGTTGGGTGAACATTTAGAACGCAGAAGACATTGAGAAAAAAAACCAGAAACCTCAAAATACCTAGAGCTCCTGGTCCAGACGGCCTGACAAATATCATCCTCAAGCAATTCCCGAGAGAGTGGTCAATCATGATTGGAAAGATCTTCGAGGAATGTGAACGAACACAGCAAATCCCGGAGTCATGGCAGAAAGCCGTTATCGTCCCGATTTACAAGAAGGGGAGCCGGGAAGACCCTGAAAATTACAGGCCAATCGCACTGCTTGATATTACAGGAAAGATCTTCTCTACTCTAATATTGGACTACTTCAGAGTATGGGAAAAAAACGGCCCCTCCAACGACATCCTACAAACAGGCTTCCAAAAAAATGGCACTACGGCAATAAATATTCTGATAATCAACCTCTTGAAAGCAAAAGTAATGTAAGAAGCACCAAAGGTGTACCTAGCATTTGTCGATTTGTCGAAAGCTTTCGACAAGATTGACAGGAACATGCTGTGGAAGAAACTTGAATCCTGGAACTGTCCACAAGCAGTACTCGATCCTCTTAAAGTTCTTCACTCACAAACCACCATAAGAGTGAAGCTAAACCAACAAGGAACACTATCAGAGGAAATCCAGGTGAAAAGGGGGGTCAAACAAGGTTGCCCCCTGACCCCTGCTCTCTTCATTGCATTTTTGGGAGACTTCCAATTTGCAGAAACCGATATCAGGACATTTCCACCGAAAATAGGAAAAACCATCATCCCAGGTCTGCTATACATGGACAACGTGATCCCGATTGACCAGACGAAAGTCGGCCTGCAGCGCAAACTAATGAACCTGACAAAATATATCGAGGAAAGCCATCTGGAAATAAACAAAAAAAAAAAATTATGACATTTGAGAAAAAGTTGAAGAAACTATCGAAACAGGAGTCGTGGCATCTAGACAATAACAAGATCGAAAAGGTAAAAAACATCAGATACCTGGGTGTCCAAATAGACAATTCAGCAGTGGATATGGCAATGCAAGGAGCATTGTGGGACAAAGCAAAAAGACTAACATCGCAAATGAGAACTTTGGATATGAAGTTCGGCAAGTTCTCAATACAGCCTGCAATTAACTTCTACAAGACAAAGGTGGTACCGGCTCTGGCGTACGGAACGGAGGCCTCACTCTTTATCCCCCAGACGGTATGTAACAAGTTGGAAGGGCTAGTATGGAAAGCTGTTCTGGGCTTGCCTAAGTCGACTTCAATGGCGGCCATCCGAAGAGAACTTGGCTTAGTCTCTTTAGCCTCGACAGTTGACCAAAGCGCCATGAGACTTTATAGAAAAATAATCTTGGTAGATTCATTACCCACATACCCCCTATTTAAGACGAACTGGAAAATGGCAACTATAAAGCTCTGAAAAAGTGGGTGAATGGCAGAAAAGAAAGACTGTCTGAAATAGTATGCACAGAGGCAGACCTAAAAAGAAATCCGGACAGAATCAAGCAGAAAATCGAAGAAATGGACTGGATAAATACCATACAGAGAGCAGAAGATAAACTCTTACGCCACCTGCCACCTACGTTTAACAAAGTAAAAAAGCCACTAAAGTACATCGACAAATTTCCGGAGAAAAGGAAAAGAACCCTGTTTATGAAAGCAAGACTAAACGTACTCTTAACTCGAGAAATTTTAGCAATTCGAGGTGTTGCAGACAATCACGGCTGTTGGTTGTGCAAAAAAACAGAGGTGGAGGAAACACTCATGCATTTGGTCGTAAACTGCCCTAACACCAAACAAAACAGATCTATCTATCCTCTCCCTCTGATCTCGAATCCATGGATGCTTCAAGAAGAAGATCTAAGGAATAGACTGATATCTGGAGAAACCACTAGATGGACGGCGGCTATGGCAAACCTAATCGAATTGGCTTTCTTGCAGATCAACGAGGCATCCTCAACGTTAGATACACCTACTTAGAAGCCGTTTTGGTCCCGGTAGTCCGGGGGTAACCTGGTGAGCTCTAGTCACCGTAGACGTGAAGGTTGATCTGTAGGAAGCTGTTTCTGGGTAACCAGGCAGCGAGACTTTGGAACCAAATCAGGAATGGTGATAAAATTCAGGTTTATCTTGAATATATGTCATAATAAAATAAAATTAAATTTAATTAGTTTTAGTTCGTAGCAATGAGAAATAGAGACATCCTTGAATGGCAGGTGCAAGTCGCTACCGTTCTAATTGATCCCATAATGAATGAATACACTGCACCCCTAGTGGTTGCCAAAGGAAAAGACACAGACGTAAGGATAGCAGAAAATCCAATAAATAGATGAAATTGAGCTCTGAACAGTGGTCCACTAGCACAAGATCTGAACAATGGCCATTTTTTCCAGGCCCAATTAGATAGTGGACCTGCTATTTTCTTAGAACATCCAGACATAGAGATGACACGCCACAAATGACTGGCAGATAAGACCCGAGGCCTGGGAACTAGAAGGGAGTCGCTTCTTTAAACAGGATCATAGGGTTCACTTATCTCTCCTTCCTCACCATGTAACTTGGCCCTGCATAAATGTGCAGTGGCCAGATGAGCACATAACTAGTCAATCATACCCTGTTCTTCTTATCGACTAGTGTAGTAGAATGCCAAAATAATAGTATGTTAGATTGCAATTCAGGGGCAGCTCCACAATAATGGGCAGATGGGTGGCAATCTGCCTACCATCCTCCCATTAAGGAAGAACTGGCAAAGGTACAAAGAGATCTGCTCACAGGAGCGCTCTCTCTCTTCACAATAATCTCTAGAAATAGCATTTGCCCATTGGGCCATAACTGGCTGGGGCGAACAGCTCTCCCAGCCAGGCATGAAGCATTGGGCTTGCTGGCTATGTCATTGCAGGGAGAGGGGGCACTCCTGCACAGCCTCTTCTGATTGCGCCTAATAGTAAACATCGGAGCGTTGAAGTTCCATAGCCTGTGACATGGGCAATGCCTGCGTGTGTAGGAGGCTCTGAAACTTGATTCTGAGCTTCTTGGCTCCTAGCATCGGTGGCCTGTGGGATCCTCGAAGCAAAGCAGCAGGCGGGACTGGGCTGAGCTGACAGGTAAGATAGAAAAACAGTGTGCTTTTAGTATGTATAAGGGTCTGTACTGTGCATGTGAGAGAGAGGTACACGTATATGTAAGCTTGTTTTTGTATGTATAATCTGAGTGAGCATATGTGTGTAGAGTGTGTGTGAATTTCATTGCCCTCCAATGGGGCTGGAAACTCATCAGGCACAAACGTCAGATGCCAACGCTTTATGGTAAAAGGTCTCTGATGGCGCTGTAGCCCTTGCTCATGCAGAAGCCCAGTAGAGACACGATACGACCTGGTGCCATGGAACTGGGCTGTTAGAAACAGCGGATGCGAGGTTAGGTAAACGAGACTTAAGAAAGTAGTTTGCAGGACGAAGGCAGATAAGGGTGACAGGCATGTACAATGTGCATGCTGCAAAGAATGTGCATATTGCACACGCAAGGCAATGGTAAACGGGTTTGGGTAAGGGTGAAAGTGAGATTAAGGAAGTAGTTAAAATGTGAAGGCCCAACACTTTAATTATATAGAAGGTAGGGGTTTGCGAGTTCGAGGAGTGATGGGCTGGCTGAATGGTTAGAGCTGCGGTTTCCCAGGGGCAACGTGGCAGGTTCAAACATGTGCAGTGGTTTAAAAATACAAAGATGCTCCAATGGAAACAATGCCATCCACCAACCGAGCACTTGATCCCCTTTCCTTGCCCAGTCTCTGAAGCCCCATCAGCAGGATGTGTTCTCTATTTAACACCAATTTCTTGGACATGGCAAGCATCCAATCATTCGGTCCCCTGTTAAAGAGCAGATGAAGGCAAAACAATGATTTCACATTAGTGTAGGAAAAAGTACATATTCGACCCAAACAAGGTCACTTACCCAGTTCTTTTGTTTTCGGAACTCAAAAACATTTACAAATTAAAACCACATTAATTAATAAACAGAAGCCGGACTGAATATGGGAAAGTGCCCCATGCAATCCCAGCAGGTTAGTCAGGTATCTGCAATTGCTTAATTACTGCTGTTGTCTGTCCCAAATCAGCCATGAGGGTCAATTTCAGTCACATTTTGTATTCATGCAACAGCTCTCTATGCTGGGAATTCTAAATCCATACCCAATTACTAACAGTCACACTACAAGTCCCACAATGCACTATTGCTTGTAAACACAGGATTGGCTTAAAATAACCCTCCCAAAATGGGGCAATGCCGTTGTATTATACAAATGCCTATACTCCATCTGAAAATCAGTGATTGCTACATTCTAAAACGAATTCTGGTAAAACCCTCTTCGTTTTTTAGTCATACGTTTTGCCAATGAAATGTTTTATGTACTGTTCGTATGGCAGTGAGATATATGTATGCCATTTCCTGTTCTTATAAGCCTGCACCCTTCTGACAAGTACATCAGCTTGTAAGAGCGCTGCCTTTTTTAGTCACTAATAGAAATCTGGACTCCTCGACCAGTGTATCCAATAAGGATTTTGCACACAAGTGATGCACATGTGCAATAATAACGTGGGGACAATACAGTGACAGATGTGCATTATTTTGTCTTTGTAGTTTATTACAAATATATTTCCTGGCACACTCTACAGTGGCCTTGCCCAAACCCTGCACATTCTACAAAAGATTTCAGCACACAGAGACAAAACACAAATGTCTTATTACATACAACTGAGAAATCTACCAATGTACATATAATGCAGAATTGTTCTAAGAACAACTCGTTCATCGTTTGATCTTTGGTGCCATTGAAACAGCTGTTTAGTGTCCCAGGCCACCAACGAGTAGCACACCCAGTTCGATGTTATCTTTGTGTTCTGGAGCTTGTAGTTTTGCTTTTCTGTATTAAATGCAGAATGGCAATATAAGAACCAGAATTCCATCACTTAAAGCCAGAACTGGACAGGTTACTGACACCAGATATGGGACAGATTGAGAGGGCATACACTGCAGGACGTTCACGTTCCTCTACTATGTGAGTGTTTAGCCAGCCAAAGGCTTTTACCTCATTTCTCTTTGCATTCTGGCCCATGTATGACATTTTTTAAGACAAATGGGTAACTGCAAGTGACAGAATGCAAACTAATGTAAGGTAATAAGTATGCTGTCTAGCACAATATTTCATACATGACATGGGACTATTTAGGGGTTTCCAGGTTGGTGATAATAAGGACATATTTACAAGAAATCTGGCATATCGTCTGACTAGGGGCTATGCTAGGATGGCACTTAATACCCAGCCCTGACTTTAAATCGTCTGACAGCACTCATGATGATGGGGATAGTTTTTCAAACTTTCTCAACATAAGTATGGGACAAACCCTGCCAGTATACAAAAGGTTGCTTAAAAAACAGTACTGACTTAATGTCTATGACAAGAGTGGCAATTGGAAGCTATGGATGTATTTTCAAAGGCTTTCATCCAAACAGTGCCATGTCGGAGGCCTAGAACCGGCACAGGCCTCCTGTACAATATCCCAATTCATTTGGAAAAACCTGTGAACTAGAAAAGGAATTGAGGCACACCGGGAATTGATCCTGACACTTCCTCAGACTGGAAACTGTCAAATGTTTGGTTGTAAGTTCACATCATCAGTACCCAAAGTTCAGTGTTTTTAGACAATGCTTTTGTGAAATGTTGCAGTAAATTGCACAGTTTGGACCACTTTCTCCAAAATATTCTTGCAGTTGCGGGACATGGTGTGGACATAACCTCCATATGCTCACAACCTCCCACGAAAGCATTTGGGCTCGATGGATAGTTAGAAGTCGAACATCTACATCCCACCACTTTACTAAGTCACCAGCCGCCACTGTCTCATTTGTAGAAGGTTGAACCTAGGATGGGATACCAGTTGTGGAAGATTCAATAGTAACATGTTCACTAATAGATAACTATATGCTCTATACTCTAACAACAAATCAAGTAAGAGAGTAGAAGTTTTTGATGATGATTACTAACTACAACATCAGTTATGACAAATTCTTTGTTTAAAAACGTGTTGTTCCTAACACCATTTTGAGATTGTCTTTTGTACGCTCTCCCAGTGGCCGTTTATATTGGAATAAAGCTGGGTTTTCTCATGCACTTGAAGTTACTCTGTAATTGATATTTTCCACTTGGTATATTTCTCAACATTATGCTATCATGAGAAGGGTCTTTGTGTATCAGAGTCATGCCGACCCTTCACTTAAACCCTATTCTGGAGCCCCATTGGACTCCATGGGGATATGCAGTACTACTACATTTGGTCTAAACCGAATGTGGGAATATCCATTGCGGTATTGAGTTTGTGTGGCGGGAATTACCTCCACACAAAACCAGACATATTTTTTTACTTTCCCTGATGAAACACTAAATTTGGTGGTGTGATAAAAGTGGTGATAATTCAATTATCACAATTTTTTATTGCACTGCCACACTCTTTGTGGGATCGGAGTTTGGGTATTGCTGTTCCTTAAAGACATATCTGACACTCACAAAGCAAAGCCACCCATTTGTGTCAGCGAACCAAAGCCATGGGCCCAAAGGGAATAATCGTCATAACTTGGCCCCACTTCATCCTTCTAATCTGGGTGCTCCCTGGGCCACCCTGATGGTTGTTCTCAGTCCCTGCCATAAAGCCGGAATTGAACAGCTTCTGTAAACGTTTATTTCTAAAGATCCTTGTGAGGGGTTTCTTTAACAAATTTAGAAGAATTTTCAGAGACAATGTTTGGACAAAGTGGAGGTTCTTTTCTTTTTCTTGCCTTGCTCTTGACTCTTGGTTTCTGTGCTTGAATTCATGATAAACATTAGTTATAGTGTAAATATATATATTTTTTTATTATTATTTTTTTTTTTATTGCATATAATCAACTTGTGATTTTTACAAAGCGGAATGTAGTGAGTTGTGAAGTGTGGAATTGGGAATGTATCTTCATATAGTTAGAAGTAAACACACTAAAAGAGGAGATGGTGATACTCCTACGTAGTAAATTGGGTCTTTTATCGTTTTTTATGGTTTTAAACATTATTTTTCTTTTTGAATTGTGAGATTTGGCCCTTGCCTAATGCTTGACTTGAGTGAGTAAGTGGATTCATATTGCCAACAAAGCACAATGTTAAATGTTTCTAAGCACTTTACACATAGAGGAAGTAAAGACGGAGAGAGAGACAGAGAGAGAGAGAGAGAGGAAGAGAGAGAGAGAGAGAGAGAGAGAGAGAGAAAGAGAGAGAGAGAGAGAAAGAGAGGCAAAAAAGACACAAAGATCAATAGCCCAGATGCATATAAAAAGGCTCATCACAAAGATATTAAGCGAAGAGGAACTTTTTCGATTATTTATTTGTCTTCAGATTTAAAATGAATCATACATTCCTATTCATATCTCTGGTTAAGGAAGTATTAAAAGCATGATAGCCTCTGGAGGGAGGGGGGCAAATTGCAATGTGCCTTGTTTGCAATAGCACAATGGCATGATCAGCCAGTTCAAAGGCCACAGGCAGGTTTATAAGTACCAGGAGACCACTCTTTCCACCATTAACTATGTTGGGATTATCCTCCTGACTCTTCCCATATAAAGTTCTTCAGATAATGAGCTGCAGGTTCTTTCTTGTTTTCCCTTTGCACTGGAATTGTAAGTTCCAGCATGTTAGCAATGTATTTTCTGAGCTGGAATCCCTCTTTGGAAGTGTGGGGCTTTCAACCTGGAGCATATACAATTAATAAAGTACGTTTTCTCTACAACAAATTTGCACTGTGCGTTTGGAGGGGTTCGATATCTGAACCTTCGCTTCCAAACTGAAAATGTGTCCAAAATTGACTTTGCACTGTCTTTTATGTTCTTGGACACACAAGTACAATGGGCCTTGAGTATTTTTTCTTGTCAGAAATATCAAAGTCTTCCCCCCTCCTGCGAGTTCTGGGACTCCAATGATTTGCAGGTTATTTCATGCAGTGTTGCTTTCCAGTTATTCTATTGAAAGTGTAACTATAGCTGGATATTCCTGCATAGATTGTAGACCTCCAGTTAGAGTAATTATCCTTTTGGAACCAAGTAGTATTCAAGAAAAGGGGACCAATTCATATTTTGCATATTATCATGCTTTGTCAAGGTATCATCATAATACTCTTTCACAAAAGCAATACATTTTAAAGCTCATCAATGTTCTTAGGTAATTTCTATAGGAAAAGGAAATAAAATAAAAATAGAAATGAGAGACAGAACGTGAAAGAGAGGGAGAGAGAGAAAGAGAAAATGTATCATTTAGAATTCTTGCCTTACTGCTCCACATATGACAACATTCAAGGTATTAATGAAGAGAAATGCATTTACATATTATTAAGTCAAATTCTACTGGGATCTTTAACTTTGTATGCTGAGTTATAAACACAAAGACAAAAGCAAATTGTACACATTTGAAAATCACTCTCGGTTGTTCCCTTCTAATAGAAACACATTAAAGCTTTAAGCGTTACCTTTTAGAACATCAGTGATCAGAATATACTGTCCCAAGACAAATAAAAGTAGGTGATATGTAAACATAATATCAAATTAAAATATAACAAGCAGGTTATCAAATCACTTGAAATGAAAACCAATCATCACTTGTCAGATTTTACTACAAATATGGAATAATCCGCTTGAAACTTCTAGGACGTCTTTTGATTTGTTGCTCTATATTAATTCACATATGTGAGAAGTACTTTAATTCATGTGTTACTGTACATATGCAAATGCATGAATGTGATCGCTGTGGAACCAATACCTGAATGGAGAAGATTTTAATTTGATTTGTTGTGTCATTTGCTTTTGGTAATGAAATCATAACATACAACCGAATCATGCCTTCTGTATCTCAATAGATATAGGAACACGTTGGCAACCGTAGCTTCCGGACAGCGAGTGCAAGAGTTGAGGAAGCATATTGCTCCAGCTCCCTGGATGATTATATCCTAGTTTATTCCCAGTTTGACAGTCCCAGCATTATCCCAGTCTAAACAGTCCCAGTAGGGGCCCATTATGATAAATGCAGGGCACTCTCAGTTTGATAAGCCTAGTGCCCTGTAGGTCTGCACAATAGCAATAGGCTCTGAGGTTGCAATTATGAATATAATCCCAGTTTTTACAAACCTAGTATAGTCCGTGTTTGGTATTTCCTGTATAGTCCCAGTGCACTTTTACACAATTCGAGTATACCCTATATTTACACTCTGTACGATATACTCCGCTCAGTGTACTCTGATTAGACAATCAAAGTATATGCCCCCTTCGACATTCTGAGTATACACCCAGATTACAAAGTGCCAACCCACTCACAGTTAAGTGTCTGAGGATAGAACTAGTCTGCACACTCTCAGAATACTTTCACTTTGACAACCCACGTGCATTCATGGTTTGAACAATCCTAGAATATTAATAATGTCACCTTTCCAGTAATCACCAAGCTTCACAATTTGAGTTTAGTCTCCTTTTGGCAGCCGCTGCATACTCCACTTTGCACATTCCATCCCTGTATATTCTTATTTTGCACTGTCTTCATATATTAGATACAATTAATTAAAAGGTAAACATTGTATAAAAACAGTACCAACATATCTCAAGCAATTAAAAAAACGACCATGGCATGTTCATTACAATAAACCAATTTTAAAAACTCATATAATGCATAATTATTCACCTAAATCAGTATCTACATGTGCAACCATCAGTATCAGCCTAAGAAATCACAGTAGTGATCAATGGTCTACAATTCTTTGCACAGCCTTCCAAATAAAATAAGCAGCTGCAGTGATGACATTTGATTCGGCTCTCTAAAGTGCATTCCAGAATGCACCTGATTCAATTCGTGCAATAGACACAACAACTTGGCATATAGAGATTTCAGTACAGAGCACTTAGTCAAAATATGGCAGTCACTTTCTATCTCTGATTGGCAAAGTCTACAGAGTCTTAACTCGTAGGCAATGTGCTCCCAAGCACCGTAATATTCCCAAGTAGGTAAGATGTTAAAGCGCAAATATAGGATAAATATTTTCAAAGCCAGATGACAAAACTTGGTTAGGTAAATACAAGGAGCATTTAAAGAGAATCTTTTCGACGAATACGCCTTGTATCTTTTCTTAGTGTTTAAAACAGCCAAGTTATTAAGTCTGTCCCATTCTCTTGACTTCTTTTTTAATATCTCTTCTATATTTGGCGAATCATGTGCAAAGGACAGAAATATACCCAGTCGCGTCAATAGTTAACTTGCTGATTCTTTCAATTCGGGAACGAAAGAGTTATCTTTTTTATTTGCTTCATAATTTCTAAATCTTTTCAATAGCTTGCTTGCATTACTCAAGGTAGAAAACAGTTTCAGGTATAAAAGAGTATGTTGGACAAGCCAGGAGGTAAAGAGGAAATAAGTGCCAAACTCCATCTGCAACGCCTACACAGGGATGGAACTAGCAAGATTCATGACAGATCAAAGTACTTTTCCCTCTAGCTTATCAAGCCACCCAACCTGCCTTTGCGGTAGAGCCTGAAGGTCACATAGAATAGCAGGCAGAATGCTGGTTTTGTAAATGGTTATCAAGTCTTCTATGTTGTTACCACCCACAGTGGCTATGTACCATTTAATTATTATTTTTTTTTATTTAATTTGGATGGTTGAGAAAATCAACCTTTCAAATTTACAAAAGATAAAAACATTTCAACTCAATTCAGCATTAGTATATAAAATACAGTTCATTTTACACAAAATACAAGCATCAACAGTTAAAACAATTGTACATTTTTTTTTTTAAATCACGTTAAGTAACTCAAAAAGTGCATTATTTGAGATAAGTATAGCCAAGCAATAGGTGTGACAAGTATGACCTAATTGTGTTTTATAATTTAGCAAGATGTTTGAGGAAAAATCGCGTCCAAAAAATGGACAATTGTGATTTTTATAGCTAGGCTAGGGGAGGAAAATAGTCGAGGCCAGATGTCAACTACAGGAAAGTTATTCAAATCATCAAAGAAATTACCAAAAAGAAATGTTCGTAAGGGCATGAGGTAAGAGCAATGAACAAAACAGTGCTCTAAGGTTTCTCTTTGGTTTGATATCTTGCAGAAGCGACAAATATTTTCTTCTTGTGTAATTAATTTCCTTCTAGCTAGAACATCTAAAGTTGGCCATAGATTTAATCGAAAACAAAGTAGTTTATTACGGAAAGTGGATGAGGGAAATTTTAGTAGATAGTCCGCAGTACTCCTACAGGGCTTATGGCCGAATGTTCTGCGATCAAAGTCCTTATATTGCAAACAATTAGATTGATTGCTACACCAATCATATTGCAGAATTTTGATTTTGGCGCAATTTTGGTGAATTAACAATGTGTCAAGATCTACTGATGCGTCCGCCATAGCGTCTAAAGTAAACTTACACCAGCCCTTAGTAAAAGCGGATTGTTGAGACAATAAATGAGAAGCCACTTTACCAAGGATATCTGGCTGAGTAAAAGATAGCAGGCATTTTCGCAGGAAGGCACAACATTTCCAAATAACATATGAAAACATCGATACAGACGCCAGCTCAAACCGAATTAGAGGAAGAGGGGTGCTGTTCGGAAGATGTAATACTTGTTTCCAAAAAGAGGCCTCTAAGTTGTTCCATAATGATACATTTTTCATAGGTAAAGATTCTGCTCCATAAGTAAGCATTGGAATAACTTTTTGCTGATAAAAAATGAGAACAGGTTTTATTGAAAATTTGCCAAACTTACCCAACAGGATTTTAGCTTGTGAAATTAGGGAACGAAGTTTACCACATAGATTTAGTTCGTGGTCAAGACTGGTGACAGATGTTGAAATTAATAGGCCTAGATATTTATATTGTGCAACATTGTCTAACACTACGTTGTCTATGCTCCAACTAAAGGTTTAATCTTCACAGTCGGGTACGCTTTAAAGATAAGTGTTTGGGTTTTAGTTGTGTTAATCTCGAGTTAATTATACTTTACATAGATATCTAGAGCATTTAATCATTTTTGTAAACCTATTGGAGTCTTTGAAATAAGAACAAGATCGTCAGCATAAAGTAAATATGCAATTTTATGAGTGCCCAAATAGGGAGCATCGCTCTGGATATTATTTAGGGTTATTCCAAGATCGTAGATAAATAAATTGAATATTATCGAAGCTAGAATACAGCCCTGTTTGAGGCCTCTATGAGTGTAAAGTTTTGACGTGAGGGCACCCGCCATGGTCAATCTAACTTGCATTAATGTATTAGTATGAAGCAAAACAATTAGAGAAACTAAGGATGATGGACACTGATATTCGACTAATTTGTTGTACAAAAGCAGACGATCTATTGAGTCAAAAGCGACTCTGTAGTCCACAAAAGCTAAACACAGATTTTGTTTCCTAGCGGCATAGTCAGCCTGGAGCATGTGTAAGGATATCATGTTGGGTATAGTGCCTATGCCAGCAACGAAACCTGCTTGATTGGGGTCGTTAAGATGGATTTTAGATGTCCATTTTCTCAACTCTCTGAGAATAATACGACAAAAAATGTTTGCTGGCGCGTCCAATAGCGCAATTGGCCTGTAGCTCGATGGAACTCTTCTATCACCCTTTCTATAAATAGGCACAATAATCGAGTGAGTCCATGTAGGTGGTAAGGTTTGAGTTTTAATAACCGTAGTGAAAATACTGAACAAAATTTTTGACCAGATTACGGGATGAGCTTTGAACATTCTATTGGATAGACCATCCGGGCCACATGCTCCAGACTTACTAGCGTTATTAATGAATAATCGAATATCTTCTAAGTCAAAGTCTAAATGGAAGTTGTGTGGACGGTTAGCTGTTTCTAAAGCGAATCTTCCATCAGGGATTTTATAGAGATTGGTGAAATGGGTTATCCATTTGTGTTCAGACACTTCATTTGTTTGACAACAACTTGATTGCCAGTTGCGGCTCCATTAAGTAGTGACCATGTTCTAGCAACATTTTTTACTGGAAATGGTGTTAAGCATCAGTTGGCCATCAACTTGATAGAGCTTCGCACGATGATACTTAAGCCAGTTTTTGTATTTAGTTTTGATATTAGTCAAATATCTTATCCTTTTTTCCATGGGCAGGGACATTGCTTCACGTTTTTGTTTCCTATATGCCTTTTTCCGGAGATGTAATTCCATATTAAACACATGTAATTTGGGAATGTGTTTTCCATACGTTAAACCTGAAGTGTTCGTAATAGTACGAAACGCTTGCATCATGTCTGAATATACTATAGTGTTAGGTTTGTCATTGGCACATGCTCTAATGGAGTTATAATTGATACAAGAATAAAAGTTACTCAAAGACTCGGCTGACCATCAGAGTCTATTCCCTGCATTATTTACAGTCAGAAATTCTTGGGGTAGTTTATCTCGAGTTTGAGGGAGATTACCGTGATGTGACCATTTAGCTGTCAGTTGATTATGATCACTCAAGGCAGAAGGTACAATCTTAAATTAAACAAAATCAGCGAAGAAACTGACATTAGTATAAACATAATCTATGATAGAAAAGGTGTTTCCCCCCTGCCAAGTGGGACTACAGGGAAGATCAGTTGAAAAAGCACCATTAAGCCTTTGTAAATTATGGTGATTAGCGAATTGTAGCAATTTTCTCACTCTATTCGAACTCTTTTTGGAATTGGAAGAGATGCAGTCGAGATTTAAATCACCAGCAATCAAAACTTTTTGGACTTCAGTATTCATAGTTATCATGTTGAGTGCGTCACCTAAGTCTCTTAAAAAGCGTTCATCAGTGATTCCCACCGGATTCCAATATACGTTTATGATGGCATGTATATTGGAACCAATGTGTAACCAAGCCACTTGAGTGTATGGGTTGGAAGAGGCCCATGAAGTAAGGACAAAATTTGGATTTTCTTGTATTGCTATAAGGAGACCTGCTGAAGGTCTACCCCGTAGAGTTGTTTTAGCCGGAACAATTAGAACCACGTGAATGTCCCAAATGGGGCTAGACGTGAGCCAAGTCTCTTGCAGCAATACAAGATGAAATGTGTTTAGAGCACTACTATTATTGTTTAATAAATGGGAGTGGCCTCTCGAGTTCCAACTGAGTAGAGATAATTCAATGGGGGATTCTGTTAAAGATAGCTAATGTTGGCCATATTGCTGAGCTTTGCTTTGCTGCCCACTCTCAGACTTGAATGAGGTTTTACACATATTTGTAGTGGTCAACTTGGTGTTTAAGAGATATAGCGACAGTTCATTCTTTATATCAGTATCAACTGATAGGTTGAAGCCTAGGACAAAGAGTTGTCTTTTAGCTGACCAGATGATGTTCTGTATAGCTCTGGAATTCAGCCAAATTCTGACAACATGGAATACAGACGGATTACAAACTCCACTAGTTCAATGTCCTCAGAACTAATATCCTCTAATTCAGGAATGTCTGAGAAAATGGACATTAATGACTGGCGATTCAGGGCATACTGCACCTTAGGTTTTGGTCGACACGATAGAATCAAAGCATGATTCGCAAGTCGTTTTTGATTAACAAATTTTGGAAGTGAGTTTTTAGAATTTGGGAAGGAAGAAGTTGATTCGTTTTTGGGAACTTCTTGTAAGGCAACTTGTACTAGCTTAAGAATTTCAGGGGTAAGTGTTGCCAATATTGAGCAGTTATTTTCATCTGCAGGGTCTTGTTTTCCAAAAAGACAAGGAGATTGCGTGGATTGGAGATTTAGAACAGGATATGATTGATGTGCTGTTGGTAAACTCACAACTGGAATTTGAGCAAGTTGGGTTTTGGGTATTCGAGTGAGTATTGGTTTAGAGGAAATGACTTCCGACAGTCTATTTCCTGTATTTTTAGGAAGGCATTGTTGGTCCATATAGGTATCTACAGCTCGTCTGATTTCTTCACAATGTAAATCAACGATCGACTGAGTTGAAGCTTTTTCTGCCAATCTACCAGCGCTTTTTGTCACTACAGGAACAGCTGAGGGAGTTACACTAGGACAGGGTTGTCCAACATGCTCCAAGCCATTTTATGTGGCCCTCGAAGCCTAAGAGCACAGACAAAGCATTAGGGTTACTTTTGTACGTTTTGTATTTATTTTATATGCAGTGAGCGTTGTGGCTGCAGTTTCAGGGTAGGAATTGTAGTCCACACACATTACGATTTCCATTTGCTGAGAAACAGCCAATGGAAATACTGTTACCATGCAAGGCATGTTGTACTAGTGGAAATAAATAAAATAAATAACTGCCTTGCATGTTCCTCAGCCAATGGAAATCATAATCACGTAATGTGTGTGGGTGGAGTGACGGGCACACAGCGCCACCTTCACACATCTGCGTTGCGAGCCAATGGCAGAGCCTGCATGAGCCAGTAGCTCAGCCCAGCCCAGCCCAGGTTCACAGTGCTACGTGCGGTGCACACCGAGCCCTAGTTCTCATTGCCTCTAGCAGGGGGAAGTACTGCCTGCCATATTTTCCGATGTATGTTTGTGGCATGTAGTGCTTTTGAGCCTCCGAGATACTGCTGGCCAGATAAACAGAAACACAAGTATCTGGCCAGCAGTATCTCGGAAGCTCAAAAGCAGCTTGGGCTGCCTTAATGTTTGAACATTCGGCCTCGGGAGGGAGGGTACAATTTGCATCACTTTTTGAAAAAAACCTCCCCCTTGGGTACTGTTCAAATTGCGCCACAAAAGGAATGAATTCCCACATGATTTTACCGCATTTGGGAATTAATTATTTGCCAAAATGGCTAGGCAACACAATCACGCCATCCACAACGGGTAAAATGTCTGGGGCTCTATCCAGTTTTTGTTTTTGCAACTGACAAGTACTAACCTGGACGAGGCAAAACGGCCCTTGGGAGGTGTCCGTGCCCCTGTCGGAGGAAGGCCAGCTGCGGGAGTGAATTTTCAGAGCGCATAACACCATAGCCCACCGGATCCAAGACACTGTGGGATTTACAGCATACACCATGAGGTCAATTCCCTCCCCGGTTCCTACAACATGGCCCTCAGCTCAGCTGGAGTGATCCGAGTACCAGCGCACCGGCCACCCCTGGGCGCTGGGAGCGGAGGGCACCCAGCCATGTCTAGTTCTTCATACTTTAAGATTGTACTCACATTGCGTTTCTTCAATTAGGTTCACCTTTGGGTGATCGTGTTTCCCCATTTTATCTGTTGAATTGGATTATGCTTCTTTCATTAACAGAAGTAATTAATGTGTACTACAGAGTTAAGCTGCCATATGTATTAGGCACACTGCACAGGCAGCATCAATCATTAACACAGAAGTAATTAATGTGTATTACAGAAATAAGCTGCCATATGTATGGGGCACAATGCACAGGCAACATCAATCATTAACACAAAACTAATGAATGGGTATTACAGAGATAAGCTGGCATATGTATTGGGCACACTGCACAGGCAGCATCAATCATTAACACAGAAGTAATGAATGTGTATTACAGATATAAGCTGGCATATGTATGGGGCACAATGCACAGGCAACATCAATCATTAACACAAAACATATGAATGGGTATTACAGAGATAAGCTGGCATATGTATTGGGCACACTGCACAGGCAGCATCAATCATTACCACAGAAGTAATGAATGTTCATTTCAGAGATAAGCTGCCATATGTATTGGGCACAGGCAGCATCAATCATTACCACAGAAGTAATACATGTGTATTACAGAGGTAAACTGGCATATGTATTGGGCACACTGCACATGCTCAGGCAGCATCAATCATGCTTTGTAAAGGACAATGTTGGCCTACATTGGGAACAGCCAGCCAACATGTTGCTACAGAGGTATATTTTGGGCACAACCAGCATGACAATGTGTTACATCAGTGACAGTGCTGTCTTACACTGTGGACACATGGATTATTAAAATGTGTTGTAAAATGTTCTTGTCTGCTGTTGGTGACATGGAATTTTCATGTTCCCCTTTAGAACTGATTATAAACTTATGGCTTTTTGGTCAGTTTTTTCTGCTGTAAAATGCACCATTTCAACCCCATATTTGAAAAAAAATTCTTGGAGGGGGAACCCCCCAAACCCTCCCTAGATCCTTATAGCTCCCTCGCTATGCTCGGTCACCCCCTGCTACGCTCGGTCGCCCCCGCTATTTCAGGAAAATATGAACACATACAGACTGAAAGAAATCACAAGCAACTGACCTCGGATCATTTTTTGGTGGGGCTCCCTTAGATAATCACTGCCCCTGACTCCACAAGCTATTTTTGGGTCTGCATGGCGCATCACTGCCTGTGATGCTACTGTGTCGAAGGTCACACAATATTGCTTTTTAATATCCTGCTTTGGGTGAGGTTGTTGACTTTTGGCTCGCCGGCCCACTGGGTAACAAAAAGTTCATGCTTCGGCCCCACATTCAAAAAGGTTGGACAAGCCTGCACTAGGAGATTTAAAAACATCCGCTTCCTCAATCAAGGCATCTAGAGGGGCATAGGGCGGAATCACTTTAGGGGTGGTCTTAATATTAGAAACTACACGTCGTTTTGCCAGTTGAATGTATTTTTTTTATCACTGCCGCTGCTGCTGATTGGCAATTCACTGGAGGGAGGTGAAGGAGTTTCAGAAAGTTTTTTGTTGCTGAAGGTTGAGTCTTCTTGGGCAATTGAAAACTTTTCTGCTTCTTACTTGCCTTTTCAACGGCTTCAGAGTTAACATTTCTCTGTTTTTTAGTGAAAATTGTAAACAGAGTTTTCGATGGCAAAGGTATTATATTAGAATTGGATTTATTATAGCACAACTTTGGTGCTGCGTCGTTAGGTGAGGAAAGAACTGGGTTAATAATACCTAGAAATTGTGGAAGAGCAGAATTTAGTACAGTGGGCCCATCCGTAGAAAGTGTCACAGGAGATTGGTTTGTGATTGCAACAGATTTGGGTACAAAAGTTGGAGCAGTACCGATACTGATGGTAAAGGACCCACATTCGTATGCTGTAAAAGTGTACTCACATCAAGTTGCCATGCTAGAATTTTGTCAAATTGTAAGGTTTGAGCTTGCAATGTATCATTTGAGGATTCATATAGTTTTACTAAAGAATGTAATGCTGTATTCATAGTGGTGAGATTTGTGATAATCAGATTCGCACTGGCATCTACAGGTCTGTCATGATGTGGCACCACTGGAGAGGAGTGTGGACGACGGGGAGTAGGGGCAAGATATGATGCTGCAATAGCTGAACAATTTAAATCATCGTCTGAGAACAAAACTGGTGTATATGAATAATTTTGAGGTAAGGCATCAGGGAGTAAGTGCTCAGAGATGTTTGAATTACTATTGCTCAAGTCTATTATTGCCGCATGAGAGCGAGGGGTACATTTAAAGTTTTTTAAGGCCTCGACCGGAGCAGTAGCTGGCATATTATTTAGACAAACACTATCAGACACTGAATTATTAGCAGAGGAAAGTCGCAGGGGAGGTTTGGTGCAGTCCTCAGTTAGTGGTTTTTTTATATGAGAATTTGCATCGGCATGAGGAGGCAGCAAATTTACTTTTGCGGTCTGAAGAGAATAGGGCACTGTTTGGAGAGAATTGTCAAATCGATGAACTACTGCAGCTGCTGGGGAGGAGAGAGGCACTTGTCTGACCGGAAGATTGCTAAAAAAGTGACGGATATCAGCAACAGCTGGCCTCCCAAATCCAGCTTTTTTGCCCTGTGCTTCCTTGTCAATCACTGGTGTCGAGCAGTACGCATTATGTTGTTGCGCATGCCTATTAGTCAAAACAGAGTTCAAGGAAGGCTTGAACCCACCTGGAATTAAGGAGGACGGCATGCCCGTTTTCAATAATGGAAATCTGGCTTGCATTAGAAGATGTGTTAGCACTATGACAAACAGATAAACTTATAAATTAAAAATCAGACAACGCCACTCAAGTGCTTCAAATGTCTTAAAAGGTCCAATAAATATTTTCAGAACAAAGTGCAAAGCTCACAGAATGTAGCTAAAAGTTAATATGACGTCCATCCACTGGGTAAGGAACGGCCGACAGCTAAGGGAGCTGCCTGAGTCCGACTCTCCCCCCTTACCCCAGTGATGATCCAGATGTGAGGCTGGTATAAATGTGATGCACCCCCAATCCGAAGTCCTCACAGGACAGGCACAGAACACAGCCAAACAGCTCAGCAGCGTCTCCAGCCCTTAATGCATCCAAGGCTGAACGCCGCAAGGGTGGTTATGCCGGGAATAAAAGCCGGAGATGAACGTCACGTGACCGCAACAGGACCCGCCTCCTCCAGGAAGCGATGCGGGGAGCAGCAAGAGCACACAGCTCGCAGTGCTGCTGTAATGAGAGGTAGAAAGAATAACGTTCCTCTTAGAAAGTGCTCCTTTCCCGTTCCATAAAACACACTGCACGGGCGGTTATGCCGGGAATAAAAGCCGGAGATGAATGTCACGTGATGTCACGTGACCGCAACAGGACCCGCCTCCTCCAGGAAGCGATGCGGAGAGCAGCAAGAGCACACGCAGCTCGCAGTGCTGCTGTAATGAGAGGTAGAAAGAATAACGTTCCTCTTAGTAAGCGCTCCTTTCCAGTTCCATAAAACACTGTTAATATTCAGCCCCTTTTTTCCATATCTTGGTGGTTACAATATCCCTATGGAAATGGATGACAGGATTATGCATTAAGGGAAAGCCTAAGTAGATATAGCTATCTACAACTTCTATGGGGTCATTGCCCAATTTCCATATAAAAGTGAGCTTTTTTGGCAGCGAACCTCCTAGGCACATTATCTTAGTTTTTTTGGTGTTAATCATTATGTGATTTTCCAGGGCACAGGCAGCAAGGGCATCCATTGAACGTTGAAGGTCAAGAGAGGTCTGTTCAAAGAGGACAGTGTCATCGGCCTATTCAAGGACTGTCTCGTGATTAATTCTGGGGGTGGGGGGAAGCTTCACACAGCATCAATCGATCTATCCATATCTGAAATGTATAAATTAAATAGCAGGTGTGCATGTACACATCCTTGCTTTAAGCCTGAATTAGTTACAATATGCAAGCTGTGCACACCCTCCTGGTTAAAACGAACTACCACTGTCATACCAGTGTATAGTAGCTTGGTAGAATACAATAAGTGCAAGTCTATCCCCCAAACAATGGGTTTTGACCGTAACAACTTGCGTGATAAAAGACCAAAGGCTTTGCTGTAATCTACAAGGCAGCAGCAAATGTTAGAATCAGAGCTGTGCCTCTCTTATGGCAGCAGATATTGTATTGTGCATAGGTTACCTAAGGTGCAATGCACCTTTCTAAAGTCAGCCTGGAAAGGTCTTACGAAGCCTTGTTCATGAGCCCATTCATTTAATCTTACTAGCAAAACAGTTTAAAATATGTTTTGGCTCCAATCGAGCATTGCCAGTAGTATATCATTATGGGATCATGTCTGGGACCTTTTTTATGGACGGGTATAAGAATGGACCTAGTCCAACTGTCATTAATTAATCTGTCCGGTGGCCTCTATTTGTCTAAAAAGTTCTAATAAGACTTGGACCCAAAATTCCAGGTTCTTTTTTATACAGATGTTGGCCACTCTATCCAGCCCAGGGGCGCAGGAAGGTTTACATTTTTAAATTATGAAAACTATGTCCTCTAACTCAAATCCTTCAACAAACAATCTGTGTTGATGGATATATTTTTCTGCATTAGGTTTCTCTTTATCTATTACAACATATAAGTGAGTGATGTGTACCACCCATTGCGATTCTGAGACAACATTTAATGCTGTAGAAGTGGAGCCTGCCAAAAACTCCCTGAAACAAGACCAACATTTGTTGTTGTAATTAGTCTTCAAAGTCCTGAATAGAAGTTGTGTAAAGAGACAAATAATATGAGGCCGGGAAACCCAAAGGAAACACACCAAACACTGGTTACAAAGGAACATACAAAGTACTTTATTTTACGGTCAAGCAATGACAAAGTCAATAACAGATCGGATAGCTCAGTACAACACAACGAACTTCAACGGACTTCGATGTATTCAGTGAGAGAGTGTACATTGGGACATTCAGGCTTTTATACATTTCTCCAGCCTGTTGTCCAACCCCTTCGCGGGTTAACCATTCCGTGAATGTATTACTGGTCTAGGGTCTCTGCCAGGTCAACTTTTAATATATACATCAGTATGCGCATAGATAAGTTCCGTTGATACAGGTAATCCATTTACACACGGGTCAGCAGAAGGATAAGGTCTCAGTTCACGATCCTAACAAGTGGCCTGTAGGCAAGTTATACATTAGCTGTACGGAGGTCATGACAACCAGATTCTTTTCGGAATGGCATCGTCCACCATTTTGATGTACAGGGTGACTTTTACACAGCAAGAGAACCTAAAATGGAGGCTCGATTCAAGATGGCGGCTTACATCAATTTTTAAAGTCAGGACCTTGCAGTAGAGAGTTATTCGCGTATAGTTTTAAGCAACTTGGCAAAGGCCAATACACATACAATCGTTGCAATAGGAGGCATAAGTTAATATCCAGTTTGACAAAGTAACCAATTTGAATTACTTAGAGATTGTTTGTGCTGGGTCACAGGTTTTTATGACGTGTGGCTAACAAGGTGAGCTTAGCTTTTTTCTCGTTCGGGAGAATATCTGGCCTTTCCCTAAGGTAAAGTATCTTTCTAAGCTAAATCGCAGGATTGAATTTAGAGAAATTAGCTTTATTGGCCTTACTGATATTATTATGCCTCTGGGCATCTAAATGACCTGCTAAATTATTCACCATGAGCTCAACGTTCCAATCACTCAAAGCCAGACAAGATTCTAAGTTAGCTGTATTTGCTGAAATTATGTTATTAATGCTTCTTGTTGTTTTAGCTGACCACGTTAGGCCATTTCCAGAATTATTGACTTTTACTGTGGTAGTAAGATAAGGGATAGAGTGAAGTTATCCTGGTCTTGATGTCCAGGAAAGTATGCGTGATCACTAAGATTGTTGTGGTTGATATTTAATAGATAACAGCTCCCAAGCATTTTTTAGATTTACCACTACATAATCTAAATAAGATTTTGAGCTGTCATTTGTCCAAGTAAAATTGGAATCAGGGTGATCCGGGATGTCTCTAGGCAGACAAAATAAGTCATTGCCATCCAGGAAGCTTCTCCATCCACAATCAGTGCCGCTAATTTTATGCATTATACAAGACTGATGGGATTCCACATTTAAGTCCTCGAGCATATCAATGTGTAAATCATGAACATTAAAATCTCCCGCAATCAAAAGCTTATCTGTTGGGTGTTTACGGTACCACATTAGAATAGCGCTTGCTATTAACTGTTGTATTTTAGATGTGGCCTTACCATCAGGTGTATCACAGACATTTATGATCAATGTACTCTCATTGGAGACTGGCAGTGATAGGGAAGCTAACATTACATAGGGAAGAGAATGTCCCACACAAACAGATCTTAAAGAGAAGCTGACATGAGCAACAATGGCCAAAGCTCCACTGGGGCGACCTCTTTGTGAGCTTTTAGCAGGATTACATAATATAATATAACCATTAAGGTTAAAGTTATAAGCCAGGTTTCCTGCAGTAGGAAAATATCAGAAGTAGTTAATTAAAGTAAACCTAGAGGTCAGCCAAGAAAGGAGTAATGGCCTCTGGTGTTCCATGAAATCCAAAACAATAAAGGATTAGGGTCTCTATGTCAGATAATGTTACTAGTGACTGCTTCACAAAACAGTTGCTCGACATGATTCTTTCCTAAAACAGCACTGGCTGTAGGGGCTAGCAAGGTTTCCCGTTCAGAGCAGTGATTTCCCAAAGACAAAATTGGCTTTGCTAATGTTGGCTGCGTTGTTTTAAGTGGCTTTACTAACCAAGGCAGGCACTGCTTCCTGCAAATGACTACTCCAAAGCCAGGCAATTCAAGCTCTAATGCACAAGATTTTAATAATGCCACCATCAAAGGGGAGACAAACTCGATAATTAAGCAATTTAAAGGCCTATCAAACTTTGCAAGACCTATGCGAATAATGTCTGCAGAGTTTATCATATACAATTGGTTAATCTGTGAACACATTTGCATGAGAGTTTTCCGATTTAGAAAGGGGCTGCGACCAGTGAGATATCTTCAAAGGTAAAATATTTGATGGCACTTGGGGCCGTGTCAAAACAGCGTTGTCTCTATTATGAGAGGGTCCTGGAGCAGCCAATATTTATGAGCTTAAGGTTTAGGCACTAGTATATTTTCCTGCAGCCGTGGTCGATCTGTTTGCACAAATTGCGTCTGTGGCAGGAACCATGTCCCCAGGCACCTTTATCGAGCAATCTATAGGATCTTGCAATTGGATCTGCCTAACTTTGCAACCGCTTAAGGTGTGCAACACTATGGTCTTAGAGTTTGGCACCGAAATTCAATTTTTGAAAGCACAAGTTTCCTTTCTCCAGACACATATTTGGTCCTTTTTGCCTTTTCCTACTTTTTTTGTACTCTCTGCTTAGCGTTCTTTTTAGGCAATTCCGGGGCTGATGGTGAAATTTCATCCAAGGGCAGGTAATTCGTGAGTGGTGGCAGCATAACCTCCTCATAGTCCCAATCATTATCTCCAGGTGATTGGAATGCAATACTGTCAGCTTCTTCTGACGCAAATTGATGAAAGTGCTTGTCAGCTTGTAAAAGGTTAGTCATTTGCAGAAGATTGCTTTTATGATGTTGAGTAGTATCCTTGTTCCTCCTGCGGGTTCCCACTTGCATAGGCTGAGAGGAATTCTCCAAGATAATATCCACTACATTGGCGTTAAACGAGTTTGAGATCCTTTTGTTCTTGCGTGATAGAGGAGCACAGGATCATCAGAGATAGACATTATTACATTAAGTTTGGACAGGATTTGCGGATCTTCAGTCGCATTCCGGACATTTGGGGGAGATGTGAATTCCAACTCACTTTCGATATCGCTGGTTGTAGTTTACAAAGAATCAGAAGAGGAAACTAATCTTGCGAGGTCAGGGAAAGCCGAAAGGTTAGTGCCAATAAGGTTTTCTGCTCCATCGAATGATGAAATGGGCACCCCTGTGTGTCGAAAGGAATTCCGGTGCAGTCCAAGACACATGTTCAGTACAGAATGGTTATTGTCTATAGTAGAAGAGTGCATTATTATAATTGGTTGAGAAGAGCAAGAGGAAATCGCGTTTTCTGTGTCTTGCAATGCGTTTAGAAAAACAGTGATAGGAGCTTCAATGCCAGCCCTGACCTTTTTTCGCATTCTTGTTTTGTTTTCAGGGGCTTCTTAATCTTTTTATAGCGCGGGAAGTCACACTGCGTAGCCCATATTTTCTAGTCACTGTGTGCTTCATCACTTTATTAAAAGGATCGATGCCCACGGTACCGGCTGCGCAGTACAGTAACAAAAAACGTTTCTGTATTATGTTCCTCCATGCTTCATAAGATACAGCACCAGAGTATCAGAATATCTCAAAGGGCAAAATATCACTCCCCAATTCGTCACTTCTCAATCTTGTCCAGCGAAGCAAATCTGTTTCTGCTGGAATCAAGCATTGCTTCCAATGGACTAAAAGTGGCAGCAAGGGGAGACAAACCTCTAACAACCTCAACTGCCACAACTGCCCTTTGAAGCCCTTCGCTGCGCTTCGTGCTGTGTTTGGAGGTTTATGGGCAGGTCCAATAAGACGCGTCCTCACGGCGAAGTGTGATTGAAAATCGAGAAAGGACTGCCAGTAGTTTCCATGGGTTTGCAATACTCCAGCAAGGCACTACAGCAACAGGTTTCACCACCTTGCTAAAATAAGTCCAACAGCAGAGGCAGTATCTTCTGCCACAACTGGCCTTTGAAGCCCTTCATGTTAATTGCACAGAGGGGCTCTGCCAGCGTTTCCACTTCTGTCAATTTTTCATAAATTTCAACACATACTGGAAACAAAAAGTGTAAAAACAGGCAAAATCACTGCTACATTTAAAAAAGTGAAAATGTCTCTTGCAATTAACGATTCTGTGCAGCATTTAATATGGATTTCTGTGGAATCCGTTGTTTTACTGCAAGCATTAAAATGTCATGCTGGTATTAAACCATCTGGTTTTATGAAAGCGCATTGGGGCCAGGCAGATACAGGAATCCCATTCCATACGCCAGGTCCACCTTCAAGAAGTTACCAAATCCTACAGATCACTAAAATAGGTGTTTGTTATGGAGGACCGGGGTCTAGTGTGCAGCATGGCAAGGAACCACACTGGCTTCTGTGTCCAACTGCTTAGCGGGAGAGCATTGAGCTTTTTAAAGACATCTTGCCCCAACATGTGACATTGGCATGAGCCACAATGCTCGGGCTGAAATCACAACACCCCATGCCAAAGGAAAAGCCAAACAAATGATTCAACATTTAAGATGGCATGTGTTACAGCAAATAAGGAACTCGCTCCGACATGGTGAGTCATTAGGAAACATTGTTATGCACATATATACATTGGTGTGTGATGCACCTTTGGGGCTCAATTATTAAAAGCTTTATTAGTCCAACATGGAAGTGAGGATCGCCCCACTGGCTAGAAAAGTTGTACCGGGGATACCGGGGCCACATCGGCAGATGATCACGGGGCAGTCCCTATTTGTCCATTCGCTCAAGGTGGAGTACGCTCCACTAGCCGGCAAAGCCACGCCTAGGGACACCGGGGGCCACATTGGCTGTCATCTTCCCAGCAGGTCTCTGGCCCGTCTGCTGTAGGATGGTCCTCAAGTGGACCTGGGTGGTCTTTGTCCCTTGTGGCAGACCAAAGTCTGGAGTCTTTCGGGGACCCTCTCCCCTATGCAGATAGGGGCAAGGGAGGACACTCTCATTGTATAAAACAAGGGGGGTCTCTGAATCTCTCTACCAGCACGAACACAGCCCAATGACCTGTTCTTGGGTGAATTATCCCTGGGAGAGACTCTACCAAGTCTTTAGCCCACTGTCCCTTTCACAGAGAAGAAATTTCCCTGCATATCAGTCTTTGTCCAGCCCAGTGGCAGTCCAACTACTAGGAAATTCTCCTCAGCACAAGAGTACCAACAGCAACCCCTTACATGTGTTTCAGCCTTGTTGGGAATCATCAGTGAGGTGAAGCTGTGCCTCTCTAGGAACAGTGAGCATGGGGTCCACGTCTGGATCGCACTGGTAACTTAGGGTGAGCCCCAAAGCTAATTTATGCAAAACAAGGGGGAGTCTGGGAATCTCTCTACCAGCATGAACACAGCCCAATTACCTGTTCATGGGTGAATAACCCCTGGGAGAGACTCTACCATCTGCTGGCTCCCTTCCAAGCAGGAGGTCACTGTTATGGTGATGGGTTGCAGAATGGACAGCAGTCCAGGTTGTGCCACCTGCTGACTCCCTGTGAAAGAACAAAGAAATATCGAGGCTGAGAACCACAAAGGAAATACACCAATCACTGGCTAAAAAGATTCACAGATCTTTTACTACTGTACAATTTACAAAGCAAGACAGATAGCTATCTGGCTCCCAATACCTCACAGTGTGTACCAGCCGACAAGGAGAGGTGAGAGAGAGATGAACATCTAAACATTTGTGCTTTTATATAATTCGTGTAATATTGTCCAGCCTCTCTTCACATTAATAATTTGTGGTCTAGAGTTCGTGCCTAGTTCACATACAGATTATACAATATTATGCAAAGGATTACATAGGTTTGCATTTCCATGGAGACACAATGGTGATATATGTTCTTGGATCCCACGGTAAGCCCTATACTAAGTTCTTTTTCAATGCATATGCTCGAGGTTTGTTTTTCATTGTCCCAATGTTTGTACTAGGATGAATCTTGTGAGCGCAGACAACACAGTTCATATGAAGCACAAGGTCTCATTGCTTAGTCTAAACAGTCGGCTCTCGGACAACCTAAACATTAACAGAACTCAAAGGTCGGAAGGCTTGGTTGAAAGTCGAAAACATAGTCCACCATTTTGTAACGAAGAACGCACAAGTAGAAATCAAAATGGCGGATGAATCTTAAAATGTCGGCGGAGTTAACCCAAAAATCGGAACTTTTCAAAACGGTTTTCCGTGTAGCGCAAATGGGCTTAGACCAATATAAATACTAAGGAGGCACTATATAATTACCGTTTAACAAAACCTCCTTTTGCACGAAGCCAAGACCCTTACTAAAAATATTCGTTTTACTCGTAACTCCACGTTTCAATGTCGTACATCCTGAATCACATTCATCAGATATATCAATTGCCATCAAATCCTTGACAGTAATATCCTTCATTACAAAAACATTAGTCATCTTCTCAGGTGCGTGTATTTTTGGTCCTAATATTCCTACAGTTTGCGCACAACATCCCCCTAAAATCGACCATATGACAGAAAGACATTGCATGCAACAACAACAGAACAACAGGATACCAAGGATTACCATTAAGACTGAAAAGAGTTTCCATCCCCAAGACCGTAAAAAGTCCCAGAACCAAGTACTAAAATCCCAGTTTCCGTCTGGACCATGCACTTCTGTATTTAGGAAGTGCAGATTTTGTATTGCCTTGAATATGGTCAGGGAGGAGTCAGGTACGAAAACACAACAAGCAGATCCCACCAATTTACATACTCCACCACACTCATCAAGGATGACGTCTAACACCATCCGGTTCTGTAGACCCACTAATCTAATCGCTTTCTGTTCTAATGTCATGTTGTAGAATATATCGGTGGTGCGGTTGATGGTTCTCTCCAATACTCTTGCTAGTCTCCTAATATCCTCGGAATTCATGATCTGTCCCCAAAATGGCACAAAGGATTTTGCTACATCACCCATGACTAGTGAAGGAGTATCACCGTTCTTGTCCCGCCTTGGACGAGCCCTACAGAACTCAGAGGTGCTAGCTACATATACCCCTGATAGCAAGATACCCAAATAACAAGTACCCTGCCAATCCCTAGGTAACCAAGGATAAGCTTCATTGCCACAAATTAAATAAACAGGATCACCTACATACAAAGGTCTGTCCTCACTGGTCAAATTCTCAATATTGGTACAACCCTCAAAAGTACCCATTGACTGAGAACCATTCCTTTGTATGCAGAAGGAAACAGAGTTGGGGCTGTGATTGATCGTATAGGAAGGAGGCGTAGCATCCCGGTTGCCTACGGGAGCCATCTTGAAAGAAATTAGCGTTTGGAAAGGCCTAGAAAGTCTATTTGATGGCCTAAAAGTCACAACGTTAAGCTTGCTCCTATTTGCAAAAAGGGAGCAATCCAGAGGCGTCAGGACTCACCTTTCAAAATCATTTAAATTCGTCCCGTCAAAATTCCGTGAGATGCTGTCTTTCCAACGACCAAAGAATATTGCCTTTAGAGAGGCATAACATGCAGTAGTTAGAGGCAAAGGATGAATATACCAGCCCAACCCTTTCACCCTGTGTTGTGGCAGAGGCAAACAGATCCAGCAATTAGTTATATTCAAGATCGCATGAGTCGCATTCATAATTATCAAAAGTGTATTATTGTGATAACTTTGTCTGTGTTGGGAATCCCTAGGAGATAGAGTGTGCAGATGCACAAAAGGTGTAGACATAGTGGGAAAACTTTCAGTAGGTAAAAATGTTTCAAGTGGGCGCACCCCTTCAATGTACCAAAACCCAAGAGCAATTACTAATGTCAGAGCGGTTAACATAATTACAAGGAAACAATACGTCCTCAAGGACCATGTATTTTTCTGTCCAATGTCTTTGTTAGCCACACAATCGATCGGTTGCTCCATACCAGTAGAGACATTGCCCTCATTACGACCCTGGCGGAGAACCATGGTGCAATTTGCACCATGGTGCATGGCGCTAAGCTGCCAACTCCGCCATGGTGGTTGGCGGACTTACCGCCCCATTCCGACCTTGGCGGGGCGGTAAGCCCCCAATCCCCATTTACCCTTCCCCATTCCCATTTTTGCCCCATAGGGTATAATGGGAGTGGGGAAGGCGTTAATTACGCCACCGTAAATTACGGTGGCGTAATTAACAACAAGTCCCGTAGCGCCATGGATTTTTCCGCCTGGAAAAAGCAGGCGAAAAAAGCACCATGGCGCTACGGGAACTCGTAGTCTGGCGGAAAGGTATGCCATGCTTTACGCCGGCGTAAACCCCTTTCCGCCAGGGTCGTATTGTTCCTCGAAGCTCTTTCCCAAAAGGTTTCTGTGATAAACACTGTAGTTTGTTTGCTGGTGATATCCTGACCACATGATCTTGATTGAAGATAGCTTTTGCCGGTCCCAGCCACTTACTTATGTTTCAGCGCAAAAGTGGCAAGGACAAGCTCAACAGTCATTTCCTGAGGTCACGGCCGTGCTGTGCTGAGGTACTGCGTGATCTGTGAACAGTGTGTTGTTGCTTCCTGATGGAAGTGGTGAAACAGAGGCAAGGTCGCTCAAGGGTGCAGAAAGATCAGAAGAAGAATTCAGAGACAAAGCAGCAGTCTCTCCAGGCCCCACGGGCTCAGGAAGAGTCTCTGAAATACCCTTGATGTTGTTCAGACCGATTGATCACCAGAAACAGAGCAAGTAGTTTCCTTCTTTTCTTCTCCATCGTGTGGCAAAGGGAAAGGTATCCTCTTGATGTGTGTAGCATGTATCCAGTGTTGTCTGCCAGCTACTCGTACAGCAGTCTGTGTGGCCAACAGGACCTGAAACTGTCCTCTACAGCGTGGTGTGAGGCTGGATGCTCTCTCAAATGACTTTGTGAGCACCCAGTCACCAGGTCGAATTCTGTGACCTGGCCCCTCGTATTTAACTGCGAGACCTTCTCGCACCTGTTGATAAATCAAATACAAGTTTTGAGTTAACTGGTCACAGTATTCAGAAAGAAGCAAATGCTCTAAATCCTTCAATTTCTTTGGCTTCGGCAAACTCCAAATTTTAGCTGGACTCCCCATAATAATTTCGCAAGGGGAGAGTCCAGTTCTAGTCTGTGGGGTAGTCCGCATGGACAGTAGTGCTATAGTTAAAGCGTCTGGCCATTTCAAATTACTGCTAGCACAGACCTTGGCAATTTTGTTCTTCAAGATACCATTATGGCGTTCTACAAGTCCAGCACTTTGAGTGTGTCTAGCCGAATGGAACCGTTTATCAATCTGTAATACTGCGCATACTTGAAGAATAACAGCAGCGATAAAATGTAGACCATTATCCGACCAGATGACCTTCGGCAAACCAAACCTAGGAAAATATTCCTTAAGCATGGTTTTCGCCAATGTCATTGCTGTAGTATCTTTCACAGGGAAGGCTTCAACCCACTTGCTAAAGGCACAAATGACTACTAAGACATACTTATAGTTATTACAGCACTCTATCTCGATGAAGTTGAAATGAATCACTTCAAAAGGCACAGAGGGGGGACCAAAACTACCCCTCGGTGTCATTGTACCCTTCCCTGCATTATGCTGTAAACAAACCATACAATTCTGGACAAAACGCTCAGCAGTTTATGAGATGTTAGCATTCACCCAGACAGATTCTAGCATTTTACAGATTTTCCTAGCACATATGTGAGTGGGACCATGGGCCATTGTGATCATGGCGGTGACATATTCATCGGGTAGCATCCAGCTTCCTTTTGAATTATCTACCCAACACCCTTCCTCATCCAACTTTGCCAAACCCTCAGCCCAATGTTTAAGTTCTTCTAGAGTGGCATCAGCTTGAATATTCTTTATCGAGTCAATCCCTTCATCTACTGTACAAGTGTTGTGGCTTCCTGTGTAACATACATTTCTGAGTATAAATTAGTAGCAGTCTGTTTAGCTATCCTATCAGCAAAAGTGTTCCCTTTCCCTAAATCATCTACTACTTTCTGATGTGCCGCGCACTTCATGATTGCTAGTTGAGTAGGAAGCAGTAGTGCCGAGAGAAGCTGAACTATCAAGGTGCCATGTTGGATTTTCGTTCCGTGTGAGGTCAAGAAACCTCGTTCTGCCCATAATCTACCAAAGTTGTGAACCACCACAGAGGAATACTGGCTGTCAGTAAATATATTCACTCTAAGCCCTTCAGAAAGTTCACATGCTCGAGTCAGTGCAATAATCTCTGCGGCCTGCGCGGAGTTATGCGAAAAATCTCTTGGTTTCCATGATCGTGCTTAATGTAGTGACGGCATAAGCAGCAGTGGATGTAACATCTGGAAGTTTGAAGCAGGAGCCATCACAAAACAGCTCCCCTTGTGGATCATTCAGAGGTGTATCTTTCAAATCAATCCTGCCTTCAGTTTCTTGGTCTGTAGTATAAAGGCAGTCATGTGACATTTCATCACTGTAAGCAATATCTTGCGGAAGAGGTATCAATTCAGCCGCATTCAGTACGCAAAACCTTTTAATTTGGATATGCGGTGCAAATAGGATCAGTTCATATCTTGTTAATCATGCAGAAGTAAGGTGTTGTGTTTGCTTTCTATTTAATAGAACGTCTACAGAGTGAGGTACCAACATGGTTAAGGTATGATCTAGAACCATGCCCTCACTTTGCTTTACAGACGCAGCAGCAGCAGCGACAGCTCTTAAACATCTCGGCAAAGCGCCTGCAACAGGATCAAGTGTGGAGGAAAAATAACTGCACAGTCTATTCTTCCCCCCATGTTCCTGCGTTAACATAGCCAAAGCACATCCATCACGTTCATGCACATACAACTCTAAGGCCTTATCATAATTTGGTGTGCCCAAAACTGGTGCTGAAGACAGCACAGTCTTGAACAGATCAAAAGCTTTATGGTGTTCCAGGTTCCACAGAAGTGGCAAAGAAATGCCCTTCTTTGTCAATGACAACATTGATTTGATCACTAGTGAGAAATTAGGGATCCATTGTCTACAGTAAGAAGCCATTCCTATGAAGGCTCTGACTTCCTTCTGCGTATTTGGGACAGACATGCTAGAAATGCTCTTAATCTGTTCAGGTGTCAATCTTCTTCCCTCCTTTGACTGGAGATAGCCTAAATAGGTGACCTCCTGTCGACAATACTGAAACCTTTTCAATGAAGCTTTATGCCCATGCTGTGCTATATGAATAAGCAATAACACAGTGCCTTCCTTGCAAGCACTTTCTGAGTCTGCAGCTGAGAGAAGGTCGTCGACATACTGTAGTAATGTACAAGTAGAAGGCAACTCAAGTGTATCGAGCTGCTCTTTCAAAGCCCTACTATAAATGCTCAGACTCTCCGTGTACCCTTGTGGTGCACAGGTGAATGTAAACGAGTGTCCCCCTAGGGTGAACGCGAACAAATATCTACTATCCACGTGTATGGGAATGCGAAAGAAGGCATTCTTAAGATCCACCACACTGAAATGAGTAGCAGAAGCTGGAATCATTGTCAGCATCGTTGTTACATCAGGCACAATTGGAAATTGTGGAGCATCTTATTGATAGCGTGCAAATCGATGATGAAATGGAAAGGAATTGCATTATCCCCTTTCTTATACACTGGTGAAATCGGGCGATTGCACAAACATCCTGCAATTTCTTCGATTACTCCACGATGTACAAAGTCGGAAACTATACACTTCAAAGCTTGCTCACCATCAACTGAAATCTTATATTGTGGAATTCATGGCAACTTAACTCCTGGTTTCAAAATGATTTTAACAGGCTCAATTTGCAAATTACCACATTATTGTCGTCAATCGCCCATAAACACGCTGGAACTTCACTAAATTCTGGCTGCAAAGGTCTAGTCAAAAACTGTGAGGTAGAAAATTGTTGTGGTGAAATCGTCAAACGCACTCTATCTGGAGAACAATGAATTACCGCATTTAATTCCTTCAACAGATTCAACCCCAACAAATTCTCTCCACAGTTTGTTGTCAGAAGAAATGGACAGTAATCCGTGAATGGCCCCAGTGAAATCGGTACCGGCAGAGAAAGCGTTCCAGAAAACCCTACAGAAACGTTATTCCGCCCTGACAGTGGAATGTCTGGAATCTGTGAATGATCAATGGAACACTTCTGTGCTCCTGTGTCTATCAAAAATAGATGCTTCTTACTCCCCACCATCATCTCAATGTAGGGACCTTTCTGATTAACGGGAATAGGCGTCGGTTGCAAACCCTGCTTCGGACTATCCTAACAAAACAATATATCATCGAAGACAAGATCTTCAGAAAGATAGGCAGTTGAGGGATTATCAAAAATATTTCAGCTATTTACACTAGGTTGCTGATTATCTTGTGAAATAACCTGAGCATTTTGCACAAACTGGCTTCTACCAGGACCCTCTACCCCAGGGCGGCCCCTGGCTCATCTACCCATGACACCATAGGTGTTATTCGACCTCTGCTGGAGGATTGGGCATTATGCTCACCAATGACCTTCTTGTCTGCAATAAGCAAATTGGTTTGCGTGTACAGGACCCAATGGCGCATTACTTTGTGGAACGAACTGACCTCGAAACTGTGTACTTCCACCTGTAGGCCGTCTGACCATCTGTTGCAATAATACTTTGGTTTTTAGATCTCCCCTTTTCTTTTTGATCCTTTCTTTCTCATTGTTAATTCTATTCCCATAATACTGAGCCATATGCAATACTTCAGACTGTGATTTAGCTTGCCAAGCAATCTCAGAAGTCATAATTTCTGACTGGATATCAGGCAACAATCCACGCACAAACTTATCCACAAACAATCTTTTCCCTGACTCAGTGCTTAAATCCTGTCTGCTAAAATCTGAGAATACCTGTTCGAACCGATTAAAGAATTCGGTAGCACCTTCAGATTTTGCTTGGGTACAAGCAGTAAAATTGTCCCAGACAATCCTTCTCTAAGGAATTAAAGTCTTCAATTTTGTTACTATTCTATCTGGCAAAATCAATATCACCTGCGGTGGTCTTTCACCAACTGTCCTTTCTCCATCTAACCTAACCAAATTAACCCATGTGTCACCTAACCCTGCTGGATCATCTACAGTCCTAATCTGTTTCCATAAATCAGCAGGTAAGAGCACAGGAAACAACAAATCTATATCACCGAAAGTGAAGACTGACGAATGCAAGACAGATTCTATTTCTTTATAAAAACCCTGTTAGATTTTTCCTAATGTCTGGAATCGACTGTCTAATAGTATTCACTTCCTGTCTTGAGAACGGGACGTGAACAAACTTTGATACATACTGAGCTGCAATATCATAGGCTGCTGCACCCATTGCAACATTAGCTGGAATCTAAACTTTAGGAATGAATGTCGGAGGAACCTCTCTCATGGGTAACTGAGAAGTAGGCAACTCTGAAAGTTTACTAAGCAACAGAGACAAATCGAGCAATAAAGTGGTGGTAGCAGTATCAGACGTAAAAGCTCTCTTATAAATATTCAATAATTCTGCGGGACAACAAATCGTTTTCTTTATACATTCATGGTGCAGGTATTATACCATTACCTGTAACACTTTCCCCTGCATTTCTGGAGTATACTGACTATACGTATCATATACTTCTATGAGCGATATCGACATATCTGAAATCCATCTAAGCACATCCCTCGTGCAAATTTGCATTTCTTGACTCGTTGACTTACAAAGAGGAAGGAACCGTTTCTGCACGTAAAAAGCGTCCAAACTATCACCATCTACTTTATGATTCTGTAACCCTTCTAAGTCCTTTTTAAACTCAAAAACCCTCTTGACATGCTCATGTACTTTCTCCGCAGAATCCCTTGAATAAGCTAGAACATTCAAATCCCTCAACTCTTTTGGGACATCTGTGTCCGTCAATCTATTTCACATTACAGCCAAATGTATCCCCATCCCCTCAATAAAGACATTCTGATCGGGAATACTTTCTAGATTAGAGAGTGTAGGTAAGACAGTAGATTGTTCACCTTTCTCTATACATTGCTTAGCCCATGCATTCAAATCTCTCCTCTTCTCTTTGGAAACTGTGTTCTGTGTTACAACTTTCGATTCAACACTCACCCCTTTATCAGCTACAAGCGGAGCAAAACCGCTTGGAAAAGAGAGAATAGACAAATCCTGTATAACAGGTAGTGGAGACACTACTACTGGCAACAAAGACGGATCTACTGGAACAATAACAGTCGGTAAAGGTGGAGGTACAGTCGGAGGAACAACAACAGGAAGTGGAGCAATAACTGGTGGTGGAGGAGCAACAGGAAGAACAGGAATTGCTACGGGAGGAGGAACGACAGCAGGAAGAGGTAAGACAGCAGGAATAGGTACATAAGGAGGTGGTGCTGTGGCACCAGGCCTACGTTCATTTAAGAGTTTATCAATTAGTTCATCTGAGGCATGAAAATCTTTAGACAGATATATTTTCTGTATACCAAGTTGAAAAGCCTTATCCATGTTTCTAACAGACTCTGACTGTTTTTGTTGATCATACAATAATGCCTTTTCTGAGTTTGACATGTGACGACGTGCATGCTTCTCTTTACTCTTAAGTTGCTGCATAGCTTCCTTTTTCCAATTTTGTATTACATCAAATGCTGCAGGTCTAGCTTTTTTCTTTAACAATATGGATTCTAAATACTCTATTCGGGCAATCTCAAAACTACCATTGATTGGCCACTGACGTACGGAAGCATGTCTAGTTTGTCTGTGCCAAATATCATTGAATACTATACTACCAATGCCGTACTTACAGTACATAGTACATGCTGGCTAACCCATCTGTGGTGCCGGATAGCCAAACTCCAAAGATTGTCTGTCTCTGCAGAATAACGCCCTGAAACAGGCAGACAATTTCCCAGGCATGTCAGATTACTGGTGTTACCTGGCACCGATTGTGCTCGCGAGTACAATACTACAACCAAAAATCCGAATACTTAGGAATCGGGGCACGACTCACCTGATTCAAAGACAAAGGGAGGTCTGACCGGATTACAAAAGACAATGAAGGATCCTCGTGGTTGGTATTTTCGGCAAAACTGCCCGCCTCGATATATGGACCCTCGTCAAGATCCCGTTTCAGACCGTGTGCTCACCGTCCAGGGATCGGATTGTGCAGTACTGTTGAGGTGTCGCGTCTCATCCAAGAAGGGGCCCCCTTTTCTCACTGTCCGATCCCGGTCCGATAGCCTTGTCAACTCTTGAACAAGGTGGCATCAACCTTGAGGGTCCCTATTCGGGCGCCATCTGAAAGAACAAAGAAATATCGAGGCTGAGTACCACAAAGGAAATACACCAATCATAGGCTAAAAAGATTCACAGATCTTTTTATTACTGTACAGTTTACAAAGCAAGACAGATAGCTATCTGGCTCCTAACACCTCGCAGTGTGTACCAGCCGACAAGGAGAGGAGAGAGAGAGATAAACATCTAAACATTTGTGATTTTATACAATTTGTGTAATATTGTCCAGCCTCTCTTCACGTTATTAATTCGTGGTCTAGAGTTCGTGCCCAGTTCACATACAGATTATGCAATATTATGCAAAGGATTACATAGGTTTGCATTTCCATGGAGCCACAATGGTGATATATGTTCTCGGATCCCGCGGTAAGCCCTATACTAAGTTCCTTTTCAATGCAGTTCAGCCATTGCATACGCTCGAAGTTTGTTCTTCATTGTCCCAATGTTTATACTAGGATGAATCTTGTGAGCGCAGACAACACTTGAATAACAGTTCATATGAAGCACAAGGTCTCATTGCTGTCTAAACAGTTGGCTCTCGGACAACCTAAACATTAACAGAACTCAAAGGTCGGAAGGCTTGGTTGCAAGTAGAAAACATAGTCCACCATTTTAGAACGAAGAACACACGAGTAGAAATCGAAATGGTGGATGAATCTTAAAATGGCGGTGGAGTTAACCCAAAAATCTAAACTTTGCAGCGCGGTTTTCCATTTAGGGCGAATAGGCTTAGGCCAATATAAATATATAGAATGCACTATATAATTACCGTTTTACACCTTCCAGCAGGAGCGATTTGAGGTGGGCTCTGGACTATGGCAACTGCATCGATGGTTCTTGCTGTGCCGCTCTTCTCCCGTCGAGCTTTGGGGACATAACCCGGTGCACGACCTGCTCCTGGCCCTTTGGCCGCAAGGATTGGCAGGGTCACAGTGGTGGCTTCCTGCAAAAGCCACTGCAGCGCCTGGTCCTGCTGAGCTCCACTTCTCCTCCCAGGCCTCTGACCCAGGCACGAGTGTCCAGTATTGTAGCGGCATGGTCTTCTCTTCTACCCCTAGGCCTCTCCACCAGGCAGGAGCTGCTTTAGACAGTGCACCTCTCCCCCCGACGGGAGTGCTGAAAGTCCCTGTGGTGGCATAAGCCACCTGTTCTTCTCTTACCAGGTAGGAGTGCTACTCCAATATAGTGGCATGGGCCACTAGTCTCCCCAAGGCAGGAGTTTCACCTACCGCGGCAGCGTGGGCAGGATTAGGTCACATTGAACTTCCCCATGCAGGAGTGATGCTTTGTTTTCTTCATGGCCCCAGTCCAGGCCAGGCCTGCACTCCCTCCCCCTGGCAGGAGACAGGCATGTGACCTGTGCGTGCGGCTTCTCTCAGTGCTCTGCACTCCCCCAGGTAGAACCACCTGTTGCTCCCTTCCAAAGGCAGGGGAATTTTAGAATTCTGTTTTCTTTTCCACACTGCAGAGGCTGCATTGCTCTCCCCGAGGCAGGAGCACTGAGCAGTCATTGCGGTGGGCCTCGCCCCTCTTCCCCCCCCCCTTGCCCCCAGGTGGGAACAACATACTTTTTTTTCTGCACTGCTCGCTCTCTCCTAGGTGGGAGATGCAAGTACTCACTGAGGCGGACCTCACCGCTTTCTTCCTGCAGGCGGACAGCTAGCCCTCTCTGGCTGTGCGGATTGCACCATGGGCCACCTCTTCACTCCTCCAGGCAGGAGCTTCATCATATGCTGCGGCTTTCACATCCCGCTCCTCTCATCAGGGCGGGAGCATTCTTTTTTTTCTTGTCCCACTGTGGCGTGCCAGGCCGCGTGGGACCGCCCCACCACAGGCAGGCCCGAGCTGCACTAGCTGGCAGCAATGAAGGGTCCGTGGACCCACTCATTGCCAAATGTTATGGGGGACTGGCACCTCTGGCCCCCACCATCATGGTGGTGCGCCTCCTAGTGGGGCGGCCTGATGGGCCACGCATCCGCGCTGTGCAGCAAAGCAAGGAAACACACAGACACTGGCTTCTGTGCTCAACTGCCGAACGGGAGACCACACAGCTCTTTTTTTAGAGCGGGCCATGTGTGAAGACACGTGGCCCCAACATGTGACATTGGAATGAGCCACAGTGGTCGTGCTGATCTCACAACAGGGTTAAGACATTATACTTTAACAACACCAATTTTAGTGATCCGTGGGATTTGAAAATGAGCATGGTAATGCCTTCCGGGTACAGATCCGTAACTTCAATGGACTTTTATCCAATTCCTCCTGTAAAATGTGTTTGAAATTTACCGATTTCAAGCCAACTCAGGGAATATATTTACACCCCACCACTTTAAAACTCATCTGCCGCCATTGGGATGGGGACGGCTTGCTGCAAGAATGGGAGGAAACTATTAGTTTGTTCATTCTATTTCAAGGACCACAGTATGGAAAGTATAAAAGCACGGTTTAAAAAGGGATTGGCTAATCTAATATGTATGCAATTAAATAAACCCATCAGAAAATCCAATCTGAATCACTTTGGTGAATCTAAAAAAGGAAAAAGACTTTATCCCATTACAACATCCTGAGTTCTGCTTTGTCTTTAATAACCCCTGCAATCTGTACAAAAATAGTCCATCTGTTCATTCTGGCAAATCTCAAAACCAGAAGAATCAATAGCTCCCCATCGTAGACCTCTTTGTATCCTTGCAATGGCAAGAAACAAAAAGGTTCCCATTTTCCCTCTTTTCCGTTATTAGTCATAATTGGAAATGCTGCCCTCGCACGTTCTATTCTCTTCCAATAATAGATTCCAGAAATAAAAATACTTTTAAACAAAAGGTGCGGCAGTGCTATTGCACCCAATTTAAGCCACTTCACCAATCAGACTGTTGATAACACAGGCTTTGTTGACTGTTGAAAGCCCACTATCAGAGAAGCTTAAAAGCTGTGCGCACTGCATCGCCACCTCTGATCTTCGCTCCCATGCAACCATAAATCCAATTAACAATCGCGAGGGACCGACGTGGGCGCTAAAGCATTTTTTGTTTTAAATATATAAAAACACAAAACATGCCTGCTGTCTTCTCTCCTCTAATTCCAAGGCGTTCATTGGCAATTCCTTTTCAGTGTTTATCAAAGGTTGGTAATAGACACTGAAAACAGACTACTTGAATCTGGATGCAGCAAGGTGTATTATGTAATTTGGGACATATGTCATAGCTCCCAACCTTTTGTGTCACCAAGACGGGTGAAAACACCCAATTTGTTTTTGGCGGGTGAGAGCCCATAGGAGTGAAAGGGCATATAAGGGACTTGGAGGGTGATTCAGCGGCTTGCAAGGCGGGTGACACCAGCCAAAAGCGGGTGAGTTGAGAGCTATAAAATGTAGTGTATATATCTTGGAGTCTACCAAGACTGTGAAACTGGCATTGACAAATTTGGCGCATACTGGGATTTTGAAAAGCGAGAATGTATTTTAATTGCCAAACTCGGCATGCATCGATGTAGAGTAAATTGGAATATATTGTTTTTGTTCAAATTGAATGTTTACAAGGAATTTGCAACCTTTGAAAAGGCTGGCATTGCCTAACTGTAAAACTACTGTGATTGTGCACGCTAGGGATATACTGGCCAGTGACGCGGTTACTTAAACTGGTAATATATTGTGAATGTGCAAATTGGTATTGCCAAACGGAGAATTCACTTGCATTGTGCAGAGTGTAAATATACTTGAGTCTTGCAAACTTGTGATTCTGAAAACCTGATTTGAAAATGTTGAAATACTGGAAATGTACAAACTGGAAATATATGCGGATTGTGCAAAATAAGAATATACAGGGATGGAATGTGCAAAGTGGAGTATGCAGCAGCTGCCAAAAGGAGACTATACTTAGATTGTGAAGCTGGTTGATTACTGGAAAAGTGAAATTAGTAATATCCTATGATTGTGCAAACTATGAGTGCACATGGGTTGTCAAAGTGAACGTATTCTGAGGTTGTGCATACTAGTTCTATCCCCCGACGTTTAACTGTGAGTATGCTGGCAATTTGTAATCTGGGTGTATACTCAGAATGTTGCAGGGATCATATGCTTTGATTGTCTAATCAGAGTACACTGGGCAGAGTACATGATATGGTAGTTTATTTATGTAGCGCCTATACACAATGTGTTTCAAAGTGCTTCAAGGCAAGGGAGGGAACAAGGGAAATAACAATGACCTTCTACAGGCCATGAACAGTAAGGATGTGAAATTAACTATCGTACTAGGCCTGACAACATTTCAGATAGTGCAAGAGCTAAAACAAAGATAAGGAAGGGAGGGGGAGAGTGGGAAGGAAATGGAAACAGACAGGCGACTACCGTACTAGGCCTGTCAACATTTCTGGTAGAGCCGGAGAAAACAAAAGGTGAGGGGGAGGGGTGCAGAAAGGGAGGGGAGGAACAAAACAAGCAACTATTGTACTAGGCCTGACGACATTTCAGATATGCTGGAGGGGGAATGGAACAAATAAGGGGAGGGGAGAGGAGAGAGACGAGGTTGCTATCATATTAGGTCCAGGGCCAATTCTGATAGAGTAAGTGCATAGAAGAAAGTAAGGGCAGGAGGGGAGGAGATAGGAAAAGGGAGAAAGGGAGAGGAGGGAGAGGAGGAGAGAACAGAGATTAAGCAGTGAAAAAGTAAGAGTGGAGAAGCAAGAGGGGATTGCGGATACAATTGCAGAAGTCAGTATTAACATATAGTGTTGCAATCATGGGTACAAGATGAAGAAGGGAACAGCATGATTCAGGGCCACCATGAGAAAGGGTGACACACTGTGAATCAATAAAGTCCATAAAAGTAAAATCCAGGATTGGCCACAAGACGGTGATGGTGAAACCAGAATGTATCAGGACAGACTCCTGCAGAAGTAGGCTGGAGGGTGCAGGGGGAGCAGGGTAGAAGAATCAAGCAAAACAGGCAACACCTGTGTGCAAGAAGGGGGCAAACTAGGGTATACTCGAATTTTGTAAAAGTGCACTGGGACTATACAGGAAATACTAAACACGGACTACACTAGGTTCGTAAAAACTGGGATTATATTCAGAATGGCAACCTCAGAGCCTATTGCTATTGTGCAGACTGGCACGGCACTAGGATTGCCAAACTGAGAGTGCCCTGTATTTATCATAGTCGGCCTGTACTGGGACTATTTAGACTGGGATCATGCTGGGACTGTCAAACTGGGAGTAAACTAGGATACAATCATCCATGGAGCTAGAGCAGTATGCTTCCTGAACTCTTGCACTCGCTCTCCGGAAGCTACAGTTGCCAACGTTTCACCATTTTTATTGAGATACAAAAGTTCCATTCAAGAATTGCAGTTCCATTATATTGCCCATATTGCGCGGCATGTTTCGGTGGCAATGCCTCCTTCATCAAGGGCTTAAATAATGCTAAAGGAATGATGCTGAGAAAATGTACACCAAAAAACAACACTAACCATACTTTGAGGATCAAAAACAATACCCTAAACCAGCCTGAGCAAGGCCAGCAGAGGGGATATGTATACGTAAATGGGCTTGCCTTGCCCAGCATGAGTGAAGCCAGAAGCTCTACATGCCACTCCAGGCCCCAACATGGTGTGCATTGTGATGCTACTGGCCGGCAGGCACCAAAGCCAGCTCAGAGATGTCAATTCTCCAGTGTTTCCGACCTCCCAGTCCACCAGTGGACAGGTTACTTCCAAAGTATACTCAAATGTTTCTCCAATGATCAAGGGGGCTATAATTTCAGAGCATTGCTCAAATATTTCAAGGTGCTGCTAATGATACAATGCTCAGTTTGCCAACCTACCAGGGGCGAGGCTCACACACACTGTAGAATAGCTCAATGTTCCACTCTGAAAGATTGGCCGATACCATTCCAGTTTCAAATTGCCCAAGCCCACTTAATCACATATTGTTAATGTCATGCCAGTTTCAACAGGGCTTAAGTCACCTAAGTTAGGCCAGTGGTGGCCCACCACTTTGGGCGGGGGCGGTGGGTGGCTTCTGAGTGACAGGCTGCCAACTCGCCTGAGTGACAGATAGCACTGTCCTCCGACTCCATTATTTTCACAGGGGCCGGTGCTGGATGCCTGTCTGCAGGGGTGGATACACAATTCTTTTTTTCGTTTTGTTTGTTGCACAGCCTTTGAACTCCACAAGAAACGAACCAGTGAATAATAGGAGCAGGTGGCGCATCGGAAGACTGACTTCGCCGGCTCTCATTATTCTGCCAACAGTGTAGACAGGCTGACGGGGGAGGAGCCTCCCCTGTCAGTTAGAGTGTTCACGTTGTGTAACGTGAACTCGCTGACTGACAGGAGAGATATGCTCTCCTGTCAGGCAGTGTAGCTGCATCCACAGAGGAGGAGAGGGCAGCACCGGGCAGCATTTGAAAGTCTTCCCTAAGCTTGCTTGGCTGTGGCACCCTATTAAAGAGACAAGCTCCATGTTTCACGGCTGGAGCGGAAAACATTTTACTTAAATAGGGGCCATTACCACACCAGCACAGGGCAGCCTTCGAAAGGCTTCCCTGATCTGGTGTGGCGGGGTGCCTTATTTAAGTAAAAAGCTCCCCACTCTTGTGTAGTCAAGGGGAGCTTTTCACTGAAATAGGGCACTATACTCAGGGCTTCCCTTTTTCCTTGGGCAGGGGAGGCGGGCCGAGGGTTGTGGCCAAACCTTGCATTTTGCATAGAAGCAAAAAGCATTAATGTTCCCAAAATGCTGTTTGCTTTTATGCAAAGTTCATGTTTAACATTTTAAATTGTGGGCATTCCTATTAAAAATTCCCACCATTTTAAATTTGAAACACTTCTGTGATAGTCATTCAACAATTAATCATTTTGAGTGAGTAATGGAAGTTGGACTTTCGTTGCTCACAATACTCACCCTAAGAAAAAGATTGCTGTAAATTGCAAAGGAAATTGTTTGAACAGTATGTGAGGTTGGTTGTTTCTGCATTCAGTCTCGTGCCACGTCGTTGGAATCTGATCTTGGAGTTTCCTTGGTCAGTCCTGGTCCTCAGGACAGAACAGCTTCCCGTGCAGGTGCTGGTGCTGGCACAGTGGTTGAGCTATCCTCATATTTTATTTGAGAGGTGGATCAGATGGATGACAGTTTTGAAGGCTTATCATTAGAGAGTATTGTAATCATCTTGGTGGGCTTTTGTCCTCTGCCAGTGTATGTTTGTTAATGGATGTTAAAATGTAAATAGTCTGCTTTCACAGGTGAGAAATCTGCATCATCTTGGTAGCACCCTTTTCCCGTTGGAACCCAGGGCTTAGCACTCGGACATCAAGGCAGAGTGCTGCCTTCTTCCAGCAACCTCCTCAAAGTGGGGCGCTTAAGCCTTCCCAAAGCAGGGGCTGGCTCAACCATATTTAAATGAAAAAGTAAAAAGCTTCCATCTCCCATACTGGCACTGGCTGCACACCAAATTTTGTTTCCCCCGGGGCACTGCAGATGCTAATGTCATCCCTGCTTACATTGAATGTAGGCCAGTATATCCATGTAATAACACTTGTCTTTGCTTTACACTTGATGCACAGACAGTTACTGTGCATCAAGGGTAAAGCAAACACGGCAAGTGTTATTACCCATAGATGTCAACTTTTTACATTGGTCTCGAAGGACACTTATACGTTGCTCACACTCCCAAGATATTCACTCCATAAATTTGCATAATTTGTATAGCTCTGCCCACCTGACTAAAATGACAAAAGGAATTGTGGACCTAAAACATTGAGGATATTTCCAATAAAAGTAGAAACAAGCGCAGTTCCCTTTTATTTACATTTTTGTAATAGTGTTTAATAGCATAAGAAGTGTATTTGTCCCAATGGAGGTGAAATTAGATGCGATTTGTGATTAGTTTGAAAGACAAGCATATCATCGTATTTGCATCACTCAGCTAAAGTGTGCAATGCATTGTACCTTTCAGTTACCCTTTAATAGGTATATTAGAAGTAACGGGATTGCACTGCAGTGCTGTGTGATCTTGGGTAAAACTGTTTTGGGAATGTGTTCTTGCTAGCAGTAACTTTCTTGACAAATTGAAACATTAGTAATGAATATATGCAGTGATGAAGCAAACACAATTATCTGGACTTTCAATCAACCCAATTGTATACACTTGCATAACAGTGCATAATTTACTCTCAGAATGTAGCCTTTTTCTCAACGCAGACTCACCAATAACGTGTGCTTGATGCCAAAGCCCATACATTTCTGTGCTATGAAATCTACCCGCTTCAGAAGTTCACAGGAGGTCAAAGCTCTGTCACTGGCAGAAGCAGACCTCAGTAAATCCATTGTATAGAGATGAAAGGCTTGCTTTGCAATAAAAAAGGGGCACCACATTAGTGCGTGTTGACTGTTTTTCTCAGTCTGCCCCGCTTGCAAGATTTCTGACATGTTTGCGGCCTCAAGGGTTTGTTGTTTTTTTGAGGGTCAAACCTGTGAGTCAGGGGTCAATTGACAGCTCTGGTCATTACCCGGCTAGACTGTCCTACATTGAATGTAGGGCAGTCTATCCACGTACTAACATTTGACTTTGCTTTACCATTGATGCACAGTTACTGTGTATCTTAACTGTGCATCAAGGGTAAAGCAAACATGAGCAGTATTGTCACTGGCCTACATCCAATGTAGGTCAGTCTAGCTAGCTGGATATACTTTCTTTCTGTGTCATGGCATTCTTTTATTGGCTGGGAGTCCTTATATGGTAATACTAACATATATTGGTGCAGCATGCATGGACATTTATTGGCACAGCCAACTTTAAATATTTTGTATACTAGCATAGGTTATGGGCAAAGGCATGATACCACATGCCTTGGAAAATGGTCCTGGGCACTGTTGGTAACTTGCATCTATAGGGTTTTTCATGTGCTACCATACAACAAGTGATTGCAAACTGTGTGCTTTTTATCCAATTTTTCACAGAAAGTTCGTTAAAATGCACCATTTCAACCCATTATTTTAACCCATATTAGACACGTACATTTACACCCCACCAGTTCAAATATTCTCCAGCCACCACTGAGTTACATACATTGCCATGCTGGAGATGCATGTGGGCTTCGCATGGGAGAATGCCACAGGGAAAGGTATTTATGTATAATTCAGATTTGGGTTTTGGCACTGCATGCCACCTTTAGACCCGCACTGGATTACAATCCACTCTGACAACAGCTTCTCTTCATTGCTTTTAAATCACATCCACTCCCCATGCTGTTGGCACATCCACAATTAAATGATAAATCAAAGAAACAATTCTTACTTGATGGTATGTGCAGGAGCGTCCTCAAGGGATTGGGACTGCAGATTACATGACCAGTGTCTGGGTTTGAGGCAATGACGTGGTGACCAGATTTTCAAAATAAAAAAGGGACAACCCATTAACATAAAATGTGCTGCACTAAAGGGGGGAGCGTAATCGCATACATTCCCCTGGCTACACAACGTACTGATTTATTTGTGAGCCTCAGAGTACATGACACAAAGAGGCTTTTATATGATTGACATTCTCTCTGAAGCTGTTTTCACAGCAGTCTCTTTGTTGCACAACCAGTTACTTCATATGGTAGCTAACTGGAAGTTTGCTGGTCCAACGCCATCAAGGGTAGTAAGTGTGCAATAACATCACTTAACTTTTATAACAATTATCAGTCTATTAATTTCATTGTTTGATAAACAAGATTTTCAATCTACCTCTGAGGCACTGTCACCGTCGCCTGCGTTCTCTGTGACTGCACAGCCACTTTAGATGCACGGGGCGCCTAGACATTAATATTTTCGTGCACTGGGAGCTAAATTCCCATGTGCATGCCCACAGGGCAGGCTCCCGACACTCTCATCAAAACCTGGATGGGTGTGGGGTGTAAAAGTAAAAAACTCCCAGGATGCTGGGTAGAGGTCTAAAAACCGGGAGATCTGGAAAGCCCTAGGGCCTATACAATGAAGGACTTCAGCGTTCAGACAGTCCAAGTCCAGAGACTTGCTTGCAAGAAAGAAAGTATCATGGTAATCTAGAGTGCACCAAGCATGCTCCCACACACTTAGCATCAGCTAGGGGGCAGCAGAGGCTGTTTATTTTCACAGCACTCCCTGCATATATTAGTTCCTTCTTCATGCTTTGGGCAGACTTCAGTGGTGGTCCCTCCCAGGTGTCTTAGAAGGACAGATGGGTCTTGAGGAGTATTGCAATGAAAGACATCAGGTTAGAATGAGTCTTATGCAGTGCAGGAAATGGATCACCCTTGCCCGTCTCATGGAGGGTGGTTGAAGGCTTGTGGGCGGGACTGAGAGGTGGAGCCCCATTCCAGTTGAGCAGCACTGCATCTCTTCAAGAAACCCAGCACTGGCGATGTGCATGAAAGCTAACAATTGTTTGGGAACCTAAGAATAACCACACGATCTTATATTTGAAATATGTCTTTGATAGTGATTCAGCAAGCAGCCCTTCTGAGCAAGTAATGTAAGTTGGGCTCTCTGCTCTTTTCATTTGTCCCAAAACTCAACCCTAACAGAAAAATGTCTGTAAATTGCAAGACATATATACCTCTTTGGGAAGCTTAATTTAAGGGATGTGCAGCTCGAGCGGTTTCAGCACAGCGATCATGCATCTCAATTAGTCTCACAAGTATTCTGAAGTGCTGCCTGTGGCTCCGAGCTCTCGAACCAGAGCCTGGGGACAGCTGGCCAAGCCCTGCCTGGGGGGATTTAGGTCTCATGATAGACGGTGCTCTGGCAAGACAAACTTTGCTGGAGTGCAGCTCTGCCTTGTTCTGGCTCTTTTCCTACCCATGTCTTTTCTCTTCTTGGAGGCTGGTCCACAAGACCTGTGAAATTGGATTGAATTGCCTGTGCCCCTGGGTCTTGTATGCTGCTTTTGGGATTAGCAGGTGGTTGCCCTGTTCAGAAGAGTCAGGATCTTTTGAGCCAGTTTAGCAATAGCTTTTTCTTGTCGCTCACCTTCGAGCTAATCCCTGCAAGAGTAGGACAGCGCCTGCCATGGATAAGATCACTGGCGGCCCTTGGGTATGTGGATGGATTGCCCTTCAGTTATTGACACGGTGGCACTCTATTGATTTGCATATGCAAATTATGCCGTGTACACCGCCGGCTTACACCATCATTTTACATGCTTCACATAGGTGAGCAGAGCACAGCCGTATTTATCCATACTCTGAAGTTGCATGGCCTGATGGTCATTACAGATATCTTTTTCATCTGTTAGGCCTGCTAGGAGGTAAGCCGCATCACTCAACCTCGCTGCCAGACTTTCCCGTAGAAATATGTTATAGTAGCCGTTAGCCCTGGAGCTTAACTTTGCCTTCTTAGTGCCTTTCAGCTCATTACATAATAAACCCTAAACAAGTTGGCTGGCCGGGGCTTAAAAAACCAACAATATAATTCAAATAAATAAAATACAGGTGAGCTTAACATCCAGAACATTGCTAAATGCATACGGATGCGTATACTCATGAGAGGATGTGTATGTTTTCTGTGCATTTATCTCTTTTGAGCAAAAGCCATGACGCAGTACGAATCCTCCTAGCTTGGTACACAAGATAACGAATGCAGTTTTCCTTACTAAAAATGGCAATCGTCACAGGTTCTGGCAGGGACGTCATTTCACCAAAATGCCAAGGGTAGCGGAAGTGACATCAAATGACCCTTGACCTCTGATGACATCACAGGAAGTGATGTCATTTGACCCCACCCTGAAGTGACATCACGAGAAGCGATGGAACACGACCTTTCACCCCTTGACAAAACAGGAAGTGGCATCACATAGCATTGTTCCTAAGTCAACTACAAAAAATATGGTTACGATATCACCGTAATGTGATATACATTTCATACAAGAATGGATCACCATATGTATCGTTAATATCAGTGTGTATAGGCCCATATTACCAAATTACTTTGAATGCAAGCAGATGCCCAAGGCCAAATGATAATGATGTGTTATTACATAGCACTTACTTACCCTTACACTTTATATAGAACAAATATACATGCAATATCACCCAACCTGTGTTCGTACTCATTTAGCAACCTCAGAAGGCTGAGTTGGCCTTGGTGGGGTTCGAACCTGCAACCTGCCGATCACACACACATCGCTGCAGCAAGCGATCAACCCGCTGAGCTATCTTACCGGCTAAGCTATTTTACCGGCTATAGAAAAATTATTGCTCATGTCTGAATGTTCTCAACGTTAAATTACACTGTGTAGTGAATACCATTAAACTGGTAAAGAACAGGCCAGTTCATCTGCAGGTCTGGTGCAAAGTTGTCAAACCTGCGTGGATCTACTTTTCAGGATTCAGAGGTTAGCCTCATATGGCATCCCGTACTCTGGGCACTCGTTATCTCATACATGCAAACAAACATTCTGAAAAGCATGCAATGGAGATAGGAAAGATAGACACATTACAACATGGCATTCATTGTGACACAATGAAATCAAGGGCCACTTTAAGTGCTATGGTCAAACATTTCTACACTGTACATAAGCTGTTAGGCAGAAGGATTTTGTCAAGTGACCTAGGATACAGAGATTGAATGACATGTGATGATCTTGAGAAAGCCAGCCACTCCAGAAAAAAAGAGCCATATGGTGCTGGCCCCAGCACAGGACCTTCCATTTGAAAAAAAAGTGTTTTTTCTTCTTTTTTTAGGGGTAGCAAGGGAGCCCTCAGAGGTTGCAGGTGTGACCCCTAAATGACGTCCCTGGCTTCTGGCCATTTTTTTGGCATTAGTGCTAAATGCCGTAAGTAATTGTCTGGCCTACTGGAAAAGCAATTTAAATGTTTTGTTACGGAATATGCACTGAGCCAGTGCATACCTGCCTTGCATTTTAGTCTTCTAGCAAACTCCCAGGTGGTGGCTTGGACTATACTTAAGTACCTTTGTAGGGCACTAAAGCACAGAGCCTTTTTATTTGCATTGTTTTAATCATTTAATTTAATTAATTCTAAATGATTGTATGATTCTGTTTTTAGTAAGATAATTTTATTAATGTTGATTCTACCAATGTTTTTTTAATACCACATTTTATTGTTTTTTTTGGAAACACAAAACATACAGCCCCACACAGTGGGGTAAACAAAACTTCCCATACCTGCCCACCAACAACTCCCCGCTGTGGCCCCTTACCAACGAGCTGCAAAACATGCCACAACATTTTGTCCCTTTCGCAATACACCCTCCAGTCCATCTGCAAGTCTCTGGATAGCGTAACGGTACAATATTATAAATTACTTTTAGTGCGCCTCTTCCCAACTTTGCCATATTTATAGACTCTCTTTTCCATCGCGATGCAGATATCCACGTCCGTGATCCATTGTTCAAGGCTCGGTGGCCTCTCGGAGCCCCAAAGTTGCGCCATGTTCCTTTTATGTATCGCAGTGGTGGTAGATAAGAGCGCTCTCTCATACCTCGTTAGATCAGTGTCTCCTTCTATCCCCAGCAATAATTGCTTTGGATTTGCTAGTATCCTCTTGCCCATTACCCTTGACAGTTCTCCACAGCACTGTTGCCAGTATTGTTGAATGAATGCACAGTGCCACAGGATATGATAATAGGAGCCTTCCTCCCTTTTACATCGCAAACAGTATGGATTTGTAGCATTTCCCCACTTGAACAGTGCCAACCTTGGGTAATAAATCCTATTTAGTATCTTCAATTGAATTAATCTAAGTCTGGAGGAGATAGTTGATTCTCTGGGGTACATCAGCGCAGTCACCCATTCCTCTGGGAGTATATCACTACCTCCCTCTCCCACTTGGCTTTCAGGCTCGACAGCTGTTTCGTAGCAAAGGAGTTAATAGCACTGTACATAGTCGATGTGACTTTCTGTTTAAGCAGTTCTGGGAATACATTACGTTCTAGTGGAGAATAATCAGGGATGTCACTCAGTTAAGGGAGATGGACCTGCAACGCATGTTTGAGCTGGATATAGTGGTATTGTTCGTTGGGAGGGAGTGGAAAGGTGTCAGCTAGATCTGCAAATGCTATTATTACATTTTCTTTCATCACATCGCCAATTTTCGTAATACCTAGTTGGGCCCATGCTTGCCATTTAGGGAGTTTGTTCACCTCCGGGAGATGTCTGTTGTTCGACAGTGGTTGTGCTAGAGTTAGTTTTTTATCCCAACCTAGGTATTTATGTGTATCTGCCCAGACTAGGGTTATATGCGACAACATGGATGGGTCAGCGGGTTGCTCTTTTTTCCGGTAGAGGAAGCTCATGATGGGTCTTTCTTGTGCGTCGGTGTCTAGTATTATGTTATGCGGTAGAGTGGTATCCCCATGCAGTTTGTCATTCACTATTGCCATTTGACTGGCCCAGTAATATGTCTGTAGCCGGGGGAGTCCAATTCCGCCCTCCCATATGGATCTTTGTAGGGTAGTAAGTGCCATTCGTGGGTGCCCCCCTTTCCACAACAACTTCCTAAGTGTTTGATCTATCTTATGGAACTCACTGGGTGCTATTGATAGTGGTGCATTTTGTAGCACGTAGAGAAAACGGGGGAGGGCCATAATTTTGGAGAGTGCCACGCGTCCCAGTAATTTGAGTGGTAGGGACATCCAGTGGCGAACATCATCATTGAACCTGGTCGCCACTGGATGTAAGTTTTTCCCCACATAGTCCGTTAGCTTGTGTGTGATTTGTATACTGAGGTATCTGAATTGTTCCCTTTCAATACAGTAGGGGCACACATCTGGTATCGCAATGTCTATATGCTTTAGCGGGAATAGTATGGACTTTGACCAGTTGACGCGGAGTCCGCTGAACGCGCCATATCTCTCTAGTAAATGCGACACAACGGGGCAGGAAACTCGCGGGTCCGCCAGCTAAATTAACAGATCATCCGCGTATAAAGACACTCTGTCTTTCCAGATGTCCGCCCACCTGAAGCCTCTCCCTGTTTGCGTGGATCTTAACAGGATTGCAAAAGGTTCGATTGCTAACACAAAAATCAAAGCTGGCAGTGGGCAGCCTTGTCGTGTGCCCCTACCTAGCCGGAAGGGTTCGGCAGTATACCCATTCACTCTTGTTACTGCTACTGGAAGGTGGTATAGTAGTTTAACCCAACTCATGAAGTAAGGGCCTATGCCCATTCGTCGCATAATTTCCCAAATTGCCTCCCAGTGCACAGAGTCGAAAGCCTTCTCGAAATCTATGGACAGTAGGGCTAGGGGGTTTGGTAGCTTAGGTGTTTTTTCTAGTGCTGTTTGTAATCTATATATATTTTGCCTGGTGGATCTTTGTTGCATAAATCCGCATTGGTCCGGGTGCACTAGTGTGTGTACGACGCACTGCAGCCGATTGGCCAGTACTTTCGCCACTATTTTGGCTTTGCAGTTTATAAGAGAGATGGGTCTATAGGAACTGCACTTGTCAGATGGCTTACCTGCTTTGGGCAAGACTATTATTGTAGCTTTTCTGAGGTCTGGGGGTGGGCAACCCTGCGAGCGCGAGTGTTGAAAGAGACGCAGTAGTTGTGGAGAGATTATGTTTGCACCTATTTTCTTCCATATTTCGACAGGAAAACCGTTCGGGCCTGCGGTCTTCCCTGACTGAAGTTCTGACATTGCACAGGTTACTTCTTCCTCTGTGATTTCTTGTTCTAGTAGGACTGCCTGTTGCTCGTCTAGGGTAGGAAGGGTAATTTCTTCTAATATATCGGTCAGTGGCAGTGCAAGTGGTGCACTGTACAGTTCAGCGTAATATTTAGCAAATCCCTCCGTTATGTCCTGGTCTGTTACTAGCGGGTCTGGCTCTTCTGTCGTTAGTTTCCTAACTTGAGTGAGGCCTAAGTCCCTGCGCTCCAACCATGCCAGGATTTTCCCCGCCTTGTCCCCAGTTTCATATATTTTCGCTCGCATTGCTGCATGCGCTTGTTTTGCATTGTCTAAGGCTATGTGCTGTAGCTGTTTCTGTGCTAACTACAGTGCACGTTGTGTCTCGGGTAGGTCATGGACCAGGTGAGCAGATTCTGCATTCCGTACCTTGGCTTCAGCTGCACGTATCACTTCAAGGTGTTTTTTCTTGTGGGCTGTAGTCCAGGCTATGATTTCACCCCTCAACACTGCTTTTAGTGCCTCCCATAGCGTTGTTGGGCTGTCCACAGAGTCAGTATTTATTTCAAAGTATGTTTTGGTAACTTTTTGTATGTGTTTCACCAGTTCGGGAAACCCCAGGTAGTAATCATTCAGTCTCCAACTGGGTGGGGGGAGTGGTCTGCTGGTCTTAATCGTTAACATGAGTGCGGAATGATCTGAAATACCTCTGGGGAGCAGTTGTGTGTCACATGCCTCATGTATGTTACACATTGGTAAGAAGAAGTAATCCAACCTGGATAACGAGGCATGTGCGCCGGAGTGGTACGAATATTCTCTTGTATTGGGATATAGGGATCTCCATGCATCATGCAACCCCAGTGCATTGGTAAATGTGGCGAGTTTAGTGCATATATTTGGGTTTCTGGATCGTACATGTGTCCTATCCAATTCTGTGTTCATGACTTTGTTAAAGTCTCCTCCAATCAATGTGAGGCCTTCAGTGTTGACAACAATTAGGGGTGTAATGTCGTTAGTCAGGGGGGTTAAGAGATTAGGTGGTGCATATACAGTGATCATAGAGATGGTGCGTTCCCACAGGGTTCCGATAGTGTGTACATATCTACCTCCCTTTTCCTCGCTGACTGCAGTGGGGCTATAGGGGAGTCTTTTGTGTACTAGGATCAATACCCCACATGATCCCATGGTGAATCCGGCATGAAAGGCTTGTCGGTAGTTTGTGCGACTAAACAGTGTGCTTCTTGTGCCCGCCAGATGTGTCTCTGTTAAGAAGGCCACATCCGGTGAATGACGGTTCAGTGCTTGTAGGACTAGGCGTCTTTTAATACTATTTCCGAGCCCGTTCACGTTCCATGTCATCACCCGGATGGCTCTGCTTTTATCTACATTGGTGTTCTGCGCCATGTAACTTGTGCATGTGTGGTGTCAGTATGTTGTATATCTAAGAGTGTTAAATGATCCACCAACCCGGATCGGGGTTGAGCTGGATCGTACATCTGTTGGTTCAGTGTTGGGACTCGTTTGATCTTTCGTTCCATGCAGGTTAAACGCGAGGGAGTTATTGGCATGTACTTCTTGAACTTGGTGTAGCTTTTAACATAACAACGCACACCCTCCCACCCGCACCCTATACTCCACCCACTGTCGCCCAATACAACAATCAAACACCCTGTCAAACGGACAGGTAACTCATTAACTAATAACCATTACCCAAGTTCTCTGTGCTTCTGCTTTAACCAATCTCCAACTGTCTTACTCTGGTTGTTCCATTGCCAAACTGACTGTTCGTGGTCACAGTCTAAATTTAAGTTCAAGTTCCTGGGAGGTGGCCTCGGGCAGCTGCCGTTGCTATGTTGTTTTCGTGATGTTACTTGTGGTTCGCAGTAAGAGTGCATCATCCTGTCTGGTGCTCGGCGGGCTCCACTGCTTGTTCTAGAGCCACTGGTTCCATGTCCACCGGGGGTCTCCCCCGCGAGGCCGGCGTCTATCTTCCTGTCTCCTTGGTCGCGCCGACCAGTCGCCCTCAATGTGGGTCTCCGCCCATTTCCAGGCCTCCTGAGGGTCAGTGAAGTGTGTGGTCGTACCTCTATGATATATCTTGTGCTGAGCTGGAAATAGCAGTCCGAATTTCACTTTCATGAGGAATAGCTGCCGCTTCAGTGGTTTGAATGATTGTCTTACGCGTTGCACTTCTTTTGTGTAATCAGGGAAGAAGGCTATCCGGTAGCCATTATAAGTGATCGTTCCCTTTGCACGGGCCATCTGGAGCAGCGCATCCCTATTACGATAATTAAGGAGCTTAGCAATTAGAGTCCTGGGCGGCATTCCTGGAATGGGCTTGCCAGAAGGTATCCTGTGAGCGCGTTCTACTGAGAAAAAATTGCAAAAGGAATGAGGGTCATAGATGTCCACTAGCCACTGTTCCAAGAACAGTTCCATGCTCGGTCCCTCCGTTCCCTCCGGAATTCCGAGGATACACACGTTGTTGCGGCGAGATCTGCCCTCGCCCGCATCCACTCTGGCCTTCAGGGTCTTCAACCGGCGCAGTGTCTGTGATAATTGTTGGTTGATATTGCTAATGTTGTCCTCTGTACCTGAGGTGCGTTGTTCTGCTTCCCCCATGCGAGAGGTGAGTTTTTGCAGGTCGTGGCGGAGTAAGGACACATCCGCCACTATACTGTCTATTTTCATTTCCATGGAGGTGCAGGAACTCGCAATGGCCGCCATTACATCTTTCAGAGAAAGGGTGTCCTCCGCGTCTGGAGAGTTTGCCAGGGGTGCTTGATCTGTTGGTTGAGATGTCGTGGCAAAGGCATATTGGTCCATTCTGCTTTGTATGCTAGATTTCTGCGGTTTGTCTTTCCCCATTCTGTAGCGTGGGAGGTGGCGGTATAGTGTGTGGAAGTTTGCTCTATTAAACTCTTTAACTGATTTCACAGGTATCACTTAGATATGCGATCGCTGTACTGGTTGAAATGTGCCGCCGCGCTCCCGCAAGGGGCCTCCTGTGAGTCCGCTTTGGCAGTGTCTGGTCTGATCGCACTACCCCTGTGCCTGAACACCTTGACTGGGGCGAAGTGGGTTTAACGCTTTGTGGTTCGCTTCCATGCCTGTTTTGCTTCTCGTAACTGCCCAGGTAGGAGTTGTGTTTTGAGTGCTTTCAGGAGTGTCCCTGCAGGCGCCGGCTCCGGATCTATTGTTGCCTCTCTGCCCAGTCCGTGGAATGCAGATTTTCTCAAGTTCCCCTCGCGGGGGCGGGAGACGAGGATAGGATCGGCCGTGGGCCGCAAAGCCAGTGCCACTCAAGGGGGGAGGCCGCTTCACGCCAACTTGAGTCTCTTGCTTCGTCCCCAGAGCGAAGTCCCAGCCGCACCGCCAATCCAACGGCGAGCCGTTACTCCAACGAGGTTGGGGTGGAAGGGGAGAGAAGTCGAAAGGATGCACTCCAGCTGGGGGAAGGGGGGATCCGTCTGCTCCCTCTCGGAACAGCGTCCCCTTCCTACCTTCTTTCCGGGAGGCACAGGCAGCGCTGTGCTGTCCGATCCGCGTATCACCCGCCACTCCCGCTGCTCCCTGCGTCTCTCCCTCCGTCCTGCACCGCAGCTCCGCACACGTTGCCTGCCTCCTCGATGTTGGGCACACTAACCGGGCGACAGCACAGCCACGTTCCCAGCCCTTACGTGGACGCCACAGCTCTCTCCTACAACTCCATTAAGTCACGGCGGCCATCTTGATTTCACACTTTCACGCCCGATCAGGTTTCGTTATCGTCGAATATCTTGGTAAGAGGCTGGCTTTCTGCTTTCCAGCTTCGTGTGCCTGTGCCACACCTTATCCTCTTCGCCACAGATGTGTTTGGAGCCAAAAGTGTTCCATCGAAAAGGATGTTTAAACAGGATTTCGTTGGCGGCCGCTGGAGCTCCACGGACTCACGTCCTGCCTACTCGCATGCTGGCCACGCCCCCCGATTCTACCAATGTTAATTATACTGTTATGTGATTTTTTTTAATGCTGGTGTATGTACTTTCATCGATAAAATTTGTGTCTGAAATAAAGTATTTCAACAACCATAAGAAATAATTTGTTCACAGTCTAATTGAGTGAGCTCAGAATTAAAATGGAGGCCCCCAATAGGGCCTCATTATGAGTTCATCGGTAATGGTAAAACATGTGGTAAAATACCTCCTGTTTTTTAAAAAAACACCTAGCACTAAATCAGTATTGTAATGGACACTTTCTGCATGGGGTGCATATGAATATTTGTTACCACATACAGGATTTTTTTATCTACCTTAAGCCTCAAATATTCCAACTCATAATTAGGTGTTATTTAAAAAACTGGAGGTATTTAAAATACCACGTTTCTACCATTGCCAACATGCTGATATTGATCCTGCTTGTGTTTTGTCAGTGTCCCTTGAAATGTGGATACAAGGAAACAAATAAAAAGAAAGGGTAACCAGACCCATATCTCAAATAGAGGGCTATAAAATAGAAATCCGACAGATTGATTGGTTGGCAATCAGATAACCACATTCACAATTTATGATTATGTGACAGCCGTGCTATGCTCATTGTAATCTCAGAGAATTTAACATGGGTTAAAGGTAAACACTCACTGTTGTCAAAATCTGTGAAAGTTTGTTTTATATGTTTTTTTTTAATCTATGACTTTGTGAAGGTAGAGTGAATAACACGATTATCATCCTGATGAATGTTATGGCACCAGTGATAGGGAAAGACACATGTCATATCATGTTGCTGAATGCAATGCCTACAGATTTAAGGGTTTCTCATGAGGGCTAGTCCATGATCTATAAAACAGAACAGTTGTGCAATTGTAAAATAGTAACTTTAATGCATGTGCAGCCTACAGAGTTTTCCACATGTTTATCTATTAAGGCCATCCCAAGATTTGTTAAAATGATCAGAGGAGATTGATGGATTTCTCGAAAAATAACTGTGTTTTGTTCATTCATTATTGTTCTTTCCTCACAGTTTGTTTCAAAGTGGTATGTCATATTCATGTGTGTGTTTACAAAATAATATGCACATTTAATTAACACTTTGGGTAATAAAGCTATTTTTGAATACATATTAGGAACAATAATCATTTAGGATTTTTAGACCATGTGATTCTAGAAGGAATACAAGTCTGTGTCAGCAATGTGATGATCATGGCTGAGAGTAGAGCCTATGTTTAATACATCATCTATAGCTCTGCCCCTCCCCAGGTCCAATACTGCACAGGTGACAAAAGTTACTCACTGAGGCAGCATACTACCCTTATACGATGCAGGTACATCAGGACATAGACACAATTTAAGCTGAAGATGCCAAAAGTAGTCAAACTAATGTGTAACAGTAACAAGCGCATGCATTAGACATGAAGCACATACAGACTCCGGATGAAGAACATGTACAATAGGTAATACATGCGTTTATACATGAAGAAGGTTAAAATAGCATCCATAAAACATGAAGAACACTAACTTAACCAATGTATAGGTTGAATACAACATGAATGGCACAAAAATATAGTGCACTAACATAGAAAAACAAGGGTAATTGGGAAGCCATCTTCTTAAAAATGAAAGCCGCAGCATGCTTTCAAATGAACAAAGGCCTCAAGACTTCAAGAGAACTCAAAACGCATAGTTCACTGAAATACAGATCTGTGCAGCGCTCCAACAGTAGTTGTCCATTAGGGCCAAGGTGGATGTGATGTGATGTGATGGGTCATTTACAACGCGCCTGTACAGAAGTATTTCTAGGCGTGAATGTTAGAATGGAATATGGAGGGCAGGATTGGTGGAACGAAGGCACGAGATAGCAGTTTCCGAGACGCAAGTAGGATGCTCCCAGAATAATAAGAGCTCAACCAGTCTTTGTTAAACCAGGTGCAGTAAAAAAACAAGGCAAAAGGCTCCATGAAGAATAACTCAAGAGTGTCCCTGGGGGTAATAGAAAACATGACACACACAGTAATATTAGCTAAAATCTCAATAATAGGAGGTAATTCCATTTCATACACGGTCTTGCAGCACAAGGAAAACACTGTCTATTCATTAAAAGCCACAAAGATAGGACACCTGCAAGAACTCCTTACATGTCCACACAGGCACAAGACGCCATGAATGGCCAAGTACAAAGATATCGCCCTGGCTCATGGCTTAGGAATAAGGGATGATAACTTTTTTATACAAAGGACAGTCCATCTGCCTCTCTTCCCCCTATTGCCCATCTGGCTCATATCTTGACAAAACCTGTCAAGTGTTCAAGGTTGGTTAGCAAGAAGCCGACCTATCAGAATTCCTAGTGTTAGGCTGCCCATGAAGTAGTATAAATAGAGATGGTCTTAGGTGGAGCCATCATAGTTGTAAGACAATAGAATGCTCAACGCCTATAGAGTCTATATGTAGTCAATCACACTTACCGATCCCTGTTCCCCATAGGTTTTGTAAGGTGAGATTATGTTATGATGTCATTGGTGACTATTTTGCAGTATTTAGACAATTTTTTCTTATTTCAATGTCGAGAGATTTGAATGCGTGTATTTTGTATTTGTATTAATTAACTTTTATATAGCGCTTTACACCAAAGCGATTTACATAAAACAACAAGAATACATAAGAAGCAGTAGAATACAGTTCATGAGTCAAATAAACAAGAACAGTAAGCAGAACAATTTGACGAGTTCATTAGGAAGAAACCAGGGATGGGAGAAACAGGGGAGGAAATAGAGAAGGGGTGTCAGGAGGGGGATTGAAGAAGGTGGGATTGTAAGGAGGAGCGGAACGAAGCACATGAGGAGATGGAACAGAGAGGGAGAGGTAAGGAGTTCCAGTGAAGAGGGGCAAGGAGCTGAAAAGATCGGAAGCGGGAAGGAGCGCAAGGAGAGGGTGGGACAGGGAGAAGGAAGAGGTCAGCAGATCAGAAGGGGCGAGGAGGAGAGTAGAAAGGGAGGAGGGAGGAGAGGTGTAAAGTGAGAAGCGGAAAGGGCCAAGTACGGAGCCTTGGGGAACAGCAAAGTCAAGGGAGTGAGTAGGAGAGGAGCGGCCACCCCAGGAGACGGAGAAGGAGCGATTGGAAAGGTAGGAGGAAAACAAGTTGGGAACGGAGCCATTGAGACCAAATGAAGGAGTACGTGGTGATCGATGGTGTCAAAGGCGGCAGAGAGGTCAAGGAGAACGAGAACAGAAGAGTGTTTGGTATAGCGAGCAGTGAGAAGGGAATTAAGAACAGAGGTGAGAGCAGTTTCGGTGGAATCCTTAGGGCAAAAACCCGATTGAGTGGGTGGGAGGAGGTTTGAGACAAAAGCTGAAAGTTGGGAGTAGACTAGTCGTTCAAGGAGCTTAGAGAGGAAAGGTAAAAGAGAGATGGGGCGAAAGTTGGAAGCCATGAGAGGGTTAGCAGTGGGTATTTTCAGGATGGGGATGACAGCAGCGTGTTTGAAGGCAGTATGAAAGGTGGCGGTGGAGAGACATATGTTGAGGAAAGAGGTGGGGTAAGGTATGAGAAGAGGGTAGATTTTGGGAATAAGAGGAGTGGGTAAAGGGGCAGCGGTAGGAAGAGTTTTGGACAAGAGAAGGGAAATGTCAGCATTTGAGACAGGGGTGAAGCTAGACATAAAGGAGGAAGTGGTGGGGTGAGATGGAGAGTGGGGAGTGTAACAGGGGGCGAGTAGAATGTTTTGGAGTGTATGTTGTCCCTGCTTTATTTTAATGATAATAAAGCTAGGTTGTGCCAGACACTTTGTCTACTTTTTCATTTGGGTCTTGTTTGGACTGACTCCAGTTCCTGTGGCTATGTTTGGGACTTTTTAGGACCGTCTTGACACTTTAGTAAGTAGTTGCAGATGCAGCATGGGCTTCTGAAGCTGAGAAAGGAAATAAGCTCTGGTCCACCAGGCAAAACATCTGTGCGCGAAGACAGGTTCATGAAATGGAATCCCCACTATGGCGTCATTTGTATGTACCCTGGTCGAGACCTAATGAGAGTATGAGAATTTTTTTTAAAAAAGAACTTCAAGGAGGCATTTCATTTGTAACCCAAAGCAGCTTCAAGCAAAGGGGACTGTCTTGCAAAACTGGGTCTTATACAATGGGAAAGGTGTCAGACACAGTGGGAGATGTACTTGGTAGATACTCTTGTCTTAAATCACAATGCAGTTGGCGGTTACAATAAATAATAGTGTTGAAGCCTGGGAGCACCTGATCCAACAGGGCAGTGCAGCTTGTGATCAGCCTTCAAAAATTGATAACATCTTAGGAGCGCTGAATTGGGTCTCATTACGAGTCTGCTAGTCTTGAAATAATGGTGCCGATAGCAAGCTACCGGCACCCATTCCGGACCAGCAGACTACAGCTCTGCTTTACTGGGCCTGTTTGCCTAGCAGTCTGACCTTCCGGGTGTAACGGCCCCGGAAAAACAGAGTTGTCACGAAAGCACCGGCCCTGTTAGCACCGGTGCTTGCGAGCCCCCATTCCCATGGAGTCCTGTGTGACTTCACGGGAATGGGGACTAATGTTTTCCGCCGCCTGATATCCCGGGATTCTGGGACTTGTAATGTGTTAAAGGGGTAGCACCGGCGGGTTACCGCCAGACTTGGATTGAGGCCCATTGTCTACCTATTCAGCTATTAGATTTCAATGAACTCTGCATCTTCAGAAGAGCCATCTGGCTATGCGCACACCAAATATCTTTTAAATCTTCTCACCAAACATGCCAAGTTCTGTAATCTTGGACCCAGCAGTTAGCATACAGAGCCAGTGGACCTCAAGAGAAGTACATTTGGAAAAAGGATATCTAGCAGTGGCTGGGCCTGCACGCTAGAAATCCTTACCCCTCAATAGATCAGGAACCCAATCACCTGAAATAGAGGAAAGCCGTAAAGGATCTCAATGTTATGGTCAGATCACAAGCACTTTTATCAAAATGTTTTTGATCCACCAAGAAGACGGGAAATGAACTCTGTTGCAATAGAAGGACATGTTTGTCACAGTTGGGACACACAGGACACTCCAGTGTCATTGTACTTCACCTTTATTCACAAATATGGGTTTCAGGAGGGTCAGTATACTTATGGTACACTTATTAAGAGCTAAAGGATACAGACCCACAGGCTCTCGTCGCTCTACGCAACTGGCATCCACTCCCACAGATTGAAAACCCAATATTGTAGACTTGTGATATCACATACATCTCCACTTCACATACCACAGCTCCAGTACATTGAAGCTCAAGAAATGGTAGCATACAACACATGTGGGGGATCCATTCAGTCTCCTGTTTTGTGTTATGGAGAGAAAGTCATTAGATTCCTCATCCTACGCTCCTGATCTGATTGTCCTATCACGACTTCCACTTTAGTTGTTCCACAGCTGTGACAGTAGAAGCGGTTCTCACCCTTGACTCATCCACAGTTGTTTCTGAAGGCACTAGTTGGATGGTGAAAGAGCTATGGAGTCAGTAAGGCCGAGTCCTATCTAGAGAAAGCTTGCATTTTCTACAGTCTGTGGTTGTCCTCTGCCTGATGTGCCTCGTGTGGCAAAAGAGCACGTGCATTTGTGTCCTGTGACGTCCCAGTTGTGTTGGTGCGCATGCGCGGGCCTCGTTATGGTCCCGCGCATGCGCAGTTGAATAAAGTGCGCCCGTGCGGCAGTTCCCGCCGGGACGCGGAGCAAGCAGCATCGCGTCCCGTGTATTCTTGTGTGGTCAGTCTCTGCATGTGTGCGTGGGCCCTCACGGCCAGATACAACAACTGGCGACGAGGCGGGATCGGGGCCACAGCGCTCGCCCCACCAACGGGGGCGTGTGACACCGGCAAGAGAGTACAAGACGCGGATCAAGCGAAAACATTTGTCGCTTCGAGGCAGTAGCGGCCTGAACAGGTGCTCGTGCGCTGCCACGAGGAAAATTTTTGGAACCCTTGTTTGTTCCCAGCAACCTGGGGACAATTCAAAAAACAAAAAAAAACCCGGACACGAGGCCAGTGACGGGACACAGCGGAAGGTGAGCTGAACAGCGCATCAACCAGGTTAGCGGCCTCTACCACACCGGGAGGTGCCTGTGCGACCTGTAAAAATGTCAAGCAGTGAGGATGAAGCAGAAGTGGCGACAAGAGTGGTGAGGACACAACAGGGTTCGCTGCTGCCCATGCAGGAGTTCGACATGTCGGGGCCCCCGTCCAAGTTGGGTCCCAGGTGGCTCCTATGGGTCAAGAAGTTGGAAATGTACTTTACTGCGACGGGGACTTCGAATGACGACGCAAAAAGGGCGACCCTTCTGTATTCAGCTGGCCTGGACGTTATGCGTATCTATGAATCATTTGCCCTACCGGTGGTCACGTATGACACGGTCAAGACCGCGCTGGAAAACCATTTCATCCCACAGTAAAATGTCGACTACGAAAGGTTCCTGTTCTGCAGAGAGAGGCAAAGGGAGGAAGAATCTCTCGATCAGTTCTGCGCCAGACTTAGATTGATAGCCAGCACGTGCCGCTGGGACAACGACGAGCTGATGATAAGGAACCAGGTGCTCCAGGGCTGCAGTTCGGGTAAACTGCGACGTCAAGTACTGAGGGAGCCAGGATGGTCACTGCAGCAGATACTTGACAGTGGGAGGACGTACGAGCTAGCAGAGTCCAGAGGTGCGAGCATGGACGCAGCGGTCAGGCCAAATGCGAGGGAGGAGGCCTTTGCCGTGTCCAAGAGAACGAAGCAGAAAGAGAAGTGGACCCCGAAGACATCGGAGACCAGGCATCCGTCCGTGCGTGGGTCGATTTGTCCGGACTGCGGGTATGACTTACCTCACGTGGAGGAGTGCCCCGCCAAGACGAGGTCGTGCGGGCGGTGCAATGGTCTGGGGCACTATGCTCGAATGTGTCGCGCACCGGCCCCTGTCCCCACACAGAGAGGTCCTGCGAGAGCGAGAGGTGGCGGATTCAGAAGGCAGCGCAGTATTGCTGCCCTCGAACAGGAAATACGGAAACTACAGCTCGCGGAGGAAGAAGAAGAAGAGGAAGAGGACGAAGAAGAGGTCTTCTTCATCTCTAACATTGCCTCGGGGAACAAAAGGAGGAGGCAGCCCAGGTGCGTGGTGGACATATTAGGTGTGCCGACCCAGATACTGATAGATACAGGCGCTTCTGTGTGTGTGCTGGCAGAGGAGGACTATCAGAAACTTCCAGGCCCGCCGCCACTGGACATGTCCACGGCGAAGATATTTACTTTTGGAGGGGACACCCCGCTGCCACTCAAGGGGGTGTTTGTGTCACCTGTGTCGAAAGGGAGCAGTAGCATCAAGGCCAAATTCTTTGTTACAGACGTGAGCCCCCACTCACTTCTCAGCTGCGCGGCATCGGAAGCCCTTAACCTGGTTCATTTTGCATATGGTGTATACTAGATAGACATTGAGACACTGCTGGACAGGTTCTCGAGCATCTTCGAAGGCATTGGGAAACTCAAAGCGCCCCCCGTGCGCCTCCACATCGACGAGTCCATCAGATCGACGGCCCTCAAGCACCGCAGGATCCCGTTTCACCTGCGGGGAAAAGTGGAGGAGGAACTCCGATCACTAGTGGAGATGGACATCATTGAGAGAGTGGAGGGGCCGACGCCCTGGGTGTCCCCGATAGTGGTGGCCCCCAAGCCAAAGCAACCAGGGGCCGTGCGAATATGCGTGGACATGCGCCTCCCAAACGCCGCTATTAAGAGGGAGCGGCACCTTACACCCACTCTGGATGACATCATCGGAGAGCTTCAGGGGGCGAGAGTGTTCTCGAAGTTAGACCTACGAGCGGGCTACCACCAGCTCGAACTACACCCGGACTCTAGGTTCATAACTACGTTTACGACGCATGACGGCCTCTTCCAGTTCAAACGATTAAGCTTCGGCATCTCATCAGCCGCCGAAGTTTTCCAGAACACCATTAGAGGAGCGTTGGCTGGCCTAAAAGGGGTGCTAAACATGAGCGACGACATTTTAGTCTTCGCGGACTCTGAACAGGAACACATGGAGAGGTTGGCGGACACGCTCCTGAGGCTGAAGAACTTGGGGCTCACCCTCCATCGGCAAAAATGTGAGTTCTTCAAGGACCGTATTGGTTTCTTCGGGTTCATTTTCCACGCAGCTGGTGTGTCGCCCGACCCAGCCAAAGTGAAGGACATTAAGGAAGCCCCCGCCCCCCAGTCACCTACGGAAGTGAGGAGCTTCTTGGGGATGGTAACTTATTGCGGGCGCTTCATCAAGGGGTTAGCGTCGCTGGCAGAACCACTCAGAGTGCTAACGAGGAACGACGCTGAGTGGAAATGGGGGGCCAATGAGCAGGAGGCGTTCCAGACTCTGAAGAATGCCCTTTCGGATGGAGACACCATGGCCTACTTCAACCCCAAAGTTGAGTCAGAGGTGGTGGTTGACGCTAGTCCGGTGGGAGTGGGGGCGGTGCTAATGCAACCTGACGCACGTGGAGACATGCACCCCATCGCATATGCGAGTAAGGCCTTTTCGGACACGGAAATGAGATACTCACAGATTGAACGGGAAGCACTAGCCATCCTGTGGGGCTGTCGCCACTTCCGGTTGTACATACTGGGCAAACCTGTAGTGGTGGTGACGGACCACAAGCCACTCCTGCCCATTCTGGCAGGGGGTCCTCCAAACCCCCCCCCCAGGATCGAGAGGTGGATGCTAGCCCTGATGGAATACGGGGTGAAACTCATATACCGGCCAGGCACGAACAACCCGGCCGACTACCTGTCGCGCCATCCCAACAGGGAGAGCGCTGTCACCGACATCGGAGCGAATGAGTGCCACGGGCTGTTGTGCCAGGTGGTGGAAGGGTCCCTTCCGATGGCAATATCAAGGCTAGAGATGGCAACGGAATGCTCCAAGGACGAAGTGTTCACCATTGTCAAGAATGCCGTGAGAAGCGGCGAGTGGAGGGAAGTGCTGCAGGACAACTCCCGCCGGCAAGCGGAGGCTCAGAGCGACCTTCGAGCGCTCTGGAAGGTCAAGGATGAACTCTCAGTCGCGGACGATGGACTCATACTTCGAGGGCGGCAAATTGCAATCCCGCGGGCACTGCGGTCAAGGATCCTCGAACTTGCCCACATCGGACATCAACGGATTGTCAAAATGAAGGCTCGGCTGAGAAACAAAGTATGGTTCCCGGACCTGGAGGGGCGAGTGGAGAGCTTCGTAAAGAGGTGCATCGCATGTCAAGCGGCGGCCCCGGGTGACAGAGCTCCGCCGATAAGGTCGATGGAGCGTAGTTGCCGACCGTGGGAAACTGTCCATGTGGATTTTGGCTCGACTGGTCGGGGAATGTACTTTCTGGTGGCAGTGGACTAATGGTCCAGGTATCCCGAGGTGGAGGTGGTACACTCGACGGCGACAGAGTTTACAACGAAGGCACTAGACAAAATGTTTGCCACCCATGTATTCCCAGACCTCCTGTGCTCGGACAATGGACCACCTTTCACAGGCAGCCAATTCGCGTCTTACCTCCGTGAAAGGGGGATCCGGCATCGCAGGGTGTCCCCGCTCTGGCCGCTGGCCAACGGGGAGGCCGAGAGAATGATGAGGACTCTCAACAAGGTCCTGAGGATCTCCGCTTGCGGCGGTGAAGACCTGGAGAGGAAGCTCGTGGAGTTTCTGAGGGAATACCGCACAACGCCCCACCAGTCCACGAGAGTGGCCCCAGCTGAGGCACTATATGGGCGATGCCCAAGGGGAATGTTGCCGGAGGAGGATGGCCGGCTTCCTGGAGTAATAGACGATGATAGTGTCCGGGACGAACGGGCCAGGCGCAATGATAAAGAAAGTGAAATGAGGGGCCTGCAAGAAAAGGAGGTGCGAGTGGGTGACGCAGTGTTGGTCCGGAACAGGCACCCCAAAGGGAAGTTGTCTTTGCCCTTCGAGCCGTGCCCGTGGAAGGTTACGCACATCAAAGGCACCATGGTGACGGCAGCCTGTGACCGAGGGACAGTCACGCGCAACCGGTCGTTCTTCAAACGCATTGAAAGACCGGCAGAGAATGGACCAGTAGAGGAAGGCGCAGGGCAGGCTGGTCCGCCAGAAGATCTGGAGAGCGGGCAGACGGGCCCGCCAGGAGGTCCGAAGAGGGGGCAGGACAAGGAAACATCGAGGCTGGAACACGGCGATCCTCCTCCGCCTCCCGCCTCACCAAGGTACCCTACCCGCCGTGAAAGGCGATTGCCCGGGTATCTCAAGGACTATGTCCTGGACTCACGTGACTGAACTGAATGAAGCAAGGTGAGACTCAAGTGATCATATAGCCGCCCGGAATACCTGGCGTGCAAGGTGATGTACGTTTAACTGTTTACATTGTTTCGGTTGAAGTTAAAAAGGGATGTGACGTCCCAGTTGTGTTGGTGCGCATGCGCGGGCCTCGTTATGGTCCAGCGTATGCGCAGTTGAATAAAGTGCGCCCGTGTGGCAGTTCCCGCCGGGACGCGGAGCAAGGAGCATCGCGTCCCGTGTATTCTTGTGTGGTCAGTGTCTGCATGTGTGCGTGGGCCCTCACGGCCAGATACAACATGTCCATTGGACCCACATCCAGGAGCAAAGGTCCCATGTGACTGTCCAGTGATTTGCAAATGTTAACTGCCATCAGTTACTGGGCCTCAGAAGGCCGGTCAATGTGTCCTTGATGGGTTCTGTCAGAAATGGGATGGTGCAGTGCACATAAGTACACGCTCACTGGAGCTAGACACTCAGTGGCAACTGCACTAACAGCAAATAGTCTAAGCGGCAGCACATGCAGGTATGGGGATTGCTATGCTGAGCATAATTACACTATAACTGGAGCTAGACCCCCAGCTGACAGCTGCTCTGAAAGCAGATAGTCTCTGTGGCAGCACGTGCAGGTATGGAGATTGCTATGCTGTGCATAAGTACACTCTCACTGGAGCTAGACACCGAGGTGACAGCTGCTCTGAAAGCAGATAGTCTCTGCGGCAGCACGTGCAGGTATGGAGATTGCTATGCTGGGCATAATTACACTATAACTGGAGCTAGACCCCCAGCTGACAGCTGCTCTGAAAGCAGATAGTCTCTGTGGCAGCACGTGCAGGTATGGAGATTGCTATGCTGTGCATAAGTACACTCTCACTGGAGCTAGACACCGAGGTGACAGCTGCTCTGAAAGCAGATAGTCTCTGCGGCAGCACGTGCAGGTATGGAGATTGCTATGCTGGGCATAAGTACACTCTCACTTGAGCTAGACACCCAGGTGACAGCTGCTCTGAAAGCAGATCATTTCTGTGGCAGCACGTGCAGGTATGGAGATTGCTATGCTGAGCATAAGTACACTCTCACAGGAGCTAGACACCCAGGTGACAGCTGCTCTGAACGCAGACAGTCTCTGCGGCAGCACGGGCACGTATGGGGATTGCTATGCTGAGCACACGTACATTCTCACTGGAGCTAGACACCCAGGTGACAGCTGCTCTGAAAGAAGATAGTCTCTGCGGCAGCACGTGCAGGTATGGAGATTGCTAAACTGAGCATACGTACACTATAACTGGAGCTAGACCCCCAGCTGACAGCTGCTCTGAAAGCAGATAGTTTCTGCGGCAGCACGTGCAAGTATGGAGATTGCTATGCTGAGCATAAGTACACTCTCACTGGAGCTAGACACCCAGGTGACAGCTGCTCTGAAAGCAGATCGTTTCTGTGGCAGCACGTGCAGGTATGGAGATTGCTAAACTGAGCATAAGTACACTATAACTGGAGCTAGACCCCCAGCTGACAGCTGCTCTGAAAGCAGATAGTCTCTGCGGCAACACGTGCAGGTATGGGGATTGCTATGCTGAGCATAAGTACACTCTCACTGGAGCTAGACACCCAGATGACAGCTGCTCTGAAAGCAGATAGTCTCTGCGGCAGCACGTGCAGGGATGGGGATTGCTATGCTGAGCATAAGTACACTCACACTGGAGCTAGACACCCAGGTGACAGCTGCTCTGAAAGCAGATAGTCTCTGCGGCAGCACGTGCAGGTATGGAGATTGCTATGCTGAGCATAAGTACACTCTCACTGGAGCTAGACACCCAGGTGACAGCTGCTATGAATGCAGAAAGTCTCTGCAGCAGCACATGCAGGTATGGAGATTGCTATGCTGAGCACACGTACACTCTCACTGGAGCTAGACACCCAGCTGACAGCTGCTCTGAACGCAGACAGTCTCTGCAGCAGCACGTGTAGGTATGGGGATTGCTATGCTGAGCACACATACACTCTCACTCGAGCTAGACACCCAGGTGACAGCTGCTCTGAAAGAAGATAGTCTGTGCGGCAGCACATGCCGTATGGAGATTGCTAAACTGAGCATAAGTACACTATAACTGGAGCTAGACCCCCAGCTGACAGCTGCTCTGAAAGCAGATAGTCTATGCGGCAGCACGTGCAGGTATGGAGATTGCTATGCTGAGCATAAGTACACTCTCACTGGAGCTAGACACCCAGGTGACAGCTGCTCTGAAAGCAGATCGTTTCTGTGGCAGCACGTGCAGGTATGGAGATTGCTATGCTGAGCATAAGTACACTCTCACTGGAGCTAGTTACCCAGGTGACAGCTGCTCTGAACGCAGAAAGTCTCTGCTGCAGCACGGGCAGGTATGGGGATTGCTATTCTGAACACACGTACACTCGCACTGGAGCTAGACATCCAGGTGACAGCTGCTCTGAAAGAAGATAATCTCTGCGGCAGCACGTGCAGGTATGGAGATTGCTAAGCTGAGCATAAGTACACTATAACTGGAGCTAGACCCCCAGCTGAAGCTGCTCTGAAAGCAGATAGTCTCTGCGGCAGCATGTGCAGGTATGGGGATTGCTATGCTGAGCATAAGTACACTCTCACTGGAGCTAGACACCCAGGTGACAGCTGCTCTGAAAGCAGATAGTCTCTGCGGCAGCACGTGCAGGTATGGAGATTGCTATGCTAAGCATAAGTACACTCTCACTGGAGCTAGACACCCAGGTGACAGCTGCTCTGAAAGCAGATAGTCTCTGCGGCAGCACGTGCAGGCATGGGGATTGCTATACTGAGCATAAGTACACTCCCACTGGAGCTAGACACCCAGGTGACAGCTGCTCTGAAAGCAGATAGTCTCTGTGGCAGCACATGCAGGTATGGGGATTGCTATACTGGGCAGAGCTGCCTTGGTACCAAGTGCGCCAGCACCTAACCATCACTTGATCGCTGGGCACAGTCACACAACCAACACTACCCACAGATTAGCCTCGTGCAGTACATCACAACTCCACCACATAGCTTTTACCTGTATCCTATTATTGTTAATGGATGGCCTTTCAATGTTATAATTACTATGCCGTTATGATGATGCTAAGAATGCTATCTCGCAGACTGGGGACTGGCAGAAACCCACTTATGTGCAGCAGGGCACTAGCAAATGCGTTTTTGGTGCTGGACTGTTATTATGGGCGGGACCGGACTGATGATCACGTGGAGATTTCTCCTCGAACAGTGAACTAAAACTTGTTTGTAGATAAGACCCAAAGAGAATAAGTTATTTGGCAGCGTTTGTTCTCAGTAGAGAGGGTCACACAAATGTGCCCACTACCAAAGGGCCGCTAAGAGTTACCTTCTTAACCTACCTCTCATTTGGCTTCCAACTGGCATTTGCCTGTGTCCCTCACTTTCACTGCCTCCATTCTAGCACTTCAACCATCATGGTCACATCCCTAACACGTACTGCCTAACTGTGCTTAAATATGTCTAATGTTGATTGCCCTCATTCTATGTAAATCCACCCATGTATCGTCCCCAGTGACTGTTCCTTTTACTCCCCTCCACAGCCTGGTCAGTATGTCACTCTCACTCACCCCATTGAAAGAAGCCCACTATTTCCCATCAAATCTGATTTCTTATCAATTGTACGTTCTTTTGTGATCAAAAAAGCATTATTCCTCCCTGTTTACATTTCACACTATACAAATATTTAAAACGTACATAATACGTTTCAACCCTTTATTAACCAACCTGCCTCAAGCACCACTGCATACAGTGCATGGTTGGTTGTAGTGCGTTTCAAGGAGCCCTTCCGTTTAGTTGCTTCTCTGAATGTGCAAAGCAATGGAAGATTCCAGAGCGAATGGGTCAGTAAACTCCTCTCCTCCCACCCACAGAGCATCACAGATCCCCAGGGCGGCAGCTCTGTGTAGAGCATTGCTGATGAAGCCGGCGTGCTCGAGGGGCACTGACAGATGGTAAAAGCTGCACGCCAGTCGAAGGCCAGATCCAGGTAGAGCAAGGTTGTGCGTTGCTAGCGGCCGCAGGGACCTTGGCATGCAGCTTTTTAAACGGATTCCTTTAACCTCTAGATATTTACTTGAGTTTAGTTTATGTTGAATTTTCAAGTTGTTTGTCGAATTCCAAATTGCGTAAGCTGAGTAGGGCTGGCAGACCCCGCAAGTAAGACCTTGTCTACCTGAAATGAACACACTGTAACAGGATTTTCGTTCTGGCAAATATGTTACTGCCGAAGGCTTTATCTGCTTGTAACATAACAACACAACAAGCAACTCACAACACCTCATGGTGCAGGAGATTGATGCCTGCCACCAGCCCTCTCCAGATGGCTTCAGAACTTTTCTTATCCTTGGACAGCAGGCTTTCCTCTGTCCTTGAGCTCTGTTGGGCAAGTCCCTTTTTGCGATTGCAAGCTGGACGTTTGCCCCTGCATCTTTTACCGTCCTTCTATTTCTGGCTGGTGCACGTTCTATGTTCAATTGGCATTATCTCCTCTGACCTGTGCGGCCACACCTGAGTGGGTCCCCAGTCGCTCGGGTTACCCCGAAAATGACCTTCATACACACACCGTTCCTGCTAATGCTGAAAAAATGCTGTTCGTAAAAAAAACTCCATACCTTTTGTTGATAGGTGAACCCCATCCAGGTGAACCAGTGTTCTGGGATATCCCATGCCTACACAAGTTCAGGCCAAAGTTTTTGCAAAATCTCCCCAGCGCCTTGTTTCGTTTCCTTTGTGATGTTTCAACTGCTTTCCTGCATTCTGCCCGTGCCATACACGCCTATGCTCTATTTCTGACATTACCGTTTTTGCACCCTTCAGTAATGTGCTTTGCTGGTCAGTGATTCACACTAACTGTTGTAATTGTCTTCTCCCCATTTTTGCGAAGTCATTTCCACCCAAGTGAATTACCAGACTGCCTCCAATGCTAGCCCATTGCTTGCCGCAGTGTTGCTCTCTACCAATTCCCCCTCTCTAAACGCCCCAAAATAGGCTAAGGTGAATGCCACCCTGAACAGCACGGTCTCCTACTTGCTGTTGCATGTGCTCCCCAATGCCCCTAAGAGGCATGTCACTTTCCCAAAATTCAGCAATCTTCGAGTATCTATCCTTGTTCCTTCAATTCTGGCCCACCCTTTCATTGCGTATTTTACTAGCAGGCTGTTTGTTGGATCTATGGCCCTGGCTATTTTTACTGCCGATGCCACTGCTGCCAGATGCACTTTTGCCCAGGCCTTTCCTTGTCCTTGCCCAAATGCCCATTCTAGGAATATGTTCACATCCTCCTTTGTAAAGTCACACATGTCTACTTTTCCTTCAGACTCTTTACGTTTTGGAGGTACTTACAGTACTGCTTAGCCGTTCTCTGGGCCAAAGCGTTCTCGGTGAGGTGGGTTATTATCCTTCAAGGCCTTTTCTCTGGCCATGCCTTTGTGGGGCTTTCTGCCCATGAAGTGTTCTGCTTCATGCTTTGTGCCCCATCCTTTCTGCCTCCTCCTGTTTCTTCATCTGTCCTTTCAGTGCTACCCAAACCTCTTCTGGTGTGGCTGTCCTCTTGGGATCTGCATCCAGCGTTAGTTCCCTGAACTTCCTCCACTGCCAACAGGGCATCAGCAACTTTGTTTTGTCACCGGCGATATGCCTGGCTTTCAGCACCATTTTATTTCTCAACAAAGTTATTGTTATGGCCCTTAACAATTCTAGCACTAGTGGACAAGATGCTGCTCCCCTGTGTAGCATTTGCACCACTGCCATGTTATCGGAACATATTGCCACTTCTTTGTTACACAATTCCTCGTTCGATGCGCAAACCGCTACCCATATTGGGAACATTTCCAGCATCGTAATGTTCTTAGTCCAACCCTATCTGTGCCATTTTTCTGGCCAAACTCCTGCACACCATTTTCGCCCCAGGCTAGCGCCTTCCCTGCTAGCACCTGCTGCGTCGCTTCGGTAAACAGCATTTATATTTACTCTTGGTTGGTAGGTGTGTGCCAGATAACCGTGCCATTGAAATGTCTCAGAAAATCTTCCCATATTGCCAGGTCCTTTTAATACTTTGCCCCAGTATCACCCTGATGTGCTTCTGCGGGTCCCTCTGGTTTTTAGCTCTATGCTCCTTTGGAATACTCGCCCTTGAAGTATGACCCTTTCTGCAAAATTTAATTTTCCCACCAGTGACTGCAGCTCCCCAACTTGACCTTTTTCATTCTTCTTTAACCTTTTTGTGGTTATGGTTTCTCTTATACTTTCTCTTTGGGGATGCGAAAAACCCCTTTCATGGAGTTTACTTCTATCCCTAAAAACTGTATTTTTTGGGCTGGTCCTACCCTCTTTTCTTCTGCCAACGGGATGTCCCACTGTCTTGTTAGCATCATGAACCCTTCCAATGATTGCCTGCACAAGTTAGACACTTGCGGACCTACGTATTAAATATTGTCTAGAAAATCAATTACTTGCGCCGCGGGGATGGTTTTGTTCAATGCTCACTGCAGGAAGGAGCTCACTTTTTCAAAATAAGAACATGACACTGCGCACTCCATTGGGAGACATTTGTCAAAGTAGTACTTCCTCTTGAACTGGAAGCATAGCCATGGATGCAATGCTTTGTGTACTGGAAGTAACCTAAAAGCCGCCTGCTTTTGCCAACCAGACCCCTTGCTGGCTTCTCTAATTACTTCCACCGTATCCTGAAATTCAGTGTATACGAATTTCCTGGCTTGAGATGCTGTTGTTTACAGACTTGCCCTCTGGGTATGAAAGGTGGTGTATTAACCTAAATTCTCCTTTTCTTTCTTAGGTACCAGTCCAAACAGAGAAAACATTAAATCACAAAACGGTATCTTCTCGAATGGTCCCTTTATCCTGCCCAAGTCCATTTCCTTCTGGATCTTTATCTGGACCAACTCCGGATTGTCTCTTGCAGACTTCAAATTCTGGAGAATCTCTTGGGAAAGCCCTGTGTGAACCCTTCTTTAATTGCCCTGGCTGTTTCTTTGTCTGGGAAGGCTTGTAGCCATTTCTCCATTGCCTCTGATTTTATTGGTGACCTTCCCAGTTTAAACGCCTTTCATGGGTGTATGACCTCAAAGTGCCTCGGGTTGGCGGTTTTTGCCATCTTTGTGCACCTGTTCCAGTTGTGTTCAACGTTGTACCTGGTGCACTGGTGCCTGAATTTCCAGTCCTTTCCCCAGCTGCATGCTCCTTTGTCAAACTTCCAGCATATTGCTGGGGGCACCTGGAACGATCATGCCCCTCCCCTGCCAACCTGCACTGTGGGAGGCATATTGCGCTGCCAGCTTCTTTGCCCCCACATTGCTTCCTCCGAAAAGACTGCCGCCTGGCCAGCTGAGTTACGCCCTGTACCCATTCTGCCAGTTTCCTTTCCCAGCTTGTGATCCCATGGCCAGGAGTTCTAGCAGTCCCACCTTTGTTTTCAGTATATTAAATATGTAGATGCTGGCGTTCTTTGCAGCAAAAATGTGAAAAGCTGACAAACAGTTCTCAAAGGTTTGCTCAATTGAGCCCTTCTTACCAGCCCCTTTGCCCCTTCCTTCTACTCTCTTCTGCATACATCATAATCCCTTCTCTGGAATTCCAATAATGAAAAAATCTCTATGAATTCATTCTGCCACATTTTCCTTTTCGTCTTCCTCCCAATGTGTCATTCCATGGTTTTAATCACTCTCTCATTCACATCGTTTCCTAGAGTAAGTCTCCCATATCTAGTCTCAAATGTACCCTCATCGCCCCTATTCCTTTCTGTTGTCGCAGAACATTTTCCGTCCGCAATGCCCCTCTAATTTACCCAGGCCCATGTCTTCTTTCCTCATCCTCACTAGCATCAGTGTCACTCCCACTACTATCCTGTGTGTCTGAGGAGATAGAGCTTGTGTCTCTCCTGCATCTCGCAGAATTGCCCTTTTTTCTGCCCCTGCAGCACCTTCTGGGTGTTTTGCCCAAGCCACTTCTGCCCGAGAGTAGCAATATCAGAATACATTTTTCAATCCCTTCTTAACTTTCCCCAGTACCTGTGTGTTTCTCTTCTCTGCTCTTCTTCTATGGCCTGTCCGCTTCGGTCCTCTCAGCTGCCATGGTGACCTCTTCTCTTCTCTTCCTCTTCTCTTTTGTTGTCTAGGTAGGGCGGCCTCCTCCTCAGCTCCATCGGATGCCCTCCTCCATTAGCAGGGGTGTCATCTCTCTGCAGCGGTCTGACCCTTGCTGGTGCGTCTTGGCCACCTATTCTGCTCCAAAATCTTTCTCTCCGGCCCTGACCCAGGCCAGTAGTTGTTTTTTTATTTCTTCACGTTCTGCCACATTTTTGTCTTGCCCTGACAATTTCTTGTATTATCTGGGGCCGCAGTTGGAGCTGAGTGTCTGCTGGGCTGTATGACTGGAAATCTCTTTAGGAACCTGAGGTGCATTAGTTGTCCTTGTTCAGGTATTCGTATGGTGTGTGCCGTTAACTCTCGTCTGGTGAAAATCAGCATTTATGAATTGTCCCCAAGATCGATGTGCACTCCATTCACTTACTTTGTTCCAGCGCGTCCTGCAAAGGTACCTGCTGCGACACTTTGTTCACTGGATCTCCTGGATGTTGGATCAGCATTTTCACTGCCCTGCTGACTTCGGGCCTCATTCCGAGGCTGGAGCTATCCATGGAGTAAAGAGCACCATGGTAAGCAACCATGGAGCTATTTACTCCATGGAAATCCGGCATGGTGAATGGAGTAATTACCGGTCCATTCCAAGGTTGGAGGGACCGGTAAGTCCCCATTCACCATACCGGTTCCCCATCCCCATTCCTGCCCTCATAGGGCTCATGCTAAAAGCAGGCGTTAAATGCCAACCCGCAAAAGGGAACTCGGAATATGGTGGTAAGTGTTAACGGTCACCGTTGCCATTAACGGTGACCGTTAACCCTTACCTCCAGCCTCGGAATGAGGCCCTTCGTGTCAGCCCACGATGACTCCGGGCATCAGTCCGCCTTCTCCTATGGCTGCGGTGCTCCCCGGTGCTGCAGTGGCCTCTCGACGTACTTCGCTGTGTCTCTCCTTTCTTCCGGCGCAGATTTCTATGCAGCAATCTTGCTGTTTCCGAAAACCAGGTGCATGACCGTGCCTTGTGAAGCCTCTTCCAGTGTTCGCCGCTTCTATCTTTTCTTGCTGAGCGAGACCTTGGCACGAAGGAAGTCAGAACGTTCCCCGGCTGACCTCTTCCCGCCGAGCGTGTGCTCCGTTGTTTGCAGCAGCGTGTAAAACGAAAAATCTTTGTTCTGGCCTCCCTTTGCAAGCGTATCCATGTAGATGTGGTTGTGTTCCAAATGTAGCAACTTGTTACCAACCATCCTCTTTTATGGGGTGTCTTTCCTTTGTTAAAAAAACTGTTTAGCCTGGATTTCGGGTCTCCACCCGACCCCTGCCATTAATTCTCCCCTCCGGAGGGTGCCTTCATTTGATCTGCTTCCTCTTCCTGCCTTTTGCTTGCTTTCTCTTGCTTTTGTGGGGGGATCCTTGGTTCCTTGTGCTCAGGGCGCCAAACTGCCACCCCCTCCCTGGGGGTGTGGCGTGGTCCCCGACACTTACTTTCCTGTTGCCTTCTACTGACTGACTGCCATGGGCCCGGGGCTTTGATGTTTCCATTTTTACAATCCAGCATTGTTTGTATTGGCACCACAAGGTTGGGGAGGCAGAAGTAAAGCCACCCAGCTAAAGGGCATCCATTTCCTGATATGACCATTTTATTCATATAAGAGGGGAGAGGTCTGTGAATCTGGCATCACACCTTGCTGATTTATTTATCATTATTATTATTATTATTAGCTTCCCATTTCTCATTGACTTAATTGAATTCACAAGTAGTCCAAATAGGGATAAACTAGAACATGCTCTGGGTGAAGCAGACCCACAAGTGGAGCCATGAACTTTGCAAAAACCCAGGCAGTGCAAAGCTTTATTGATAAGCTACCCTCAACACAGGGAGTTCCTTCCCTCCCCACTCACGTGGTTATGCAACAAACTGTTTAACAGATTCTTTTTTTAGCCCTATCGCAGACACATATCATGCCCCTTGGATCCCTCTCCCCTGAGCTAAAAATGAGCCAAGAACCAGGCTGGTGTTATGGGGTGCATTTACAGGCCCTAACATAAATCTCTGTCACCTGAAAAACTACATTAAACAGTGCCACCAAAAAGGACTGTGCATTGCTTTCCCCGGCACATGTGTGGCAAGCATTTGAACACTGCATCGAAAAACGGCCCTGTGTTTTGCTTCTTTCATCTGAATAATAAGAAGTTATGCCCTGCTGTCACAACTCTCTGCATTTGATTTTCTTGCATCTGAATACCAAACAAAAAGTAATGCAATACATCCAAAATGCCCTTGTTTTATTGTTAATTCACATGAGGGGCAAGGATTTCTACATTGCAACCCGACATGGCTTTTGTTTTCCCTTTCATGCAAACAGCAGCACTCTAAAACACAGCAAATGAAAAATGGCTTGATGTTTCCTTTTCGTTCCGTTTCAAATCAAAGAACACTGTGCAGTACCCCTACGTGTCAATGCACCAGCAGCAAATGCAAACCCACTCAAAAGGACAAATCAAAAGTATCCCATGACCTACAGAACCGCATTTTAAACGTTAAATGAAAAACTGCTTGCACACGTATTCTAAATAAAGAAAAATGACTTTTAATAACCATTGTGAAAGGGAACTTTGCTTGCATAGAAAATGTCAGTGAAATATGCTGTGGGTGGGGTGTTGAATAAAGCCATGTCAATTATGTTCTCCCCCACAAGACTTCCATCACCTTGAGGCGCAGAATACCAGAAAAAACAGTTTGTGGGCTCAGGCACAGAACTCAATTGACAGACTTGCCTCCCACTGGAAGTCGAACCAATAAGTGAACCATTCCACAATGACATGTGATGTAGCTGAGGACGTGATCATTCTCTGCTCTGCCAAACTAGAAGGCAGCACTAGCAGGGAGGACAAAGAAAGCAAGCGTGGGCAGAGTTTGACCATGAAGTGTGAATTCCTCCAGCACCCACTCCCAAGGACAAACTGACAAATTTCAAAGGGCGTAATAAAAGTTCTTTGTTGCAAGCTGAGCCAGGGGGAGACCTTTGGCTGTGGGGGATGAAGTACAAACCCTTCCACATGTGACAGATCCTCCAAATGGACAATAAAGGATTGATTCCCTTTAGGCATTTCTCCCAGCACTCAGAATAAGAAATCATTTCGTTTTATTATATTTATCCATGTGATTTACAGGGGTTTCTGAAGAGACTAAGTGCATGTTCCTAGGACTTTGTGGACTGAAATGGCCTGTAAAGACTAATTTCTGGCTAATTAAAAATGGTACAAATATGACAGTTAGTAGAAAGATGGGGATGGACATTATGAATATGCTTGATTATTTGCAGAGTTATAACTATTATACATTTTATGGAAATTACCAAAATGTGCCACGGGCCATGCTACCTCATACAGAGTTGGCGATCGGCTTACCTAATTCGCTATGACCCAATCAAACTGCATCTCTAATGCATATGTCAGGGGTTAGTAGAAATATGAAGTTTTGTAACATAACTGGGTTTTGTCAAAAAGTGACCTAAGAAACAAAGCACCGTCATAAATGCCAAATAGACAGATGGTGCTCCCTCCCCTTGAACCATAGATGCTGGGGGTGGGGAGAGGAATGGGAAACTGTCCCTGGGACATGGGAGTACTCCCACTAGATTATAAAATGAATGATGTCATTTGGGCTATATAAGGGGGGCTGTACTAGACACAGGGATCCAGGGAGACAGGAGAAGGAGGATGGAGAGAAAGCTGAACCTTACCATCCAAGGGGAGTGCAGAGACCAGCCCATTGCCTAGCTGTCCATGTTCAACGGAAATCATAGTGCCTCCTTATGATTTATATTGGCCTAAGCCTAGTCGCTCTATGAAGAAAACCGTGTTGCAAGGTTCCGATTTTGGATCGACTTCGCCACCATTTTAGAATCGTCTGCCATTTTGATTTCTGTTCGTATATTCTCTGTTTTAAAATGGTGGACTGTGTTTTCAACTTACAACCAAGCTCCTGACCTTTGAGTTCTGTTAATGGTTAGACTGTCCAAGGGCCGACTGTTTAGACTAGGTAATGAGGCCTTGCACTATACATAAACTGTTGTCCTAGCATTGTCTGCGCTAACAAGCCTCATCCATGAATACACATCTGTGACAATGAGATGTAAATGCCAAGCGAGGACATAGGCTGAACTCGATTGAATGCAACTTGTAAAAGGAGCTTGCTGTAGGATTTGGGAGCATAGGTTGTCATTGTATCACTGTGGAAATACAAACATGTAAAATCCTTTGTAAAATATTATGTGAACCGAATGTGAACTAGGCACGAACTCTCGACTGCAGATTATTAACGCAAAGAGAGGCTGGACAATATCAGTCAAAACTGTATAAAAGCACGAATGTTTAGATGTCCAGCACTCTCTCTCCTCTCTTTGACGGGCTGGTACTCATTGCGGGGTGTTGAGAGCCAGATAGCTATCTGTGTTTCTTTGTAACTGTACAGAATAAAGATCTGTGAATCTTTTCAGCCCGTGATTGGTGTATTTCTTTTGTGGTACTCAGCCTCGATATTTTCTTGTTTTTATAGATGGTGTCCGAATAGGGACCCTCAAGATTGATCCCTTCTTGGATGAGACACAACACCTCAATAGTACTGCATGACCCGCTCCCTGGACGGTGAGCACGCAGTCCGAGACGGCATCTTGAGGAGGGTCATATATCGAGGCGGGCAGTTTTGCCGAAATCACCAACCACAAGGGTCCCTTGTTGTCCTTAGTAATCTGATCAGACCTCCTTTGTCCTTTGATCAGGTGAGTTGTGCCCCGATTCCTAAGTATCCTAATATTTGATTTGGCGCATTGTTCTCGCCAGTACAATTATTGCCAGGTAACACCAGAAATCTGGTATGCCTGAGAAATTGTCTGCCTGTTTCAGGGCATTGTTCCACAGAGACAGACAATAGTTGGAATTTGGCCATCCGGCACCACAGGAGGGGTCGCCGGCATGTACTATGTACTGTAAGTACGGCATTGGTAGTATAGTGTTCAACGATATTTGGCACAGACAAACTAGACATGTTTCCGAACTTCAGTGGCCAATCAATAGTAGATTTGAGATTTCTCGTATAGAGTATTTAGAATCTATATTGTTAAAGAAAAAAGCTAGACCTGCAACATTTGATATATTACAAAATTGGAAAAAAGAAGCTATGCAGCAGCTTAAAAGTAGAGAGAAACATGCACGCCCACCTATGTCGAACGCCGAGAAAACGTTATTGTCTGATCAACAAAAACAGTCAGAGTCAGCTAGAAACATGGATAGGGCTTTTCAACTTGGCATCCAGAAAATATCCCCGTCTAATGATATTCATGCTTCAGATGAGTTGATTGATAAGCTTTTAAATGAATGAAGGCCTGGTGCCACTGCACCACCTCCTTATGTACCTATTCCTGTTGCTTTACCTCTTCCTGCTGTTGTTCCTCCTCCCGTAGTAATTCATGTACCTCTTATTACTCCTCTGCCACTAGCTATTGCTCCTCTTCCTATGGTTGCTCCTCCACCTGTACCTCCACCTTTGCCTGCTGCCATGGGTCCGGTAGATTGTCTTTGACATCAGTGATAGCACCTTCGTTACCTAGTGCACAAGATTTGTCTACTCTTTCTCTTCCGAGTGGTTTTGTTCCGTTTGTAGTTGATAAGGGAGCGGGATCGTAATTGTAACTCGCAATACATTTTCTAAAGAAAGAAAGTGAGATCTGAATGCATGGGCTAGACAGTGCATGGAGAAAGGTGAACAATCTGATGTTTTTGCTACACTCTCTAATTTAGAAAGTTTTCCTGAAAAAACTGTTTTTATTGAAGGGATGGAAATTCATTTATCCGTAATGCGGAACAGACTGAATGATGAAGATATCCCACAAGGGTTGAGGGATCTGAATGTTTTAGCATATTCAAGAGATACTGCAGAGAAAGTATGTGAGCACGTCAAGAGGGTTTTTGAGTATAGAAGGGAGTTAGAAAGGTTATGGAATAATGAAATAGATGGTGATAGTTTGGGCGCTATGTTTGTACAGAAGCAGTTCCTTTCTGTTTGTAAATGGATAAGTGAAGAAACGCGAATTTGCAAGAGATGCACTATATGGATTTCAGACATGTCGATATCTTCCGTAGAAGTATATGAGACGTATAGTCCGTGTACACCAGAAGTGCAGAGGAAAGTGATACAGGTACTGGTAGAATACCTGCAGGATGAATGTATAAAAAGAAAGATTTGTTTTCCCCGCAGAATTATTGAATATCTACAAGGGAGCTTTTTGTTCTGACACTCCTGCAGCTGCTGTAGCGCTCAATGTAGCTCTGTTGCTCAGCAAGCGTATGGAGTTGCCTACTTCTCAGTTGCCTATGAGAGAGGTTCCTCCGACATTTGTCCCTAAAGTTGAGGTTCCAGCTAATGCTGCAACGGGTGTAGCCGCCTATGACATTGATGCACATTATGTATCACAGTTTGTTCATGTCCCGTTCTCAAGACAGGAGGTGAATACCATTAGACAATCTATCCGAGATATTAGGAAGAATCCGACAGGGTTTTATAAAGAAATGGAATCTGTCTTGCAGTCATCAGTATTCACTTTGGGTGATATAGACTTGCTCTTTCCTGTGCTCCTACCTGCTGATTTGTGGAACCAGATTAGGACACTAGACAATGTATCAGGGTTAGGAGATACATGGGATAATTTGGTTAGGAGTGATATAGAAAGGAAAGCTGGTGAGAAACCACCACAGATGATACTGACTTTGCCTGATAGAATAGTGACAACATTGAAAGTCTTACTTCCTGACAGGAGGATTGTTTGGGACAAACTTACTGCTTGTATCCAAGGAAAATCTGAGGGTGCTACGGAATTCTTTAATCGGTTTGAACAAGTATTTTCAGATTTTAGTGGACAAGATTTAAGCACAGAGTCTGGAAAATGATTATTTGTGGACAAATTTGTGCGTGGATTGTTACCTGCCATCCAGTTGCAAATGATGACTTCCGAGAGTGCCTGGCAAGCTAAGTCTCAGTCTGAAGTGTTGCATATGGTTCAGTATTATGAAAACCGAGTCAATAATGAGAAGGAAAGGATTGAAAAGAAAAAGGGAGACTTGAAAACTAAGGTGTTGTTGCAACAGATTGTTAGAGGTCCTAGAGGGGGTAGTACACAGTTTAGGGGACAGTATGTTCCACAAGGTAATGTGCCATCGGGTCCTGTAAATGCGAACCAATGTGCGTATTGCAGACAAGAGGGTCATTGGCGAGAACAATGCCCGATCCTCCTGCAGAGGTCGAATAACACATTTGGTATCATGGGTAGACGATCCAGAGGCCTACGTGGTGTAGGGGGTCCTGGGAGAAGGCAGTTTTCTCAGAATTCTCAGTCCTTTTCGCAAGACAATCAGCCACCGAGTATGGATAATAGACATATTTTTGATCATCCTTCTACCGCTTATCTCTCTGAAGACCTTCCTTTCGATGATATATTGTTTCGCTATGATTGCCCGAAGCAGGGTTTGGAACCAACGCCTATTCCTGTTAATCAGGAAAGGTCTCTTCGTTGAAATGATAGTGGGAAATAGGAAACATCTATTTTTGATAGATACAGGAGCACAGAAGTGTTCCATTGACCATTCACAGGTTCCAGACATTCCACTGTCAGGGGAAACTAATGTTTCTGTAGGGTTTTCTGGTATGCCAGTGATTATTCCGGTTTCTCTGCCGGTACCAATTTCACTGGGTCCCTTCACGGATCACTGTCCGTTTGTTTTGACATCAAACTGTGGTGAGAATTGGTTGGGGTTGAATCTGTTGAAGGAATTAAATGTGGTAATTCATTGTTCTTCGGATGGAGTGCATTTGACGATTTCACCACAGCAATTTTCTGCCTCAGTTTCTGACTAGACCTTTGCCGCCAGAATTTAGTGACGTTCCGGAGTGTTTATGGGCTATTAATGACAATGATGTCGGAATTTTACAGATTGAGCCTGTTAAAATCATTTTGAAACCAGGAGTTAAGTTGCCACGTATTCCACAGTATAAGATTTCGGTTGATGGTGAGCAAGCTTTGAAGTGTATAGTTTCCGATTTTGTACACCGTGGGGTAATTGAAGAAATTGCAGGTAGTTTGTGCAATAGTCCGATTTTACCAGTGTATAAGAAAAGGTATAATGCAATTCCTTTTCATTTTATTATTGATTTACTCTCTATCAACAAGATTGTTGCTCCACAATTTCCTATTGTGCCTGATGTGACGACGATATTAACGATGATCCCAGCTTCTGCTACTCATTTTAGTGTCGTAGATCTTAAGAATGCCTTCTTTAGAATTCCTATACACAAAAATAGCAGATACTTGTTCGCGTTCACCCTAGACGGGGACGCTTGTTTACATTCACCCGTGCACCACAAGGGTACACAGAGAGTCCAAGCATTTACACTAGGGCTTTGAAAGAGCAGCTTGATACACTTGAGTTTCCTGCTACTTGTACATTGCTCCAATATGGCGATGACCTTCTTTTAGCTGCAGATTCAGAAAGTGCTTGCAAGGAGGGCACCGTGTTGTTGCTTATTCATCTAGCAAAACATGGACATAAAGCTTCACTGAAAAAGTTTCAATATTGTCGACAGGAGGTCGCCTATTTAGGCTATCTCCTGTCAAAGGAGGGAAGAAGATTGCCACCTGAATGAATTAAAATCATTTCTAGCATTTCTGTCCCAAATACCCAGAAGGAAGTCAGAGCCTTGACAGGAATGACTTCTTACTGTAGGCAGTGGATCCCAAACTTTTCACTAGTGATCAAACCAATGTTGGCACTGACACGGAAGGGCATTTCTTTGCCATTGCCATGGAACTTGGAACACCAGTAAGCTTTTGATTTGCTCAAGACCGCACTGTGTTCAGCACCGGTTTTGGGCACAATAATTACAAAAAGACCTTTGAGTTGTATGTGCATGAACGTGATGGATGTGCTTTGGCTGTGTTAACGCAGGAACATGGGGGAAGAATAGGCTGTGCGGTTATTTTTCCTCCACCCTTGATCCTGTTGCATGCGCTTTGCCGAGATGTCTGAGAGCTGTCGCTGCTGCGTCTGTAAAACAGAGCGAGGGTATGGTCCTAGGCCATGCTTTAACCTTTTTGGTACCTCACTCTGTAGATGTTCTATTAAATAGAATGCAAACACAACATCTGACTTCTGCACGATTAACAAGATACGAATTGATCTTGTTTGCACCACATATCAAAATTAAGATATGTTGTGTAGTGAATCCAGATGAATTATTACCTCTTCCGCAAAATATTGCTTGCAGTGACAAAATGTCACATGACTGCCTTTATACTACAGAGCAAGAAACTAAAGGCAGGATTTATTTGAAAGATACACCTTTGAATGATCCTCAAGGGGAGCTGTTTGCGATGGCTCCTGTTTCAAACTTCCAGATGGTACATCCACCACTGCTTATGCCATGACTACACTAAGCACGATTGTGGAAACCAAAAGAATTTTGCACAACTCTGCGCAGGCCGCAAAGGATATTGCATTGACTCGAGAATGTGAACTTTCCGAAGGGCTTAGAGTAAACATATATACTGATAGTCAGTATGCTTTTGGGGTAGTTCACACCTTCGGTAGACTTTGGGCAGACTGAGGTTTCTTGACCTCACATGGAACGAAGATCCAATATGGCACCTTGATAGTTCACCTACTCTCAGTGCTTGCACTTCCCACTCAGCTAGCAATTATGAAGTCGCGGCTCATGGTCCCACTCACATATGCGCTAGGAAAATTTGCTAAATGTTAGAAACTGTCTGGGTAAAGGTTAACATGCCAAAAACTGCTGAACATTTTGTCCAGAGTTGCATGGTCTGTTTACAGCACAATATGGGGAAGGGTACATCGACACCAAGGGGTAGTTTTGGTCCACCTTCTTTCCCTTTTGAGGTAATTCATTTTGACTTCATTGAAATGGAGCATTGTAATAATCTGAGATACGTTCTGGTTGTTATTTGTGCTTTTAGTAAATGGGTTGAAGCCTTTCCTGTAAAAGATGCCACAGCAATGACAACAGCGAAAACCATGCTTAAGGAATATTTTCCTAGGTTCGGTTTGCCGAGGGTCATCTGGTCGGACAATGGTCCACATTTTGTTGCTGCTGTTATTCTGAAAATATGTGCAGGATTACAGATCGTTCCATTTGGCCAGACATGCTCAGAGTGCTGGATTGCTAGAACGGCACAATGGAGTCTTGAAGAGCAAACTCGCTAAGACGTGTGCCGGCACCAATTTGAAATGGCCGGACGCCTTACCAATAGTGTTACTCTCAATGCGCACAACCACGCAGACTAGGATGGGCTCTCCCCGTACGAGGTGGTAATGGGAAGGCCAGCTACCATTTGGAATCTTCCTAAACCTAGGGCTTTGAGGGATATAGAGTATGTATTTATTTCTGAATACTGTGAATGGTTAACTCAAAATCTGTATTTGATTCATCAACAGGTGCGAGAAGCCCTCGCAGCCAAATACGAGGGGCCAGGTCACAGCATCCGACCTGGTGACTGGGTACTGACTAAATCATTTGAGAGAGCATCCTGTCTCACACCGTGGTGGAGAGGGCCCCATCAGGTCCTATTGGCCACAAAGACTGCTGTACGAGTAGCAGGGAAGCGTTACTGGATCCACGCTTCGCATGTCAAGAGGTTACCTTTCCCTTTGCCACACGACAAAGAAGATAATGAGAAACTAACTTGATCTGTTCCGAGAGATCATTCAGCATTGAGCAGCACTGAGGGTGTTTCGGAGACACCCCCTGAGCCCGCAGGGCCTGGGGAAACGGCTACTCTGTTTCCACACTCTTCTGCAGATCCTTTTGCACCTTTGTCTGGTTCTGCTGCAAATTAATCACTTCCATCAGGAAGCAATGACACACTGTTCGTAGATCACATGGTACCAGAAGTCACAAGGTACAATCTGCGTCTACGGCACTAGTCACACTGCATGAATACGACTGTGCCCACTGGAGAACAACTACAGAGCTTGTCCTTTGTCACTTTCTGCACTGAAGGAAAGTAGATGGCTGGGGATTGGGAAAGACTAAGAAATCACGTGATCAGGAGATCACCAACAAACAGACTACGGAGATTTTTGCAGGAATTTATCGGAGAAGAGCTTCAAGGAACAATGCCTGTTATCGACCCTACTCGTGCGGCACAGAAAATCGCGTGTGTGGCCAACATTGACAATGGACAATCATATACATGGTCTTTCAAGATGTATTGTCTTCTTGTAATTGTGTTAACCAGTCTCATAGTATTAGTTGCCTTAGGATTTTGGTATATGGAAGAAGTACGCCCGTTTGAAACATTCTTGCCTACTAGAATGTTCCTACTGTATCTACACCTTTTGTGCACCTGCACACTCTATCTCCTAGAGACTCTCAACAGACAGAGTTATCATAATAATACATTACTGCTTATAATGAATGCAACTCATGCCATTTTGAACAGAACAAACTGCTGGATTTGCTCCCATTTACTGGAACATGGGGGAAAAAGGGTTGGGCTGGTATATTCATTCTTTGCCTTTAACTACTGCATGTTATGCTTCTTTATGGGCACTATTCTTTGGCTGATGGAATGATAGCATCTCAGGGAACTTTGATGGGACAAATTTGAATGAATTTGAAAGGCGAGTCCTACCGCCTCTGGGATGCTCACACTTCGCAAATAAGAGCAAGCTTAATGTTGCTTCTATTAGGCCTTCTGATAGACTATCCCGACCTTTTCAATCTCTGATTTCTTTTAAGATGGCTCCTATAGGTAATAGGGATGCCACGCCACCTTCTTACACTGTTAACCATTGCCCCAACTCAGTTCCTTTCTGCCTACAGAGGAATGGTACTCAGTCAATGGGTGATTTCAAGGGTTGCACTAGTGTTGCAAACTTGACCAGTGGGGACAGACCCTTGTATGTAGGCAAACCTGTCTACTTCATTTGCGGTAATGAAGCTTATCCATGGCTACCATGGGATTGGCAGGGAACTTGTTATTTGGGAATACTTCTACCAGGGGTATATGTCGCCAGTACCACTGAAATCTCTAGGGCTCGTCCTAGGCAGGACGAGAATGGCGATACTCTGTCACAAGTTCTGGGCAATGTAGCAAAATCCTTTGTAACTTTTTGGGGGCAGATCATGTATTCTGAGGATATCAAGAGACTAGCAAGAGTACTGGAGAAAACCATCAACCTGACCACTGACATACTCTATAACATGACTCTAGAGCAAAAGGCAATCAGATTAGTGGTGCTACAAAACCGGATGGTATTCAACGTCATCTTGGCTGAGCGTGGTGGAGTATGCAAATTAGTGGGGTCCGCTTGCTGTGTTTCATACCAGATTCCTCCCGACCATCTTTAAGGCAATACAAAATCTGTACGTCCTGAGTTCAGAAGTACATGTTCCCGAGGGAAATTGGGATCTCAGTACTTGGCTCTGGGACTTTTAACGATCTTGGGGATGGAAGCTTCTCTCTGTCTTATTGATAATTCTGGGTATTTTGTTGTTCTGTTGTTGTTGTATACAATGTCTTCCTGCCATATGTTCAATGTTAGGGGGATGTTGTGCACAGACTATGGGAACATTAGGATCAAAGGTACATGCACTGGAAAGAGTGACCAACGAATTTGTGATGAAGGAAATTTCCGCTGCAGATCTTACAGCGATTGATATATCTGATGAATGTGATTCAGGATGTATGGACATTGAAACGTGGAGTTACTCGTGAAGCGACTAGTTCTTAGTTTAGCACTTGGCTTAGGCCAAAGGGAGGGTTTGTTAAACAGAAATCATATAGTGCCTCCTTTTGATTTATATTGGCCTAAGCCTAGTCGCTCTATGAAGAAAACCGCGTTGAGATTTTGGATCGACTTCGCCGCCATTTTAGAATCATCCGCCATTTTGATTTCTGTTCGTATATTCTCTGTTCTAAAAAGGTGGACTGTGTTTTCAACTTGCAAACAAGCTCCCAACCTTTGAGATCTGTTAATGGTTAGACTGTCCAAGGGCCGACTGTTTAGAGTAGGTAATGAGGCCTTGTACTATACATGAACTGTTGTCCAAGCATTGTCAGCGCTAACAAGCCTCACCCACGAATACACATCTGGGACAATGAAATGTAAATGCCAAGCATGGACACAGGCTGAACTTGATTGAATGCAACTTGTAAAAGGAGCTTGCTGTAGGATTTGGGAGCATAGGTTGTCATTGTATCACTGTGGAAATACAAACATGTATAATCCTTTGTAAAATATTATGTGAACCGAATGTGAACTAGGTATGAACTCTAGACCACAGATTATTAGCGTGAAGAGAGGCTGGACAATATTGCTCAAAACTGTATGAAAGCACAAATGTTTAGATGTCCAGCAATCTCTCTCCTCTCTTTTATGGGCTGGTACTCATTGTGGTGTGCTGAGAGCCAGATAGCTATCTGTGTTTCTTTGTAACTGTACAGAATAAAGATCTGTGAATCTGTTCAGCCCGTGATTGGTGTATTTCCTTTTGTGGTACTCAGCCTCAATAATTTCTTGTTTTTACATCCAGAGAGTCCTGAGATCCAGCTAGCTGTCCAGAATCCCATCCAGGCAGAGTGCAGAGACCAGACCCTTTGCCTTTCTGTCCAGAGAGTCCTGAGATCCGGCTGGCTGCCCAGAATCCCAAATCAAGGCTTACTTTGTAAGTAGCAAATACCCCCAGCCCCAAACTGCATACCCCTCTCCTTTTCTAGCATGGCATCCCATTGAAACACCATTGAAAATCCAATTGAAAAATCCCATTGAAATTTCAAAATTGTTGTCAGTATAATTCATTCACCTTTCCATAGGAGAATCTGTATTAGCCTGTGTATGTTAGCGTATTGCTTTGATAAACCTTTCAGTTGTCTGTATAAGTAAGTTCTTAGTATCATTTTGAAATAAATCAATTAATTCCCCTATTGAAATTCACGTTCAATATTGTTGCCATTCGAAATCAACAATTTTGACAATTGTTTTTATTAACTGTAGTCATTAAAGTATAGCCTAATCAGAATTAGTCTCCTTATAACTGAAAACCAAATTTGCCTGTGTATTCTGTGCATTACCAAGCGAACAACTAACTTGCATCTGTTCTATTAAAAACCCTAAACATAGTCCCATTGAGAGCAACCTCTTTGTCTAGAATCTTATCTGTTATGTGCCTCTGTCCTTGTCCGTGAAAACCGATTTCCGAGTTTGTCAGTTAAATCCCTTACCTTAGCTACCTTTCATTGCAAATCCTTTGTAAAACAAATTTTCATATGCCATTTGTATTTTTCTTTTGCATTTGCTTTCTCCCCCAAAAATCGATTTTCCTACCTCGTTTCCACATTGCCCTGGTGTGCTGATTAGTAGTCTCTAAGCTTCCCCATCTCCTCAAGTGTAGCAACACAAATTTCCTTTCATTCTGTTCCACCGAAGTTGTGAGTAGCCGTACGAGTAATAAGCAATATCCGATTCTGTCGTTTTGCTCCAAAAACAGGTTGATGGCTGTTGTAAAATTGTTTAATTTTACTTTTTCATTAAACCATAAATTGGTAAATATCTTATTGATGCACACCGGCCTGGTTCCTAGTCCATTGAGACCCGGGGTGTTTGTGATGGTTGGGTGCGAGACGGGTTCGGGGCCTACTCAAATAAAAGAACCCGTGGTTTATTAAAGATAAAAAGGTTTTATTGTGTGCCACATTAATTGTCAGGGGAAGGAGTCCCTGGCGGGAGTGTGCTGTGTTATAAAACTGTGACAGTGTACAGGAAATATATTGGTATTTATTTAAATTAAAAGTAAGAGAAATTAGCACGAAAATGTAAAAAAACAATTTATCCATGGCACAACACAATCAACTTCTCTCAGCATAAATAAATCACAAAAGTGAGTTAAAAAGAAACAATCTTAATTATTCACTTTCTGTAAATTTCACCTAAAAAATAATTACACTGATCAATAACGAAGGCATTTATGTACAGTTGTACGATTTAGATTTTTGTGCAGGCTTAAAAGTCAAGCAGTAGGATTTCAAGATTGATAATGATGATTTGCCCACACTTTTGGTTTAAAATAAACACAGGGTGATTTATCGGTTTGTTTTTCAGACCCCCGTTTCTTTGGTCTGTGTTGGGAAGGCAGACAGAAAAATTGGAATGCTTTGGGGAATTTTGAATTTCAGATCCCCCTTGTTGAGAGGTCTGTATTGAAGATGGGGTCAGCTTTACAACAAGGATTACTAAATTAATGCATAGGCTATAATTTTCAGCACACACTGGGAAGGGAGCTTTGTTAATTTTGAATTTTAACAAAATTCACCCTGCAGTGTCTGCAAAGGGGGAATCAATTAAATTAATATTTTTGGTTAAATAGGCTAAGGGTCTACACAGTTTTGCCCCCCTGCCCCCGCCCACTATAACGGGAAAGGATTGAAGGAAAGCTGACTTCCCCACCTTTTGGTTTCCTAGGGCTCAGTTCTACTTACATCGCAATCCTCTGTTTAAGGTTCAGGAAAGCCAGCTGCATCTCAGGACACTCTGGAAAGATAGGGCAGGGGTCTGGTCACTCTACTCTCAAAGATGGCCTCCTACTCTCCACCATAGGACCCAATCAGCTTTGAGGCCTTCCTAGAAATAGACAGCTGCACCCAGATTCACTCTTAGCAATCTCCTTTGGTGTCTCCTTACAGCTGTCAGATGGTAAGTTTCAGCAACCTTCCTGAAGGTCTGTCTCTTGTCTATCTGTTCCTGTCTTTCTCCTTTTTCTGTCTCCCCTGTCCTAGTGCGGTCCCCCTTATATAGCAGCGATGACACCACCAATATTACAATCTTTGGGAAGTACCCTGCAATAATCCCTGCCACTAGGATTGGACAATTAACCTTCTCTCTCCTCCCAAACCCTAAGTCAGGATTGGTTTAGGGATCTGGAGCAACATATGGCACTTCCCATTTGTCATCATGCTTTGTTTTCCTTTCAGCTTTTTGATAAAAACTAGTTATGTATCACAACTTCATAATTTTACTAGCAACTGCCATACTAAACACATTTTCTGTCACCGCTAATCATGGGGAATTAGATAAGTAGACCACCAAATCTGTATCATGTAGCACTGCCATGTGGCACCTTTCTGATGTTTCCATAAAAAGCAAAACAGTTATGAATATGCAAATTATTAAGCATATCCCTAATTTCATCTTCCACCACCTCACCAACTCTCACATTTGGAACATGTTCAGATCAGCCAGAAACACATCTTAGATAGTCATTATAGTTCCCAAAGTCACAGGAAAATTAATTTTATATCGCCAAAATTGCCGGGAAATTATATAAAAATGGTACATAGATGAAATCCATCCATTTTATGATGGCTGAGAAAAAGGCCTACATCAAAATGGGCCTTTTAAATAAATTGTGAATGTTCATGTGGGACAAATGGTCCTGCTACTGCTTCCAGCCATTTGTTTTCACTGGGTCAGCCTGTTCCTTTATCAGTCTCCTTTGTGTTGGAAGCTTGCTCTTTGAAGTGGGTGTCCCCATTTTCACACAAATTAGTCGTGCTCCAGCCAAGGATGACTTTTCTTGAAGTCCCTGCTTTCGGAGCCAACAGGTCTGGAGAACAATGAATTTCAACACCTTTAGCAGGGCATTTTTATTGCGGTTGGTCATTAGGTGGGAGATTTGATATCCAGGCTGGAAGTGGGAGATGTACTTGTGAAGTTTTACCCACAGCTAGCAAAAGGGTCTGCCTTGGGCTGAAATTTTTTTCATGAAGACAAAGTAGCTCTTCAAATGTCACTGCAGTTTTGTGGGTGAAACATAATATAGGTGTGTGTTGGATTCCTACAATATTGGCGCTTTATGCATAGGTTATACTTTTAGGAGAATTCCTATATTATGTGGAGTCCTATATTGATGAGAGATATAGTCCACTCATTATAGATTCATGCCATCATGTCTTTATTTCACGCAAATCAGGCATGGTCTTATGTAGGAAGATGTTGAACTCATTGGCAGAGTTTATATATATGAAGGGGGTCTGGGTCCACGTGTACTGCTGCCCCCCCGAAGGTAAAGGCAAGCTTGCACTGCTCTTCCATACTCACGGGTACCGTCCGGTAACCGTTGGCCAGGTCAATGGCGATGTACACCTTTGACCCTTGGATCTGGGGCAGTCCCTGATCGATGTAGGGAACGGGCCATCTTGACATGTGGACCCAATTGTTCAACTGCCTGTGGTCTGTACATAGGCTCCATTGGCCGTTTGGTTTGAGGATCCCCAGTACCAGGTTGTTGAATGTACTGTGAATCGGACAAATTATCCCATGGGATTCTAAATTCTTAATAATCTCTGTGAGTGACTGGATGTATGCGAGAGGTAACTGGTATTGTTTCACAAATACGGGAGACATCTCAAGGTCCGTGGGAATGGTGGTTGAATGAATGGATGTTCGTACAGAGTCATATGAGTCAACTGAAAAGATATCTTGGAATTCCAGGAAGACCTGTTTTAGCTTTTGTCTTTGCCCCTCGGTCTCACAGGCATCAGCAAGATTGATCCTTTCCTTGACCATCTGCTTAAAACCTGGAAAGACTTCAGGCTTGGCAATTTCAGTGGTATCCTCCAGTTGGGTGGAGAGATCTCTTTTGATGGGGTTGACCTGGACAGGGGATTCAAGGTAGTGGGCCTTGACTCTGAACACTACCTCCTCATTCCTCCCTCCTAATGTCACAGCTCACCTCTTCCACACCACAGGGGCAGGAAGAGTACACCAGGAAATTCTCCCCATGCCTAGTAATAATCTTTTCTGGAGGAATACCGTTGCTGATGTCGAAAGAGTCATTTGGGATTGGTCTCATGATTTCATTACCTAAATTGATAGAATAATGCTGGGCATCAACCGCCATTCCAATAAAGGTGTCTGCGTCCAAAGTGATACTTCAAGAGTCGTTCTTACCCACCAATATTCTAATAGTGTTGTGTTCTAGGTCTACTAGAGGTGTCAGATTTAAATATAAACCTTGTTTTTGGAGATAGGAATTTAGATTTATATACCCGTCCTGATGTTTGAGGTTCTGTTCTCGCTTAATTTTGAGGGGAAAAGTAAATTGTCGCACTTCTCCTTGGATGGTAACCTCTTCTCGCACTTGAACTTCAACTGCATAAAATGGCAATTGAGCTGACCGGAATGCTTGCAGTGTTGTCAAAGCCCATGGGTTACTCCCCAGTCGGGTCCAGGCTTTATTATTAACTAGGTCCAAATTGATTGCGAATCGGTTGAGAATGTCACTTCCCAGATGAACAGTGGAAGGGACATCTCTCACGACCCAAAAATGATGGTCTATGCTTTTGTTGCCAATGGACATTTTTAGCATACACCTGCTAGGCAGGAGACGTTTGGAATTTGGGATTTCCAGACCTACTTCCCATTTGTCAATCAATTTAAATGTGGGAATGGTCTGATCTTTCAGGAGTTTCCTGAATAATTATTCGCTGATGAAGCTGCTTCCATTATTCAGGCATACTCTGAATGTCCGTCAGACTTTGAGCAAATTCTTCCTTGTCTGGTTTCACGGGACTCAAGGTTTCTTCTGACTTTGGTCTGGTGTAAAGTGTTAGGGTATTCCCTTCCAGTATGGATTGCCACTTAAAACTGTGAGAAAGGTTGATTTTCAAAAATTGAGAAGGGTTCCCATCACCAGTTTTTTCTCGTACAGAGATGACAATGATGGCTGGGACTTGGTTATTTTTTAAATTAAATTCTACATTCTCAGAGCATTGATCAATTACGCAACAGATACCATTCAGGCTTATATAATTGGTACTCATTTTTAATTTGATTGGGCGGTTAGTCTGAGTCCAGAAGACCTTGTTTACACAGTTGATCAGAGGTGATAACCTCTTCCGGAGGTCGTTACCCAGTTAACAAGGTCTGCCCTCTGGAGTCACAATGATTACCGGATGTTTCAGCCGGTTTCGTCCAATTTTTATGTCCAGATCCGCAGTTCATTTGATGGAAATATCATTCCCGTTGAAATTTTGTAGTTGTCCGAGAAGTGGTGTGAGTGGAATTTGGTGGCCCTCTCCCCGTCCTGAGTTTAGTTGGTCAACGGCCCTTTTTGACAGGAGGGTAGCCTGGGATCCAGTATCCAGCAGAGCTGATGATTCACACTTACCTTGCACCTTAACCGGTGCATAAAATCAGCCTTCTTTCTCCTCCAAGGTGCAAAGAAAGTGTGAGTTATTTGACAGCCCGGTGGTCATTTTCTTAATATTGAACTCCGATACTGTGTAATCTTGGGCAGTTTTCTGTGCCAGAGTTCGGGATTCTGTCATAAAAAACTTTGCAACTCGCAATGGGTGTTGTTGGGGAATCCTCTTTTTCCCCGGCTCCTTGACTGTCCCCCGTTACCTGGCAACAGTTCTCAAAACCTGTTTGGAGAAAGGACACGCCCTCTGTTTCACTTCTCTTTGGCTCACATGTTTGGGGTGGAATAGTTTCTGGTTCTGGGTCAGTATACATACTTACCCTGTCCCACTCAGTTTCTTTAGGAACCTATTTTTCTTTGGGAGGGATCCCACCATTTTGGAAAGAGAAGGTCTGCTTACCAAAATCCTCCAGGGATTCTTCTCTTTCAAAGGGGATAAGGCGGAGTTCCTCCACAAAGTGGGTTCTTCTTTGGCCTCTCCTACTTACCTTTTGCTCTTTGGGTCCTAACATTTTGGGGGTAGAAGAGACTCTTTCAGGCTGAGAGGTTTTTAGGGGTTCTGTTTGGGTGTGAAAGGAAGCTTCCTCAAGGGCTTGGCACATCCCCTCTGCCCGGTCCCCCTCCTCCGGAACCTGTGGCTTGTCAGAGGTTTACTCACGTCATTTCCCCTCGGGGGCATCAGCCCTGGGTGTTGGGGAATTCTGGGAAGCAGTGTTAGGTTGAGAGTTGGACTGAGCCCTCAGCATGTACCCCAGATCATTGGTCAGTTGCTGGACCTGTCGCTCGAGTTGCGAGATCTTGTCTGGGTGGTAGGCAGGTCTCAAGTCATAACTCTGTGGCTCCTGAAAGGGGTAACTGTCCCTTGTCCTGAGTAGCTTGGGTACTGGAAATTGCCCCCATAATTTTCCATCCTGAATTTCCCTTCTCCCGGGTTCAGCGGTCTATTGTCCTGGAACCGGCGAGAGAGAGAAGGATTGTTTTGGAAGTTCTGGTTAGTGGGATGTCTGGGGGAAAAAGTTAAGAATGGGAGGTGGAATGATACTTCTCTCCTGAGGGAAGTTTGAAGGTAAGTTTCCTGGGGCAGTACTTACCTGATTAGTTCCACCCCTTGAGCCGGGGGAGTGTATACATACCCCAGGATTGGTTTAGTACCCTTGTTCCTAGGACTTATATAGGTGGTCCGGGCCAGAGGGATCATTGTTCTGGGCCCCTGCCTTACTACCATTCGATTGGGCCGGTTTGGGGGGTCCCTTCTGCTTTCCATTTTGCTTGTTGGCAGGAGGGTTACTTTTAGGCACCAGTCTCCAGATACAATGGAAGGGTCGTTTTTACCTCTGCCACATTTGCAGCAGCAGGGGTGTTGGATGGTTTGTGTGTTTTGACAGTATTCTTGCTCTCAGCACTCTTTTGGACCTCATAAATCCTGGTGCCCTGCTCAGTTACTCATCCAGGGTCCTATGCTCATGAAAGTCATGCACCAACTGAGTCATTATATATTTGGGGAGAGCATGGAAATATGTAGTTATGAACTCCCTACTATTGGTGTTCACTCGCCGGGAAGTCTGAGCAAACACCCGCTTTAACTCCTGCACAAACTCCCTTGGCGCCTGATCTTCCCCACACTGCAAGTTATATGCAACCTTACGGGTCTTGTGGGTTCCTATGGGTGGAAAAATGTTTCAATATGGCCGCCTTATAAGTGGAACTTTTCTGATGACCCTGGTCCTCCAGTCCTGCAAAGAAACTAGAGTACTCAGATGAGAACGTCCATTTAGCAAATGCTATACAATTCACACCATTCCTGATCTAGAATGATGCCATCATCTGCTCATAAAGTTCCAGGTGCTCCCATACAGAATACTTAGCATTCTTGTGGGGTCTGGAAACTCTTTATGGCCTTGATTTGTCTTATTGGGTCTCTCACAAAACCCTTGCTCTGCTTTGCTGTCTTTTTCTTCCTATGCACCTGAGTCCATTCACCTTCTGACTCAAAACTGCACCCGGTACTCCCTTCCCTGTCTTCTAGGTGCTCCTTATCTCTATGAGACTGAGAATATGTCCCAGAACCATGGAGTCTGGACTCCTCTCGCCTGGACCAAAGTGAACTCTAAGGTTCACTCTCCTTAGAGTTGCTTTCAGGCCCAGGATAGGGAGTCTGAGGAATGCCCCCCTTCCCCTGAATATACAAAGGTTTTTTAGAATAGTCTTCCTAGGCTGAAGGTCGGGCTTTTCTCCTTCAGCGAAGCGGGCAAGGTGGTCTCTTTGTAGTCGCATCTTCAGCCAATCTAACTCCCTGACTTTCTCCTCAGAACACTTTTCATGGTCTGAAGTACTTACCGTATTATTCCTTACTTCCCAGGGCACACTGGTCTGGCCACTTTCCCTTCTGTGTGGAAGAGATGAATACTCACCAATATCAGACAGGGACTGGCCTTGTTGATCAGTTGGGCTAGGCCTGGTTAAGAGTAACTGCCTCAAGTCACCCTGCTCTTGATAGGTGGCATGCATGTGGTCGGTCCCCCTTTGTGTGCAAGAGGTTGTAAATGACTGATATGGGGCCCCTGTTTGGAAGGACACCTCACCTTGATCAGTGGGCCTTGACCCATATCCTGATTGGTCAGGGTGCCTCAGGTCCTGTTGATAATTTTTGATTTCCTTGCAGAGGCTCTCACACCTGTGTCTCTGATTATTTATTTGCTGTTGGTAGTCAGAGAGCTGGATTTTTAATTTTGACACTAAGTCCTGATTAATCTCATGCACCCTGCTCTGAGCTACCAACTGATCCCTTGTTTGCTGCACTTCCCGCTGAAGTGATTAATTGTCCCTATGTGAGCCTTGAAAGCTGCGTGCATATCTGAGTTGTGTTTCCTTAAGGAGACTAATCTCTTTTTCTTGTTAATCCCTAAATTTTACTGCCCATAATAGTTCAGCTTCTATTTGCCACACTTGCTCTACTAACTCATTGCTCTCTTCTCTAATTCTGGTCAGTTCCTGAGAACCGGACTGTTCCTATTCTACCTCCATTTCCAACTGATTTAGCCTCTGTAATAGGACGCTGATATCCTGATTCAAGAGGTCTTTTAACTGAGCCAGCTGTGTCCTCTGTTGTTTCAGAGTACTTACCTGCTGATGTATCTGATCAAAGTCATTTTGGGAGTCAACCAGTTAGCCGGTCAGATAGCACAGCGAGTAGAGCGCTCACTTTGACATCCGTGTAGAGCCTGCTGATGCAGGTTCAAATCCCGGCAGGGACAAACTCAACCTTTCATCCTTCCGAGGTCGATAAATGAGCACCACACACTGTGGGATATAGGCAGCGCTCAGATACCTGAGGGTTCGTAGCGCTATATAAATGCACAAACAAACAAACCCGTTTGATAATTAATGAACTATTTTCAGTTTTCAATTGTTTTATTTCTGATTGGAATGTGATAATGTCCTCCCAAAAGACTCTATTATGAGCAAACTGGTAATTTCGCTTGTGTTGCAGTGCGCTCAGATTTTCTACACACTCCTTTTGTGAATTTTGCAGTGCAAAAACTGTGTTTCATGCTCTGCAATCTCTTGCTGCAGAGTTTTTATCTCAGCTTAGAGTTTTTGATCAAGATCCTGGGCCTGTGACAGGTCTCCAGCCTGATTCATCCTACTAGCCTCACTATTTTGCCAACACTCTTCTAATAAAAGGAAATGAAAATATAACTCAGCAGTTAGCTGAGCCATTTGTATCTGTTCATCAGGAGCAGTTGTGGTAATATAAAATGCTTCAAGTGCTTTGTGCAATATTGCGGCTTCAAGCCAAATATCATTGCTTACTGAGGTAACCACCCGCACAATTCTGGATCACCAGTTTCCTGCATCATCCTCAACCCATTCTCCTTGGAGAAATAATTTAGTTAGGAGATGCTCTCTGGCTTCCCCAATTTGCAGAGTAGTCATTTTCACAAATGGCTTTTTGCACTTTAATAAAACTTTCTTTATTCAGGAGCAAAATCACCATGTCCTGCTTGATTTCCTCACTCAAATATATTCTTACACACTCTTAATTGTTTACCTGTACACCTCCCTGGAACTCAGGAGTCGATTCCTAGCGGTACTGTAACAAGAAAAAGATGACTTTCCCTCCATCTTAATGCAATTGCATCGAAATTAATAGACTGTCACAATGTACTTGTCATGGGGCAGGAATAGGAAGCTAAATCCCCGACCAGCCCCCAATTTGTAACGAAGTATTGATAAATCACCTTCAACCCAGGTAGTTCCTCGCTCCCCACTCACGTGGTTATGCAACAAACTGTTTAACAGATTCTTTTTTTAGCCCTATCTCTGACACATATCAACAATGAGCCAAGAACCAGGCCGATGTACGGGAAATATATTGGTATTTATTTAAATGAAAAGTAATAGAAATTAGCACGAAAATGTAAAAAACACTTTATCCGTGGCACAACACAATCAACTTCTCTCAGCATAAATAAATCACAAAAGTGAGTTAAAAAGACACAATCTTAATTATTCACTTTTTGTAAATTTCACTTCACAAAATAATGACACTGATGAATAACAAAGGCATTTATGTACCGTTGTGCGATTTTGATTTTCCTTCAGGCTTAAAAGGCTAGCAGTAGGATTTCCAAAATTGGTAATGATGATTTTGCCCACACTTTTGGTTTAAAATAAACACAGGGTGATTTATCAGTTTGTTTTTCAGATCCCCCTTACTTTGGTCTATGTTGGGAAGTCAGACAGAAAAATTGGATTGCATTGGGGAATTTCGGATTTTAGACCCCCCCTTGCTGAGAGGCCTGTGTTGGGAAGCTGGATAAAAACATTGGACTGATTAAAGAACAAAGACACCCCTCTTCCCTAAGAAGTCTCGTTCAGCTGGACAACAAGTATTGCCCAATTAATTTATAGCCCATGGTTTTCAGCACACACTGGGAAGTGAGCTTTGTTAATTTCAAATGTTAACAAAATTCACCCGTAGTGTTATGCCAAAATGGGAATTAATTAAATTGATTTTTTTAGTTAAATAGGCTAAGGATCTACACAGTTTTGCCCGCCCCGTCCGCTATAACGGGAAAGGATTCAAGGCAAGCAGACTCTCCAACCATCTTGTTTCCCAGGGCTCAATTTCCACTTACATAGGAAGCCTCTGTTTAAGGTGCAGGAAAGCCATCAGCATCTCAGGACACTCTGCAAAGATAGGGCAGGGGTCTGGTCACTCCACTCTCAAAGATGGCCTCCCGCTCTCCACCATAGTACTCAGTCAGCTTTGAGGCCTTCCTAGAAATAGACAGCTCCACCCAGATACACTCTCAGCAATGTTTCTTGTGTCTCCTTACAGCTGTCAGATAGTAAGTTTCAGCAGCCTTCATGATGGTCTGTCTCTTGTCTTGTCTGTGTATGTCTGTCTGTTCCTGTCTTTCTCCTTGCTCTGTCTCCCCTACATAGCAGTGATTGCACCGCCAATTTTACAAAATTGCGGAAGTACCCTGCAATAATCCCTGCCACTAGGATTGGACAGTTAACCTTCTCTCTCCTCCCTAACCCAGCCTCCAAGTCAGGATTGGTTTAGGGATCTGGGGCAACATATGGCACTTCCCATTCGTCATCATCCTTTGTTCTCCTTTCAACTTTTTGGCAAAAACTAGTTATGTATCACAACTTCATAATTTTACTAGCAACTGCCATACTATACACATTTTCTGTCTCCACTAATCATGGAGAATTAGATAAGCCGACCACCAAATCTGTATCATGTAGCACGGTCATGTGGCACCTTTGTGCCATTTCCATAAAAAGCATAACAGTTCTAAATATGGAAATTATTAAGCATATCCCTAATTTCACCTTCCACCCCCTCACCAACTCTCACATTTGGAACATGCTCAGATCAGCCAGAAATACATCTTAGACAGCCATTACAGTTCCCAGAGTCACAGGAGGATTTTGAATTTTATATCCCCAAAATCGTACATCCTACATAGATAAAATCCATCCGCCTTATGATGGCTGAAGGCCTACATCATAATAGTCAATTTAAAATAAACTGTGAATGTTCATGTGGGACAAATGGTTCTGCTCCTGCTTCCAGCCATTTGTTTTCACTGGGTCACCCTGTACCTTCCTTTATCAGTCTCCTTTGCGTTGGAAGGTTGCTCTTTGAAGTGGGTGCCCCCATTTTCACACATATTAGTCGTGCTCCAGCCAAGGATGACTTTTCTTGAAGTCCCTGCTTTCAGAGCCAACAGGTCTGGAAAACACTGAATTTCGATACCTTTAGCAGGACATTTTGATTGCCGTTGGTCATTAGATGGGAGATGTGACATTCAGGCTGGAAGTAGGAGATGTCCGTGTGACGTTTTACCCACAGCCAGTAAAAGGATCTACATTGGGCTGGCATGTTTTCATGGAGAACAAGTGGCTCTTCAAATGTCACTGGAGTTATGAAACATTATATACATTGCTCTTTGTCAACCACATATATCATGTTTTGTTTTCCTGACATTTTTCTGTGTGCAATGATATTTATTTCACTTTTACTTTTTTTTACACCCGTTTTTATTTGCAAACACATGTGCAGGCCGTTTTTGTTTGCAATGTTAAAAAATCCTGTTTTCCATGTGACAGTGATCTTTGATTCCTCCTTCTTTTGTAAATTAAAATGCTGCACATCCAAAGGTAATGACAGGTAGGCCCCTTTCCACAGGGCTATATAATTTTACTTTAAAAACAAAAACAAAGGCCAGGCCGTTTTTGTTTCAGTGTTTAAAATATTGCTATTCACGTGAAAGGGACTTCTGTTTGGGGCCTTTAAATGCACCCCACAGCAACAGAAATCGGCCCAAAGGGCAGAACCTTGAAATGAAGCGGACCTTCCAGGGTGGTGAAGGGCCAAAGTCCCTGGTAAGAGGATGTGATATAAATTTATGCATAATCCAAGGCTAGGGAGACAAGAAATCCGACTGAAGAAATCATCCTAATATTTTCCTGGACAGCCTCCTCCTTGAAGGGTATGATTTAGATAACGTGTTAGTTAACCCTCTCGAGGTCTATGTTAGGAAAGAACTTCCTGAGTGCATCTAAACCAAGGAAATGACGGGAAATACCCCTAGGTACAGTTCTGACAAAGGGACTGGGATTTCCTGAATACAAGTTCCTGTAACTCTAATCTAAGGAGTTATTTTTTGAGCTGGAACTTGGATCCAGATTATTATTAGTAGAGTAGTAGTTTTTATTTATTATTATTATTATTATCATTATTATTATTATTATTAATCATTATTATTATTGTTATTAATCGTAACAATAATAATAATAATAATAATAATAATAATAATAATAATAATAATAAGGTTGCTGAACCCCATTTCAAACATACTATGATTTCAAATAGATATACTTCTATGGGTGGAGAAGAACATGGCTTGCCCTTGCATGTAGTCAGCACGCTGGCCACATGTTTGAGAATGAGCTGGAGACACTGAGCTACCGGCTCGTGCCATGTCCATTAAGAAGACTCAATTTTGCACAGATAGAATAGTGTCTTGTGCCAGAGGAAGGAGTAGTCACTGATCAGTGGGCAGGAAGCCACCGACATGTTCTGGAGGGTGTCCACTCTCGACATCATTTGCAAACTGAGCACCTTTCTGAATGCTTTCACCTAATGTAGAACCAAACAAAACCAAGGCTGAATACGTGCTCCTCACTCGATTATTGCTCACTTACATTTCCATAGCAGGCTCTATTGAAAATGCTGTGTAATCTTACTGCGACATTCCAACCCGGGGAAGGTTGCTCAGACAATCAGGTAGCTGGAAAAGAGGGCGAGAACACATTTTGCGCTGCCAGCATTTTCCAGCCGCCCGAGACCCCTCAGCAGGTGGTGCCATTTTAATTGTGGGGAGGCAACAGGCAATCTCTCCAATGCACACAGATTTTCGACAGAGGTGCATTAGTCCATTGAGCTATCTGACTAGCTGACCAATCGAGGTGCTCTTCAGCATTGGTCCATAGATTCATTACTGCATTTTAAAGAGTTAGAAAACAGCAAAGAAAGCTTAATCCCCAACCGAGGACTGTTGACCAATTGCCCTAGAGATGTTCTCTTATTTATTTATTTATGATTTGTATCGCGCAAAACCACTGACCCTAGGGCTTAAGGGCACTGAAATACACAGAACAGCACAGAGGGCATGTGCATGAAGGGTTTGCCTACCAGCCATCCTAAATATTGTATAGCCTTTTAAAAGCAGTAGTAGGTGAGACAGCGGGACATCACTGGAGAATGAGGCTTTGCACCATCTCCATTATCCCTGATTGCCACTGGAGGCCAGGATTCATCTCATAGAGATCTGTTCGGTGTCTCCTATGTGCAGCATATGGCTTGGCCACATCAAAAAGGAATTGTAACAGTCTAATCAACTGAAGATACCTCTGCCATACTGCTCGAAATTTCCGGACAAAAAACTAATGCGGACCCTTTTGAGAGGCCGCCTGAATCTAATGCCCACACGTGAAATTCTCAGCATTACACTTCAGTCGCCGTCTACAGAATGCAGACTATGTAAATCACTAAAGGAACCAGAAAACTTGATGCATCTGCTGCTACACTGCGAGGCGCTCTGTCAAGAAAGAAGCGCCTATTTTTCACCTCTTGGGATGCCGGCCTCAGTTTTAGGCGAAGGCATTTGGTGGAACAGACTAATGTCGGGAGAAAAGACCAAATGGACCATTGTGACAGCAAAACTTCTAACAATCGCATTTGATAAAATGAAGGAAAGTGCAAAATAGAGGAGGGAAGGTTGAACCAATCAGAATAACCATGTTCCTTTCCTTTCCATCACCATCTCCTTTTTCATCCCCTATACTTCTACCTATACGAAGAAAATTCACAACATAACCACTCGTCTTTGTAAAAATCACAAGCTGATTATATACAATAAAAAAAAATAATAATAATTGTAACAGGTTGACCCCGCCCCCAACTGCAGACTCACAGTAACAAATTAATTGAACGTCTGAAAGAACGGTAAAATAAAATAAATATACATAATTCAATCAAAATGTTTAATTATTGAACAATGAAGATATTTTCCAGAATCTTGTGAACAGAAATTATCAACAGTTCGTGAGTTTAATATTTATTTTTAATTATACTTCATAACCATGCCAGAAATTAATTATAGGCTTATTGGTTTGGCAATGTGTTCAAATTTGCCTAGAATTAAAGTAGAAACTTTAGCCAATGTGTATGAATGGACAGACCACTTGAGCCGCTGATGGGTGAGAACTGTAGTTCTCATGCGTGATTAGAAACTACCAAATGGGACATGTTCACTTCTAACTGAATTCTGAACAGGACTTTGTATTTTATTGTGTTGGTCATTTATATAGCACCCTTTGCCCATTTGTATGGCCTCAATGCACTTTGGGTTGGAATGCCCTCAGTGACCATAGTCCATGTGTGGAATATTCTAAGAGTTAATTTAAGGATATGTGTGTACATTTTGCCAGTTTAGGACTTAGGTGGGCGCGCTAAGCTCCAGTAAGCAGCCTGGATGTCAGGCACGTGGGTGGGCACTGTTGGTGGTTTAGGATTGAGTGCTAGTGCCGGAGATTCGAGGTTGTCACTGTATACTAATGGTAGAGGTGTTGAGGTAAGCCAGGGATTTCGGTGTGGACGGTTACGCAAACTGATAGACCAGAATTGCATAGCCATAGCTGCATTCTGAAGTGCATGGATGGGTGGCCATGCCTGCAGCCTGTGTCCACAGAGGTGGTGCAAGGTATACATACCTTAAACTCAGATGGAGTTAATCTTCGATGTTGTTTTTCTAGCTCCAACACGATTGGCTGGTCTCGCCTATTGTGGTCTCCCTAGATTCAAAGTCTGAGCAGTGGGAGAGGGGCCTGGAAGGATGGGAATAATGTATGATTGTCTGTCAGTGAGAGGGGTTGCGGGGGATGAACGTTTGTCATGGTGTGCCGCTGTGAACGCTGCCGGCATCCATGTAGGTTTGGGTGGATAGGTGTGTTGTTGGGTTTGGGCCAGTGTTTCTGTGTGCGTATCATACTATAGAGTGCAAGAAGGTTTCAAGAGGAGGCTGGGAAGAGCCAGGTTTTGAGGGCCTTTCTGAATGCGAAGTGACTGTCAATGTTGCGAATGTGTATGGGTAGAGAGTTCCAGATGGTCAGCACTTGGATGAAGAAGGAGGATCTACCCAGACTGGTGGAGTTGTAGTGTGGGGCAACTAGGAAAGATGCTGTGCCAGATCTCAGTGTCTTTGAGGGGTGGTAGCAAGTGATTTTGTCTTGGAGGAATTCTGGGCCGGTGTTGTGGATGTCACAGTGAGTAATGCACATGGCTTTAAAGGTAGTGCATCGACCATTAGAGAGTCAATGGAGGAATCCTAGTGTAGGGCTGATGTGTTCTCTGGGAGGGAGGCTAATTAGCAAGTGGGCCGCAGCGTTTTTGATTCTTTGTAGTTTACTTAGCTGGTGCACCTAGGCAAAGGCAGTTTGCATAGTCTACGTGGTAGAGGATGACAGAGATGATGGCAGAGAAATGGGAAGGATAGGTGAGGTGAGGGAACATACGCATGAGGATGTGTAGATCGAAGAAACAGGTTCTGGATACAGAGTTGATGTATTGTGTGAGGGGTCAGTAATGCGAGGTGGACAACTGCTTGCCGACTTCTCAAAATGGGCCATTTCATTAATGAACATATAATGAAATAATACCTTGCCTGCCCTACTCTACAGAGGAATTCTCTACCTAGATTGAAGGCTAAGGGAACATTCTCTAGATTATGTAAACTGGCCCGCACTCTTAACAACCAATATACAAAGAAATGTATATAGCAACACAATATAATAAACAATATAAGCACAAGATCTTTATGGCCTTATGTTTTCCTGGGTAAACTCCTTTCACCAGGCTTCAAAGTATCTTCCAAATGTTTCACCAAAGAAAGGAAAGGTTTCAAACCAGTTCTTGGAAATTCAAAGTCAAAACAAAATTCATCAAACCAAAATCCACTGGTAGCCACACATTGGGCTTCAATATTACTCCGTTGATAGCCGTGCCGGTAAAAACAGCAGGCTGCCACCAGAGTTATGCTTTTTTTCCGGCCCCTCGCAATGGGGAATCACTGGGGCATTACAGCCTCGGCGGTCCCTGAAGCCAAGCACCGGAAAAAGTAACTCCCAATTCCCATTGAGTCCCATAGGGGAGGACGGATCCATCAGCACTGTGTGCAACAGTACCTGTGCATCCGTCAAAGTCTGCAAGCGGGTGCCTTTACGCCTGCCAGGTCAAACTTGGCGGGTGGAAAGTCACCCACACGCAGAACTCGGAGTATGCCGGTCCGGTAACATCGGTGCCGGTAGATTACTGGCACCGTTGTTACCGGACTGGCATACTCATAATGAGGCCCATTATCCTTGTATGAAAATATCCCCTTCCAACTTCCAGGAAGAAGAACAGCACCAATGGTAATCCTGGTTATGATGATCACTGGTCTCTACTTATAGGTAAATTGTAACAGTTTAAAGAAAGTGTGATATTCTTAAATTGTCCCTAAAATACACTTCTTGATAATTTTTCTGCTACAACTTTACAACTGGAATATTTGTCCGGATGTTCTACTATTTTTACTTCCAAGCACCAAACTTGTATTGGTACTATGAGAACAGTCACCTTGGGTTCATAGAACAATACCACTTCGATGTGACATCTACTGACAACTTGTATACATCAACACAGTTCAAGTGTAACTGTTACTGGTTCAGTATTTAGGCACTCTACCTTTTAATAGCTTTCTTAAAAGAGGCAGACAACTTGCCTCTTTAGTTAGTACAACTACCAAAAGAATAACCTGCTTTTGCTCACAGAACTCTTTCTCTTCTAGCTTCAGCAGTCTGTTGCACCATAGGTTGTTTCTTCCTTCAGGGTAATTTCACATGCATTGGCTTCCGCTTTGTGGGATGTTTTTACCCATGCATCCAAGCCCTACCATAAAACTGTGCAGTACTGGCATTGAAAACATCATGATGGCCAGAACTCCCCAGAGAGTGCACAGGGAAAACATGAAGAATAGGCTGCCACCCATTTTTCCCTATGTTGTGAGCACAGGAGGGCACTGCCTAAAACCACCATGGGGCTACACACACAGTAGCCTGAAACAATTGGGAATGGCAATGCTGATTGCCAAAAGCAACCCAGAACTGTGGGGAATTCATTTTCTTAATGTCAAAAATGGATGCAGTACCGGTGCTCACCACTATCAGAAAGCCGGCGTTTTAAAACCACCAGACTTTTGTGTAAAACTGAACAAATGAACCGAAACCAGGCCAAGGAAAGACTTGCTAAGAGGTGGATACAATGTAAAACTATATTCTGAAATGACTTGAAGGAAGTAATTATTTAATGTATATATAAAAAATAGCTGCATGTAAGTTGGATTTGAATGTAGAAAACTGGGAACTAAAGTGACATTTAGCTGAATTCTGCCTGACAACTACCCCCGACAGGAGAAACCTGCTCAGCCCCTCTTCACAGGCCTGGCTGCATCCTGTTGCCCCCACCAAAAGGAGATCACACCTCTCTGATTGAATTAAGGGAGGTTGAACAAAGCCTTGTCCTGGAATCAGGCAAATGTTATATTGTGGGGGCCGTAAAGTGGCTTCCTCTTGGGAGAAACTGGGAGGGGCAGTGCCTCTGCTAGCAAACTGAGCTTGGGGGAAGTGGATAAACCAGTTATTCCACCATGTGATGTGGGAAGCCACACCCCTTTTTGACCAGGGCATAATTTTAAAAAGATAGATAACTCATAGTGCGGACTGGTCAAAATTATATAAATAATATCATTATTCTTGGGATTTTTCCGTGCACATTTTAAGAGGATGTTCGTGGGGATAGTAGCGGAGAAAAGGTTGTTACTCCAAATGTATGCATGTTAAAAATCTGACACTTCATCTGTAACCCATATCCCTGGTGCACATTTGTGTAAAATCTGGAAAGGTTTAGAGGTCGTTATCTGGATGAAAAGGGGAGAATTCTGTCATCAGTGGACACAACATCGTACAAAGACAGGGATCGGATGGTTTGGTGCTACAGAAAATATGTTAACTGGACCTGTAATATGAGAAAAATGGTACATAGATAAATATGTGTTTGGGTCAGAAATAGATTTGTGTGCAAATTGACCATCGGAGGATCCTCTGACCCAAAAACAGACCTCATCATGATGACAATCCATTTCCTTCCCCCAATCATGGGAGAGGGGAGAATTGGGCCAATGACAAGTAGAGAGGGGCAGGCTCAGTTATGCCACGCACACACCCACTTCCAAAACACATAAAAAGAGACTGCTGGGACAGGTAGAGACATTCATTTTCCATTTCTGCGGAGCATTTTGACGGCCGACATCCCATCCAGACAGAGACGAGAACCAGAGACCCATAGACTACAGAACTTTGAACCTAGAAGGCCCACTGCAAGCAAAAGTATTCTCAGCAGGCCTTCAGAATCCAGCAAACCTAACCAAACTATTCAACAGCCGGGCGAGCTGTTTGAAATCTGTGCCAAGAACTTTTGCCGGAACGCAGACCAGACCCAGACTGCTGTGAGCAGAACCAGAGATCCGGATCGCTGTGAGCAGAACCGGTGCCTGATTGACCCGCCGAGCAGAGAGAACCACCGCTGGACGTTTTGACCAGAACCGTGACAAGGCCTATTTCAAACTTATATTTTGAGTACCTAGCAGAACTGTGCAGAACCAATCTCTTAGTTAAAATAATCTAATTCAAGCTATTTTAACCTATTTAGAACTACCTCATAGGAATCGTGTGTGTCATTCTGTCCTTTTTAAAGCTGAAAACTGTCACCTGTCATTTTGAACTTTTAAATTTCAAATCCGAAAAACTACCTTCATGAAATCGGCCGTATCTCTAGAACTCTAGGAGCGAGTTTTAACTGTCATCTTAAAGCTAAGATTCTAAGCTTTCCAACGAGCCTAGAACCGACTTCCTACTCCTTCTAGTGCCTCCGTAATCGCGCTCGACGCACGCAACTAAATATGCCGCGATTTGACATTTTGCTCAATTTCAGACACGTGTAAAAATATTTGTCCTTGCTTTGCTTGCTGAAATTCGTGTGCAACCTGACAATCATTCATAGAGCATTGCTAAAGTGAGCCTGAACTAATATAAATTAGATATCACCCACCCTGAATCTCTAGAGGGAATTAAAAGCATTTTAGCACATTTCTCACTTCATTGTCATCACATTCAAAGCATTTTGGGCCTGTGTTTCAAACTTCTACCTGTTTCCTCTAAGCTTGCTGGGGGGAACTGAATTTCATATTGTATTTGATTGCATTCCTGAGAACTGTGTGCTCCTCTTTCCATCTCCTTCCATTTCTTACATTGCATGGGGGGGGGGATGAATTGCCAGAGAAAAAGTGATTATCTTATCTTCTGCTAAAATCATATCAAGTATTTCTGTAATGCATTTTATTCCTCATTGCTTTTCCCTTGAAACCATAAAAGTATTTTTGCTACCTTATCCATCCTATACTAACTCCTCATTGTTTGTAAAGAGGTGTGCTAGTGCCAGATTACCCATTGTTGATCAACATTATATCCATAAGTGTGATATCAATTATTAATTTATTATAAAAGTGTGATATCAATTATTAATTTATTATAAAAGTGTGATATATATCTTGTTAATTTTTCAAATAAACCTTTTAATTTGCAAAGCAAACCTACTTCTTGGCTCAGTGGGGTCAGGGGGATTCTAAGAGGGGAGTGTTATACAAGGGTTGTCATCCATAGTACTGGACTGGACATAAAAATACATCAATTAGGGTTTTCCTCAGCATCCCAGACTAGGCATTGACTTAGCTGTGGTGTTGATTGAATATCGCTTACAGCTTCTCCAGCTTTGCGCACACCCTTCCATAAGGTATCCAACCAAGTGGTTATCAAAAAGCCACTTTCCCAGCTTTAGGTAATAATGGGGTACTTGTGTCTTATGCCACTTAACTGCTAGCAACCTTATAACAAAGTTAGTTGGTCCTGTAACTCTAGGCAAAACAAGTTTCATTTTGAAAAGGGGAGATCTACTGGCTTGGGTAATGTTTGTTCTTCTGCTTTAAAGCTTTAAGCCTCTTTATACCATAAAATAGTTTTAATGTCAGTTCTGGATACAATAGAGAGTTCAGACCTCACAGAGAAAACTTAATAAGACACACACAACCTCTATTTCAAGCAGTTGCCAAGGTTTAAAGTTGCCACAAAACATTGCTTTCCCCTATAATAGAAAAGAATACAGTTCAAGCTTCTGTTTGGAGTGAAAATTAGGCACACACGATTTCCCTTTACGATAGTTCTTGCTCTGCTTCTTTTAACTCATGTATAGACACAGGTCGGTATTTGATAAGGTTTGGGAAGCATTCTCTTGACTTAATCAGAGACACACGACTGTGTCATTGTATGGCAAACAGTCTTTGATACATCAACAATGGGTTTAAAGGGTTTTAGGTTCTCACACAAACAAGACTCTTCAATGTTATATGCGAGTGCTGCAACTTCATTGATGCGAAGACTTTCAATACAACAAACAAGGTATTCTTATGCTAATGCACTTGAACGCTATGCTTCACTCACCGGCTTCAGTGTCACTGGTCCTGCGGGTTGGACTGCTTCTCTGACTTTCTCCACTTCTTCTCCTACTTCTGCCCTGCTAGGGACCCACACCCCTCCACAGCTTGGCTGACATCGGTCTGGCCACTGGCTCTGGGAGTTTCCTTTTCTACTGAGACCTACACCTCTCCTCCTTCTTCTTGCCTTATTCGCCTGTAGAACTTCCACAGCTTTCTAATCACTGCAACATGGCTCACAATGGGAAAACTCAGCCTTCTGCACGTCTTCCGCTGCACAGCCTCTGCAATTGGGAGTTTGACAGGTAAGGACTCTCTCAGAGATTCCAGGTGAAATCTGCTGTCTCCAAGCTCCGGTATCCCTTCTATTGTGCCACTTTCCCGTAATGTACCATCTTGGTGCCTCTTCTCTACTACTGCTACTCCAGCCAGCCTTCCAGTCCTCGTTCCAGCTCCTTTTACTATTCCTCTCTGCATGGGGCTTTTTATGCCTCCCCGCTGACTTAACAGGCTTTAGGTGTGAGCCATTAGATTCAATTGCCTGACTTCTACAATGGCTGCTAGGCTTGGTTGCTTGACTACTGTACCTGCATGCCCCTTCAGCCCTCTTATTCGTCTCAGTCTTTTTAGAATTCTGGGACTTGTAGCTTTTCCTACTATATTAGGTTTTTAATCTTCAGTAATCTTTTTAAAGATAGATTTATTCCCTTAATCTTTTCAATGAAGGGTCTGTGAGATTTAACTTTTCCAGAGGAAGATGGTGTAGAGAAGACAACATTTCCATAATCCTTTATCTTGGACCTTTGGGATTGAGGAGGGTAATTACTTTGGGACACCAGTTAGGGTCTTTCTTTTGATGTAATGTGATCCTAATTTATGAGTTTATTTTTGACAATTTTTGATCTCCTATCAGAGTGAGAGACATTACAATGTCAATAAGCCATTACCTCCTTTGGTACAATGGAAGAAGTCACTCTAACCAAGGAAAAATACCCTGTCTCCTCCCAGGTGATCCTCCCGCAGTACACCACCCCCAGGTTTGGGATCAGGAAGCGTCTGCCTTCCCCTGGTCACCTTGGAGGAAACTTTAGGCAAGGGTATCATTGAGGTATCTGTAGGATTCTTCACTGTTAGGGGAGGGATAAACCTGTGTCCACTGTGCATCCAAGTTTTTCGCTGAGGTGGAGGTTGCCGGGGAGGTTGGGGGGGTCTCAGGATCGAGGCCAGGTAATAGGTTGGGAAAGAAGTGCTGTTTTCCTGCGTACTAGGATTTCTGTTTTCCCAGGATTGAGGATGAGGTGGTTGGTCGTCATCCTGTGATCAATATCCGAGAGGCATGATGACAGATCTGGATGTTGGAGCCTGGCGATTTGGGGATTTCAAGGATGATCTGGGTGTCATCTGCGTAGCTTTAGCAGGTGACATTGTGAGAGCGGATGAGTGTAGGGAGTGGGTTCAGATAGATGTTAAAGAGGAGGTGAGATAGGGATGCTCCTCGTGAGACCCCTTTTGGTTCTGGTTGTGAAGTAGAGGTGAAACGGTGGAGGAGTATGATTTGTGAGAGATTGGAGGAGATACAAGTGAGGGCAGTGTCTTTGATTCCTAAAGAGTGTAGCATGTCCGGGAGAATGGTGTGGTCGATGGTATCAAAGCGGCAGAGAGGTCAAGGAGAATGAATACAGGACAACCTTCTGCATCTGCTGCTCTTTTTAGGTTGTCCCAGATGGACAATAGGGAGGACTCTGTTCCTCTGAGCGGTCTGATGGGAGATTGGGCAGGGTACATGAGGTTGTAGGCTTCAGTGAAATGGCTGATCCTGCTTGTATGCTGTGCCATCCATGAGTTTGGCCATGAAGCATGTGTTGGAGATTGGCTGGTAGTTCTGGGAGAGGAGTGGGTCGACCGTAGGTTTTTTGAGGAGGGGTTTGATGTTGAAGGTTTTTAAGGCTTTCGGAAAGTTTTCCGATGTTAGGGAGTGGTTGAGGATTAAGCGTGCAATACTGCCTGCATAGGTTGAGGCTAGGATGTTTTTGAAGAGGGTGGGTGAGCATGGGTCCTCGGGGGAACCTGATTGGCGTATTTGTGCTAGGAGCGAGAGGAACTCCTGGTGTGAGATTGAAGAGCAAGAGGCAAAGCTTTGTATCAGGAGGGGGTTTGGACAGGGTGGGCTGTGAATGCGGGCATTATTTTTAATTTAGAGATGAAGGTGGAGTGTCTGTCAATAGCGATATTGTGGAAGTCTTCTGATAAAACATTGCATAGGGATCGGTAGTTGAGGGGGGTATAGCAGTCTGGAGAATGGAATTCAGAAATGATTCTATGCAGTTCCTTGCTCGAGTTGTGAGAGTTTAAGATTCTGTTGCCATAGAATGATTTCTTGGTTTTTATGATTTCCAACCTGTATGCCCATGTTAGTCTTGCTAGGGCAGTTTTGTTCTGGGCAGTTGGGTTGGTTCTCCAGGTCCGTTCCAGATGGTGCTTGAGGGTTTTTAGTGATTTGAGCTTGGTAGTGTACCACCTGGGTATGGGGCCTGATCTCTGAGGGGGCCATTTTTTTGTCGTGAGTGGTACGAGGGCGTTCGCGAGCCAAAGGTCAAAGAGTTTGATGGGGGGGGGCCTTCCTCGGGGGAGAATACTGGGAGTGAGGTGAGGAGGGAGTTGGCTGGATCCGGGGTGACAACAACTTTGTTCCAGAGTGGAGTGAGAGCTGTGGAGGTTGGTGGTAGTCGGGCGTGGCCTTGGGCACGAGAAGCGGTTAAGAGTGGATGGAGAAAACAATTGCTGAGAGATTTGTCCATGTTAGGGGGCATGGAGTGAGTGTGGATATGATGTTTGTGGTGCTAGAGACCGCATGGAGACAATGGAGACCGTTGTGTCAGGTTGAAGGCTTCGAGGTTGTCTGTGAAAGATTGGGTCCAAGGTCTGAAGGGGAGTCAAACCAGATGTTGAAATAACCCAGGTGAAAGTGTTGGATGTAGGTTGAAGTTAGATGTCAGAGCATCACAGATGTGTCTGTGAAGTGTTTGTTGTAGCCAGGGGGTCTGTAAATGAGCAGGAAGCTCTGCAAGACGGATTATGAGAGGTGGAGTTTTACAAAAAGGGATTCATTGTATGTGGTGGTAGTTGAGGTGTCCTTAATAAGTAATGGAAAAGGATGTTTGTGTAGTATCACAAGTCCCTCACCCCTTCTTGATCTGTTCTGAAAAACAAGGTTGTAGCCAGTTGCGAAGGCCTTGTGCACAAGGGGCTCATAATAGCAAACCAGGTTTCTGTGATGAAAAGGACATCTGGGTTTTCATCTGAGATAAGGTCAAAGATGTAAAATTTGTTTTTGGAGACTAACCTAGTGTTGGTGAGGATGAAAGAGATTTGGTGGGGTTTGTTTGCAAGTGGTGGATGGGTCGGGTGTAGATTGTAGGAGGAGAGGAAGTGGAGGCGGGGAGGTAGCAGGGGTTGAAGGATGGGGTTACTGGGGGAGGGCATGGGGGTTGGTTGTGGTTGATTGGGGGAAAGGGGTGGTCAGAGGAGGGTGTGGGGGTGGAGGAGGACCAGTGGGCATGGGGGAGGATGGGAATAGGACTAAGACTGGGTTGGGTGCTGGTGGGGAGGCTTGGGCCCCATAGCAAGGTGGCAGGGATTGGGATCTGGGTTTGAGCACTGGTGATGCTAAGCGGGCCTGAGTTGGCCTAGGTCTGGACCTTTCCTTGACTTTTGGGTGGCCCATTGGCTGTGGGTGTGAGTGGGGAGGGGGCTGTGGCATTGGGGTTTTGGCCAGGGATGTTCTTGCTGCGCTAAGAGAAGGGAAGCGTGAGTTGCGGGCAGGGGTGCTATGTTGCTCGGGAGAGGTGCGGGGTGAGGGCGCAGGTAAATAGGTAGCAGGGGGATGGAGGAAGAAGGTTGGCTTACCTGGGTCGCTTGGCGGTGTGGTATTCTCAGGGGGTTCATGTTTTCAGCTCCCACTCCCCATCTTGCTGCTTTTGCTTGTGCGGTGCGAGATCTACATAGAGGATATATCAGGGGGCAGAAGGGGGTTGATCAAGGGTGGAGGAGGGGCGTATACCTTTGAGTTTTGGAGGGTGAAAGGGGCTGCAAGGTGAGGTGCAGGGTTGGGAGGTTGGGCTGTGCATTGGAGAGGGTTGGGTCAGGGTGTGGTGGGTCTCGCTGCTATGCATACCGGTATGCCAGCATGCAGCTCTGATTTGGGCAGTGTGTGGGATGGTGTCTATCCCGTGGATAGGATGCACCCTTAATTGGTAGGTCAAGCACATATGGACATTGTAATTGGGGTTAGGTGTGGAAGTAGGGGGTGTTGGGTCTGGACAGTAAGTGTAGAAACAGAAACATCTAGATTAGAGACACCTGAATAGTGGAAGTATAGAAACAGGGACACCTAGATTTGGGACACCTGAATAGAGGGAGGCACTTCCACCTGGGAAACAACAGTAAATGAAGAATCACTCGGCCCTGAGACACCTGGAAGAGGGAGAAACACTAAGATGAGGGTACAACAGAAAATGCAATAACACCTAGATTTGTGATAGCTTGACAGAGTGAAAAATGCCTAAAATTGGGGCACAACAGTAGACAGTGAATACAGTAACACCTAGCTTTTGGACACCTGGATAGAGGAAGAAACGCCTGGTAGGGTGGCACGACAGTAGACCATGAATGCAATAACACCCAGATGTGGGACACCTGGCCAGAAGGAGAGCACCTTAAAATGGTGGCACGACAGTAGACAGTTAATGCAGTAACACCTACATTTGGGACACATGGATAGAGGGAGAAACACCAAGTAGGGGGACACAACAGTAGACAGTAAATGTAACACTTAGACTTAGGACAACTGGATAGGGGGAGAAACGCCAGATAGAGGGGCACAACAGTAGGCAGTTAACACAGTAACACCTAGATTAGGGACACCTGGCTAGGGGGAGAGAGAAATGCCCAATAGGGGGGCACAACAGTAGACAGTTAATGCAGTAACACTTAGATCTGGGAATCCTGGATAGGGGGAGAAACGCCCAATAGGGGGGCACAACAGTAGACAGTTAACACAGTAACACCTAGATTTTGGACACCTGGGTAGAGGGCGAGCACCTTAAATGGGGCTTCAATAGTGAACAGTAAATGCAGTAACACCTATATTGGGCACACCAATAGGGGTACACACCTATTAGGGGGGGCACAATAGTGAGCAGTAAGTGCAGTATCATCTAAATTTGAGAACAGCACATAACATAGGGACCAAATAATTAATGCAAAGGTGCCTAAGGATGGAGTGTAGCAGTGATAGGACTGTTCCTTTTCTACATAGCAAACTTTGGTAAACACACTTGTGAGGCTGTGAGGGGCGGTAGGGCTTTCCAGAACACAGTAATTGTGAACACAGGCAAATTCGCTCTGGAGCTGTTTCTGCAGGTGCTGCCCTTTACCTTGGGACCCTTAGCCAATGGGGGTGCATGGGCTGGGGGATACCCTGGAGGCTTGTGAAAATAACATGCTATGGGCCAAAGAGGCAAGGTGGGGTTGTGAATGCTGGCTAAGGGCTGCGTTTGGGCTGGAATCTGCACTAGTTAATCAGGGGTGTGCGAGGGCCCTGAGGCAGGGAATAGCCCGGATACCAGGAAGCAGGTCGGGGAAGCAAACTACTGTGCACAGAGTACAGTGGAAACAGAATTATTCAGCATAAGAGGAGATGGCAAAAGTACACATAAATAAGCACAGGGCACTTTCTTACCTTGCGCAAGGGACAAAAGTGGTGAGGTGCTTTGAACAGTAGCTAAGGCCTCCGTTCAGGCTGGAATCTGCACTGGCCAATCAGGGGTGGTGGGAAGGCCCAGAGGTGGGGAATGAGGCCCGGACACCAGGAAGTGGTTGGGGGAGCAAACTACTGTAGAATTATGCAGCAGAAGCTGAGATGGTAAACATGACACAAAATCAGCAGAGGGCCCTAGAACAACACTTTATCACCTTGCGCCTGTGACCAAAGTGGCAAAGGTGAAGCTGTGAACGCTGGCAATAGCCTCCGTTCAGGCTGGACCCTGTACTGGCCAATCAGAGGTGGTGGGAGGGTCCAAAGGCCGGGATCAAGGCCCGGCCACCAGGAGAGGTTTGGGTAAGCAAACTACCGTGCACAGTGGAAACAGAATTATTCAGCATAAGAGGAGATGGCAAAAAGTACAAAAAAAGGAGCACAGAGCTTAAGAGCAACACTTTCCCACCTTGCGTCAGTGACAAAAGTAGCACAGTGAGGCTCTGAACGGTGGCTAAGGCCTCCGTTCAGGCTAGAATCTGTACTGGCCAATCAGGGGTGGTGAGAAGGCCCAGAGGTGGGGAACAAGGTGGGTCCGAACATCAGGACGTAGTTGGGGAAGCAAACTACCGTGTGCAGAGCACCTTGGAAACAGAATTATGCATCTGAAACGGAGATGGCAAAAATTACACAAAATCAGCAGAGGGCACTAGAGCAACACTTTATGACCTTGCGCCAGACCAAAGTGGCGAGGTGAGTCTGTGAACGCTGGCAAAAGCCTCCATTCAGGCTGGAACCTGTACTGGCCAATCAGGGCTGGTGGGAGGGCCCGGAGGCGGGGATCAACGCCGGACACCAGGACTACCGTGCACAGAGCACAGTGGAAACAGAATTATGCAGCAGAAGCGGAGATGGCCAACATTTCACAAAAAATTAGCACAGGGCACAAGAGCAACACTTGCTCACCTTGCCCCAGGGATCTTGCAGAAAAACAAGGGGAATTTCCAGCGAAGTCATCCAGAGGGTTCCAGTAGTGGGCGTCCAGCGTGTCTGGGTGCTATCACCTTCTTTATTAAAGTAAGATACATACATTTGCTTATTTGAATGTATGATATTTTATTTACTAATATGTAATTTGTAAGATACATTGTTAGGAATGTAAGTGCTTAAAGGTGCCATGGAAGGACGTGGATTGGTGGCATGGTGAATAGTAGGGGGTGGCACCGGAAAGGAAAGAAAAAACATTCACAGTCACCTTCGTGGTTATTCAAGTGCATCAATGGGTCTATTCATTAGGAAATGCAGATAAATCACACACATCTGAGCATTGTACCTGTACATTAAGTGTAATAAGCTGTCCACGCATCACAGGTTAGCCAGAGTCCATACAATTTGGTGCTTCATAGCTTCAGCTTGAAAGATTATTTATAAAGTTCAATTTTCAAGAGTTACCTGAATTTCCTGTGATGTTCCTCCGATCTCACTTGCTTTGGCAAGTATTTCTACAGGTTTGGTTCAAGCCCCCAAAATACTTTCCTCCATGGTGAATCCGACTGCACTCAGCTGGGCCGAACCTCTCATCTTGAGCTCGCCCTCGAATCCTTGAAGATTTCATACTCCACGGCCTTTCACGGTGGTAGATAGGGCCTGCTCCTGTTGGAGAGACAGAGCATGTTGAAACACATTAAGTGCAGTGAAATTAAGGGAAATATTGAACATACATTAACTTGTACTCCACAATATAATGTGGAACTGAATTTCCCATTGTTTGGTAGGCACCTGTTTACATGACAAATCATAATTTATGCACTGAATTCACTTTAATGAAATTTGTACTGAAATTGATGTCCCACCAGAAAATCAATTTGCATATAAATAACATTTGAAAAAATACAGCAGTCCTAACTTCGATTTTCTTTAGCTGTATGGCTCAATGAAATTGAATTTGCATTGCTTGTGTTGCTGGAATGCAGTGGCGCGCAGGGCAGTTTGGCTCATGTACTTCCCAATCCACAGCGTCACTGGCAAATGGCAGTACATAAATGCATGAAACAATGTAGATGTTGATGTTGTGCGCTGTGATAGAGTCATGATCTCCCTTTGCTAATGTAATGAGCCACCATGTCAATTCTCACTGCTGCTGCTTGGAGGGCCAGCTATGTTGTTGGTTCTGCCTGCCTCTGATAGCTGGCCTCTGCCCTTTCCTTTACTAGGTTGGAACTGCCTGCTTCGCCCCGTTCCTTGTGTGGTAGGAGTTGGCAGCAAACCTTGTTCCTCGTTCCTTACCCCTGGAATTCTTGCCTATGACCTTCCGTTTATGGGTGGTGTTATGTTTCTGCATCAGTGTTAGGATCTGCCTGTACTGGTCGAGCTCTGCACTTTTGCTTATGCTGTCCTTTACGTGTTCTTTTGACTTGATTTGCACTCAGAGTTTTCATGCTCTGCTCCATTCGAAGAATTTAGTTATTGACCAACTCACCTATCCTACTTAGTATGTAGAAACAGGGGGCCCCTTCATGAAGCCCCTATCTTGCCTCCATACTCAACACAGATGTATGTGGAGTGACCCCAATTGTGAGACCCCTGAATGGAGGAAGATGTTCCAAGCAGAATAGAGACTCCACTTCCTGGCCATTCGTTGAGTCCCAACTTTTAGAGACTTTGCTGCAGAGACCAAACGAAAACAACAACATGGCGGCAATGCAGGTGATGAATAGGAAGCTAACATGAGTTTCATCCTATTGGCCTTATATGCTCTGGCGGATCTGTAAGGCAAAGTGGACGGGGGCGGGTTGGTTAGTAGGAGTGAGCGGGAGAAAAGAGCAAGAGTGCTGTGATGTGCTGTTGGTTGCTTTATGTTTATACTACTATGCAGACATCTTCCAGGAAGGAAGTACTCGCTGTCCATGATGGCTTGGGAAACCCCCTAGCCATCAACTAGAAAAAAGGCAATTCTATAAAGCATGTTGGAAGTGGTGAGTAAGTTGAGGATATGTTAAATGATGTCACTTTATGTGGCTGTAGGTCCTCGTCATTTTGGCCACATCTTCAGCACTGATGACCCAGAACAAGTCGATGACTGTCACCAGGTACGCCCCGAAATCATGCGGCCACAATGGTCATCACAGTGCATAACATAGGTGTATCCTTGGTGCCCGCACACTCTCCTATTAACTCAACCCTCACTATTGTGGTTCCCAATGGACCATTGAGAAACAGCAAGTGAATGCTAGAAAAGTCAAAGGTTATTCCAGTAAGAAGCCTCGCTGCTCTGTCACCTATGTCTTCCATTCTATGAAGGAGTTCCTTTGTCATGCTGAACTCCACAAATCAACATAGCCTATTACTCTAGAAGCCTGCGTCAACGGGTGGAACGCACTTGCTTTCTCTACTTCCTCTCTTCCAGAATGTGAGTTTTTCTTTGCTGTCTAAGAGCTAAGGAATCTGGCAACAGATTCCGCACTGTTGTGTAAAGGTAGTGAAGCAAGAACAGATGAGGTAGTTCCTCAGATGGGTAAAAAATAAGTCTTTTCAAGTTAACAAGGCGTTCTTTTTAACAGCACCGAAGGTGCAAGGCACCTCTTTGAAGTGTGAAAGGCTACATTTAAAATATGACACGCTAGTAGACTTTCACATCACCAAATAAATCAAATGAAACATCTAAATCACTCAATTTAATCAGGCAGTCTAGAAAACCTTAAGGAAAACATAAAAAAATAATGGGCCTCAATACGAGTTTGGTGGTATTTCGGTGGTAAATCCACTGAAATAGTGCCAGACTTGATGACCGTTTCTGCAAACTGGTCCTGCAGATTTACAAATGGTGTAAATCACCATTTTTGGAGTCCACAGGACTCCATTGGGATGTTCGATTTGCCTATTCCATTTTTCCTCCAAACTCAATATTCAGCAGTGCAGTAAAAATTGTGGTAATTCCATTACCGCCAAAAAAGGGGCAGTGATGTGTGGTTGTGACCAGGATTGGTGAACATGCCTTTTTTACGCATGAGTAAACTTCATTGGGTCCTATCTTCTGCATAAGAGCCATTGGTCATGAGGGTCACTCCAACGCTGAGGTAGGCACCTAAGCCTTTTCTACATAAGGATTTTTTTAAAACAACTGTACAAGCCAAGTTCCTCCTCTTTTCGGGATGAAAGTATATGGACGAACAGGACCCTACATTCTTTCCATGGCCTACTGGAGCAAATGTACACCTCTTTCAGAGTAGGGTGGGTAAAATGTGTAACCGTTTCACAAAAGAATAGGACAACGTGTCATGAACATTAACAGTAAGTAATCTGCGCATTAGCACTTCAACCCTCTTCTTCGTCACAGTCTTTAGTCATTAGGGCATATCAACTAGTGTGTGATATTTGCGAGAAATTAGACTCATAGAAACCAGACAATACTAAACACTGTGTAAAATGTAAATGGAAACAACTTGTAAAAACATGTATGCCAATGCTGCAGACAAAGAAGAAAGAGCATTGGACCCCAACATCCAGCTTATAATGTTATCCCCGAAAGCACTGGTGGCTGTCCTACAGATGGCAGAGAAGGTGACTCCCCTACATGATGCCCATGAGAATCCTATACCCCACATGAACGAGAGTGGAGAGGAAACCAGGGCTACCTAACACGCCTGATTAATTGCCATCTGATTTCAGTGACTACGCATGGCAGAAGAAGGCCCACCCAGGGCCAAAGGTAACAAACATAGTCTGAGGAGAATTTAAAGAGGCTGCATGATAATGTTACCAACCATCCCTCATCATGCCTAGAGTGTGGAAAGGACACGTTGATCTCTGCCGAAGAACAAAGGATGGAAAGACCAAATCCAGACAGATGACCATAGGGTTGAAAGGTCAAAGGACCACAATTTCAGGAACCCCTCTAACTCCCAGGAAAGATTTCACTCACAAGAGAACCCACATCTCATTTAGTTTATAGACCAACGTAATGACCATGAGAATAAGGACCATGGCATAGTTAACCATCAGAGCATTGTACTCTAGAGCAAGGGGCTGCACCCTGTGGCTCTCCTAATATTTAGGACTATGACCACCATTAAAGGAGACAGGGTTGCGATCCACCCATATTAGGACACTGGCAGCACTGAGCCACTAAAGAGCCACTAATGAAGTACACTTTCAACCTGCCTTTAAACAGGAACCAACACAGATGAGCTTCCGGATTCCTGCACATAATATCCTATCAGGTGGCTCACTAGAGGATTGAGATGTATCCTAGATTGAGGACCATGAAAATACAAGAAGCCTTCTCCTGTTGTCCCTGTAACCACTGAATGTCCAAAGGTGATCCTGAAGTTTGACTTCTCGTTGACCAAAGAGAAAGACTTTTCCCAAAGGGATGTTGAACCGTGCTCTGAGAGCTCCAGCTGTTGGCTTGGTATTAGAAAAGATTGTTCCTAATTTGTATGCTAGCCACATACCTGGAGAAAAAAGAAACCATTTGAGTAGCCTCCTTTGTCTAGATGACTGAATATCTGTGAATTCACAAGTAATCCAATATGGGTAAATGTGAACATACTCTCTATGAAGCAAACCCCCAAGTGGAGTCATCAACTTTGCAAAGACCTAGGGAGCATATATTAGGCTGTGCCACAGGATCTCCATCAAAAGTAATCCCAAGGAAGGAAAAGTAATCCAGAAAAGGAGCATACACCAAGCAAGAAGTAATGCAGATTTATTTGGAAACAAAATAGTTGGGATACATGGTTCAGACAGCCGTGTGGAACTGAACGCAATTAAATGAGCTCTTGACACCACCCACTGCAGCTGGACTTTATATACACAAATTACAAAATGAACGTACATTTTGTTACATTTTTAGGGCAGGTTGGTGGAACTACATCAGTCCCCTATAGAAACGTTTACCTTAGGTGACCCTTATTGGATAAAGCATTTCTTCAATCAAAATCACATTGATACCCCCAGTGATGTTACAAACCTTCCCACACCGCCCCACACGTACGTGATTGTGCTGATCAGTCAAAAACACCTGTTTGCCATTCGTTGGCACTGCCCAATATACAAATGTATAAACTGCTGCATATTGATTGGACATAGCATTTTGAAATGGCATGGGCCGAGACATTCTCACTGAATCTGAGCAATGATGTGCCTCCTGGACAACAGCAAGGACACTTTACAATGTTGCACCCAAGGGACACCAGAACCTCACTCCACTGATTGGCTCCCTGTCGCACGCCCTTCAACTATAACCCCATTGCTCTGCCCCCCAGCTCCCTTCTCACACTTTGCTGCCAAGTGTACTGTAAAATAACTGTACCACACCATAGCTGGATTTGAATTAACTGTATTTGATTTCTATTTCTCTGCCAATTCTTCTCGGGCAACCACGTGCATAGCTCAGTGGCCTCAAAAGTATCTCCAGGAGTGACTTTGATAGGACTGAATAACATCTCTGTGTACCATTCTGCTAAATGTTCAAAAAGTACATACTGTCGTCACAAAAGCCTGCAGCCCTTTATTATGAGCTGTCTGTGAACATACTTCCCTAAAGTGCACCTACAAAACATGGCTTCTCGAATATTCACACATTGCTCAAAAGCTCCCAACCCCAATACCCCCTAAAACCTCTTCCACACCCACCCCTATGCCAGCGCTGCGCCAGCTAACTCACCACTAAACAAATTACACACCGTCCATTCCATTCCCCTGTGGGACTTCTTGTGCTGCGGCAGCTCCTGTGTCTTAACAAACAAACACTACCTGCGCCACACTCAATGATGTCACCCACCACGTGATTTATAAGCCATCTCGTTACTTGCGCAACTGGTATGTACACCCCCCTTGGCTGCGTTGAACCTGGGCCCTTACAACAAGGACAAAGGGTAGAACTTTGAAATGAAGCTGACCGTCCTGTGTGGTGAAGGGCTGAAATCTATGGTCAGCGGATGGGACATGAATGTATGCATAGACGAGAGAGGTACAACATCCCACTAGACACATCATCAGAATAATTTCCTGGAAATTCTTGAAGGGTATGGTTTTGATAACTTGTTAATCCTCTGGCGGTCTGTGTTAGGACAGAACTTCCCGAGGGGACCTAAACCAAGAAAATGACAGTAAATACCAACAGGTATGGTTCTGCCAAAGGGACTCAGACTCATTGAGTACTAGAACCTGTAATTCTGTTTTAAGGAGTTGTTCTTGAGCTGAAACTTGGGTACTGATATAGAGATGATCCCCGATTTTGGAGGAAGGATGAGAAATTCAATAATATAACATATTCTTACACCACCTCCCATACCCAAGCATTTGGAAACTTGAGCTGCCTAGACTGAACAGAAGAGATGGGGCTTCTTTCAACTTGGAGTTGGCAAACACTTAGACCAGCCCTCACGTCTCTGCCATAATCAGGAGGTCTGAGGCTGAGCATTCTTGTGACCTCTGAGGGGAAGCCCCCAAACCCCTTTGCGCACTGCTTCTGCATTTATAAGTAGGTTTCGAGGTTGTGTCATCTGGATGGGGAATGCACAGGCTCGTTTTGGAGGATGTCTACATTTGACTGAAGTACACAGCTTTGTTCCCACAACACCATGTTCTGTCCCCCAAGAAGTCACACACTTAGTATAGCTCTGCCGAGAAGGCCTCTGCCTTGCTGAAAGAAAACTAGAATTGTCCTTTGCCTGCCACTGCAGCACTCATCCACACAGCAGTGGCTTGGAGGAAATCATAAGAGATATCCGAAGACAACTAGACTTGCTTCTCCATTAGCTCCAGGACATTTCTACGGTCCAACCCACTCTTTGATGCAGATGAATAACCAAGGAGAGATTTGGCCATATAAGCAACATAGGTTAGGTTCCTTCCCTGATCATTCAAGTGGACACAGCAAGGGCTTATTGTAATTGGTTATTTTATCATTGCAGATATGATTCTACCTTCTTATCAATGGTATCAGCAGCAAGAGTATCCCCAGAAGCCACTGCTGTCTCGTCAGATAAACTCCTTTCAGATATGTGTTATACCAATATTTAGGGATGAAGGTCATGTCATGATCTTTCGAACTCATGAAGAATAATGTTTCTCTTATTAGAAATATGGAGCAGCTCCGTTTCGGTGATTTGAACATACTTGTATATGCATTATTTAGTAGCTATGTTTGGGATTACCCCAACCTAAGACTGGTCTATAGAGGTGTGGCCAGCTCCTCAATAATAAGGTACATCACTGAAGTGTCCCAGTCCATCTCCCGAGAAACCTCACCAGGTATCTGTGAGATCACCCAACAAGGTGCCGCAGCGGGGCACTTGTGGTGACCTCCTCGGGCATGGTTATCAAGGGCTGCCTTCACAGGGGATTCTATAATCTTGTGGAGCTGCACATCAGAAAGAGAAATGGTTGGAAGAGAAGGAGCTGTGACAGAGCAGGAGGCGCTTCAGGGGTAACTTCCCTCTTCTCGGGGGCAAGTCCCCTCTTCTTGGAGGAGATCATCCGTTTTTTTAGAGTGTCTCCTATTTTGTTCACTGCTGCCCATTTCTCTGCAGGAAAGATATGTGTCTCTCTCTGTTGAACGATTCATTCCACTACCAGCCTTCATCTGGGGCTCTATGCTATGTATCAAGTTCAGGGATTTGGCCCAACCAAGCATCTATCCATCTTGCATGTGTCTTCCCTCTATGCGGTTTCACTCGATTGCCGCCACCTGTGATCTGTGGCACTCAGCTGAGCATGCCATCATACAGCGAGGCCCTCCTAAAAAAACCTCCACGGTTTCAGGAATTGTCTACCAAAGGAAGAGGGAACAAGTATGGAGACATAAAACAACGCTGTTACAAGTGTATTTGCCCTTTTGAGTTTGTTGCCTTTGAAAAGAAGGGGGAAAAATAAGTAGCAAGATTGAAGGTGAACTATTGCAAGTATAAATGCCATTTTGGTTACAATGACCTCTGTTGGAGAGGAGGATAACAAGTATTGAGAGAGAAAGAAAGGCCGTCTCAAATGTAAATACCATGTTCTATAACGTGCGATTGTGACGTCGCCGAGGAGATCTGGGCAAAGAGAAAAAGAGATTGCGAGGAAACGATTGCAAATGGGAATGCCGCTTTCTTTCAGCAGCAGATTGGATACAGCCAGAGAAAACATAGGAAAATAATGAGAAGGGTTGCAAGGAAAGTTGTGTAACTGTGAGTGCCATGTTAAGAATTCTGCACTTATGACACCGTTGAGTAACACGATTAATAGCACATTAATTGCCCATTCATGTGTTTTAATTGTCCGTTTTGTACTCAATTTACAAGGTGTTACATTAGAAAATGTTTTTTATCTTTAGACACTCAGAAAGTGGGAAATCCAGACGCTAACCGCTGTAGGAACCCACTTTCTATGCTTCCCCTTTATTCTTCTCAAAGCCTCTGGCTCTCTAGTGGGGGCAACCAGACGTGGTCTCCCTCTCACTGTGCTTAGAGAGGCATCAGCTTCACCTCACTGATGATCCCCAACAAGGGTGAAACACGTGTATGGGGTTGCTGGTGGTACTCTCGTTCAGATTGGAATTGCCATTGTATTTCGGTGCTGGACTGCCCCTGGGCAGGACAAAGACTGATATGCAAATGGATATTTCCCGTCTGTGAAAGGCACAGTGAGTAAAAGCAGTGGCTGCGAACTCTCAAGTGGTTAATAACCACTGAACAGGTTATCATGTCTGTTCTTGCGAGAGAGGGGCGCCCGCTACCTTTGTAAAACTCTCTAGCCAATCAGCAAGCTTGGAATGGAGACTCTAAATGCCTCTATAGGCTGCATTGCAGGCTTCCCCTTGTGATGTGCACTCATTGGTTACTGGTCAAGGAGACATGGACAAACAGTGGCACAGGAACCTCCAGGTGAGGCTCCCCGTTTTGGACCCAGCCCATGCTCTTATATTATTAGACCCTTTACCATCACACTCTGTTTTGTGTAAGGTGTTGCTTGCCCTCATTAGGAGCCCTCGCCTTCCACTCCAGACCACTCATTAAGGTGATGTTCAACAAGCATGCAAGAGATCCCCCTGGTGTGGGTTCTAACACTGCATTGAGATAACCCACAGCCATCCTCATCCACTCCAGCTGAGGCCCAACTGACTTTCACAAAACGTTCACCCAATTCTCCTGAGCTGGTATTCATGCAGCTTGCAACAGCATTCATGTATGCGCAGAATGACAAGACACAGATTCAGACCCAAGATGAAACATCTCCCTTCCTTACAAACAACAAACCAGACCCATGCATTCTCAGACTCCCACATCTCAAACTGGACACATGACTCATACACAAGCTATGCCATCTAACCAAGGCAAGATAGAACAACGCAGTGGACTCTGGGGTCATGCAGCAGGGAACCAAGGAGGCTCACACTCAATCCCTGGAGCTATTGAGCTGCCATCCTATGGGTACAGACCCATGGCATATCGACCTAGGTTGCCTTCCACTACAACGCCACACACACACACACAACATGCACAAGCACACATGCACACTCACACTTTATTGGTGTCACCAGACAGGGTATCATGTGACGCACCCATTTTTGCCACCGTACACATTGTAGGATCAGAACCACTGATTCATGCCATCAGACACATCATACGTCTCCCAACCACTACGTTACCAAAGTAGATATGACTGGCCCCATCCATCCTACACTTCACAAAGGAAATGAAGACCCTTCAAAGAACATCTTGCCAATCTTTGACCTGTGCACTCATCTCTATACTCTCTCCTCTGGATCACCTACTTACTCCCCCACCTATTTTAGATACCTCTCCTACCCTTGCATCCAACCTGTAGCCCCCTGAATGCATCCCATATGAAAAGCGCATTTCTTCACAGGCTAGGTTTGCACTGTATAAATCACAACCATTAATAGATACATTATTGGGTGGCGATTGCTGTCCTCTAGTTAAAGATAAAAAACAAATTATATTGACTCTACCCAAAATTCGACTGTGAATTACTTTTGACTCGCTGGACGAATCTGCCTGGAATTTTCCAGAAACAATTGCTGCTGCGGGACCCTCCAAATACTGGGGCAAATTTACCCAACAGTTCAAAAGTTATTAATCATTGCATAACAGCTGTTTTTGGCAAACTCCTATTCATTTTCCGGTAGGTGAAGGTGTGCTTTCTTTAAACACTTGCGCATCAAAAACCACTGGATGGATAAGAAACAAATTGGGCACAAAGCAGGACATATATTTCTTTTTTGGTTTGTTGTAAATCTGTGCAGTCGTTTTTTAAAAATGTAAGGGAGAAAGCAGTGCTCTCGGCCAAAAAAACTTTATATGCCTACCATGGCACATTGCAGCAACTGAGACTTTTCAGAAGTTAATAAATATCTGCCCATTTCAATAGAATGGGTCATTCTCTTGGTAGATTGTCAGTACATTATCAGTAAATTCATGAAAGAGCAAAGGGGGTCGAAGGGTTCCAAAGCTTTTTCCAAATTGAGCTTAAAAGCCAAGAGTAAACCCAGGCAAAATTTCATTTAGAAATGGAAACGCAACCTGAAAATTATGCTTTGCAGATGGCATCTACAAGGGATTCCTATGGAATCCACATGTTTTTATCAGGTACTAAAAACTGACTGATTCTATAAAATCCATTGGTTAAAAGCCTTCATGAAAATCTTGTATGTATTATAGGGTGGTGGTCACTGTTCTATGCTTAAGATAGAACCAGTTTTAATCGATTTGTCCCCCATTTCTATTGCTAACAACGTTTTACTCCCCGGATGGATTTGGCTGAAAATTCTGAAAAGAGATGTCTGGCACAAGTACCACAAAGCCGGACATTTTGGGGAAAATTCGTTTTACAGTTCAAAAGTTGTTAAGCAAAAAATTACTGTTTTCAGCCTACTCTGATTCATTGTCACCTAAATAAAAAGGTGCTTCGATTGAACCCAAGGACTCAGAAAACCTATGGGAATTGGTGACAAAAAAAAGAAGTTGGGCACAATATTTCACAGATATTCCTTTTTTGATTTGGTGAAAATCTATCCTGGCATTTAAAAAAGACAAAAAAATGTCAGAGAAGAGGGTAGCCCTATTCCATTTCTTTTAACATATCTGTCATAGTATTGCAGCACTGATGCTTTTCAAAAATGAAAAGTTGTCATTTTGTCTTTTGCTTGTGTGAAGCTGAAAAAGAAAATGGCTCAAAATGATATTTGGAGGCGGGAAAAGGATGGTTTCAGAGGTGCAGGACGAGAATGAGGATCAAATGGTTAGGTGTTCACTTTGGGGATATATGGGGAGCCTATTTTCAGTCACATTGTTTTTTGTCTTTATGCAACAATCCTGCGGGGAAAGAATTTCATATATACATTAAATACATATATATATATATAAAAAAACCTGTAAAATTCAGTACAAAAAAAACGTTGTTAAGGGGACGTTATGGTTAAGATGCCCTACCAAAAACCTGTGCACTTCCCTAAAAAAACTTTTAAACCGCGCCATTATGGTTCAAAGTAAAACCGAAACACCCCTGAAATTCGACAGTTATGGTAGGCTAAGCAACCACACCTGCCATCACCACTGTACACTGCTAACACTAACACCCAGGACATGAAAGATGGCATCACAAATGTCATTGATGACATCACTGACGACATGACATGTTTAGCCCCTTTTGTTTTTGTTCACTCCCATATATATATATATATATGTATATATATATATATATATGTATATATATATATATATATATATATATATATATATATATACATATATATATATATATATGTATATTCAGTACAAAAATTTCTTAAAGGGACGTTACACTTCACAGTAAAACCGAAAAACACTCGACATTCCCTAATTATGGTAAGCTAAGCAACCATAACTCGCGCCACCTACGTACATTGCTAAGACTAACACCCAGGACATCAAACATGACATCTCTCTAGCTGCCTCACAAGCCATTCACGATGATGTTGACCCTTACCTTTCTAAGGTGAAAATATTGTGTGTGTATTGCGATGCAGTACTCTGCAGGGGGAGAATTTTCTAAGGCCTTTTGAGGCTACGGTCACGGAGCACCAGAAGAAGTGCCTCCTACCCAAGTAAAGCTCACCCTATATCTTTCTCTCTCCTCCCGCCCCCAGGGGTGGACGGGCCTATACGGAACTCTGGAGATTTCCCGGTGGGCCTCTGCACCCTGGGCCTCTTTTCTGTGGTATTTCCAAATTTTCTCATAGGAAAAGCATTGGGCTTGCAGAAAATGTGTCATTTGGGGCCACTTTGAACTTTATTTCCAGGGCCTCTTTTGGTCCCCAGTATTTATTTCCAGGGCCTCTTTTAGTTCCCAGTCCAGCCCTGCCTGCCCCTTCTTATCCCCGTGGTTGGTGTCCCCTCCTTACCCTCCTTTGACCTCCTCTCCTAGTGTGTCCTGTGGCCAAAAGCAGTGAAGTGGAAAACTACAAAAACATTTATAAAATGGCTCTTTTCAGAGCCGCCTTTCTTAGTTTAACAATAGAACTATCAAGTGACCGTTGTAGGCCTCCGCGCATTATTGCAAAAGTCAGTGGACACACAAAAATGGAGGGTGCAAGCGGAACAAAACCAATGGACTGTATGCTGGGAGTAAGTGGTGCCTCTGAAAAGAGCCTTTTGGTGGTGTTATGTGCGTGTCAAAAATTGTACATTTGAAAAATCGGATTGTCAAATAGGGTACAGTGAATGCAAAAAAGGTCACAATGCGGATTGTACATTGCGAAGAAAAATCTGATTGCCAGCATATGTGATATGGACTCCATCTGTGCGAAAAATGAAAGAGCTGCGAAACAAAATGTTTTCATTGTAGAAAGAGGACATGCCAACATCTCTTAGGAAAGCCCAAACAGCCTTATTGACATTGTGCCTCGCTTTCTCCATTTGTGGACCAAATGCAGAAGAACGCAGCCATATTTGTCTTTGTGCAATACGGGAAAAAAGTATTTGACAATTTGGAAACATGTCCATGACCTTCGCAAGTCCTTCCTTCATTGCAAATTGCAAAGAAATTCCAGAGACATGGCCTAAATTGTTTCCTCCACAATGAATGATAATTATATCAGCATGACGCTCTTTCTGTAAAGTAGCAGAGAGAGGTATTAAGTCGAGCCACCTCATTCCACGCACGCCATGCCAGTGCATTTCCACATGAGGAAATTCAAGATCTGCAGATAGACCACAACTTTCTGCATGTACCTTCAACCAATGTATCCAGAAGCCTCCCAAAATCCAGATAATCTGTTTGTGCGCACACAGTGCCATGGCTGTCTGGTCTCCTGTCAGGGAGAAGACGGTCTCAGTAAATTTCTCTGTTCAGAACACACCCACTGAAATTTACTGACCAATCCCTAGCTCCGCTCATTTTCATTTGCAAAAGTCTCCACCCCAGAATCCCCCTTGTTAATATGCGCTCCTGAAAACCATTGCCATGTCCGCGGACATGTACAGGATCAGAGCGTGTCGACTGTACATTTAAGTATTATTCCCCTTTTCCCCTTTAAGGTGGGCTCTGAATAGAGTCGTTTTTTTTTGTTTATGGGCAGATGCCTTACAGACACCTGTTATTTTGTGTTTTTTTATATAATTTTTTTTCTTGCTTTACTCCTACAACCATTATAGAACCTTCTCTAAAGCTAGCCGTACATTCCAAAACAACATGGCATTTCCCAAAGAAGACAACGCAACACCATCTGCTTCAAAATAATCGACATTACTGGGAACAATGTTATCATGGCTGCAGAAAAACATACCAGCTCATAACATGAAAGCACGCATGCCGCGATTGATGATACACCTCCCAATATTTTTATCAGGACAGAAAACAGAACTGTTGTCCCATTTTCCTCTAGGGAGTAAACCAGAAAAAATGACTGTCGCAGTTGGAAAGATGTTCATGACAGCTTGAACGAACTGTTCCAAATCTTTTAGCAAAGTACGTGAAGTCACGTAGCCCAAATGGCAAGCACCGTAGTGCAAAAGTACCACATGTGGAGTGGTCATCATATGCATGTGTAAGCAAGCTTCCAGAATTGCTTCAACATTGCGATCACTCTCAGCGCTCCACACCACCTCCACTCCTCTTGCATCGAAATGGTGTGCCTCATGCCTACTCTCGGCATAGTGCTGTAAACCATGGACAAAAATATCCTCAAGCACCAAAACCCTGACTCTCTGCACCTCTGCCATCTTTAGTGTACACACCGTCTTTCGACACAAAAGAGCATTGTGAACATCTGATTGGCTGATGCCTACAGTCCCCTTTCCATGCTGGATTTACTGTAGAAACCCGTATGCGACACGCCCTACCCGTGGACAAGCGTTGTCTATGTGCCGAACGTAACACTTACCCAGTCCTTCTACCCTTTCTACATCAGTCGCAAATCCATTCCCTCATTGGACAGAACTAAGCAGTCACATAGCCATCCACCAATCACAATCATCATTGCTTAATCAAACTCTGTCATCAACATTTCACACTTCAAATGTACTATCGATGACACTGAGGGGAAGTTGCATATCATTGCAAAGCACCTACTTCAAAAACTACTGTGCAAGTGTCGCCGATTTCTACGTACATCTCCATGCATGCGCACATGCATGAGTATGAAGTACAGGTATGCATATTTTAATCAGAGAACATGTGCAACCCTTATGATTTAATTTAAACAAATTAATGGCAATAATTTTGCATAGGCAATACATACCAATGCTCCCCCTTTATGTGCAAGATATGCAATTTTTCATTGACTAACCGCACTACTTCTTACTGTCTCTGGCATAACTTATACATACGTCACAACCGTTACTATTGAGCGCAAAAACTCTATTGTCCATTAGAAAATGTCTGAATTTTGTAACCTGTACCGCCTACATTAATGCTACTTGCAGTGCGACCGTATGAGAAAAATAAATGCTCCCGATTGCTGTGGTGACATCTCCCGCTGAGGGTCTCCCGATTTTTCGGAATCGTACTTATAATATGAAAGAAGAGGAATTCTTCCCATCTACTATAATGACCTAATGCTTACAAACCTCTCTCCTATAGATAATACAGCATTAAAAAAACAAGGCTTTTTCATAACCTAAAAAGTGTACTCATTTCTGAAGCACGTGCAATTAAGATACTGCAAATAACATATAGAGGTGGCACATAGTGAAGTGAAATGTACTATGTTGAAATACGAAAGGAGAATACTCTGATAAAAGATGCAAAAGTAACGTATATAGTAACATCACTGCATTAAGCACACAAAGTTACTCATTTTTTTTTTTTTACATTCGCAGTGAAACTACTCTCCTGAAAATCAACAGCATCTACACTGCAAAGGACATATCCGAAGAAACCTGGTCATTCCGCAAAAAAAAGTAAGTACAGTACTACCTTTATATTCTAACTATTACTCAAAGAGACTGTGTGGGTTGTTCATTTAATTTGTACACCAAAGCAAACATTGATTTCGGAACCATTCTACCCACAAATCCCCATTTATTATGTAAAGAATAACAGGCAGAATGGCTCACAAATCCCTGTGTGTTTGGAACGCAAATAACAAACAAAATCGTTAGAATGTTAGTACTAGAAAACAAATAGATGTTTTAATTTTATGCCATTATGTTTACTATTAATGCTTCTGCTCACCACTAGTCCACTTTGTACTCTCATCTGAAGCACATTGTAGTAGTATACAAACAGAAAAATAGCCTTCCCAAATCATTGTAAGAGGCCAATGCACATTGACACACCACCACAAAGAGTTTCCCCATCAAACGAATGCACGCATGCACACAGCACACATACATTGTACAACAGACCAAACCATGCCTTCTTTTTTTCAACAGACCCCAAAGAATGCCTACCAAAAAGCAAGTCCATAGAAAGGAACACAGATGTATAGCAAATAAAAATAAAAGTGTCCAACCTAAGCATCCATCTGTAGCAGAGTCTGTACAGAACTTTGGGACAAAACAGCTAATACAGTCATTTAGGAAAACAAAGGAAGCTTCAACTACCGAAACTTTACCTCCTCCATCAAAATGTAGCATGAAACACAAAACTCTTCACAAGAAATTGGCTACCAGTATTTCTAACAATGCTCCTATTAATCCTGACATAGTAACAAGAACCCAGAGTAGAAAAAGTATTTTAGCAAAAATGTTTTGCCTCAGATTCCTTCAGAATTTAATAGGAACAGGACCAAAATCATCCTCAACCCTTAAAACCTACCGTAGAAAATTAATCCTACAACCTCTCGTGGACAGTGCAATCCTTCTCAAAAGGAAGGTGTTCATATTAGTGTTAAATAGGATGAAATCACTAACGAAACTAAGTACTAAACTACAAAAGAAACTTATCAATACACGGAATGTGAACAAAAATAACTTCTTACATATTTGTGGAGGTGAATGGAGTCACACGACAACCACAGAACCAAATTTTAATGAAGAAGCATACAAACAAAATCAAACAAACAAAATTGCCATCCATCGCATTGGACGAGGATATGAAAAAATCAACAATACCATCATGGAACAAGAAACAGTGCTTAGAAAAGTATCCCCTGAAAACTCTGAATTACCTCTCGATTTGACTGAACCAGACCGTCCAGTATACAAATGGCCGTGCACATCAATGTGTGCCATTCCTAACAAATCTTTCAAATCTTTACGTCAGTTCCTCAATCAGTATGTAAAAGGTAAAGACAAAATTAAAATGAAAGTGCTGCAAAATATGGATATCTGTCCAGTGCGCAAATACACAGGTCTGCAAGGACATTCATTAGCCTGCATTTCTGGACCTATTTGCAAAAGCACCTCCCATGATATCAAAAGGATATCAATACATCATTCAAATGTAAGAAATCTAGTGTATAAATTATACTATGCTAAAAGTCCAGCTTCAGAATTAGCCAATTTAAATACCACTCTTCTGCATGGTACACCCAAATACCTACAAGAAGAAATTGACCGTATCCAGAGAAAACATTTTGGAAGTGAAAGCCACTCACAAATTGCAATAGTTTTAGAACAGACTAGCAGCAAATCTGCACATAGCAACCTTCTATTACACCCATACAAAACAGAAATACTAAAATTTAAAAGTGCATCCGCTGAAGTACCAAACCATGTGTGTGTGTGTTGCCGCAGAACGTTTTACAAAAGAAACACAAAAAATGTAGACATAGCACACAAGATAGAAGGCAATGAAGATTCCAAATGGTTTCAATTAGTTCTCACCTTTTAGCAGAAAACAAATATGAAATAAGAGAACCCCTAATTTGTTGCAGTTACTGCACTACAAAACTAGACAACAACCAAACTCCTTCATGTGCTATCACAAGTAATTTGGAATTGTTCACACTACCAAAAACCCTGCAACATTTCATTCAATTTGTATGAGAGCATCATAATTCAAACAGTTCACCCATTTCAAGCAATAATACGCCTTCACCCAAAAACAGCAAAATTACCTCCCTCTGAATTGGTGAAAGGTATTTGTGGCAAAGTAGTTTATTTGCCATTATATCTAACCAAAAATGTACACACTCTAGGAGTGCAACGTTCAATAGAGCATTCTTTAATTGTCTTGGTAAATGGTGTACCAACAAAGGATACAAATAGTTGCCAACAACTGGTGGATTTACATAAAGTTAGACAAGCCTTGCAATATCTGAAAGACAATAACGAGTACTACAAGGAAATCAATATTGAAGAAAACTTAAGGGAAGCACCTGAAATAATTTAAGACCCATCAGAAACTGGACAATTCGAACTTCTGGATCCTGCTGAAGTATGCACTCTTTTGGACCAGCACACAATTCATCCATTGCATTCCAATGAAAGCATAGATGATGCACTAGAAACTTACCAAATGCGTCAAACCAAAGGTTTACCAATGAGTATATGGGAAAAAAGTATAGAAGCACGTGCTTTTCCACTGCTATTTCCTACTGGCAAAGGTGGAAGATACGATGATAGACCCACTCAGATTAAGGCATCAGAATACCGCTCATTACGAATGTATTCGCAAGATCCCAGATTTAGACAAAATGTGGAGTACATATTCCACCTACTCTTTGAAAGTGAACTAGCAACGCTATGTTACAGAGTTGCACACATTTTGAAATCTTTAACCCACTTTCAAAATATGTCAGCTATGCAATTAATACAAAAAGTACAGGAAAAAGATGAGGTTTCACAATCAAGTATAACAAATTTGTTTGCAAACATGCGTGGTACAAAAGAATACTGGTTTCGACGGCACAGAGACGTACGTTGTATGATCAGAAACCTTGGACAACCGACTTGGTTTATGACACTATGTTGTGCAGAATATGCATGGGAAGATTTACATGAGTTCCTACGCATAGCAAACAACAACAAAACCAACATAGATATGTTAACACCTGGAGAACTTTGCTCTCTAGATCCAGTTAATGTGTCAAGATATTTCCATCATCGTTTCATTGCCATGCTACACTTTATTTGCAATAAAACTGTTCCTCCCCTCGGAGAAGTGCAATTACACCGATTACTACTCCTTCCAATAGAGCACCAAAACAAATTAAACTATTACAAACTTTCTGCAGAAGCTGCAATGGAACTGCGCAGAGTATTAAAACAAATGAAAATGCTACTAATAGATGAAGTGAGCATGGTCTCCAACCTAATGTTGGCCTTGATTCACCTCAGATTGCAAGAAGTACTTAAAACAAACTACGAGGAACTCTTTGCAGGAAAAAACATTATCGTTTTCGGAGATCTTCTACATTCTATTTCTAATTCTATTCTATTTTTAAAACTTTAGGACACAAACTCTGCCGTAAAACTGTTGGCAGCATAGGAAATGGCAACTTTGGCAACATTTCCAATACAGAGAATTATCAGAAAACATGCGGCAATCTGCAGATCTCACTTATGCCAACATCTTAAAAAGTATTAGTGTTGGTGTATTATCGCAAGAAGCACAGGCAATATTGAAAAACCGGCACATTCATGCACTTTATGGCGATAATGCATGTGCTACTGATGTTATGGAACAATTAGCGCACAAAAATGTCAATTGTATGGCCTTAAAGCCAACTCTTGCAAGCTGTTTCAAATTCAATGAAACAATGTTAAATAAACAAATGCAACCAATAATAGAAATTAGCGCCACAGACAAACTAGACGTACATGGTATGACACTACCCATGTGTGAGCAAGCCACAACAAGACTAAATAGCTTAGAAAATTCAATCTCCAACACAGCTGGGTTGGAAAAAATATTAAAATTATCCTTAAATTGTAGAGTAATGCTTAAACGTAACCTTGACGTGGAGCAAGGGCTAGTTAATGGGGCACTGGGTGCAGTTGTTGGCTTTCAAGCATACTCACGTGACAACAACATTCAGTTTGTCAATATTCGCTTCGACAAACTTTCAGAAGTGAAAAGGATAGGGTGCTCAACTGCTCGATACCTTCTCTTCAAAGACATGTATGTATGTAGAGAACAATTTTCTCTAACTCTTGCATATGCAGTCACCATTCATAAATCCCAATGTCTCACCCTTGACAAAGCATTGATAGATATAGGAAACACAGTCTTTAAAGAAGGGATGAGCTACGTAGCGCTATCATGCTTAAGTATACTTGACAGTCTATTTCTAATGAACTTTGATGCAAGTAAAGTGAACGCTGATATTCCTTGCATTTTAGAATACAATAGACTGTGTTCACTGTACACCCCACATCCGAAACAGTATCCTGTTCCAGAAAAAGTAAAACGTGGTAAAAGAAAACTAAATCAAACAGAAATGCAACCGAATCTGATAGCAAATCCTTCAAAGAAAACAAAAGAAGCTAAAGCTTCATCAATTACCACAAGCAAAGAAGAACCTATTAGGGAAAGTAAACCAGGTACTTCTTCAAAGAAGGAACAGAAAGGCCGAAAAATGCAGAACTAGCTGGTCCATTCAAATTTTCAAATGAAAGTGGGGTAAATTGCTATGAAAATGTAGCAATGAATATTCTATTTCGATTGCCACCAATTGTTAACAATATTTACTTACATAGTACAGACCAATTGTGTTTGCAAATGTTAGTCCTGCATAGGAATGCAACAAACAACCCTGACAACACGTACAGTGTTCACGGAATAAGACAAGAATTGGACTACTGTGCTGGAATGGTGAGATTCACTATAAACACACAAGAAGAACCAAAAGAATTTCTAATGAACTTACTACAAGTACTGGAAAACAAAAGCATACCTATAAATGAAATCTTCCAGATTTCATACATGTGGAAACATACATGCACTCTCTGTAGCAATGTGATACAGGAACAACTCCCAAATGAGCGATTTGTGTATGTATCCATACCTAATTGTGAATCCATTCCCTTTCAGCAACTTGTACAGAATGCAAACCATGGCAGATTATCTACTATGTGCAATTCAGACAATTGCGCCACCTTACTGATACAAACACATAGTAACTACATAATACTTATGCTTCTAAGTTATAATGCAGATGGTACCAAAAACAACTGCAAGCTAACTGGATTCACACACGGTCAAGTGTCACTTGGAAAGAAAACCTTTACAACAATAGGTATAATCTACCATGCAGGAGCTACAACCGATTCAGGTCACTACACTGCATACATTAAAAAGAAGTGTGGATGGTTGGAATGTAATGATAGCGCCATTACTCTAAAGCAGAGATTGCCAGCTAATCTCACAAATGCATATTTAATCTTCTTAAAGCCAAAATGTAATAACTAATGTGTATGTGTTTCTCCGCTCGCTTGTGAAGAAGAGAAGAGTCACCATGTCTGGACGCGGCAAAGGAGGGAAAGGGCTCGGCAAAGGCGGCGCCAAGAGGCACAGGAAAGTCCTGCGAGACAACATCCAGGGCATCACCATCACCATCACCATCACCATAACTAATGTGTACTTCAACATTACCAATAAATACAAACAGTTAGAATACGCCAACAGGTATCTAACTGCTCAAGAGTGTGTAACAACGACACAGATGAAAGAATATCACAGATCCGTAACCACAAATGCACAGTTAGAATACGCCAACAGGTATCTAACTGTTGCTAAAAATCAGCAGCAAGGCAACAAAGATAACATTAATCAGAAAGAAGAAGGAAACACTCAAATAAAACAAAGAAATAGTGTGTGGCATAGCAAATAAAGTTTTTTTTCAATCCAACAAGGATTTCTTTCCCCCATACCCAATGATTTCAATAACAAACACAGAACTGAAAAAAATGCACAGTACACTGGTTTGTAAACTAAATATGAGGGTAAAAAAAAAGCTAAACTGTCTATTATACAATGTAATAAGTCTTCATAAAATGCAAACACTAACATGCTTTTTTCTTTTATCACAGAAATTAAAAAAGGATAGTTTTGCCAAGTACTAAAGTCATGTAAGACATGCATGGATTCTGAATAAAGTAAACAGTAAGTATATTACAGTCATCTCATACATATGCAAATCTACATGTGTAATCTATGGCACTAATATGCTGCAGCGGCTGTAGGCTAGCCCTAGCATCTTTGTTGTATAACCTACCACCTACACCCTACGGCCAAACTACGAAGACTGTAGGTCCTACCCACAACCATCGCTGCATATCAAAACCATGGCGCTTGTAATTTGACTACTTATAAGTTTACTCTTGGGTGCATAGTCTGCAGCCATGCATGCAAGACGCTAGGACGTGCACACAACTACCGCACCACAACACACCCATGTTCACTTATAACCTCACTGCTTATGACTTCAGTCTTGGGTACATGGGCTTTGGCCATGCACCCAAGAATCTGGGTCCTTGCCAGAACCACCACAGCATATGGCATCCATTGTGGCTTCTAATTTCACTACGTATAAAGTTGGTTTTGGGAGCATGGCCTTCGGCCATGCCCCCAAAATGCTACGCCCTCCCCACAACCACCTGAATGATGTTTTATAGTACGAGTGTACCTATATCTGTGATATGCTGCAGTAGTAGTGGCTTACATAGTGGCTTACAACTGCAGTGCGTATTACTTGTTTTTAGACATTTGTGTCTCTACAAACTCTGCACAACCACCTAATCCATAAGCAATACTACAGGTGTACCCATTGCTGTGAAATGCAGTGGTGGTTGTGGCCAGGGCCTAGAGTCTTGGAAGTATGGCCTACGGCCATGCACCCAACACTCACTCTAGGCCCTGGCCATACCCAGCACAGCATATTACATCCATGGTCGCTTATACATCATTAACACACCCATGCAATGAAACATTGTAAGTGGACCATGTACTCAATTAATACTCAGGCTCTAGGCCCTGGTCACACCTACCAGATACATAATCGAATGTATGGCTGTGATGTATGAAAGTGATGTCCTGGAGTGCTTGTGGGCAGGGTCTACACTCTTCGGTGTGTGGCCTACAGCCTTCAGCCATGCACCCCAAAGGGTACGTCCTGCTCACAACCACTGCACTATATGAACTTCATGTTGGCTTATAAATTTAGCACTTATAAGTTTGTTCTTGGGTGCATAGCCTTTGGCTATGCACCGAACACTGCAGGTCATCTCCACAACCACCTCAGTGATGTGCCGTAGTATGGGTGTATGTATAGGTGTGCTATGCTTCAGTGCTTCTGGCCAGAGGCTGGACTTGTAGCTGAATGTGCATAGATATTAGAAGTTATGGGTGTACAGTGGCTTAAACCTCCAGTGCTTATAACTTTGTTCTTGGGTGCATGGCCTTTGGCCATGCACCCAAGACTGAGCACACTCCCCACAACGAGCTAATCGATAATCAATACTACAGTTGTAGCCAAAACTGTGACATGCTGCGGTGGTTGTGGCCAGGGCTTAGAGTCTTGGAAGTATGGCCGTCGGCCTATGGCCTATGGCCGACGGCCATGCATCTGAGACTCTAGGCCCTGGCCACAACCACCGCAGCATGTGACAGTCATGGTGGCGTTTGAATGAATGGCGTATGCATAGGAAAAAGTAATGTAAATACGGCATGTACTCAATTTAAATGTTCGCTAACAGCACCCGTGTCCTTAGAACAGTTTCACGTTCCCTGTACAGAGTACGGACTGAAATACTACCCTTATTAGACCCCTCATTGTCTGTACGTACAAACATCCCGAACAAGGTGGCCATAGAAGGTACATCAGGAACACCTACCGCCACAACAAAAGCAGTTTTTCACCCATCTCTTACTGTTTAAACCTCCCCAAGCACTTTGACAGAGCAAAATAGGTTTCAAAATAGGTTGTTGCTGCTGGTACCCGCTCCGCGGTCGGCGGATCCAAGATGTTGGGCGCATCCAAACAATCTGCCGCAGAGCACGTCTCGCTGCAGCCAATCGGCAGAGACGTTGCGTGTCCGCAATCATGATGCCAGCCCCTTAGCCCTTAGCCAATCAGCCAATCGGTGTCTTGTCCGTGGACCGAACAGGGAAGTGTGACCACAGAGTGGACATAGATATCACTAATTTTTTAAGTCCTACTTTTTGGTCATTTTAAAGAAAAGTACTACACGAAAGGTCACCAAATTTACAAAAGCACGCTTTCGGGACCAAGCCGCTGCTCCTGCCGCAAATCTTGTGAAAATCCGTCCAGTGGTTTGGCCTGTAGCCGTGTGCAAAGTTTTTCCTCCATTCAGTCTATGGGAAAAACAGAAGTTTTGGGACCCCCTAAAACTTTGCCCCCCCTTGACCAAACCTCACCAAATTTTCTGCAAAGTTTCGTAAGGATTCGTCCAGGGGGAGCGAAGTTATAAGCCACCCAAAAAGTGCTCTTCCTATGGAAACAGCAACTTAACCATAACTACATGGCCACTACCGTGGCCGTGTAATATATATATATATATATATAATATATATATATATATATATATGTGTGTGTGTGTGTACAATGCCTCCTAGAGAGATACTGAGAATGTTGCAATGTCCAAAACAATGTAATATAAATGTGGGAATCCAAATCTAGCGTACTAATCTACAACTACTCCCCATGGTAAGTAACTACGAAACCTTAATATGGCACAACATAACTATTCCCTAAAATACGCACCCCAGAGCGGCCACAGAATGGAATGTACATACTTTACACAGATGAACGAGACAATTTCCTCAAATACCTAGAGACATGGCATAATGGGAATTTAATGACACCAACCCTATTCCAAATCAAACGTAAATTAGCTGCACTAAAACCCCCTGTGCCCAACATTTAAAAAACATAGGGCCATGGCACACACTCAAAAGGCATGCCAATGTCTCAGTCCTGCAGAACATAACCTGCAACAAGTAAACATCTTATGCTGGTGAGCATACTTATAAGTGCCTCTAAGCACAAATGGAGATTAAGCAGCTTATGCAACAATGGTGACCTCCAGAACCCCCTACACTATGGGATGAATCATCCCCTAGACTCTGGGCGCATGCCCCTTAGTAGGCGAGCTGCCCTGTGGCCTGTTTACCTCTGCTTATGTTGCAGGTGTTAAAGCTACGCCTTAATTTAGCCGTTCACCTTCCCTTGCACAGCTCACCTGAGGGTGGGAGGTACCTTGGCCATGGGGGGTGGTCTCTCTTTGACTCCTGTCCCTACACAGAACTTCTGAAGGGTTCTTGAAATGGGTTCTTGCCAGTTGCTGCAATGTTGAAATCTAACAGATGTGTGATGGTTCCCTTGTCACCAAACAGCTGTTAGCCTCCTGTCAGAAAAGCACAGGCTACTTTATTATGCACCTTTTGCAAGGTTCCCTTTACTCTTAGTTTATCTTACACTGAGACCATCCAACAGCCATCCTCAACCACTCCGGCTGCGGGCCAACTGACTCCCTCAGAACACTCCCTCAAACCATGCACCCAACAGGTTTCCTCAGCTGTCAATCATACATCATGATCCAATATGCCGGCCGCATTCATTGATGGCCAGCAGGTCAAGACACAGAGACTCAGACCCAAGATACAAAGTGCTTGCAAAGTCATGGTCCCTTATTATTATTATTATTATTATTACTATTATTATTATTATTATTATTATTATGGGATTTATTGAGTGCGGACCTAGCTTTTGGGAAGCAACAGAGCGCTTTACAGAGGTATACAACAATACAGATACACAACAGAGAACTTTACAGGGGTATACAACAGTGCAGATGCATAAAGGATCGCTTTTCAGAGGTAACAGCAGAACATATATACAGCTGGTGAGATACAGAGGGGCACAGATGAGGGCTACAGCTGTAAAGGATGGCAGGGAGGAAAGGGGCGGATGGTGTCTAGGGAGCCAGGTGGTGCGTGTGTTCATTATACGCGAGGGGGAGAGCAGAGTTAGACTTCTTATCCCTTGGAAGACCCTCAAGGCACCAAACCATTACGTAGTTCCTCCAACATTTTTCCTGCTGTTTTCTGAGATTGCCCAATGTAGATTTTAAAAGCAATTCTGAGATGGTTTTCTGTATGTAAGAAACCCATTCATCCAAGAGCCCTGTGGTCATTCTATTTCCTTTGAACGGAGCCTTACAATGGGCTATGGAGATCTTTACCTAAAAAAGTGAGAGAGATATTGTGAATGAGAGATTGCATTTTGGGGGATTAACCACTGCTCGCCTGAGGCAGAAATTCTTGCACCCACAAATGCCTTCATCCTTCTGTAACACCAGCTCTGGCTGTTAATCTGATAAGGCCCTTCTTTGATCTTTGACTCACTGAAGCCCTTGCAGCACATTCCTGGATTGTGGAAAGAGCTATACAAATCTCTGTGTCCCTCTCGCAGAATCTGACGTTATACAGGTGCCTCAACAACAGGGGAGCGCGGGCACCTTGGAAATAAGGCATGCCGGGGGGTCCTGGGCATGTGGCTGTTGTGTTCCCTGAGAGGGGATTTATTCTCGTAGAGAGGGCATTCTGTATGCTTCAAGTCTGTTGGAGAAGTTGGGGCAGATTTCTGGGTCAAATGACCTGTGATGCTGTCCCCCAGCCCAATCGTATACTGAATAAACACTGTTACTTGCCTGGTGGGCATTTCTGGAATGGGCAATAATTTCTGGATGCCCCACTGGGCACTGAACCTCTGCAGAGCAGAGCAGGGCAAAGTCTGAAACAGCTCTACGCCTGCCAACTACACATTGAGGAAGGTGACGTGGGGCCTGCACATTTCATAATCTAGGGAGCGTTTTCTCTCATTCAAAATGTTCTTGCCTCACATAATTCATGGTTTGCAACCAGCTCCACATTCCAACCACCGCATTACCATCCTGACAGATAGCGGTACAGAACTGACCACTGTAATTCGTTGATGCAGGCAATCTTAAATTAAGGCCCATTTCCAAATAATGTACTTGTGCCATTATATTATGTTTTGCTTTGTTATAATACTGGTACTTATACAACATTCCATTGCCATTTGCAGAGTCGTCAGGCTCTCTATGCTTGGTCTCTAGGATCACGGGCACCCCTCTCATCACCAGGAAGTAGCTCTGACCTCACACATACACACCGCTACACTACTTTGAGGGTCTTGGAGTGTCTACAGGTACCGCAGCCCCATTCAGACTCCAACAGTCATGCAGTCACACCAAGGAATGTACATTGCTTCATCAAACTCTGACTGGAAGGTGAAGGGGAGGGCGGATGGGTCGTCGATCCACCTGGAAGGACCACCCGCTCACAAATCAACATTCAAATGTAATGGGGAGATCATCTAGATGTCCAACCTCCTGCCAGGACCATCCCCTTACCTAACATCAGATATACACCGTGGACGGCTACCAGAGCTCAGGAATTTAACCATCCCATGTTTGTTTGTTTGTTTGTTTGTTTTATTTCTAATGCGCTCCAGACCCATAGGTAGAAGGGCGCAGCAGGTAGGATAATGCGAAACTTACATTGTTACAGATTATACAGGATACAGTAAAAGTTATACATATTATACAAGATACAGTAATGGATATTATAGATATTATACAAGTTATACAAATTATACAAGATACAGTAATAGTATACAAATGTGCAGGACCATCATCGTGCAGGTCGATGAGTTACATAGGGAATGGTACGCATAACATATCGTGAGACAGAGGAGAGGGACAAGTGTCAGGTCTGGGAATATTATAAACCTATATCTAGTGGTCGTTGGAGATAAGATATTGGATAACATTCCTTCTGAATAGTGGGTACAGCTGATCTGCTCTTAGATTGTTGGGTAATAGATTCCAGGTTTTGGCCGCCTTCACAGGGAAACTATTCCCACCGACCGTGGTAAGTTTAAATCTAGGTACTACCAGACAGTTAGTATTGGTAGCTCTGATAGGTCTGATGGAGGTTTTTTTTTGTATTTTGTTCGTGAGGTAGCTTGGGGCGGCGTTGTTAAGAGCTTTATGTGTCAAGGAGATCATTTTTAAATGAATTTTGTGGTTTGTAGATAGCCATTTGTGTTGACGTCTAATGGTGGAGATGTGTGTTCTTTTATTTATGCCAAGCGCTGCTCGCAAAGCATTGTTTTGGAGCGTTTGAAGTTTCTGTATGGTAGATTTGTTGGCACCACTGTAAAGGGCATTACAGTAGTCGATCCTGGAGAGGATAAGTGCTCTAGCCAGGATCATGCAACTGTCATTAGAGAGGAAAGGCTTGCCTGCTCTTATCAGTTTGCAGGTGTATGCGGTGGTGGAGGCCAAGGATTTTAGTTGTTTGTCGAATGATAGTGTGGAATCCAAGTAGAAACCGAGGGTTTTTACTTCCTTGGAGACCCTGATAGGATTTCCATCAATATTGAAGGAGGAGAATTCCTGACCTAATTTTTTGGTGTTCATATGTGTTCCCAAGATTATCAACTCCGTCTTGTCGTCATTCAAGCACAAGCCATGTGTGGCCATCCATGCTTGAACGACGAGATATACCCTATTCACCAATTCCGAGTCCTTCCTATGATCCCCAGAAAGCGGGAGGATAATCTGTGTATCATCTGCATAGTCAGTGTAGGTGATACCCAGAAGGTCCAGATCATCGAACAAGGGTTTGGTGAAGATATTGTATAGGGTAGGCGAGACACAGGAACCCTGGGGAACGCCACATAATATAGGGGTAGGGTCAGCTGCGGCCGATGGGGGAAAAAACTCTCATTGTTCTTTCGTTGAGGAAGGATTCTAGCCATTTGATGGCCTCAGGAGAGAAATGGGCAGCAGAGTCCAGGTGTTTGCAGAGTACCTTGTGATCGACCAAGTCGAATGCTGCTGAGAGATCAAGTAGGAGCAAGAGTGCTGTTCCTCCTCCATCCCTCAGCTCGTCGACCTGCGTCTTTAAATCAATTAAGGCATATAATGTTGTCTGTGCCACTAGGTTTGTGCAAATGGCAGAGGTGCTATGTACAAATCCCATGTAACATAACATAGCAATGCGACCAAAACACATCCATGTGTTTTTCATGTATATGAGGGCTTCTTCAGGACTTGAATATTATAGAAGTACTGTCATTCAGCCAGAAATAATAAACTGGCTTTAATGACATGGTGAACACATATTTCAGTACTAAATTTCCAGATGTCTCCATACGCTGGAACTTCAGGGGCAGCCTCCATGAATACACAGTATGTTGCAGAGCCAAATTATGTGTTTCTTAATCGATGAGTTCTATTTGTGGTAAACTCAGGGCATGTTAGGAATTCATCTCGATCCTTAAGGCTCAAGTGGAGAAAGAACTGTACTCAGCTTTCCCAACATAGCCCAAGATGGTGCCTATTTGATGCTGGTCACACAAACTCTCTACAGCAGTCTAGACCTTTTCAAGATGGCGCTTTAACACCTTACGACTGTATTATATTTATGCTGGTGATGAAAACAGTTGGCCACGGCGCTACACCGCTCTGTTGTTCTATTGTTTCCGTGTACCTTTCCTACAATTCTGTGTAGCCATTTTTCCATGACCGCAACCTGCGGACTCCTCGCTGATTCTAACCTTAAACTTCCAGTTGCATTTAGTTTCGCTTTCCGTAACGTCTTTACTTTTCTTCCCTCCTTTGTTGTCTTTCAGCCTACGTTTCACAGAGCCCCTCACCACTTCGCACTGAACATTCTGAAACGTTTACCCCAATTTCCTTCTTTCATTTCTTTGCTCCACTCCGTTACGCTTCATTCTGACCTTACTTTAGGCTTTTTACCTTGTTCAGTCTTACCACTGCCTTTCACGCTCTTCTAGCCTGTCTTGCTCTGATCATTTTCCAAAACGACCTGCTTCCTGCTGCACCGGCATTTGTATCCATTCCCTGCTTACCAGGCTACTCTTTTGCCTTCAGGACTGTAATTGTGCGGGACTTCAACCTACCTTATCGGTCAACCTATATCCTGCGTATTAAACTTTGGACTCCCTCAGAATTCCACCAGTATCGTCCTGACATCCGGATACGGTTTTCGCCGCCTTGAGGGTTTCCCAAGGGCACTGCCCACGAGGTACACAGAGTCCTGGTTATCAGAGGGCTCTGAATACCATGTGGGACTCCCTCTATAAGCTTCAACGAGTAACCACTGCTACATGCTACAAAACCATGAGTTTTCCTTTGATTGCTAGTAGGCCATGCATATAGAATCTTTACCTTGACCAACACGCCCTGTCTCTGGAACCACCCTGGGGAACATTGTGCTGCCTTTAGACTATGACACTCATTAAAAGTAGCCTCAGCAGAACAGAGGGCTTTGCCGTGAGTGTTGTTTATGAGCTCTACTGGTACACAACTTTGAAAACACGTCATCACAATTCCTCAGATGGAGGCTGCCAACACACGTATCCATATTTGCTGCAGGAGACTCTAGGGAAGAGTTCTGCAACTTGTGGCTGTGCAGATATTTTGAACTACAACTCCCATGATCTCTCACCAATGACTGCACTGACCTTGGACGATGGGTGTTACAGCCCAAAAGATCTGGATAGTCAAAAGTGTCCACTGTTCTAAGGCTTGTGTGTCTCTCTGATGCTTTTCAGGTGCTCTCTCTTTGGTGGTAGTCTTGATTGGCTGAAGTAGAAGACCGCAAAGAAAGCAGGTATTCCGTGTTTGCTCTTCTCTGCTAGTGTTGTAGGCATAGTGGGAGTAGGTTAGTCATTCTGTTGGAGTAGTATACTTCTGAGTGAGGCAATCTCTAACACAGTGCAGTGCTTTTCTCTCTCCTTTTGACTGTTTAAATTCTTTTGTCAATGCTTATGGGTCCTGTAATTGTGTTCTGGTTGTCTCCTATGCTGCTTGCTTATCGTTGCACCTGTTTTCTATCAGGCCAACTCTCTGTGACAGTTGTGCAGCTTTCACTCTTTCGCGTTATTGATTGTTACGCGGCTGCGCCCCGGGGGTGTACTTAAACCCGGCACTGTGGGGTGTATGAGGGAACAGCACTGGCACGATTCTGTACTTCTGGGAATGCCTCAGTGGGTGAATTTTCCCACTTTCATTTATTTACAGAGGCTGGTGATGTAGGATGTTTACCCGCACAGGACGTCCTTCGGCACGACATCCCTGTCAACCTCTAGTATATGTTCTATTTAAATGGCACAATAACAACCTCTCTCTACACTCTGATTCTATCAAATAGTCTTTTAGCCTGGATGTTGGGTCTCCTGGTGTCTTGGGGGATGCCTGTGGCTGCCTACCTGGTCAGTTGTCACTGGCCTCGGTGCCACATTCAGATCTGCCATCTCCTCAGAGCTGTCATCCACCTCCTGCTGCCTGGGATAGGTGCTGACGTCCTCGGGCTCCAACTCCCCTTTGTTTGCCTGACCTCCTGTCCAGGGCATGCCGCCAAACCTGTGGCTGCTAATCTGAGTTATTGATGAACGGCGTTTATCAGCTCTCACCGTTGATCCTTTTCGTGTAATGACAGTCCATGGATCTGTTTTATCTGGAGACAGGGTCTGTGCTGTGGCTGACGGGTGCAAAGTAGTGTGGTACCTCTTACGTCAATGGGGGGGGGCTCCTCTCACTCCCGTTTTGGTTGGCGTGCATTTGTGGCTGTCGTGCTAGATCTAGGTCAATTCCTTTTAAGTCCTGAGATGTGTGCTCGGGTATCAGCAATCACACCTTCAGATTCGGGAAGGCCTCCACAGGGGCCACGCCTGTAGTGGTGTGAGGCATGGTATGATAGGCAAGTAGGAAGGACATCAGCACTATCCCCAGGGATTGGCCCTTGTCATGAGCTATCCGGAAAGTCCCTTGCTGAGGGTTTGCATAAAGTGCTGAATGTCCCTGTTAGCTTGTGGCCGATGGAAGTGATGAACTTGTGTGTGTGTCCATAAACCCAAAGAAAGTGCTCAAGCTGTATTCCTTGAAACAGTGGTCCATTGTCTGACCTGAGGGAGTTTAGTATTCCACCAGCTGCGAACAACTCTCCCAATATAACGACGATCGCCTTCGCGCATGTGTAGAATAGGAGCTGAACTTCCGGATATCATGCCCACTCATCCATAACCACTAGGTAATGCCCGGTGGGTAAGACATCCCAAAGTCCATGTTCAACAGCTGCCTGTGTGGCACTCCTCCTCTGTGGTGACAATGTTGGCAGTGCCTGGCACGGCACACAACTGTGCAGTCCACTTTCGACACCAGCTCTGCGAACCAGACCTTTCCCAGTAAGCAAGCTTTGTTTTTGCTGGCTCCCTGGTGTCTGGCGTGGGCTTCTTGAATTAATTCATCACACCGTTCTGGAGGGAAAACCAGCAAAGGTCCTCTCAGCAAGACTCCTGCCCTGGCCAATAGTTCTGCCCAGTCTTTCCACAGTCTGTGTAGGAATGGCTGAGCTTCTGCTGTTCTGTGTTGATTGTCAATCAGCATGGTAGGCCATTCCGCTGACTGCAGCTGAGCCATATGTTACTCCATACTGTCATGAGGGTCATAGCTTCTGTTATGTCCTGCAGTGGCATAGACATGGGGGCCACTGCTTTCATAATCAATCAATCAACACACTTTATTTTGGGCGCAAGCCCATAAAAGCCTCACATAGAAGATTTTACAAACACAAATACATAAAACAAGCAGTCAAAAATAAGAAGCCAATACAAATTAGCTGTACAGATGTAAGTTCTACAATGGTGATACTAAAAAGAGTGCTGAAAGCTAAAGAGAATGCTAAAACAGTTGTCTCTATCTGGGGTTAGGGCAGTTTTCATCATATCCTAATCTGCTATGCCTTACATAAAAAGCCAATAACTCCAAATGTCAGATCCTCATTCCAGGTCATTTTGCATAGTGCATAGACTTCGGCTGCTCAGCAGATCTGATATTTACAAACAATAGGATATAGCCATCTCCACCTCAGCTGTTTATACTTTGGGCAATTTAAAAGCGGGTGCACAACTTCCAAGGAGCAAAGCGTGCAAAAGGTTGAGGAGCCCGACACCCACCTACTTATACATTTGTGCAACTGGCAGAACATGCAGCCAGAAGTACATATACAGAGTATAGTTGTAAGGAGGACACATATCGTCGAGCTATGGCTCTGGAGACAAATTGGTTTTAGAAGTTAAATTTCCTGGTGAATCTTACAACGCTAAGTGAGTTTCTAAGTACAAAACACCAAGCTAGATCTTCACCCCCTTAATCGTCTCGGCGGTGACCGCGGGGCAGCATCCAGAAGAGAAGCCATCCCTATCCTATGCATTGGGGCTGCTACCACTTACATGACTCCCCCACCTCGCTCCCTGACGTCGTTACTACATCCCAGAGCATCTCATTATAATGTTGCAGGTTGGCCGACTTACTTAACTACGGCCAGCAGATTAATGGCCTGGCTAGGGATTCCCATTTGACAGATCTAAGTCCGGTTTCCACAAGCAATGGGGTCGTCGGAGGGCTTGCAAGTAAGCCGAGGATCTGTCTATTGAATCTGTTTTCCCCTCTAGTTAAGACAGCCAGCTTCTCATGATCCCAGGGTTCACTGCCATGTGGTGCGACTGACGAGGCTTGTGCTTTATACACCCTCATAGCAGACAGAGGTGTACAAGTTGAGAGCTTAGGGTATAAACTACACCCCAGCATTTCTTTTAGAACTAACTTGCTTTCACTTAGCTGAGAGGCCCCTTTAGCATTATCTTGGAACCGTGGTCAGTCAAAATGTTGAAAAAAAAAGTCGAATGACAAAAATGTCGAAAAAAAAATATTGAGAAAAAAAAAGTCAAATGTATTATTTTTTTATTTATATGTATTTTTTGGGTTCGGTAAGTAAAAAAAGGGGTAAAATAGTCATAATCATATCGACTAGTGCCTCTGCACCTTTGTCTACTTCTAGTGCCTCCTGGGGAGTAGTCGGATGATGTTGCAGTTACTCCATAGTCCTAGAGCTGTAAAACCCATCTTTCCAGTCGAACGGGGGTCTTGGTATCACACTTGGAGAATGGGCATCAGGGGCGTATGGTCAGGTATGCCAGCGGATGGATGGCCTAAACTGTACAGATGAAAGTACCTGCAGTGCCGTAGAACAGCAATAGCTTCCCACCTATCATCGTTCAGTCTGGCTCACCACCTTTCTAGCGTAAAGCACCTGACCCAATTTGCAGAGGGAGTCCACTTGTACTAAAATCACCCACAACCTACAAGGCTGGTGTCCACCAGTAATTTATTAGGTTGGGACAGTTAAAAAAATTACCATCATTTTATCAGTAATCAGAGCTGATTTGGTGGTGTTCTCTCCCACTCCAGGCCCAGACACTGTCCGTCATAGTGCTTGCCTGGGGTTGGTGTGTGTGACAACGTTCAGGAAAAAGCAGCTGCAGAAGTTAACCATCCCAAAAAAACTACACATCTCTGATGATGACGTCGGTGGTGCAGCCACCTCTGTCCTCAACCTTGCATGGATCTAAGAACAGTCCTTTCTTCTGAAAGACAAGACCAAGGAAGTACAGCTTGTGAGGTAAGAATATGCACTTCTTTCTGTTGAATGTTAGGCCTGACTGCCTTTATCATTGGAACACTGCCGACAGCCTGTGCAGGTGTTCCCTTTGAGATGAAGCATATATGAGCACAACATCACTCACGCTGAGACACGCCAGAACCCTTCGGGTAGCATGCTGTAACTCTGAAGCTGTGGAGGAGGCCCCAAAGCTTATGTTATCCTGAAATAGTCCAGTATGGTAGGAAAATATGATTATGACTCTTGACTCCACATGGAGGAGTATCTGTTGATACCCGGAATTCAAGTCTGTGGTTGAGAAGTTGCTGGCCCACTGCAGTCGGCTATGTTGTCGCCAGAGTAGGGTGTTGGATGTTCCTACCATCCTACAGCCCGATTTGGTAGCATCCTGTCAATGCAAAACCTACTTTCTTAAGTTGCTTGCTCTTTCAAGCTACTGCAGTCAGGGTGACCTGCGGCATGGGACCACGATTCTCTTGATGATGTTGGTGTTTTTCAAGTTTTTTCAGTTCAGCTGAAATTGCATTTCCCGGTGTCTGAATGCCACAGACTGAGTTGTGGTGTCAATATGAAGCCTCACTTCTTAACCTCGCAGTTATCCATTGCAAATGAAGAGGTCATTGTGACGAATCAAATTCCAGTGGTCCAGGGGTGGATATTGGTTTCTAAACCATTAATCAGCCCCACACCTCTAATACACTTGAAGGGATCTTACATTTCCCCTCCAGAAGGTCTTCTTCATTCGGGTACACAGGGCCTAGGCCATCCCCTGGGGTCTCCTCCCCAGCCGCCCACACTTCTAGCCAACCTTGGAGTCTGGTCAGCAACTCAGGTTTATTAACCGTGGCGCTTTGGAGAAGTCCACTCTCCTGACATAGGACTCGCAGGACATCCTTGCTCATGCCTTTCACAGTCATTTTCAGAAGATTCATGATTATTAACAAATACCTAGCAGTGTCTAAACGTTGCCGGCAACAGTACATTGATCATTGTGTGACTAAGCTGTGTGCAAGGCTCCAAGTAGGTTTGACCATCTGCCATCAATGTGATGATTAAACCTCCAAGGTAGCAGTGGTCCAGGGGTGAATATCGGTTTCTAAACCATCAATCACCCATACCTCTAATACACCTAAAGGTGTCGATCTAGAAAAATAGACACCCCTCGATCATAAGGCTATGTATTATGTTGGCCGAAGACCAAACGTCTCATGCCTCTAGTATTAGAAATATATAGCCATAAGCTTGACTAAGGTGCGGCCATTTTGAAGCGACTGAAATCGCCATTTTGTTTTTCTCTAACATTTGCTTTTTGCCTCATGTAAAACTGCTTTGCTGAAATGTTATTCTGCTTCACTGGTGCACAATGCAAGGCCGCGAGTGGCATGTTGAAACATAACGCAGTAACTCAGACAGAAATGTCCAGTCCCTTCCCTCGCATATCCTTGTAAAGTGAGAAGCAAGGTATTCTAATCAGTACAGCAGGTGCCAGCTAGTCTCGGTAAGCACAGTAGAAACGCTAGAGCATACATTAAATTACTTGAATTATGCTCTTCTTTGCGGCCCCCCTTCCGTGATCCCGGAACATCCGTGGAGAGCAAGTTGACCCCCCGGCACACAAATAGAAACTAGGAGGTAGCAAGGCCTGGAATGTGTCTCTCCCTACGCACAGCTTGCTTGCAGAAAACAGAAGCATTGTGTTCTTTAAAACACAGACTTAATGTCTGTGAGCTTATAAAATTGCAAACTGTTACACAATGAATGTTTGAAGGTGTCAAATTCATCACCATTGTCAATCATCGTGCCTAGTTCAAAGGAAATGCAATAGGGGCGGTATAAATTGTGACACTACTGATTACTAGATGCTTATTTTGTATATATGTAACTGTTGTATGAATTTCGCTCTCTTGCGTCCCCTGAGGTCTGATAGATACACGTTGCGGGGCGTGGGACCAGTTGGCCAACTGAGACTATTTGTTTTGCAATAAAGCCTAGATTTTGGGAATACAACCTCGTGTCTGGCGTAGGTGGCTAGGAGGAGGTGGCTTATTTGGGTTACCTACTTTTGAGAGAAGGGAGAAGACTAACGCCAGAGCGAATAGAGAGCATTTCTGGTATGCCTATTCCAAAAACACAAAAAAGAGTCAGAGCTATAATAGGCATGGCTTTTTGTTGTCAGCAGTGTATAGTGAATTTCGCTCTAATTGTGAAGCCAATGGTGGAGTTGACAAAGAAGGATGCTGTGATGCCTTTGCAGTCGAATGAAGAATGTCAGAGAGCATTTGGGTTTCTCAAAACTGCTTTTTGTTCCGCTCCAGTTTTGGGCACACCAAATTATGATTTTTTTTAAAGATTGTTTGTGCATGAGAATGACGGCTGCGTGCTGGCTGTTCTAACACAGGGATAAGGTGGAAGAAATAGGCCGTGCGGCTATTTTTCTTCTACGCTGGACCCTGTAGCACGCGCATTACCACAATGTTTGCGAGCTGTTGCAGCGGCTGCTGCGTCAGTGAAACAAACGGAAGGGATGGTATTGGGGCACACCTTAATTTTGATGGTGCCACATGCCATAGACGTTCTATTAAATAGAACACAGACGCAACACCTCACCTCCGCTAGATTGACTAGATATGAAATTGTCCTGTTTGCGCCACACATCCAAATTATGAGGTGTACCACTTTGAATCTGGCTGAATTAATGCCACTGCCCATGGAAAAACTGGATGGAAATGAATCACCTCCCCATGATTGCTTAATGGTTACTGAGGAAGAAACGAAGGGGAGAATTGATTTGACAGACACCCCACAAAAAGAGCCAGATGGAGAGCTGTTTTGTGATGGCTCCTGTTTTAAATTGCCGGATGGCGCATCAACTGCTGCCTATGCTATCACCACATTAAAAAGTATTGTGGAGAGTAAAAGAATCCCCTACAACTATGCACAAGCGGCGGAGATAATAGCATTGACCAGAGCTTGTGAGATTTCTGAAAATCTTAGTGTAAACATTTATACTAACAGCCAATACGCCTTTGGCATGGTTCATAACTTTGGCTGACTTTGGGCTGAGAGGGGTTTCTTAACATCACATGAGGCTAGAATACAGCATGGCCCTTTGATTGTACGATTGTTGTCTGCACTTACGTATCCGAAGCACCTGGCAATAATAAAATGCGAGGTGCATAAAAAAGTAACATGCAAAGTGGGAGAGGGAAACGCATTTGCAGACAGGATTGCGAAACAAACTGCCACTGACCTGAATGCCAGAATGTTCACAGTACAGTCAGAGGAAGTGCCCTGCATGATAGAGAATGGAATTACCACTGTCAAAGAAATGCAGGCGGAAGCCACTGCAGATGAAATACAAGGGTGGGCTGAGGGCTTTGCTGAATTAAATCTGGAGGGTTGCTGGGTAGACAAGAAGAATAGAAATTGGATACTGCCCAACTCCTATGTAACTGCAATGGTCATGATGGCTCACAGCCATACTCATATTTGTGCCAAAAAGATAGTTCAACACTTAGCCACAGTATGGGAGAATGCGCACATAAAGAAAAATGCTGAGAGGTTGGTGCAAAATTGGGGAAACATAATCTGGGGAAGGAAACGGTGACTTCAACAGGCAGTTTTGGTCCTCCCTCTATGCCGTTTGAGGTAATCCATTTTGATTTCATAGAAATGGAGAGATGCCAAAACTTGAAGTATGTCCTAGTGGTCATATGTGCATTTAGCAAGTGGGTGGAAGCATATCCATTGAAAGACTGCACTGCTATGAGTACGGCGAAAGTAATGTTAAAAGAATACTTTTTCCATTTTGGCCTGCCCCGTGTCATATTGTCAGACAACGGTCCACATTTTGTGGGCGCAGTAATATTACAGATTTGTGCAGGTCTCCAGATCGATAAACGATTCCATTGTTCTAGGCACCCCGTGTCTGCCAGGCTTATTGAACGCTATAACGCTATCTTAAAATCTAAGATTAGCAAGATATGCGCAGGAAGCAAGTTAAGCTGGGTAGATGCATTACCGCTAGCGTTACTGTGCATGCGCACATCTGTACAGGCGAGAACTGGGCTCTCCCTGTATGAAATCGTTATGGGGAGACCAGCGCATGTTTGTAATATGTTAATACAAAAATTGTGTTTGATTCATCAGCAGGTGCAGGAGGGGTTGCCAATAAGATACACTCGTCCGGGACACGCACTGGAGCCAGGAAACTGGGTGCTAATAAAGAACTTTGAGCGAAAGACATCATTAGCACCCAGATGGCGTGGACCCTATCTGATCCTCCTGACTACGCAAACGGCAATTTCGGTGGATGGGAGGAAGGCATGGATACACGCAACACATGCCAAGAAGGTCCCACCACCGGCTGAAAAACTGACTGATCGAGACGACCAGAAAGAGACAGTGGTCCCAGCAATGAAAGACACCATTGCCAGTTCTTTTCCACAAAATCTGCCTGATCCTGAAAGAAAGCCTGGAAAGATTGCTGTGAAAGAGGAAGGGCAAGGAGTGCTCCAACGTTGTCCAGCAGAATCTGCATCACTGCTGGCAAACACAGAACATGTACCTCTTTGGCGCCCACCCTCTTTCGTTGTGCCGCAGCCTGAAACGAAAGCTGTATCATCACTGTGGCGCTCATCATCATCTGCTATTGCGCCACAGGCTGACTCCGAGCTTGAGTCTGGACCTGCACTATTCGTTGATCACACGATACCAGGAGCAAGGCGAAACAATTTGTGGCCCAGGAAGAAGGAGTGATCAAACCTGCATTCCTGTTGATTTTCTTTTTTTTGCCTCTGTTTCCTATTCTCGGATGAAGTAGGAACCGGAGGCCTAAAGGAGAGCGTCTTGAGGGTTGTGCAAATCAGACAGCCCAATAATCGAGACTCCTCGGAGCTAACACAAAATCCATGCGTCCTGAACCCGTACAGACAAACGGGGCGCACATGGTATGAAAGCAAATGATAACTGCTCTGGAGTTCCTTTGAGCAAATGTGCAGACGCACAGAGATCTTTCCCAACGTGTAGCAATCCAGGCTGCAAAGAACTGGCAGGATAGACTGTTGACATTATCGAACTTATTGACATTCCAACGAGTGCAACAACGAGAGACATTCACGACGAACACTGCAGAGGAAGAAGGACTGTGAGAGAAAATGCCGGAACCAGCTTTTGCCTCCTCCTGCACCACTGCTGATAATGAATTAAACATAGAAACTGAAAGATTACACACAAAGAGTTATCGGAAAAATTGTATGCTGATTCTAACAATAATAATGTGCGTAATGAGCATAATAGCCCCAGTAACGACAGCACTGGTATTATGGTACCTGGAAGAATTGCACCCCTTAGAAATTCTATTGCCCATAAGAAACAACTCCATCACTGAAAGCCCTGTTCATGTAATTATTTACACTCTGTCCCCAATGGAAGAAAGACATAGAGAAGGTTTTGGGAATAACACATTACTGCAAATAATGAACAGACACATTCAATTTTGAAAAAGAATAACTGTTGGGTGTTTTCTCATTTGCCACAGCATGGTGGCAAAGGAATAGGTTGGTATGTGCAGCCACTAACATTGAGTTCTGCATGCAGTGCATCTCTGAGTACATTATATTATGGAAAATGGAATAAAAGTGAAACGGGTCAATTAGATAGCACAAACATGAATGAATTTGAGGAGATAATCATGAGACCTATAGGTAGCTCCATATTTTATAGAGCACGAATGATAATGTCAAAAGCTACGCCCAAACCAATGCCACAAGATAGATTGTTTGTGCCGGAAAAACCATCAGTAATCATATTTTGTATGAGATCAGAGGGAAATAAAGATGCAGTGCCTCCCTCCTATACAGTAAACTACAGCACATGTTCTGTTCCTTTTTGCTTAAAGACGAAGGGTTATTATTCACTAGGGACATTCACTAGATGTATGAATACAGCGAGCCTTACTAGGGAAGTAGAACCAGGATATCTAGGTGACCCTGTGTATTTTATATGTGGAGAAAAAGCGTATCCTTGGTTGCCTAGAAACTGGGGAGGTACTTGTTATTTGGGACTTTTGTTCCCAGGAGTGTTTCTTTTAAAAACAACGGATATAGCCAAACTATCGAGATCCAGGCCACAAAGGAGTAATGAGGATGGATTAATAGTAGAAGACGTAGCAAAATCATTTGTACCATTTTCGGCCCAAGCAATAAACTCCTATAATATATGACAACTATCCAGAATCTTAGAAAAAACAATAAATGGAACAACAGATATATTGTACAACATGACATTAGAGGAGAAAGGAATTAGATTAATGATACTTCAGAACAGAATGGCTCTTGATGTAGTCCTGGTTGATCGTGGCGGTGTTTGCAAAATCGTGGGATCAGTGTGCTGTGTATTTGTAAACGACTCCTCTCCTACGATTTTTGAAGCGATAAGAAAGCTACATGTCTTAAGCTCTGAACTCCATACCCAAGAAGGAGGGTGGGATATAGGCTCCTGGTTCTGGGAGTTATTATATTTATGGGGATGGAAACTATTTGCGATCCTAGTAGCAGTACCAGGAATATTCATGACATATTGTTGCATACACTGCCTACCTGTATATGCGCCAAAATTAGTGAAGGGTGTGTGCAGATGATAGAAAAAAAGAGCACTATTAAATCGAGTACCTATGGTAATGAGGAAACAAAGACAGTCAAAGAATTCATGTCCATCAACGAAGATGACAATGAGGAGGAAACTAAAAATGCACAAGATTCAGAAACAGAATCTGAATCAGATACTTGGTCAGAAGAGGATGCAATGTACGGATGAGACGTTTGGCATATGGCCAAAAGGAGGGTTTGTTGATCTAGAAAAATAGACACCCCTCGATCATAAGGCTATGTATTGTGTTGGCCGAAGACCAACCGTCTCATGCATCCACTATTAGAAATATATAGCCATAAGCTTGACTCAGGTGTGGCCATTTTGAAGCGACTGAAATCGCCATTTTGTTTTTCTCTTACATTTGCTTTTTGCCTCATGTAAAACTGATTTGCTGAAATGTTATTCTGCTTCACTAGTGCACAATGCAAGGCTGCGAGTGGCATGTTGAAACATAACGCAATAACTCAGACAGAAATGTCCGGTCCCCTCCCTCGCATATCCTTGGAAAGTGAGCAGCAAGGCATTCTAATCAGTACAGCAGGTGCCAGCTAGTCTCGGTAAGCACAGTAGAAACACTAGAGCGAACATTAAATGACTTGACTTATGCTCTTCTTTGCAGCCCCGTTCCCTGAGTCCGGTACAGCCCTGGAGAGATATGATATGATATGGCATTTGTAACGCGCCTATACACAAGTGTTTATAGCAAGTTGACCCCCGGCACACAAATAGAAACTAGGAGATAGCAAAGCCTGGAATGTGTCTCTCCCTACGCACAACTTGCTTGCAGAAAACAGAAGCATTGTGTTCTTTAAAACACAGACTTAATGTCTGTGGGCTTATAAAATTGCAAACTGTTACACAATGAATGTTTGAAGGTGTCAAACTCGTCACCATTGTCAATCATCGTGCCTAGTTCAAAGGAAATGCAATAGGGGCGGTATAAATTGTGACACTACTGATTACTCAATGCTTGTTTTGTATATATGTAACTGTTGTATGAATTTCGCTCTCTTGCGTCCCCCGAGGTCTGATAGACACAGGTCGCAGGGCGTGGGACCAGTTGGCCAACTGAGACTATTTGTTTTGCAATAAACCCTAGATTCTGTGACTACAACGTCGTGTCTGGCATATCAGTTCGTGTGTGGTGATTGTGCCTTGTTTCCATAAATGAGGGTCCCTCAGAGGCCCCTTCAAAGGGATCTGAATGGATTGGAATAACAAGCAAATTATAAATCTCCTTGTCCAATTTTGGTAACATGGACAGAATGGCAGGCTTACCTGCAAAATGTTGTGGATCATTGGTTAGTCAAGTTTGTCGAGGCATTTCCCACAGCTTCTTCAATGGGTTTGTGTTGTCTGTTAAGGCGGATGGCCTACAGCTGTGGAATGTGTTCCAGGCAGCTGCCTTGTCCTGGGTTGTAGGTTCAGAGACCTTCTGTCACTTACTATCCAGGTAGCCTGCTGCAGATCCTAGCAGGGAACACTGTGTGCTGGCTAGGTATCGGTTCTGGAGCGGCTGGATGGTCCACTGAGTTCTTTATCTGCCTCTGTTTCCTGGGAGATGTTTAGGGGAAGGATTTTGCTTCCCTCTGTGGAAATCTTGGCCTTCCTTCACTGGTATGATATGGTTATTTATAACTCATTTAATACCCGGGGATCGAACCTGTGTTGCTCCGTGTTGTCTTGCTTCCAAGGTGAGCACGTTGCCCCTGAACTATCTTCCACAGATGGAAGATAAAGGGCAGACTGTACATCCAGCCAGGGCCCAAGGTTGAGTTCTTCTTTGATATTTCTGGTGAAGTCGTAAAATGTTCTCCCGAAAGAGGGGTTCTGCCCTCTTTTAAAGCCAAGTGGACCACAGTGATTGGCGTAGGCCTAGCTTACCTTAATGAACCAATCATGGGGTCCCTACCAACAATCTCCTGTATGTGTGAGGTGATAACCAGAGTGCCTTGCAACAGGAAAGGTAAAGGGGTGAAAACAGAAGCAATGTGTGCCCCAGAGATAAAATAGCGGAATCCTTCTCTCAACAGAAAGAGCTTTGGCCACACTCCCTTGTGATACTAAGTGCCACACAGCTTCCTGTCTGTTGTTGATCAAAGAGTCTCTTTGGTTAATAGTCCTCTCTGTGGTTCCTGTGGAGGTCTGAGGAGAGACCAGACACTCTGGCTCCTGAAAACCACATTCTCGTACCTTATGAATGGGGTCCCCCTAGCAGGATGGCCTACTGTAAACAGCAGACCCAGACATGACAGTACACTTGTCATTGATAATGAGGGGGAGCTGGCTACAGGTTGACGCAGTTACATATGAAATGTTGTTGGGTTTCCTGTCTCCCTTGCTATCCTCTGCAGCCAGGCCCCATATGGACCTGTTTAAAGTACCCTCTATTGGTATGTTAATCGCTGCCACCAGTTGCAGGGCCTAACAAAAGAGCATGGCGGGTCCATGGAGCCTTTGTCAGTTAATCAAGCTGACCATTGCCCGGGGAAGGTTGGTCCTCACCCTTCTTGGTCATGACATTGTGTACTCCTGGCTGTCACATTCCAACAAAAAATTACAGTCTGTACTGCTCCTGTAGGCGGTGTACAGCCCAGAACACAGGTCTATGCTTTTGTTATGGTGTGAGCATAGGTAAATGTGTGTGGATTAGCCCCAGACATTTTCCTGGGGGCGGTCTATCATCATTCCATTTAATTAAACATTTCAAAAAGCCCAGGCGAGTGCACGCCCACCATTGCAGATGGTTGAATAGCTTACAGTCATGATATTCCTATAGGAGATTGTCAAAGTCCTCCTGATACACCTGGAACGCGAAGTGAACCAAACCCAGATTTTTGTCAGTGTCACAGCTAAGTAGGGTGTCTTTGGAAGCTGAGGCTGGGGAGGGTGGTGTGAGAAACCAGAGGGTGTCTCACCCGCTAGTCCCCAGGGATCTCTCCGGTGGCCAGGACACAGCCATCGCCTTTGGATCCAGACCCTGGTGGTGGACCAGTGTGTGAGGGTCTCCTGGGTAGGGGGGATCAGGGAGTGTGGGTGAGTCAGCCAATGGTGAGAGGCAGTATTCCCCCTTATTGTGGTTATCTAACCCATCCTATATTTTAGGATTCTCCAAGTTCCCAACTCCCAACCCCCCTTTTTTACACAAACACTGGGCAGAGGAAGAGGGTGACTGAGAGTAACAACACTAACTTTCAGGCAAAGCCAGGCACTTGAATCTAAGTGCATACACCTGACACCAATTAGCTCTCCTCACACAAATAAAAGGCAGAACCTAGAGACACACTTTGAGCAAGGCAGAACACGAGTATAAGCAGAACTTCTGGGGCAAAGACAGACCTACTGGAGCAGAGCGACAGACCAAGGGACGATAGCAGCGGGCCGAAAACCCCAAGAGTTCCCTACTGGAGCTTGTTGCCTCCAACAGGCTGTGAAAGACACGTGGAAGAGGCCTGATCCCACATCAAAAGGCTGCATTGTGTTTCAAGGAAGCCAGCGACCCTCCTGGATGAAAGGCGGGGCTGGGGAGATGAGGCCAAGCCTGTGGTACTAACCTTGACTCGTGAATTGGAAATCATAAAACCAAGAAAGAAACACACACAGAGAGACCGGTGTGTGTTAAAGTTTGAAGTAGCAACATTATATCGCAAGTGAAGGCTGCACGTCTGTGGATGAGACGCGAGGAAAGCCAGACTTGTGAATTAACTTTGAAGTAAAGACAGCTGTGAAATTAGTGATACTAAGTAACAGAGTGGTCTGGCGAAAGGAAGTAGCCCACTCTAAAGTCTCAGTGAAAGGTACATTGTTTGAAGAGATAAAACAAATGAAAGTAAAATTACTCCTAGAGAAGGGGAGAGTGAAAATTAAATCGTGAACCAGAGTTGAAGTGGTCCTGCGGTGGTCTGTAAAGAAAGCCACACACATTCGAAAGTCTTCGACATCCCAAAGTGGTCCAAGACCAACAATGGGACACCCCAAGTGTAATAAGCTTGGGGAAGGGAGCCACCTTGCATGTTTTTGTTCAACTTTGTCGTGAAACGTCTGAGCCCGACAGAGGGGGACCTACGTGAACTTTTTGTGAAACATTATTTGGAAGTCAGAAAAAGAGACATTAACGTGGAAGGCCAGGTGGGTCTCGATCCACGTTTTGGAACTGTTTATTGTGTTGAAAGCCGAGCTAGAGTGTGTCATCCTGCCTACAGGGACAGCCTTACTGTGTGAGGTCTAACTTGGGGAGGAGAGCTGGTTTCAACCACGTTCATTCTTTTGAACAATGATTTTTCCTTTGCATACATTTCTCCTTTATACACTTTTTGTGCAGGAGATAGGGCAAGCATTAGGTTTTGTAAGAATAGGCCATTTTGATTTGACTGACTCCACTAGGACTGTTTTGTTTATCGTTAGATGGTCGAGACTACGCCCATTTTAGTTATAGTGCAAAGTAGGAGTTTTACAAACTGTACCCATTGTGCCAGTGTCATACTTATGATACCATGCCTCCCCTAGAGTAGGCACCACCTCTAAATCTCGAAAAGTGTTTTTAAATAACTCTTATGAGAAAGGTTCAAATACATTTCTAGGGAGCACTGCAGTAAGACCATGGGGGTACTGGGCTAATCAATGCAATGAAATATATTCAAGAACCTGACTTCTAGAAATCTGTGTGCTCACCATAAACTCTCATTGAGCTAGAGAAAAGTTACAATCTGTTTGCATAGGAAAAGGTACCTGTTATGCTCACCTGGTCTCTGCGGGGATGTTGGGGCACGGTTGCAGCCCTCCCTGGAACTGGCTCCCCTTGGTCAGGCTTCTTCCCCTGCTCCTGTGTTGTGGACTGCGCTGGTTGTTGGTACTGCCCCTGCGAGAATAGGAGAAGCTGTGAGAATGCTGTGATATGACTGTGGTCTCCCTCCAACACTTCTTCCCAGAATGTGGTGAGATTGCACCTACCTATTTAGTCTCACCTGTTTAATTATGATGGCGAGCTCTCCGTCCAACTTCTCATTGTAGGGGCGCTTTTCGATAGACCGAGTTTCTTCAATGTGTGGCAGCCCAGACCGGTTGTGGCTGAACCACTTCAACGGTAGGTATCCTTTGGTAATCCTTATTGTCTGTATCCCTTTGTAATGTATCTTTCCTTGATTATTGTCCGTATCTCTTGTAATGTCTTTCCTTTTCCCAAATAGGTGATTTGAGGCCCAGCGGTAGTTGCGGTGCAAGAAGCGAGCCCAATGGAGAAAAAGGGAGTTCACAATGGGCCTCATTACAACCCAGGCGTTAAGGGTTAACGGCGCCGTTGGCGCCGTTAACCCTTAACGCCTGATTACCATTTTAACGCCTGCTTTTAGCTTTTAGCAGGCGTTAAAATGCAAGGCGCTAACCCGCCTTGGTGCTAATTACGGCACCGTAATTTACGGTGCCGTAATTAGCGCCTTCCCCACTCCCATTATGCCCTATGGGGCAAAAATGGGAATGGGGAAGGGTAAATGGGGAATGGGGATTTACTGCCCCCCTCACCTTGGAATGGGGCGGTAAATCTGCCATCCACCATGGTGTAAACGGAGTTTACACCATGGTGGTAAAGTAGGGAACTTACCACCTGGGTTGGAATGAGGGCCAATGTCCCAATATGTGGTAAGTTTGGTTCTTAAGTCAAGCACGAGGATTGGTTTGAGCGCGACCGTAGCGTAATGTCTTTATAGTCTTTCTAACCTTATTTTGTCCTTTTCTCTTGCAGGGATGGCCTGGGGAAGTCAGATTGGAATGCTGTTATCTGGAGATTTGCCCACAGATGAACGATGCCTGGATCCACTATGAAGCTGGGCAAAAGTGGACTCCCTAGTAGTGTTATGGCTGGGAGCCGGAATACGGTAAGGGTACGCTCCGGCTGCTGTTGCTGCTGGAATCAGGTAAGGATGCGTTCCGACTGAGGTTGCTGTTGGAATCAGGTAAGGATGTGCTGTGACTGCGGTTGCTGCTGGAATCAGATAAGGATGCACTCCTACTACAGTTGCTGCTGGGATCAGGTAAGGATGCACTCTGACTGTGGTTGTTGCTGGAATCAGGTAAGCTGCTGGAATCAGGTAAGCTGCTGGAATCAGGTAAGGATGTGCTTCAGGCAGCGGTTAGCATTACACTGCTCGAACCAGACTAACGCGAAGCGCCTGCATGCAGACAGGGCAGGCTCAAAAAGCCTGGTCCCGGCCATGCCCATTTGTTCCGACTCGTGGCCCACCCTGCCACTCCTAGAGGATGCTGCATGTGCAGCCCAATTAACTCCTATGGCCACGCCTGACCTGGAGGCACGTGGAGGCCCTGCAGGGAAAAAAAGGCACGTGCACCAGAATAAAGTGTTCAGAGCACACTTACTCATGAGCCTGGCGCCTTTATGTAGTGGAGCTTGTGGTCCTTGCCCAGTGGCCATGACAGTAACATGTTTATGTGTATTTAGTTTATTAACATGGAAACATCATGCAATGGTAAAAAGTGCACATATATTGAATATTCTCAAACGAGAATATTTCCCAGGTTGGGGAGTGGCAGGTCAGGTGTGGCGGAGGCCAATATTCAGAGAGAGAAGCCCTGTATGAAGACGTATGGCTCAGAAGCAGTCCGAACAGGTTGTGAACGCAACAGATGACAGGCAGAGTAGTGACGCTTGAGCACCTATGAACAGTCTTCTAGCCTGTGCACAAGAAGCTGACTCACTTCACATGCTCAGAGACAGCGGGTCAGAGCCGCTGATGTAGAATGGCAGGTAACAGGGTGCCACCCACCAGCAATGTCTTCTGGGGGGAGATACAGGCAGATGGGGCTGTGTGCATACATACACGCTTCAGCACGCAATGAGCACACCATCTCAGTATGATAAGTAGTGGGTGGGAAGGCTGGAATGTATCTCCACCCACCACACCGCCAGTTGTTACCTGGCCGCAATCTGGGAGTGTAAATAGACCCGGTGCCACAGGGCTTTTGAAGGAGCCACACTAACATGATTGTATAGTTCAGGGAAAGTCTCCGTGGGTGAGACTTTCCCCTTTTATTTGCATACAGATGCCTGTGATGTAGGATGCATCCCCACAAGGCTCATGCTGCAAAACTCTGATGCCCAAGTACCGTCCCTCCTTAGGTCCTGTTCTTGCATTTTTGAGAGCAACATGAAGCTGCAAGGTAACATATATGTACAGATAGCACTTCCATTCCACCCTGGACCTCACACATTTTACACATGGGCATCACCTGGATCTGAATCCTTCTACACTAATTTTAGATGGGTTCCTGAGTAATAAAAAGTCAGGCTGGGTTGAGATTAAGGTAGGTGTTCATCGACCATGCTAGAATAGAGTGGCAAACCTTCCTTGAGGAAGATGAAATTCTGTTCACAGATGACACTGAGGCCCTATGGTGCGCCACATATACGCTGATGTACGGAGATGCCTGGGCGGGTCAGTATTGTCCTTAGGGGCTTAATGTAAAGATTGAAGATGACTGGCAAGAGGATGGAGCCCTGTGGACCCTGTACATGACAGACTGGCGTTCTGAACTGATGTTGTCCACATGACCTGACCGTTGTCCATCGTTGAGACCAGATGAGAAGAAGTTCGGGAGAGCATTAGCGAGCCCCACGTTGGGGGCCAGCAAGTTAATTTGCTGTGGTCAACTGTACCGAACTTGGCAGTGGTGCTCGAGGAGCATTGAAAGCTATGGCCTCCTCTCTTCAGGATGTGAAGGGCCTCTTCAATGACCTGGATGCTTAGGGTCTCTCTGCTGCATTTGGGTCTGAAGCCAGGCTTGTGGTCATGATGAGTTGAGTGATATGGTCATGGAGTTGGCGGGTGACAGTTGTCACTAGGATTTTGCATATGAAGGCAGCCTGAAAATGAGCCTGTAGTTAGAGAGATTGTAGGGCTGATAGTTGTTTGTTCAAGAAATGATGGAGAAGTACGGTTTTAAGGGTGCTGGGAAATCGGGAGTTAATTTTCCAAAAATATTGGTTTTGATGTTGGTTTTATTGTATGTTATGTTTATTGTTAATATAGGACTTGTAATAGTTTTTATAAAGCCACTGGCATTCTGAGCCTTCAAGAACTTGAACTTTGGCATTCAAGAAGTCTTACGGGTTATAATCTTGCATGGAAATTGTTTTTATACCTCTACAATGAGTTATTATCATACAGCAGGCAAACATTAAGCTGCTCATTGACAGTTTGGGTGTTTTATGAGTAGTTTTTAGTTCTGTCACACCAACGACACCTGCACAGAAATATTGATACTTTTTTTTTATAACATTTTTTTATTGGTTTTCACAAATGCAAGAAACATACACATACATGATAAACAGAAGGCAGTCAAATCGGTTGATGTTTACACACGTAATAATGAAAGTATTATGTATTGTACATAGGCACTGAATCCCATCAAGCGACGGGGGGTGGGGAAAGGAGGGAGAGAAGGGGGAGGGGGCTCACTGATCGTCCATCCACTTTCCCCATATTTTCTTATATTTGCAAGGGCAACCTCTTGCTGTGTAAATGCGGCGCTCCAGGGAAGCACACCTAGTGACCTCATTAGACCAACGGGTTAGGCTCAATGTCTCAGCAGAACCCCAAGTTCTAGCAATCAGTCGCTTGCCCACCCCCAGTGCCACAGCCACAAACAGTTTTTTCCTGTTTGGTAAGGCCCAGTTCTCCCTAGATCCCGACCAGTATCAGTTTTGGATCTAACGATATTTGGGTCCCAGAGTCGTGGAAATCCTGTCAGTGCAACTCGCCCAAAACGCCTGGACCACCCCGCATTCCCAGATTGTATGGAAGAAGGTACCATTTTCGTGCTTACATCGGAGGCAGACCCCCGCACCCGCCCTGTTCCACTTGGCCAGCATTGTACGAGAGTAATAGGTTCGGTGCAATATCCTAAGCTGAGTCAGGCGTAACTTCGCATCAATGCCTATCTCACAAGGGAACATCAGTGCTTCCATCCATTCCTCTGGTTCCAACCTATCTATGTCCCTTTCCCACTTCCCCTTCAGAGTGGCGAGTTCTTTAGTGCCAAAGGGATTGAAAGCCTGGTAAAGCATAGATGTGACATTGGAGAGGATACAGTCCGTAGGAACATTGGTTTCTATACGAGAACATGGAGGGACATCTGCCAGGTTCGCAAACTGTGTTCAAGGCATGAACGAGCTGTGTGTATCTAAAACGATCCCCGGATCTCAAGCTGAGGTTTTCCCGCAGGTTCTCAAACTCTGCCATGCGTCTGCCCTGAATTACATGTGTGAGTGTATGCACCCCCTGTCCCTCCCAGTTCCCTAGGCACCCCATTTTCTGGATCTCAGTGAGGTGCGCATTGTGCCACAGAGGCTGGGCCAGTGCGGTTTTGGAGCCCCAACCAATGTGTTTATGCGCATCCTCCCAAATACGACGTATATGTAGTGACATGCGTGGAATTTTGGCCACCCTATCCCGGGGCGTGTACAGAACCTGAAGCAGAGAAACCGGATGTATGGCGGACAGTTCCATACGGATGTGAGGGAGTGTAGTATTCCTGTGTAGCCAGTCATTTACATCCCCGGTTTGTGCTGCCAGGTAATATGTATGGATGCATGGTAATCCTATGCCCCCATCCCAGATTGAATGCTGCAAGGTCGTGAGTGTGATTCTAGGTTGATTTCCCCCCCCACAGTAGGGCCCGTATATATTTGTGTATTGAAATATTGATACTTTTTATATTGTTATGGTGAGTGCAATAAGATAGTGACTTAGTCGAGTGTAGCTGACATTTTTACAGCTTGCTCCAATTCAGCCTAAGGCCTCTTTGGGTGCTAATATATTGACAATCAAATCAGACAACATTAATTTTCATGACTTCGCTGAAATGCCGGGATCACTTACCGATAATCATCATTAATCCTAGTCCTACTCTTCTTCGTCCCATTGGCCACATGGATGATAACCTTATCGTCTATTCTGGAGCCCTTATTCTCTTTTTCATGCTATTTTCATGTGTGTCCCGCTTCCTCCAAGCGGTGGCATATCGTGCCTCTCCTCCTGACATGCTTCAGTTATTTTTCACCAACATCTCAGGCCCATTCTTCCAGTCAGGTGGATGGACGTACTGTGATGAGGAAGAGTAGGACTAGGAGTAATGATGATTGCCAGTAGGTAATCCCTGCATTATCTCCAAGTCACTTTTACTTGTCCCACTATACTAACTTGAAGCAATGAATGGGCCTAGAACAAAATCATCCAACAAATTGATGCCCTACGCACCACCCATCATCAATGTATTCATAAAAAATCACTTTAGTAACTGCTAAGTCAGTAAATCACCACTCAATAACCCTGTCACTGCAAAATCAGTCTATAGCGCTTGATAAAAGTTTTGGTATTTGCCCAAGCAGCAACCCTACAAATGTCCGGATTAAACAGGATGCCATTGTCCTTGTTGACCTCCCTTGCAGTCCAAAGTAGGGGAGGGGGCAAACCAGAAGATTAATATTCCAGTGAGATGGCTTCCTGCAGCCAATGGCAAACCTTGGGCATTGTAACCATACGTTCTCGACAGGCTCTGACAAATGTCATGAAGAGACTTCAGAGATTCGAAGTTCCTGAGAAATTTGCAATTGAACTAGAACAGCCCTCCATAAATCCAGCTTACTCCACTCAACCTCCTATGGAGAGGAGGGGCTAAGAAAAAGACTGGTAGAACTACCTTGGGAAGGGAGCAATCACATCTTAGGAACAGGTCCTCTGACTGAATCACTAGATTTGGCATCTAGCAAGTCAAAGTGCAGGTTTACCTCAACCTTTTTGCGGAAGTAAAGGCAGCAAGAAAAAACATCTTGACCATCAATAACTTTGAGGAGTTCTCTTCCAGCGAGGCTTTGAGCATTATGTTATATTGATTTATATGACCCACTGATACCACCCAAGGACAGTCACCAGGCACTCAAATGGCTCTGCAAGAAAGAGGACAGGGTTGGTTAGTGACAGAAGAGTGATAGGATAGGTCCAGAACCAGGAGAAACCGGCGGCTGTGTGTGTTGGCTTGCAGATGGTAGGTTGCATGCACTGGCTTGTTGTATCCGTACGGGTAAGGCCCAATGCCTGTGAGATTTTCTATGTGGCTGTTTGTTGTGTTGGGGTGTGTCTATGTGTTTTATGTGCAGGTTGCTGGTATTTAGGGTTGTGCAAACTGCTAACCTTCACAATTCTGTCTCAATGTGATGCAAGGCTAATCTTCACAATTCTGTCTAGATGTGACTCATGTTAATCTTCATAATTCTATCTAGATGTGACGAATGTACATCTTCACAATTCTGTCTAGATGTGACGCAAGGCTAATCTTCAAAATTCTGTCTAGATGTGACACATGCTAATCTTCACAATTCTATCTAGATATGAGGCATGCTAATCTTCACAATTCTGTGCAGATTTGATGCAAGGCTAATCTTCACAGTTCTACCCCATCCATAAATGCCCAAATGCAAACTGTGGCTGACTAATACAATTGGCTTGATGCAAAGTATGGTTACCTTACATATTGCGGTTAATTTCAAAATGGCTATCTTATACTAGTGCAGTGAATGCTGAGTATGGCTGATAAGCATAGGCATGTGTTACCATGTCTGCCATCGTGCCCCAAATCTAGGCCAAATTGGGAGAAAGGTCCAGACAGAGGACACAACAACAAAAGTGGCAACACCAAGATTTGAGATACCTGGCAAGTGGGATAGAGACCTAGGTTGAGGATGCAACAATAAAAGTGGTAACACTTTGATTTGGGACACTTGGGAAGTGGGAGAAAACCCCAGAGAAAGTACTCTACAGCAAGGCCTGATATGGTTAATTAATACTGTAGGCCTAAATGCCATTTATGGCTAACTAATACGGTAGGCTTTGGTGCCAGATATGGCTAACTAACACAGTAGGCCTAAAGGCCAGATATGGCTATTTAGCACTGCAGGCCTAAATGCCAAATATGGCTAACTAACACAGTATGGCCAAATGCCAGATATGGCTAACTAAAACAGTAGGCCTAAATGCCAGATATGGCTAACATAGAAGTCCGAAAGCCAGATATGACTAACTAACAAAGTAGGCCTAAATGCCAGATACGGCTAATTAACACAGTAGGCCTAAATGCCAGATATGGCTAACTAATACATTAGGACCAAATGCCAGATATGGCTAATTAATACAGTAGGCCAAGATGCCAGATATGGCTAATTAATACAGTATGCCTAAATGCAAGATATGGCTAACTAATACAGTAGGCCTAAATGCCAGATATGGCTAACTAATACAGTAGGCACAAATGCCAGATATGGCTAACTAATACAGTAGGCCTATATGCCAAATATGGCTAACTAACACAGAAGGCCCAAAAGACAGATATGTTTAACTAATACAGTAGGCCCAAATGCCATATATGGCTAATTAATACAGTAGGCCTAAATGCCAGATAAGGCTAACTAATGCAGTAGCCCTAAATGGCAGATATGACTTACTAATACAGTAGGCCAAAATGCCAGGTATGGTAATTAATACAGTCGGCCTAAATGCCATTTATGGCTAACTAATACGGTAGGCTTAGGTGCCAGATATGGCTAACTTACACAGTAGGCCTAAAGGCCAGATATGGCTATTTAGCACTGCAGGCCTAAATGCCAAATAGGGCTAACTAACACAGTATGGCCAAATGCCAGATATGGCTAACTAATAAAGTAGGCACAAATGCCAGATATGGCTAACTAATACAGTAGGCCTAGATGCCAAATATGGCTAACTAACACAGAAGGCCCAAATGCCAGATATGTTTAACTAATACAGTAGGCCCAAATGCCATATATGGCTAATTAATACAGTAGGCCTAAATGCCAGATAAGGCTAACTAACGCAGTAGCCCTAAATGGCAGATATGACTTACTAATACAGTAGGCCAAAATGCCAGGTATGGTAATTAATACAGTCGGCCTAAATGCCAGATATGGCTAACTAATACAGTAGGCCTGAATGCCAAATATGGCTAATTAACACAGTAGGCCTAAATGGCAGATATGGCTAGCATACAACTGTGGGCTACGTGCAGTGGACTACAACCTTTTAATAGCGGTCCGACGTGATCAGTCCTGAAAAAGGGTGCAGTTTTTCCTTCCCATATCCCTACATATATCAATTGCAGCCCACTTGGCCGGGAAGGAATTTAAGGACATTTGACATGGGCGTAGTGTTGTGGATGCTCCTCTTTTATCACACCAAACCTGGAAATTACCCAAATGCCTTTTGTAGGTTATTAGGGATAAGTGTTTCCCTCTTAACTTCCAACTACCCCCCCAAACCAACTTCTGTGGCCTGCTACCCCATGAAATAGGGCTACGGGGTCCTGATTCCTTCAGGAGAGGAGAAGTTCTCGACCTATTACAAGATTCAGAAGAAGAGGAAACCAACCAGTGCAGGGCCAGTACAGGACCACCATAACGTCTGCTGCCGACTCCCTGACTTTAAGCAATACATTTGGTATCATTGGAAGAACAGGAAAGCATATAGAAGACCCTTCAGCCACCCTGTAGACATTGAATCAACCCTTCCCAGCTTCTGGTGGTTTTGCATTCTTTGAAGAAGCAAAGAGATTCACACTGGAGGTCCTGAACTTCTTGCAAACACTGCGTAACATTTCCTCCATTAGTGACCATTACAAAGACCTACACACCCTGCTCATCTTGTCTGCCACTGAGTTGTCCAGACTCCACTGCTTTTAGGAAACTGGAGGATCAAGTCTGTCCGATACCCCAACTCCTTCTCTAGGAGGCCCTGTGTACCCGAACAGTAACCCCCCTGCTTGTTGATATAAGACACAGATGCTGTGCTTTCCATCTACAGGAGTATTGTTGAATTATTCCCTGAGAATTGGAGAGAAACTGTAAGGCCCAGGAAGCTGAAAATTCCCTCCAATTGGAGGAGCAGGAAGCTTCCTACCTTTTTCATAATTCCTGGTGAGTCTGGGTTAAGGAGACCAGGGAACACCTTTCCTTGATGCTAGTGCACAGGTGTACCCTCGCAGTTACAACGACTACACTAGATTTCTAAATCGGTCATGGTGATCTTGTCTAAGACAGCATCATGATTTGGGATAAGTAGAAGGCTGACATAACAAATCCAATACATTTCGGACCTACTGGTCCATCATAAGGGCCGAATCTGTAAATAATTAGAACAAAAAGTAAGACTAATAGACCCTGAGTTACACAAAACATTAAGTATAAAACAATCAGAGTTGCTCAAATAGAAAGACTGAAAAGAATGTTAAAAAACTATTGAAAATCTGATTGAATTCCACTCATGAGAAGAGTGTCTAAAAAAACAAAAAAAGCTTCCCGAATCCAGTGACGAGATTGACGAACCATCTTCTTTAATCCTGCAGGAGAGCAGTGTGAAGTAATCTGCTCTTCAACAAGAGAACGTACGTAAAATAATGATCGTTGGCCAAACCTTGGTGATGACATGCACGCAAGGGCGTGATGACCTTGTCACAGGGCGAATCACAATGACACCTTCGCCCACTTAACAAGGCACACGATGACGTCACTGCATTCTAAAAAGCTTCGTATGAACAACAATGTGGGGATTCTATTGTAAGTGTTGGAAATGCCTACGTTCTTTAAAAAAAAAAATTGAAGAAAACATAGGCAAACATTTTTAGAATGCTGAATATAAGGTAAAAACAACTTCAAGTAAGAATGGCTACTTAGTGGCATCGTCTCATTCTTAATTGCTTGAAATAACTCCACTTATGGAATCGGAAATACTTGCAATAATTGAAAAATATACATACGTGAAAGGTATCAATCATGCATTGTCAATGCATACATAATGGGAAACATATCCTAATATTCAAATCTAAAAACAAAGACAATTTTGACCAGATAAAAGAGTGATGACATCCTCAATAGTGCTATGATTTTACAGTATAATTCACTGTGATATTATGGGCCTCATTACGAGTCCTGTGGTAGGCGTGCCGGTGAATTTTTCCAGCGCCTGGCTTCATGGAAACACTGGGGGATTACGACCCTGGTGTTCCTGGAAGTCAGGCGCCCGAAAAATGTTAATCCGCATTCCCATTTCAGTCCCATAGGACTCAATGGGAATGGGGATGAGGGAAGCACCGGCACCGTTCTAACGGTGCCGGTGCTTCCCAGCAAGTCTGTGGCTGGCTGCCGTTCTGCCCGCTACGTCAGATCTGGCGGGCGGGATGGCAGCCGTCCTCAGACTCGGAGTGACCCGGTCCGGTAACAACAGTGCCAGTAGGCTTACCGGCACCATTGTTACCAGACTAGCATACTCGTGATGAGGCCCTATGTCTTTGCATAATAATTCTGGGGAGTCCGGATTCCCACTAGCGTACCCCAGTCCCTCATGCTGGCGTGGTGGTAAGAATAATCAGAAGAGGTTGCATCGTGGGAAAACTCTTCAAGCGATGGTCAACTGGAGAGACCACTGCAGTTCGAGAGGGTGGAGTTGGGTTCAATGTTCTGAAATCCTGGGACTTCTCCCAGAAATTGCTGAGGTGGACTAATAATGGTCCTATATCTAGGCGAGCTCAGGAAACTAAAAACAAAACGAGGCCGTGTGCCCTTGCACGCGCTGGAAGTCCCAAGCAGACCCCTGTGCCATGGCTGGTTATGCTGCATTTTACAATTTATTTAAGGGTCAACACAAAAGAAAGTACACACGCACCAAAAGGTTACTTTAAAAAAATGAATGCCCAACTTAACTCTAAATACTATTTTCATCAATTCGTTTCACATTTGACCTCATGAGCAGTAGAAGTGTGAATTCCCCTAAAGCACAATCTTAATGCAACAAAGGGCACATGGCGCTTTTTGACATCACGAACCCAGAGAGTCTGGCAAGGGAGGTCCTGTTTACAAATATAGCACACGGCTGCTGCCTACCATCTACACTAAAAGGAAACCCACCTTTGGTTTGACTGGAATAAGAAAACAAACCTAATTCAAATATGTTATACTTTTTCACTTTTAGGAAGGATTATTTCTACTTTTTGCAGACCTCCCGGGTGTAAAACACATACACTGAGCATATCATCCCTGAATATTAGGGGTGCACTTGTATATGCCCATGTCTTGATAAAACACACAGTGTGCTATACAAAATGATATTACATGGATTTTGGAGGTAACCAGGCCGTGCTGGGGGAGTGCGGGGGAGAGGAAGATGCCTGCGCTTGCTTGCCTTAAGTACCCTGAGCTCTCGGGATGCAGGTAAGACAGCCCCTCAGCTGTCCTTCTGGCACTCTGCCCGACCCCTTGGCCTCTCAAAAAGCCCCCAGGGGAACTCAGGCCCCCACCATGGCCGACTAGGCATTCCCTAATGGCGCTGCTCTTGTAGGGCCATGGCGGTGTCTACAAATCCTGCACTTCAACACCTGTCACTCAGGCTTTTGGTTCAGTGGTAATAACTGCATAGTGCCCATGGTTTGTGTTCCCCACTGTAAAAATAAAGGCTGGTCATGGCCCTTTCCATTGGCCTCTGAGCTGTAGGGTATGTTTGGGTCTTCAGAATGGGATGGGTTGTTTGGAATTTCGAAGGCATTCAGCCGCTTTAGAAATTTTTTTTTGTTTGATCAAGCTTAGGTTGATTATAACTTTCTATAAAAAAAAAAAAAAATCACTTAGTAAAAGACATTTTTCTTATTTCCATGACCTCAATTTACATTGTTTTTAATATTATGCATAATAACATGATGCATGCCTGTATAAAACAATTATTAAGAGCAGGTGGCTGTATCGCATAGGTATAACACATAGGTGAGTTTACAGTCACCTCAATTACCTCAATATGATCTATATCAGATATGAGATTGTCTGTCAGCTCTCGTCATTTTGCATTCTATTACTTGTAGACCTGCATGTTTAATGAGAAAATAAAAGTACAAATACTGCGCTAGTATAATGAACGATATAAGCCAAAATGCCAGGATTTACAGAACATCTCACCCTCACATGGAAAATATGAATGTTTTGTTTCTTCGTTTTTATATAAAAAGGTGTAAATAAATAGGCAGCATTTTAGTGAGGAAATCCTAAATCCTCCCTCCTTACGGGGATATTGGAACTGAGTGGCAGACGAATCAAAGAGCACTGTTTATCAAGTCTAAAAAAAGGGGAACATTTTGAAGCACAAACAGTTGTCGAAGTGTACAAATAAAAGTAGTGGAACTCTGTTCCTATGACCCGCCCCCTTCTACTCCCGCACCAGCTGCCCCTGAAACAGTTACAGCCCAGCAACCCCATACTCAGGGGTGGACTGGGAACCAAAAGAGTCCCTGGAAACGATGCTCAAAGTTACCCCATATTACACATTTTCAGCAAGCCCAACACTTTTCCGGTGAGAAAAATGAGAAATAAAATAGGTTACCACACAAAAGAGACCCAGGGTGCAGAGACTTACCGGGAAATCTCCAGAGTTCTATATAGGCCAGTCCACCCCTGCACACACTCAATCCCGCCACAATGCATACACCTTACCTTCCTTTTCACCACTGCACCCCTCACTTCTCTGTTTAGAGACTACAACACAATGAAAGAAAATGTAGCATTTAAATAACAACCATTGGTCAATGTCCCCCACAGCAGCAGCTTTAAGCAGCCTCCCCCTTCAATCATCCACCATTCCCACCTCTTAAGGGGCACGCCTATGGTTATAGCCACACACCCATGCCCATTACCTGTACAGACACTGTGTCTGCAGCAATCCATGATTCATTGCAGAAGGCACATGTCAGTGCCGAGAAAGGGGCTTTTTGACTGCTTGACAATTATGTCCCAGACAGTCTATACAAAGCAACAACAGCAACCCAGCACCTGCAAGATAGCTCAGAATGGTGTGCTACTGAAGTGTTACCCATGCACCCACGTTCCAATCCCCAGTAGGGAAGAAGTTACTAAATACCGGTGTCCATCACGGCTGTCCTGGAATGGGGCTCAGGGTTAAATAAAGTAAGGGAACGATCACTGATTTCCCCAAAAAGCAAGAGAATGCTCTTTAATTCCTGCCCACTTTGAACTCTGAGCACAAATGGGTCCTATTTCCCACCCCAACTAGATTGGAGTAGGTGCCCCCTTTCTACTACTTCCCTTCAAGATGGAGATGGGCAACGGTTACACAATAAGACTGTCTCATTCCACTCACCACGCCCTGTTGTCAAACCAACCTTGCAATGAGATGAGGTGTAGTCCGAAGGGCAAAGATCTGCATGCTGTGCAACTGTAACCCCTGGGCTCAATGTCCGGTTTCTTGTCTGGCCAAATCTAGGTGATCCCAGAAATAAGTATTATTCTAAAATGGGTCTAACCTTTCTCGGTTGACACAATCTAGTCCGGTGTAAGTGATTCTGTTGTGTGGACTACATAAAAAGGCTTACTCCTACATGGTTTCACAGACTGTAGTGGTTTTCCAAGTACACTAGTAGTGGGCCCAAATTACATATGGCACGCCAGATCATGAATTTTTTCTTAGCTTGCTCAAGGAACTATTGGTACGCGTTAGTAGTTAGTAGTGGGTCTTGATTGGGTATGGGCCTTATTTGGGAACGCCATCTGGCTGCATAATTGATTTACCCGCTTCTCTTTGGGTTTGGGTGCCCAGCTATGAGATCTTCACCTGTTCCAGCGAGGATGCCCACTGGGCGTGGGCATTACCCCCTGTTGTTTTTTCACCCATTCAGGACTTGAGGTTTAATCCCAGTAACATCTCTGTTTTGGCATGAACCCCTGATGAGGACAGGAATTATCTCACTATTACTCAATTGATCAGCCACAAAATGTTTTCCGGCTCTTCCAGGATTCAAACATGTGACCTGCTGCGCAACACAGATTTGTGTAGAAGGTGGATCAACCAACCAAGGTACTTTGAACCGTGTATGCAAACTATTTTCTGGATCTGCTCTTGGGGAGGGTGGAAGACATGTTGTTTGGTTCATGTCAAATGCAATTCTGGCAGGGGAAGTGGAATGCCATTAGAATATGAATCTAACCAGCATGTCACCCACAGGTGTGATATCACTTCTTGTGATTCTTGTCAATTAAAGGATGCTTCTGATGGCTTGGCCTAACTATCCGGGTATATCGAAAAGTTGGCACGCCTGGTTTAGGTTGTTTGCTGGGGGTGCAGTAAATTAACTGCAATCACAAAGTTAGTAAAGAAAGTGGCTAGTATGAGATCAAAACATTTGGACTCACAGTGGCTATCAAGGAGTCCAAGCAAGAAGAGCCCAGATTGAAATCGCAAAGTTTTTACTAGGAACATCAATCTTGAAATCTCAAAGTGCAGAGCAGAACTTGATATGTCAAAGGACACCTGTTACTGTTAAATTACCATACCTTCCAGAATGCCATGTTCCATTCTGAAGATGGATGGTAAGCCCTGTATTTTTCTATGAATTCGGCCAATTATAGTTCTGGAATTCTCTTGTATGAAAACAGGACTACAATTCCCAGAATGCAATAGGGTACAATGACAGGATTGCCATACCTCTGCCTTAATGCTATTAAGACAAATATCCTTCCTACTGGGATACCTGGAGCCTATTTCCCTCCTACCCTCTGGCCGCCTTGCTTGGGCCCTCATCGCTCACCATCCTGTGAGGCCAAAAATCTCGGGGTTGTCTTTGACTCCTCTTTCTTCTTCACCCCTCACATCTTGGTCCTTGTCAAGAAGGCCCACTTCCAGCTTCACCTCCTTAGAGGCATTCTCCCTTTTCTCACCTATCCCCAAAAGCTCAATGTCTCCAGAGTTCTGGTTCTCTCCAGGCTGGACTACTGCAACAGACTCTTCCTCAATCTCCCCCTTTCCTCCCAACACCCCTTTCGGCTAATCCAGAATAGGGTTGCGAGATGTATCCTTGGCCTCACTCCAGGGACTGCATCTCTCCAGTCCTAAACCTAAAATCTCTCCACTGACTCCCATTGGCCGTGAGGCTCAAATTCAAGACCCTTTGCATCATCCACAAGGCTTTCTAAGGCCTGGGACCACGCTATCTCCAACTTGAGAGAGCCCTCCAAATCTTTGCTTGTCAAAGGCTTCTCTAAGCAGAGAGTGGGGGGCAATTCTCTCACTTTGGCTGGTGGCTCCCTCTGGAACAAGATCCCTGCCCCTCTCAGACGTGAGCCGGACATCCTTAAGTTCCAAAAGCTGCTTTTCGCTACCTCTTTCCCTCCCCTGCTAATCACCCCACTGCCGCTTAGACTGGCGGCCTGGACCTTCATGAATCGTACAAGCTACTAGGCCCCTGCCCAGTCGACACCAGCATCACTACCCCCCCAGCACTGTCCTTTCAGGCCACCCACCTAGCGGGTTACATCGGACCCTTGCGTCTACTCCGCCCTAGCACTTAGCTAGCTCCCCCCCTCCTGGCACCCCTCAGCACTTCCCTCCCGGTCTTTCACCAGCGCTTGCCCATACCTTGCTCCCTAAAAAAAAAAACTCCCTTACCCACCTTCTGCACTTCTCTTCACTGCACTTGCATGTACGCATGTCACAAGGCCTAATAGGAACACAATGGAATATCTATTGTTTTTTGTCATTTTTATCCCCACTTTGCCTTGTGACGCCTGGAAAAACCATTTTGTTGAAAAGTTGTCTGAGAAGTTCTCAATAAATAAAATAAAATAAATAAATACCCTGAATGATATGGAACATGGTGGCATGCATGTTGGCATGCAACCACATTACAAGTGGTAATGTGGTTGCCAATGGCGGACATTCTAATTGCCCAAAAGATGGAATGCATCCTGGAGTGGATCTGTAAATGCAGGGGAGTTCAGTCTATTGTGATGCCAGAATCTTCCACGGACATTTTCATCTGAACAGCCCAGATTCTTTGAACAAAACGTATTGACGAATGGAAAGAGTCTGCACTGGCGTCCAGGCACACAGCGTCTTCCCTCGTTCCTGATTGGACGGCGGTCGTTATGAAAAGGAGAGCAATGCTCCAGATGACATTTGAAGGAATATTAAAGTCAGACAAGGACAAGTGCTATGACTCAAGCAGTGTAGAGAGTGAACTTCACATGCCGGCTGCGCGAGATCTGAAAGAGAGGGCGCGAGATGGCAACAGCACCTGAATACCAACGGCGGGCCCGAGAAAAGGGACGCGAGAAGGGCGACGGGCGGATGTCGCTGAGGCCCTTCATTACCGGATTGCTCTGCTCTGATCCCAATCTCCCACCCCCTTCCCCGCGCATCCTGCCTCTGCCACCTTGGGAATGGAGACACGCAGAGGAGAATTAGGGCGGAATCCATTGTCATAAAAGCCCAGACAATCACATTACAGGTTTAAGGATCGATATGGATGCAAGACCCATCGCGCCACTTTGAGTTATGGCATTACAGGCAATGTTAAAAAAAATAGCACTTACGGAAACCCCCCTGTTACATATGAGTATTCTGAGAAATGTCCATGAAAAGCCATGTAATTAGAGGGTGTTTCGCCTATCAGTAAATGAGGAGGTCTACTGACAAGATGGCGCCTCTAAAATCCACTATGGCGAGTCACATGCACGCCAGGCACCAGCCTTCCAGAGTCACCACTAGTGAGGAACCCACCCAGAGTTGATATGTACCAGGAGACAATATTTCCACACAATTGCAGAGTTCTCAATATGAAAAGCAGGTGCCAAGTTTGCCGACTGCAGGGGTCCTCAGAAAGTCGTACACAAGTACACGTGTCCTCATAGAAGGCCGAGCATACACCGGCTTAGCAGATATAGGGGCAGATATGCCCAAGACGAATGTCAAATAAAATCATTTGGGGGTGTGGCTTCCACAATCATGGTGGGCTGTATAGAAACTCATACTTAACGGTATTTTCTCAGGACAGAGTTAATAGAAAAATCCCCACAGGTCGATGGAACCACACCCATTGTCGTGGTGTCCACACACTCACATAGGCATGTGTCTTTACATTAAAGATACAACGTATTGGAGCAGAGACATTCTACTGTTAAATTGAGACTCATAAAAAAAAAATCACACAGATTTCAAACTCTGTATCCAACACAGAGACATAAGGGCGTATAGTGTATATTGAAGGTTGGATACAAAGAACACCTGACCAGCATATACGGCCACAACATGAGGGTGGGGTGCATGTAAAGCCTTACAACTGAGGCAGGACCTCACAGAGGTATTGGCACATGCAACCAAGAGAAGACATGTTGGAATTCAGATGTCCAAGGTAGAACGTATACGTTGGTGCACTGCAAAGTACTTCTGTATTTCAGTTGGAGCTATATAGATCAACAATAAATAAATAAGTACACGCTCTTATAGGCCTAAGCATGGACAGCCAAAGGGTATGGTGATCAACTGTATTGAGAGATCTAATAGAAAAAGGCAAGCGAACCCCAGCTGCAATAAGGATGGGGTGTAACTACCATTGCTGCAACTAATGTAGCTGCTCTTGGGACCACACTGGGGTCATTATCAGTCACCCAACGAATGATCATGGCGCTCCTCACCCAGCAGAATCCCAGGTTATTCGTCAATATTTCTCTGCCACCTCCTGTCGATGCAGCAGCATATTCAGCCCCAAGCTGGAGATCCACCCACCCCACCTGCTGCCTCTGCCAGTGTAATATTATTATTGCTAATATCTGTGTTCTTAAGTGAGCGCCTTAGACCGAGTGGCAGCACAGATATGGCCCTATAGACGAGATCATCAGGTCAATGTTATGTTATGTTACTTGGCATTCATATAGCGCTCTATATATCATTGGTATGACCTCAAAGTGCTGGTAGGTTGAATGCCCTCGGGCACCGCAGTTCTGGTCAGTAGAGAGAGATAGTGACGTAGGGTGCGTGGGTGCACCAGATATGTGTGCAGCTGGTGTGATTGCCGGGTGGTAACTGCATCATAGCGTTAGGTGTGGTGCTGAAGCTATCAGTTGGATCTGTGCAGTCTGGTGGGTGGACACCAAGACTGGGCTCTGGCTGCCTTAAGCCTAAAGGATGCATATGTGAGCAACTGGGCTGGAATGCGCTCGGCTAGCTGCATTTTATAGGGTGATGAGCTGTTAATGGGGTCGTGTTCGTATTTGAACAGCTAGGCTGAATTAATCAGGGGTATAGCTGTGTCCTAGTTGAATGATGTATTGTCGAGAGTAAGCGTAGTGATGTTATATGATGGTTATCTTTAAATCAGAATTCAATTTCACATTCAAGAAGTCAGAGCAGAATTGCAGCAGGTATTGGTGGCTCAGTTGTTGAACTGAGTTCCATACACACCTAGCTTTGAATCATAGGATCACATCGGTCAGATTTGCAACTGGAATAATTGATCGCAATATAAAATTGTATTTGACAAAGAAGCCCTCATTGTCTAACTTAATGTTTTACGCTCTGCCGCTGCCTGCACAGGCGCGGAGATGTTCCTGGTCAGCAGGGATGTGTGGCCATGATAAAAGGCAATTAGTAGTTGGCACGGATTTACCGTTATTCAATTAATTCAGCGAGATCCCAGCTGCAACTTTTCAGGGCACATTTTCAGAAATGCCTTCCTTTCCAGTTTTACAAAGGACCCTCTATTAATACAATATTGCAAATGTTTCAATGGAGTTATGTATCCCACGAAAGAATCTATTGTTGTAAGACTGTTTTATTTCGTTATATTGAATTTCCTCCAATATAAAATGACGATGTTTAAATTACATATTTTGATTCATTCAAATGTGTGGTTTTTGATATTTCCTTTACCCTAATGTTGGAAAAGGATTTCTCCTTTGTCACTGACAGAAAAAGTGACAACTTTTTTCTCTGTTACCGTTTAAATATGTGCTTGAAACTTGTTTTACTGTGTTCTGCAGTGAGAGAGATATTTTTAATGTGCTCCTAAAATAACGTGTTTGCAATTTTTGCAGAAATACATGTTTTCAATTTCTATATTTTATTGCTTGTTACTAAAGGCCTTGCAATAAAAACATTTAAATTTCAACTATCAATCTTTTCATGTAGTCAGATGTTTATTCATTTTTTACATAAGAACCAACCTGAACAATTTTGAAAAGATTGTGTTCGAGCTGCTGGCTGCTGTGTCAGAACAGGGCTGATTCATGACGATTCTATGTTGTGCATGCACGTGCTATTTGCTCAGGGAAACATGTATACCTTTTGTGCCCAGGATGTTGTAGGAAATGAATGTGGTACTTGATGTTGTATAACATTCTCCATCTTGCACTGTAGAGGATTTTGGTCGTTGGCAGCGGCATGGGCTGGCAGCCATTTTCATGGCTTGCCTTCGGGTCTAGGCCATAATGTTACATCCCATATCAACAAAGTTATGTCACATAGCATTTTCAGTGCTGTATCTGAGTATTACTGCACACTAAAATCCACCAATGGCACAATGCTTCAGGACAGAGTGCTGAAGCTAGGAGGCTGCACACGCTCGTGGACCTACCTTACGTAGGAAGCGGGGAACTATGACGGGTCTGACACATCAGGCATCCCAGGGTCAAGAATATGCTCTCTGACAGGAGAAGTTCCCATCTACTTTCATGGTGTAGAGTCAACTACCAAAGGCAAAGAGAAACTCCAGAAAGATTGTGAGAAAGGATACACAAGCATTGGCAAAGCCCCCAGTTTTGGCCTTTGCATGCTTAAATGCTCTCACGGATATCTGTGCAGGTATGACTTCTAATTATCGACCTATCTCCCTTTTAGTTTGTATAAGCAACGTTTTTGCTAAATTGGTTTTGGAAGAACTAGAAGTCTGGGCTTGTTCAGCAGGCCATTGACAAAAATACCAAACAGGTTTTCGTAGGGGGATGTCCACTGAATTTAATGGCTTAGTTGTGTACTGTTTACAAGAATCGGTGGGGGCGTTGGGTTGCCCTCACATTTATATGGTGGCGGTGGACTTTAGCCAGGCCCTTGATTCAATCAATGATCAAGATTTAGGGAGAAATTGGAGCGGGGAATACCTCCTTCTCTGTTGTCTATTGTGGCCCATCTACATAACAATAGTTTTCTTCATGTGAGGTTGAACAGGTCAGCTCCTTGCCCGGTCAACCTTTACCTGTCGCATTTAGTAGATCATTTAGCAAAATCATTGTTTGCTCCCCTAGGATTGCAACATTGTCTATTCCGTATTTAACCTACATGGATGACGTGATCCTATTTTATAGCAAACGGGTGGGTCAACAGAGGCAATTAATTGCAGTGGTCAACTACTCATTGCTGAACGAGTTAGTGATTAATGAACGAAAAATGTATTTCATCCGATACTGCAAAAATGTAAATGAAAGGATGGGTTACTCCTAGGGAATCAATGACCAGACAATAATCCCCATTCTGAATTAAAAATATTTGGCTTTTTATTTAAGTGCTTCACCAGGAAGTGGGGTTTCATTTGCTCGTATTATTGTCAAAGCACCTAAATTGACAGCGCACATGGAAAAGATTAATTAGAAGAATTGTTGTTTTTCAATACTTCCATTGATGGAGTTTTATAAAATAAAAGGTGTGCCAGCATGTGGTATGGCATTAGCACTGTCACAAGGGCATTAGACTTTGATAAGGTTGAGGCAAAGATTTGGAAACGAGTCCTCAATCTGCCTGATTGCTTGCCAGTAACCACAAACTGGGCCTGCTAGCTTTGAGATGTTATTTGGATTGGAAAGTCTTAACATCATAGTGGAAATTGATGGGCTCTTCTGTTGGATCTATGTTTTCTGACATGCACAGTGTTTTGAAAAATAATGTGTTTAAGCCGTTGGCAAGTTTAAGAGGGTATGCCGACTCATTTCTATCAAGTTGCGATCAAACAGTGGAGGATCTTGTATCGAATTCCATAGGTGTGAAAAAAAGACTATTTGAATATGATTGGCTACTGAATATAAAGTAAGATCACTGACACTATATAGGAGTGTGTCCCTTTTAGAAAAGCCTATTGGTGTTTAGCCTGTGTACCTTAAAAGGTTTCCGAATGTAAATTGGCGCAGTCAGGTCTTGAAGTACAGTCTAAACATGTTGATAGGTGAAGCCCGTAGAGTGAGAACACCTGTGGGTGAAGAGGAAATTGGGAATTTATGTAAACGGAGAATGCCACAGACAAGGAGGCACATCATGGGAGAGTGTCCAGTGTTGCAAGTACAAACAAAGTTACTCCTTAGCAGCTATGGGCATAATGTTCCTCATTTGAAGCTGGATTCATGTTTTCTCATGCTTTCTGATGCTGAGGTCACCAGTTTGACAATAGCTAGTATTACATTGCTACATTACGCTGGCATTGTAAAAAAATAAGTGGTGACTAGGTGTACTGAATACAGTGAATGTTCTTTTTTCCCTTTTTATTTCCTTTTGAATACATTTTTTTGTTTTATTTCATGAGTGGAATAATTATTTAAATGGATTATGAGATTGCGTTAATGACCTGTCGCCAGTAGTGAGGGCATCAAGGAGTTAATGATGGTTTCCACTTTGCCTTCTCACTCTGGGCTTGTGCAGCGTTGTTGTGGGACTTTGTACGGTGGGTTCAGGTATCCCAATCAGAGCAAGCAATGTGCCCGTTTAGCGACATTTACTGAGAGAAAAGTAAATATGCACCTCTTGTGCAGTGCCATGGATCCCACTGGGAGAAGGTGACCATCATGTGAATGTGGCGTGCTGTGACAGTGGCCCCTGTGAGAGACATTGGGCAATTAGATACTGAAAGGGGCACACGGCTCTGTGAGGGACAGTGGCTCTTTTGGAGACCGGAAGCACAGTTAGGACAGCAGCCAGCGTTAATGTGTCATGGTTTATTACACATGGGAACTCGTTCCCCTGCAATGAATGTGGCGCACACTAATACGCTTTTTATTTTTTTAGTATACTGTGGATTATTTTGAGTAGGCCTCCAACCCGTCTCGCACCGAACCTCCACTGACACCCCTTGTCACAATGGACTAGAAACCAGGCCGGTGTGTATCAATAAGATATTTATTCATTTATTGTTTAATGAAAAGGGAAAGAAAATCAACCAATTACAGCAGCCACCAATGTTGTGGCAACACAAAATGTAATAATCTCTACAAAATAACCAGGTTAAGATATACTATCACAGATAATTCCTTTTTTAATGGCAGAACAGAAAAATAACAATTTACCACACAATGATAGTACTAGTGTTAAGCACTCCCCCTATAACACTCAAAACCCCAAACATCAATTGTACTTGATTCCTTTGAATGGACGGCAGTGGCAGGGAGTAAGAATGCAAGGGAAAAATCAGTTTTGGTGTGGTGACCACATAAACAAGTTGGGGAGCCAGCAAAGCAGGGAGAAATCCGTTTTTGGAGCACCAATGGAAGAATGTTTTTTTTTAATTATTTCTCAGAACTGCTAGGGGAAAGAGAGGGAAAACAGGGAATTTGCTTGCTTATTTTTGGACAATCAGGCAGAGCTTTTAGGGAATACTAATCAGCACACAAGGAGAAAATCGATTTTTAGAATATACAACACATGGGCAATGGAAAGGGAATGCAAATGAAACATCGTTTTTACCACACAATAGGGAAGGAGGAACAGAAACAGAAAATCGTTTTTTGGGATGTTAATCTTAATTTCAATAAAAAAGAAATTGCAAATGAAATGTGTTTTTTACTCAGGCTGCAAATGACAGGTAGGCTCTGGGGAAGGGGTTAGCTCACAACAGGGAAATTGGTTTTGGGATAGGAAATGCAAAGGGAAAATACAGTAGCAAATGGAAATTCATTTATCAGGGCTCAATGTAAACACATGAACATATTTGTTTCCCAGATCACAATGGGATTAAGTCTGTGTGCAACACTTTATAACTTTAACAATTAACAAAAACACTGGTAAAAATATTGTTGGTTTCAAATTCCACCAATCCCGATCCCGTGAAATTCAATGGGGGAATACATTGATTTACTTACAAAAATACACTAGGGATTTACACAGACAAATGAGGGTTTTTGTCAATGGGGATATGCTAACATACATAGGCAAACAAGAGATTCTTCTATGGGGAGATGACTGAAACACACTGGCAATTGGGGTTTTCAATGGGAAATGTTCAATGGGGGATTTTCAATGGGGAAACATTGGATGCACTGCTACAAGAATGAAGGGCTTATGTTATCTAGTGCTGGGGTTATTGCTACTTACATAGCAAGCCTTTGTTTAAAATTCGGGAAAGCCAGCTGCATCTCAGGACAATCTGGAAAGATAGGGCAGGGGTCTGGTCACTCGACTCTCAAAGAAGGTAAGTTTCAGCAGCCTTCTCTCTGTCCTTTTTCTGTCTGCCCGGGTCTTTGTGTGTCCCTGTCCTAGTGCAGTCCCCCTTATATAGCAGAAATGACATCACTAATTTTACAATCTAGGGGAAGTGACTTGCAATAATCCCTGCCACTAGGATTGGACAGTTACCCTTTCTCTCTCCACCCCAAGTCAGGATTGGTTTAGGGGTTTGGAGCAACATCTGTCTTTTCACATTTATCATCATCCTTTGTTCGCCTTTCAACTTTTTGGCAAAAACTATTTATGTACACAACTTCATAATTGTACTAGCAACTGCCATACTAAACATATTTTCTGTTTTAGCTGATCATGGGGAATTAGATAAGCCGACTGCCAAATGCATACGATGTAGCATGGCCATGTGTCACATTTTTGTTGTTTTCATAAAATGTACAACAGGTATGAATATGTCAGTTATAAAGTATATCCCTAATTTCATTTTCCACCTTTTCACCAACTCTCACACTGGTAACAAGTTCAGATCAGCCAGAAACCTAGTCTAACTGGCCATTTCAGTTCCCAGAGTCACAGGTAGATGCATTTTATATCCCCAGAACCGCCTAGAAATTACAAAAATGAACTCAAACCACAGTATGGTTGCTGCGCAAAATGCCTAAAATGGAAATAGTCTTTTAAATTAATTTTAGGTGTTCCTGTTCAGCAAATGGGATGGTGCCTTCATCCCACACAGACTGTTCCTTATCAGCAGGTCTGGAGGATACTGAATGTTTACGCCTTTAGCAGCACCAAATTTTATAGCAGGGTTATTAGATGGAAGATGTGACATGCAGCTTGAAGTGGGGCATTCCTTTGTGAAGTTTTGTTCTCACAAGAACAGGTTTTTCCTGAAGACTAAGTGTCTCTTCAACTGTCACTGGAGTTTTGTGTTTGAAACATAATGTACATTGCTTCGGTCAGCCCACACATCATGTTTTGCTTTCCTGACATTTTTCTGTGAGCAGTGATATACTTTTTTTTTCCATTGTGGCTTTTTAAAGCCGTTTTTATTTTTCCATGTTGCAGGATTCTTTGATTCATCCCTCTTTTGTAAATCAGATTTCTTTCACTGCAATATTGCAGCCTTTGCACGTGTGCATTTATCAAATAATGATTTAACCGAAAGTAGATTTGAACTCACTGTATTCTGATCCAAACCGCACCAAACAAATAGTATACAAGCTGTGATAGCACGGACAGGTAACATGTATCCCATCTTATGTCTGGTTGTATAAATCATCAAACTTGGTGTCACAACCTGTGCCCACTTGTCATATGCACCATCAGTATATATATGATCCGGTTCACCTACCATGTTATGCACTCATCTAACTCATAGCGACATATGCACAGTAGCCAATGGGTTTGTTCTTTAATAGTATGCAATCAAAGTAGCATCTGATATAGACACCACCAGTCTACATGACATGGCTCCTCAATCATGCCATGGTTATATCTATCTTACAGTGGTGTACAAATGGTAGCAAATGGGCATGATCTTTAACAGTATGCAATACAAGCAGAACCCTATTTTAAATTAATAGACCCATACTCTGGGCAATTCAGTGTGTACCATGGGTGTATAATCAACTCTAATTCAGTATAATCATGACAATGTTTTTATACAAATGCATTTTTACCTATTGCTCAATGTGCAAAAATGTACTTAAGGCATTGTTACCTAGGTGATAATTAATCAGGTCTTTTTGTCTTTTCGTTCCCTTTGCCCCTCCTCCTACCATCTTTCTCCCCTCTCTATTTTTTTGTTTTTTCTAACCTTTTTGGCTGTATGAATTCTACAAAATGCAAATCTCTGGTTTATTCCTTTATGATTTATGTTGATTATGAATGTCTAGGACTCTGATGTAACTAATCCACCGTGATGACGACCCAAGAGGGTTGAAACACGTGTAGACTGGCAGTTTATAGCTTTGGCGGGCAGTAAAAGCCCTGGAATAAAAATATTTGCTCATGGATAAACATGATTTTGAGTAATGTCTATACCATACTAATGGACAGCTAAATACCAGGTTGTGAGCGCGGTTGGTGAGGGAAACCACCTATACTATATGTTACCATGATGAGTGTGCATGACTGTGCTTTCTGTAACTGAACTCTTGCAGGAGATCGTCTTTCTCAGTGACGTAAAAAGGGCATTGCTGTTGGTGCGTGCATGCACTCCAATAGGAAACTGCTGGTGTGGTGATGACAGCAACGTTTGCAAGCACAGCTCCTGCTGGAGACCTAAAACAGTTTACGTTGGCCCTTATGGATGAGGAAAACTTGTTATGAGGGCTATATAGATCACCATTATATCCTTCAGTGAAATGTGTTGACACCACACAGAATGTCACTACCAGTGCGTTCCAAAAGTGGCCATCAAAACAGTTATCTGGGTGGTGGGACACTGGTGTGTTAAACTCTTGTATTATTTGGCTGCATGTACCATTCCTCTAATAAAGAAGCTTAGCTTAGGTCTTCGCCTGCCTCCTGACTTCTGTTTGACTCATGCCTAACCAGTCACTACACTTCAATAGAACAATTGCTTGCTCTGTACTGTCTCCAGCTCTGTCCATGTGGAGATGTGGCCAACGTGAGCAGTGATATAGGGAAGCAATAGTGACATATGAAGGGACTAATTCGAAGGGTTTCCAATTATAATCATTTTCCTCAGATTATTATCTGCTTTTTCACTACCCTACCATAGGGTACTATTACAGAGATAGGTGGAAAGGAACGTTTTTTTACAAAGTGCCCTGAACAATGTAGGTCTTTTGTCCAATTCTATCAAATGTGAAATGTGCATACAATGCCTTGCATTCCCGCCATGATTTTCTAGATGGTGTGTTGGTAGCTGTAAGACGTAGACACCATGTTACTGTGCTCCCAGAAAGGAAGGGATCAACTCAGGGAGTGTGATTTCAGTCTAATATAGACCCTACCCATGGTGACCTATCAATCTAGTAGAGTGATTAGACCTTCAATGAGTTGATTGCCTATGTGAAGCAGTTCAGAAGGTAGTTAGTAACACCTAGTGTTTAATTGTATGGTGGGCTTGAGATATGTTGCAGCCACCCATTTAAATCAGAGGCTCACTCATTGGCCTGCATGCATACACATTCATACACAGACCATTCATGTGTGCTGCCATATATCATAACCACTGATATCTCATTCAGAGGCACACTCATGCCACATATACACTGCTCTCTTGTTGACATATGCATCCAAACAACATACATACTGCTTTCTTATTCACAGGCTCGCCCATACACTACAACCAACATATTTACTGGATTCTATTTCATAGGTGCAATTGCACCGACCTTGCATGCACCCATACACAGCTATATCATATATACATAAACTGAGAACATGTTTTTTTCTTACCTGCTCCAGCTCCGTACACCAGATGTTGCCTCACACTTTGTCAGGATGGTCCTTCGGATTCAGTTCACCATGCAAAAAGGAAGTATCACCATTGCACTGCTTCAGGACACCATAACACATGAGGGGGTGCAGGATTAGCCCTAGATAGCTTTGGCCTGTATGACAAGGTCTGTGGGCGCATATTAAACGCCCCAAACAGAAGTCCCTTTCACATGAATAGCAACATTTGAAACACTGAAACAAAAACGGTCTGGCATTTATTTTTGTTTTTCAAGTAAAATTAAAGAGCCATGTGGAAAGGGGCCTACCTGTCATTACCAGTGGATAAGCAACATTTTAATGAACACAAGAACGAGGAATTAAAGATCCCTGTCACATGGAAAACAGGATTTTTAAACATCAAATCAAAAACGGCCTGTACATGTGTGTGCAAATAAAAACTTTTTTTGAAAAAATTAAAGTGAAAAAATATCACTGCTCACAGGAAAAATGACAGAAAAACAAAACATAATGTGTGGGTTGACAAACAGCAATGTATATTATGTTTCATCTGCAAATCTCCTGTGACATTTGAAGAGCCACTTTGTCTTCATGAAAAAAAATGTCAGCCCAAGGCAGACCCTTTTGCTTGCTGTGGGCAAAACTTCACAAGGACATCTCCCACTTCCAGCCTGGATGTCACATTTCCCAGCTAATAGCCAACCACAGTAAAAATGTCCTGCTAAAGGCATCGTAATCCAATGTTCTCCAGACCTGCTGGCTCTGAAAGCAGGGACCTCAAGAAAATTCAACATTGGCTGGAGCACAACTAATATGTGTGAAATGGGGGCACGCACTTCAAAGAGCAAGTTTCCAACACAAAGGAGACTGATAAAGGTATAGGCTGGCCCAGACAAAACAAATGTCTGGAAGCAGGAGCAGAACCATTTGTCCCACGTGAACATTCACAATTTATTTAAAAGGACTATTATCATGCAGGCCTTTTTCTCAGCCATCATAAGGGCGCTGGATTTTATTTATGTACAACTTATTTTGTAATTTCCAGGCAATTTTGGGGATATAAAATGCATCTTCCTGTGACTCTGGGAACTGTAATGGCCAGTAAGACTAGGTTTCTGGCTGATCTGAACATGTTCCACATGTGAGAGTTAGTGAGCGAGTGGACATGGAAATTAGGGATATGCTTAATAACTTACATATTCATAACTGTTGTGCTTTTTATGGAAAGGGCAGAAAGGTACCACATGGCTGTGCTAAATTATTCAGATTTGGTGGGCAGTTTATCTAATTCCCCATGATTCCCCAAAATTCTTCAGTGTTCATGCACGAAAGAAACCAAGTATGTGGTTTTTTTCACGCATTCACGAGTGACTACCATTTTCCGTCTGCCTCGCGGTGTCACAATACTCACAATCTGGATGAACACTGAAAAATTTTCAAGCTTACGGGACCCGCACATGAAATTTACGTCTCCAGGGGTTATGATAACTCCAAGATCTGTTTGACTCTCCTTGCACCACTCCTGGAATAGATGCTCTTCCATCTGCGCACAAGATAACTCTACCCAGGGAGCCTCTCCTTGAACTACACTGCATCAGGTTTCCATCTAGAAGCACGACCACAGGATTGAAACTAGGAAAAATCTCTGTGACTCGTCCCACAATGTGACCCACCCGGCACCATCGTGTCTAGCCCACAGGCGCCCTTCACCTAGTACCTACTGATTAATGGTCGACTGGTAAAGCACTCGCCTTCTGTTCCCACATTTTGAAACCAATCATTTTTTTGCAAGTCCTGATGACAGTTCGGAACTCTTGGGTGACTTATGATACTAGATAACTGCACCTCAGACTAGACATCCTTCTTTCCAAACTAGAAACACACAACAAAGTGTTGACAGCCACTTTCTGAGGTGGGGTATGCAATTAATCCATGGCTCATAAACAATGTTGTGTATTGAAACACTGTGACGAAACCATGATTTGTAACCAGATATGCTTGTGCATACACTATTGTGGTATTATATTGTTTGCTTTGTTTGCTGTCACCATTTTCTACTTCCTGTTTTAGCATAAATTTCGTTTTAACTACATGTGTGCTTAATACTAGTGTAGTCTAATTATGCTACATTAGTCTTCTAGTTGGATTGTGTCAACGTTCACCATAGCGCCTTAAGGGTGAGGTAGCCTGGTCTCTTTCTTGTCCTTTATCTCAGCTACACCCTCATGAGCCAAACACCCCCGTAACCAAAAAAGAGGGATCATAGCCTATCTCAGTCTGCATTCCCAATGAGACATGCAAGGCAGGGAAAGCCAAATACCTCCAATTTTGAGTGGCCAATTGGGCATGCGTGGCATAGTTACTGTACTGTAAAAAGCAAACTATGTTTCCCAACAATAGAAAGCCAGCCGAGGGGCACATTCTCAGTTGCTTGCTGTAGCTGAGGAAGCCATCAGTGTTTTCGCTGGACTGGCTTGCTTTGCTTGGCTCCTCCATAATGGTTGGTGGGTCGATGCCCCATCACCCACTATGTAATAGCAGCCACTGGAAACAACCTTGCATTTGGTGCACCCTGATTGGCCTGCACACCTTTACCTGGTGCTAATTTGCATCCAATGCTGTTTGCTTAACTTCTTTAGGTGTATTTTGTATACAAGAGTAGGGTTTATCTCCCAAATGAGTTAGGGTTGTCCTCTGTATCTGAAACGGTTTCCTTAAACCAGCCATAGCTGGTTCTAATGTTATCCATAAATGGGTCAGGATGACCGATATAGCATTCAATGGAGTTAGTGTTGCCCTCCATAAATAGGATAGGTTACTTCATCCTGCACCCAAAAGAGTTAGGATTGTTCTCCATAGCTAATACAAGTTCCATCACTCAGCCCGCAAAGGAGTTACATTTGCACTCCACCGATGGGGAGGTTCCCTGACCCAATCCCAAATGCATGAATGGCTGTCCTCCCTTCCAACCAACAGCCAATGGTGCAAGTGTCGTTCTTCCTACATAGGGCAGTTTACATTAGCCAACATCCGAACGAATGGAGGTTTTTCTCTTTAACTTGGGCTGGTCCATAGGTGTTAACTAGGGGTCACCCTGGGTCCCAGCTGGTACCCTGTGCCAAATCATTTGATTATGTTGGCACTGCCTTCCAGATTTCTACATAGGAGGAACTTAAGACTGACTTGTAATGAGCACCACTTTTTTACACTAAGCTTCCTCAACTTGGATCTCAGTCCTGTGGGCCTTTTACACAGCAGAGTAGGAGGACATATGCAGAGCAAACGAGTTGGCTAGTGAGATAAAGAGAGCAAAAGAGAGAAAGGGAAATGGGACTTTGAGAGGGAGAGAGAGTGAGAGAGATGGAGAGAGGGGGAGCCTGAAAGAGAATTAAAGAGAAGAAAAGAAGGGAGCATAGAGAGGAAAGAACATGTAAGAATGAAGCAGAGGGAGAAGGATGGGTATGGAAAGGAATGCACGAGAAATGGTAGACCATAAATGAAGAAAACAAATGGAAAACATGGCGAGTGAAATAAACTCACAGACATGTGACACGCGAACAAGTGAAGGAAAGGAGTAGGGATGTTGAAAAAAAGGAAAATGCAATGTAAGAAACAAACCGGGGGACGAAGAATAGAACAGGAGCAAAAACAACAAAAGAAAATAGAGACTGCAAATGAAAAAGACATAAACACGCAAAGAAAGAAAAAGATAAGGAATGATGAACGAGAAGAGTAAGGAAAACGGGTTTAAAGATTGCGGGTTAGAAACACGCAGGGAATGGAAGAAATAGCAGGAGAAGGAAACCAGGCGAGAACTGGATTTCAACGAGGAAGGAGGGAGTTGGATGGTCAAAATATGATATCCACCGCAGGCAAAAGATGGTGGACGTAAGCAAAACAATTATGGGGAGAAGTGAGGACAGGTGGTTGGGCTTCACAGATATGCTGAGACCTGAAAAAGAAAGACAGGAAGGTAGGAAAAATGAGAGATGGAGAGAGTGGTAAGCAATAGTGAAGATGCATAAAGTTGAGTGAGCTGAGAGAGAAATTGGGAGAGTATTTGGGAAAATTACACTCTACATAGAATGTAATAAGACCATTTTGTTTTAAAATAACTCTTCATGTCTACTTTTGAGTCCTGCAATATTAGGTGTTGTTGTTGCTAACACTCAATGTTTCGAGGTTGGAAAGATGAAAGGCTGAGATAAAAATAGGTGTCCTACTGTGTGAAAACAAATGCTCTTAACTTGCTGAGCTGCCTTACCAGTTAGTCAAGATAATACAGTGATGTTAGAGGAATCGCAGCAATGTCCGGTATTGGATATTGCATGTGTCCTTTGATGACTGTATCCGGCATGTGTGATTAGTATTGGATGGTGTGGATATCTGAAGTTCTACCTACACTGGAGACATGAGGATGCATTCATGCATAAAACGGTGTGTCCGCTGGGCCTGTCAGACTTCAATTGCATGTATAAGGCTACACCCGGATATATGCATATGTTCCCTGACGAATGGACCTAGGAGCCTCTTCCTGCTGCTTATCTGAAGCTGGTAATGATATATGAGGCTGTTCGCAGGCATGGAGGACAGCAGCCAGGTTCACAAGCTGGTACTGGGCGCATGATATCAAGTTCTAGTTGGGCACATTTATTTATTTATATATTTATAATGCGCCGAAAGCCTGTAGGCATCAGGGCGCACGCAAACACACGAGAGAGAAACATCAAAAAAAGAGACAGAGGAGAGAGGGAGGCCTATTCTGAGAGAGACATAAAGCAACGATTAGTTAAACAGTGCTGCTTTCAGCAATCTGCGGAAAGAGGAGAAATTCTCCTGCTGCTTTTTGTCTGGAGGTAGTGCACCCCAAACCACGCTTGCCTGGACTGGAAAGGATCTACTTTTTGCTTCGGTCCGTTTTAATCCAGGACAGCATAAGTGGTTGGAGATGCAGGATGGCAGGGCTCTTTTTCGGTTCATATTTGACCAGCTTTTCCTGAAGATAAGGTACTGTCTGGTCATATGAGGTTGCAATAGTTAGGTTAGGCTGTACCTAGGCATATGATGCTTTACCTGGCCTAAGATGTCTGAGCCCCCTGTATATAATGGTTATGCGTGGCATGTGCCTGGCATTTTATAGCTGCACTCTTAACACTCCTAGCATATCATGGCAGCATCCTAGTTACTATATGTTTGGTAAATATACGAGCCTGTGATTTGGTTTTGCACCTATTTCATTATTTACAGGTCTTACACGCATTGCCTTTTCTGCTTCAGTGATGTCACTTCATGTGATGTCATCACAACCAGAGGTTCATGCGACCACTCTTCATGAAATGTCACAAAGGACCAAAATCACTCAATTTCACATCCTGTGATGTCGTGTGCACATCTAGGGCCATCAGAAGGCCTGGGATGTGACTTCTGGTACACCTGGAATTATGGTAACCTGAAGTTACTCAACAAAAACCCTCAACACTACCCATGTATGTGTGGCTAGTTATAAAGCACAGAGTCCAACACAAAGTGGTATTGGGGTGCTGTTTAGTCATTACACTGGTTACTAGTCTTCTGATATGTTTGGGGAGGGATCAGCATGAATCTCCTTTGTTCATCACTATATGGTGATACACAGGTGATTTTTGTTACTAGTCTTCTGATATGTTTGGGGAGGGATCAGCATGAATCTCCTTTGTTCATCACTATATGGTGATACACAGGTGATTTTTGTTACTAGTCTTCTGATATGTTTGGGGAGGGATCAGCATGAATCTCCTTTGTTCATCACTATATGGTGATACACAGGTGATTTTTGTTACTAGTCTTCTGATATGTTTGGGGAGGGATCAGCATGAATCTCCTTTGTTCATCACTATATGGTGATACACAGGTGATTTTTGTATACCGCTTGGGAAAATTAGATGTTCGAGCTTAGTTCTCAGCTGTATATGTAATGGACTCCACCATTTGGCAACCAACACAGAAAATCGTTTGTTACCAAACCCTTGTCAACAGTATCGAGGGACATTCATGGAGCCTTTGCCTTTAAAGTGCAGCAACCTGTCTGATCGTTAACACGAAAAATAGCGAGATATAATCTCCAGTTGCTGAGTTAAAGTATATTATGGGGCAAACAAAGAGACTTAAAATAAGTGCTCTTTATGGCTGTGGAGATATTATGAAACATCTGAGGGCCCAACTGGATCTTCATGGTGGCGGGCCAGGAAACTTGTCTTAAGACCAAGATCAATACTATTGCCAAAAACAAGTCTTAAAGATATAAAAGCATTTATCACCAAGACACAATGAGGAAATTACAGTAGTATTAACCGTCACGTAATAATGTCCCCATACATAATGTCGCCGGGAAAAGCCATTGGCGGCAATATATATGGGGACGGGTTGTGGGGATGTCCCCTGCTCCCTTTGTAATAAAAAATAATTGAGGGTTGCAGTGTGTCCCCCACATCTTTAATGTAATAATGTCTCCTCAAACAATTGCGACTTTTTTGTCAGGAGACATTTTTACGGGGACATTATTACATGGAACCGTATTAACAAGCATGTAACCCATTTCAGTTGCAAACCCCCCCAGATATAAACCATTGGAGAGACCTGTGGTGTTAAGTCATTAGGATATTCAGCTTTCGAACTTCATTGGAGCTGGTAGGACATGACCCAACTTGCTTTGCCGATATGTAGCACTCCATGGATTTAGCTAATTGTTTACAAATACGACATCTGTCTTTCCTGGATTTCATATTTACTTAGTTATTAGGCATCCAGGATTTAATTGAGACCAAACAATCTTTAAGTCTGATACAGGTGGACTTTGGGTTTCTGGCAAGCTTGAGGAAAATTTCAGTATTGTCTGCGTAATTTAAGCAGAAGAACCCACTAGCGTTAATTTATTGAATTGATGTAAACATTTGCAGGTTAGCTGCTTAAAAGATGGAGTGAAAGAAGCAAGTGACACCGCTTGAAATCTGTAAACAAAAAAGGAAGGATTTCATACCAGGACTGTCCACCTGAGGGCTAAGTGGGCTAGTTGTCTTGATAGAAGCTGGTGGTCGCCCTATGAAATGCAGTTGACCAGTGGTCGAAGTGAACAGGAACGGTTGGGATCGGTGTTCCACCACTTTTATTTATTTATTTAGGTATTTATATAGCGCACCTAACACAAGGGTATCTGGGTGCATAAATTACTGTTTACAGCGCCACTACTTTTTGATACCATTTTCACCATTCCGAAACGGTTCTCTATGAAGTTGAAGTGCACTTCTCCACTTTACCACCAGATATCAGTTACAGCTAAACCGAAATCTATTTCAACTCAATAGGCTGTCAACCAGCATGGCTGCAACCCTTGAAAAATGTGTGGCACGTTGCTCTTTTCCTTGCTACTCTGTCCCCTCGCACAACCTTTGTGGTACATTTCCATCACTGCAGTTGACAGGCCCAGAAGGATGCGTCCGATAGTTCCACTATCATCCAGTACCTCTAAGAGCTGGTCAAACATAAGAGTTGTTACCAGCTGAGTGAAGCATCCTGGGTGAAAGCCTGAGTTTTGTCTGATAAATAATTTGGACTGAATTTGAATGAGAGCTGCCCGTTCCTGCTGCTCTGCTAGAAATGACAGTTGGGAAGTTGGCCTAACGTTCGAGGGCTCTGTCAAATCCAAATCATTTTTTTTTCAGCAGAGGCGTCACTACCGTTTTCTTCGAGATTGTTGGATTGATGCCTGCTTCGAAGCAAGTATTGAACAAGTGGAAAATAACATTGTGATATTGAGGTGTCATGTTTTGTAGAGCTCAAGGCAGGGGATCCTAGTGAGAAACTAAAGGCCTAGAACTGGCTGAAAATGTACCAATACCAGGAAGTGACCATGTCTGGTAGGTCGACCAGAAATGCTCCTGTTCAAGACCTTATCTCGGGTGGATATTGTATCAACTTGCGTATGAGATGATGGAAAATCAGCCCTAATCTTAGAGAGCTTGTCTACACAGTACAATGCCAGGTTTTCGTCCAGTCCTTAATAAGGTTATGTATTTACTGATGCGGCACCTGGTATTGATACCCGTGCCCTTAACAGGAGCAATGTGTCTTTAAAGAGAGTTGCGAGTGTGCCAATTTTATTTCTAAAGAATACTTTCTCTGCCACGAGCACTGTCTGTTTGTACATTCTCCAATGCTGTCTTAAGCTGTGTTTATCATCAGGGTCCTTTGTGTGGTTCCATTGAGGTGCGAGTTGACTTCCATAAAAAAATAAAATACACTGTAATGTAACGCAGCATTTAATAGAGGTGGGGTTTGGGGGAACAGTGCACCAACTCACGACTCATTATGGCAGAGCCAAGCAAGTCAGTCCAATGAAAACACTGAGTGCTCATTCAGCTGCAGCTAAGGACTGGCTCATAGGCTAGCACCATTGCTAGGGAAATTGGGGTTCCCTTCAACTTACAGTCCACAGCTAGTGCATGGCCAATGGGCCATGCCAGGATGGGTGCATTTTGATTCGCCAACATTGCTTGGCCCATGGAGCATGCAGGCTGGAGTACTGAAAGCCCAATCTGTCTGGTGGAAAATGGTTCTCCTCTCTGCCCAATAGCGGGCACTGGGATAGTGGCATTACAGCTCAAACACACACGTCAGAGCCTAGAAAGGATAAATGTTTGTTTTACACTTCTGCCAGCTGCCTGGTTCCTGACTGTAGCTGTGTGGGGGCGAAGGGCCATGTTGGCAGAGTGTATGGCAGCAGCGAGAGTCCTGAGTAAGCTGGAGCTCAGCCGATGTACAGGTAAGGAAAATCTTGCTATGTGTATGTATTTATGCATGTATCTCTGCTACATGTGCATGTGAGGGGTTGTGTGATGACATGTTTGTGAATGTGTTCACATTAGTACTCTGTGCACATGTGAATGAGAGGGCAGTGTGGATGTTGTAGTGTATGGGTGTGTGAATGAAGGAGCAGTGTGCATGATGTGGTATATGGCTGCATGTGTGCTTGCGTATAAATGCATGTGAATGCAGATTGGGGAGCGAGCCTCTGGTTGAGTGGGGTTCATTGCTCCAGACAGTATGGACCTTTCTTACAGTTGGAAAAGCATTTATACTGACATCATGGAAAAGCCAACATGAGGAGTGTTTTTGGGAGGGGATGCTACATTGGTGCTGCCAATTTGGACATGGTTTCTTACAGTGATATAGCATTTTATTTTTACAGGCATTATAGGCAAAATAATCATAATGACTTAACTACATTTGTGCAATCAGAATGTATATGGTGCTCATATTGGCTGCACCAATGTAGGTCATGCTTTCTTACAGAGTTAATGTATTATTACTGGAATTATGGGTAAAGCCGACACGATGAATGTCTGTACACGAGATTGGAGGGCTTCATTGGTGCAGCAAGTGTGGACATGTTTTCTTATAGTGGCATAGCATTTTTACTAGTCGTATAGGCAGAGCCAACAGGATCAGTGTTATTAAGTGAGAAATATGCTTTCATACAGAGAGCTAGCATTTTAACTGGTATTACTGGACAGCCAACATGATTTCTTTTAAGTGGGGATAGTGGCCTCTGTTGGTGCAGACTGTATGTGCATGTGTGTGTACAACGTGCATTAAAATGTTTTATTTGCTTGCATATTTTGTGGGCAAAGGCATCATGAAGATGCATTGGAAAAAGCTTTTGTGTACTGTTGGTGACCTGTCATCTATTGGGTTTTTTCAAGTGTTGCCCTATAAATCTGATTCTAAACTCTGTGGCTTTTTACCCAATTTTTCACAGAATGTTTGCTGTAAACAGCACAATTTAAACCCATTATTTAATAAACAATCTAATGGGAAGAATTCCCAAAGCCCTTTTGGTTGTTTGGGAATCCCTCACCGTGCTTGGTCACTCATGCACATTTATGTGAAATGTTTACCCCTCTCAAATATAAAAATCAGCTGCCGCCCCTGATTCAATTAGGCTGTCTTACTTTAAAGGCAATTAGTTCTATTACGGAAAACAATTATAGCAAAACATAGTTACTGCTATCATTGATAGCTATGGTTCTTTGAAGCATTTTATGGAGTTAAGTCCGTCCTTTATAGTTAGTGCTGCTTCCCTCAGATGAAGCCAGATACAGTTAGTGCTGAGCATCCAAACTAAATCCGGGCGACTAGGACAGCACTGGATTGACTGCTTTCATTGGCTCTTCTCTTTAATGTTCAAAGTCATTCTTCTACAAAAAACACTCTATTCGATGGACACGATCTGAATCTCTGGGGATCAGGGATCACTACCTTTTGAGCTGCCCCATGGCAAAGAAAGATGCAGCACAAGCAATCCATTAATTTGGCCTTTCTTCCTGGAACCCTCTCACTATCCCCCTCTGGCGTCCTGCCAGCACAACCTGAAACCTTCCTGTGCACTTTTTCCACTGGCCTTAGCTAATCCTCCCTGGCATTTCCCTCCTACAGCGGGCTCTCCTTTGCTTAATGTGACTATGTAGGAGCTCATTTTGCTCCTAATCACAATTTGATGGTGGGGAGCTGTTACGTTAGCGCTGCAACATAAACGGCTCCACGCTGCCAAATTTTCATCATATGTATTGGGGAGTGCAAATGTGCAAGGAAAAAGAGGCGTACACTCTGCCCCGTAAAGTGAGTAAATGCCGCTTAGCATGCTCGCATTCAAGGCAGTGTTTACTTTTAATTGTACACTTGTGAATAATGCTTGCCATGCACGTATGGTAGGCAGCATTAAGGCATGCTGGGAGCATTTAATTGTAATTGTACACGCTGTCTGCCATGCATGCAGGCAGAGTGTACAATTGATCCCTATGTAGTCTGCATGCTTTATGCTGGTGCATAAAGCCGACAGACCCCATAGGGATCTCCAGCATTTGCGTCGGCATAAAAATCCATGTTGGCGCAATTGGGTCTGTATGGTGGAGAGGAAGGAAGGTGGCAGAAACGCAAGTTACATTCCCCCCTCCTCTGCGTCATACAAATGATTGAAAATGTGGCGTGGCGTCAATGGAAGGTGTAAAAGCATTATGGCTTTTACGCCCTCCATTCACGTTATGCCTCTTCGGAACATGAACTCCATAGTGCTTTTATTGATTTTGTTCTCTCGGTGAAGCACTCTATTGCCTTTTGTCCTGGTTCATTTCATAATAATGTCTTAAACAAATAAATAAATACATAATGGAGGAACGGTTGCACTCTGAAATAGGGGCATGTCTAATCATACAGCATCCAATGGGGTTAGGGATCAGTTAGGTACTTGAAGTGATGCCTTCCAAGATGAAATAGGGGAACTCAATATTTGGCCCTCCAGGCGATTGAGACTACAACTCCCATGATCCTTGACCATTAATTATACTGAGCTGGGCTAATGGGAGTTGAAGTCCGAAATATTTCGAGGGCCAAAATAAAGAGTAACCAAGGAGGCCAACCAGAGGACACATACTTCAAGAAGTCCTTACCTCTTCATCTTGGCACTCACCTCAGCATCTTCTTCAAGCATCCGTGTACAGGCTGTCCGTATTGCATCCATGAGAGGTAAGAGAACCTTATTGCTAGCAGCACACAGCCCGCTCAAGGAACACCTGCGTTCTTGGAGATTGATCATATCCGAGTTAAGGACGAGGAGAGAACACGAAGGTGGGGAAGGAGGAACCAGGGGAATGAGTAATGAGAGCTGATGGAGCAGCAAGCCTCCAATGGGAAGAATAAAATTGGTTCTCCTTCAGAAAATCATTTCTATAAGAAAATCATTAATAATAGAAAAGATTAATGGGTTCATTTCAGCTGTAATGAACTGCCTGGTATGACCCCTACATTTAAAGAAGCAAAAGGCTTTAAATGCCTAAATGGAATGATTAAACTATGAGGAGGAACAGGCGGTAGAGTACTCTGTCTCCCGTGCAAAAGAAAAGGACATCTGGGGAGCTTGTATGCCGCAAGGTACTGTATAATTGAAAGTGATTGTTGATAAAACGCACAGCGGGATGGTGTGATATTAAGGGAAGTTGAAGGAGAGCAAATGTGAGATGTGGCGGAGGAAGAGGAAAGGACACAGGTGAAGGAAAGGAGTGTGAGATGATGAAATGACATAGCTGCTCTTTTCGTGATGCTATCCGCTATGGGTAGGGCAGGATCCCGCCTGGATGGTCTTATCAGAATGTATCAAGATCTTTCATTGGGCGCTGGCATTGGGAAGATCAGCAAGTCAGGGACAACCTTACATTGCGGCTACATGTAAAAATGAGGTTTACTAGCTGTACCCCGCATCTCATCTGCTGATCAGGGGTTCTCTTTGTCTCTGGGCCTCATTCCGAGGTGGGCACAAAGGGATACCGGGCACCGTTAAGGACATCGGTGCCGGTAATCCCTTTGCGCCCTATTCCGAGGTCCCTTTGAAGGTCCCGCAGCGGGCGCCTGGTTTTACCAGGTGCCCTTAGCGGGAGCAGCTAAGTAACCAGAGAGCTATTAACGGTACCGCAAATTGATTGCAGTACCGTTATTAGTTACTTCCCCATTCCCATTGAGCCCTATGGGGGCTCAAATGGGAATGGGGAATGGATTTTTCAATGGGGACTTACCAGTCCCTCCAGGGTCGGAATGGGCCGGTAAGTCCCCATTGAACCAGGTCGGACCCGGACCCGGTATGGGAGGTAGTCATGGCACAAATAGCGCCATGACTACCTCCATACTCGGAATGAGGCCCGCTGTCTTCCACTCCCTCTCACTCTCTCGGTCCTGGTATCAGCCATGACTATCGGGCAAAAAAATGCTGAATGCGCTTTTACTGCGGATTCGGCAGTGATGAAAAAATGCTGAATCCAGTGATACAGAACAAGGGGCTCGGGGATTGCGGGGGTGTCGTCCCCCGCTCCATTTAATGGCATAATGGATTCAGGAGTTGCAGGGGTGTCTCCCACTTCCAGTAGATGAAATGCGTGGGATAATCAAGTTTTACTGAAAATAAATGACATAGTGGCGGAAGTTCCTACCCACTTCAGGGTATGGCCGAGAACTGACGTCGCAAGAAGGAAAGAGTGGTATGTAAAAAGAAGGTAAATATGTGTGGGTAAAGGGGTGCGGGTATGGGGGATGCGACAACCAGTGATCTATGTGATCACTGCACACTGCAATTTTTAGATTCAGCATTTTCGTATCCGATCATTTCGGGCTGCGCAGTGATCACATAGTTCCCTCTCTCCTTATATCATCCTCGACCTCTGACATCACTTTAGTGCAAGAGCAGCACTGATTTCTGCCCTTGCCCCTCCACCTGAAGGTATCCTGAAATGAAGTTAAAACAGAAGCCGAGGGGAGTGGAGTGTGCAGAGGTCCTCACAATGTGATAGTATCATTTGTGGTGAGGGATTGCAGGGTTAGGAGCATCAGTGGATTTTTCAAAGGAGGGGCTGAGAGGTGGATATTGGGCTGTATGTGAAGTGGGACCAGATGTTCAAGTTAAAAAAGGTGCAGCTCGCCAACATTAAAGTAAGGCTACAATTTGCAATGGCTGTCAACACAAAAGTAGGACTACGCTCATGTGATGTGGCGGGAGGGGTTGGGCAGAGGATGTTCTCTAATTTGCAATGGCATACTTTGGAAGTGATCACATAACTTGGAATGCCAATCGTGGCCATCTTACTCTGTGCACAATTTCAAGTCATATCACTGAAGTGTTATTGCATTGACTAGCCTTTCAAATGTGCTGGTGCATGATTCTTTCGTCCTCATATTTGGGGAGATGTGCAGGCAGAGAGCCACTCAGAACTGTAATCTGAAGGGGCAGTTCTTCTCAGAGTTCCTTGTGGAGGAGGTCTGGTTTCATGCCGTCTTTTCCATACCCCCTTCCTCCATGAACACAGTCCTTGTTCTGTGTTTACTGGAGCCACCCCAGCCGTTGCTGACAGTAGCACAACCAGAGAAAAGCACATATATCCTGAAGGGGTGGGGACCGTGTAATTATATGGTTAAAACTAGAGTGAGTGAAGCAGACACACAGGCATCTTCGAAGTAGGAGTGATATGCTATTTGGATACATGCATTGGCATCACATGTCCTCCATAAATGGTTGCTATTACACTCAGGACGCATTGTCCATAAAGGGGGAGTCGATGGGGACATAGATTTGCTCTTTGCGGGGTCAACCTGGGTTTCTGCAGGGTCTTTTACTGCATTTGTTATTTTCAATTTGTTCTTAATTATTAGAGCTCAAACACACTTTACCAAATACGTGTGAGTTCAGCAGCACTATCAACCAATCATTGTATAAAATTAAGCATTGTGTCATGCTCACAGAATAAACAGATAACTGGCTTTATTCTGACTGTGACCCTTTCCAAAAAGGAAGAACATTTTGGGAGAAAAAATGTTGTATATTCTTAGTGAAAGAAGTTATAAAAATTGAATTACTAAATTGAACTAACATTGTAAATGGTATCTTTTTAAAATTGCACAACATTCAATTCTTATGAACACTCAGTATTTATGGTAGTCATAATGACAATGTTACACGTGCCTTACATTCAAAACCTAGTTTAACAATAGACTTTATTTTCTAATTACCACTTTCACAATTTAAATCTGAGAAAATGGAAGGAGACAGATAGCACAAGTACATGTTTCTGGCTGCTTTGCATACTATAAAAGGGGATTGTGGGAACACAAGAATGACCAAAGATCTTTATATTTGATAACTATGTCTGTGCTATAAGAGATGTATGCTTGAATCACTAATATACAATGCACGCTGGGCTGAATACTTTTTTCAAAACAAATATTGTGGTTCGTTTATTAACAAACCTTTCACAAAATGTTAATTAACAGGAAAAGACAAAATCCATATCAAGTACATTAAAAATACATAATACAAAATACATTATCGATAATTCAGAATATATGTTAAAACAGCACAAAATCGAAGCAAAATGTCATGGAATATACACAGTTAATACAAATACAAGGTCCATGGTGACTATAGTACACAAGCTAAACAACATTATATTGCCTTATTGCCCAGTAGAAGAAGCAACGATGGTAACGCTGACAACATTTCATGTCATTTGTTTGAGAATTGTAATAAGGCTAATATGAAACTTGTAAGGACACCTGTCATAATCCTAGTCTATAAAGCTTGGTAGGTGACCATTGACCACTCATGAATACTCATTTCATTTTTATCAACACTGACCCTAACTTTAAAGTGTTCATCAACATGAAGCCTACATACTAGTTAAGGCTGCCTCAGGATTTGGATGTGAGGATGCAATCCATTGGTGTCTGAGGCCTCCCCCCTTCTCGTTTCCAGAGATAATGTTTTTTTCACTGGGAGCCTGGTTGAATTTCAGAAGAAGAGGAGGCAGATTAGAGGGGATGCCAGCTCTCAGGGTAAGTATGCCCATGCTTGGGGCTGCGTGCCTGCCCAGTCCCCAATACACATGGGAAGCCATGAGCAACACATCCCTTTTCTGATTGCAGTATCCTCTTTCAGTAACGTCATGCAGGAGGATAATGAAATACACAATCAGCTGCCATTTGTATTTTATTTATTTATAGAGCGCACCAGGCCCGAGGTCAACCGGGCCATAACATCACAGCAGTGGGGATATGTCATTTTATTGGGCATGTATTTATTTCCATCGTTGGGTGGCTGCGGATTGAGGTGAGAGAGAATCTCGCATTTATCTATGTTGTATATACCACCCCCCCCCCATGCCCCTCCTCAGCAATCCCTGCAATGCTTGCCAGAGTCATGTAGTGAGGGGCTACACGATTACATGTCTCCATCGAGGAATAGTTCCATCGAATCATTTCCATCGAAAAAATGTCCAACAAATGCATTTTTTTTAATTTTTTTATGGGGGGGTCCTCCCTAGCCCCCCCGTTTCGAACCCTTAAAAAAACACCCGAAACAAAATTGACCCTTTACCCCCCATAAATATGCATTCGATGGTTATTTTTTCGATGGAAAAAAATACGTTGGACTATCCCTCGATGGAAAAACGTTTCGATGCAAAGACTGCATACCGGGATACACAACAGGTCTGTAGCTTTCAGCGACAGTGGGCTTTTCAGCATAGAAGCCTCGAGCTTTCACGAGAGCGAACATGCATGGACAGTCTTGAGAAAACCATGGTAGTAAAACTGTTGATAACTCCATGGAAACTGATGCAGTCTCTGGTAGAAGGCATTGTAATCGCCTCCCTGGGCGCTTGAGGGTTACAATATGCTTCTCCCTGCGAAATCAACCACCACTGAGTGGTTGAAATGACAGGGACTTTGAGAGGACCTGCTGAAATTGCCTTTTGTTTACAATTCTTTGTTTTTCTATTGGAAGTCATTTGTTGTATCCACCAAAATGTAAAACATTGGGGAAAAGTGGCCATTACTTAGCAGTGTCATGGATTTTTATCACAAAATGAAATCCGCACATATTGCTCAAGTGGGCAGCTTAAACGTATCTCTACTTATCTCTACGTGCTCCTGTGTTTTCTTTGATTTTTTTTTACAAAAGAAAAACAACACGCTTCAATGTTTGCTTTACACCGACTTCCAACCTGAGTAAAAAAACGGAATCAGTTATAAAGTGAGATGATTTCCCTTAAATGAAAAACACCGGTTTCCATAACGTCCTGTATGTTTAATGATCGTTTGGGAATGCACTTGTATGCACATCTTGCATAACATCTCTGTATCAAAAATGACTAAGAGCATGTGATGTTGTCCCACAAGTGAATGGGCTGATTTGTAAAAGCAGGGGTGAACCATGACCACCTCAATTGAAGCTTGCAAGCAGGCAGTTGACAACTAAGAGATAAATACCTACAGGCAGAGACCTTTTGTTTCTCAGGAGAGCGAACCCGGGTGTACCTAAGGTAGCCAGGGAACTATTTCAAGGCCATTTTGGATATTTACCTGAACACCCTGGTAAGTGCCTTCTTGTGGACTGATCCCTCCGGGAACTCCGCTAGAACCAGGTGGACACTTCTTAAAGAGATGTTCCTATTGTATTCCAGAAGTAGGCCTGAGAATGCACATCTGCTATAAAAGGAATGGGAGACACTTCTCTGTTGTTTTATGAGGGAGTTGTTGGCATCTCAAAGTTCCCTTCCATAAGGGTAAAGACTACCACTCAGGGGGGTTGCTAGAGGGAGCTGGGAGGGCGGGTGTTTTGTTGTAGCCCCAGATATAAGCTCAGGGGCTATAACCAAAAGGCTAGCTAGCCCTAGTCCCGACAGTCCCGACATTAGCGTAGCCCTGGATCTTTTCCAGACCTAGCAACACCCCTGCTACCGCTCATGAAGGGAGCAAGACCGTTTCCTGCAACAGTCTATGGCAAACCAAGAGACCACAGCTGTAAACAGTCTCAAGCTTGCCTGCATGCGCGAAGCCATTGACTGGTGAGGGAGACAGTCACCCTCTAGGGGACTTTGCATACTTTTCCAGTGTGGGCAGTGGAGAATTGAACTCCTGCTCTTTGGATTCTTGTACTAGGCCCTCCAGCACTGTCTCAGCTCTGCCACTGTTGTTGCTCAGCATTTCATCGAACATCATGCATGACAAATTGTCAAGTCGCCGGATCCGGATCTGGACCCACGATGAATTCTCTCGTGGTTTACACACCTGATCACTTCCTTTGCCATTAGGGAGCCAGTGGAGATATCCTGATCAATCTTACCACTGCCAATTGAGCCTTGCTCACCACTTCAAGGCATATCGACTGAATCTTCACCTTTTACTCCAGGAGAAGCACTAAAAAAGGCCTGCTTTGCACTGTTAAGCCTTCTAAAAGGGACCGCCGTGGTGAATGTATGGGCCAAATGCCGCTCTCCCAGGTGTTGTGGGTATGTTCAATCATGTGACTCTTTTGTGCCATAAAGAGTGGTTAGCAACCCGTACCTTAGCGAGCAAAAAGACATGTTAAAGCATATTTAAATGCTTATTTTCATTTTGTGTTTTTCTTATTGTAACTTTATTTGCTTATGTTTTATATCCCACATGTGCTACAGTTCCCAGTTTACTTTGTTGCCTATGGTACACATTCATCCTGTCTCACGGTTTCCTGTCTTACGGTTTCCTTCTGTGCTTTAATTAAAGCTGTTACGTTGCTAGAGACTTGCGTGGCCCTTACTTTTATACTCGCTGCATTGTTGTTGCCTGAAAGCTTCCGAAGCTGATTCACATCTCTGAAGAGGATACATCACCCTCGTCCTAGGATTCCAATATAGAGGCTAAGATGGCATACGTTTCACCTTCTATCTCTTTTACCTTTATGACTAAAACACCACTCAGCCGATTAGTGGTTCAAGTTCAGTTATAGTGCATAGAAGCTTTTTCCTCTCGTTTGTACTTTTCTGGCCGCTATGGGATTTCACCACTCTGGTGGGCAGTGAGTGGGCCTGCTCCTGCAACATCGTTCTCCAAAATAAATGAATTGTGCAGATGACGCTAGAATTCTAGTCTGGGCAGTTTTGTTTGTAGATTAAAATGGCGAGAGAAGGTTCAGCAAAGAGAAAGGGGTCCCCATCTCAAGAATGGTAAGAGGCTTGAGCCAGTTAATGGGAGAGACAGTCAGGTGAGCGAGACCCAGGGGGACAGGGAGGGGAACGACCCCGAAAGGACAGTGGTAGCCATTTCTAAGAAAGTTAATCTGAGCAGTGATTAATGGAGCACAGTTAGAAAACCCCTATCTAAACCTCTCCCATCTTGTTAGACACCAATACGATAGGTCTGGTTATTGTTGGGTGGGTTAACACTATGGAGGATGCTTTCAGGGTGCACCTCGTAGCTGAGTACTGCTAGGGACCATACCTAGATGGCTTGGAGGCCCTGGAAGACTTAAACCTCATCTTAGGTATATCTATTCATACATGTGAAATACTCTGGTGGACTGCTTCTGTGAAGACAGGGAACAGTGTTTTAGGGGCTGACTTTAAATAAGGTTCCACAGAAAGGGAATTCAAAGAGCACCTTATTGTAAGAAATCACTACAATTTGTTGACTGCAAGAAAAGAATATACTTCCTGATTCATGGGACCACAGGAACGCCTATCCGTGATGGCCATGGTGCAGAATCCATACAATGCCTAGATGGTACCCATACCACAGCACCCATGTAAAGGCCACCACAGGGTGTGTAAGGTTCCAGGAAAAGAAATGCCTGGGTTGGGGGTATAGGGTGACCCTATAGAACTGTGTTCAGATAAATAGCGGAAAGGAGAGACGCTCACCAAAATGCTGTTGTCTTGGCCCAGCGATCTGTATCGCCTTTTCTTCTAAGTCTGCGTGTGGATGCAAGGTAATGGAGTGAAACAGAGCAGAACAGAGCAGCCTCTGAATGCAAATTCGCCATCGCGGTGGTGAATTGATGCCACAAACCACACAGAAATTACCACGGGAGGCCCAGAGCCAAAGATTACTTTGTTCTTTAATCAACCAAAAAGCAAAGAAGATGTCATATGATCTTCAGTATGCAACCCACCAACCAAAAAAGGGTAACGGAGAAGTAAGATAAAGTGAGGCATATCAAAATGCACTCAAGCATCACACTGTCTCACGTTCCTCTAGTATTCTCACCTCCATCTGGTACCGGGGAACTAGCCTCCATGATCCCATCTCTGCATGCCTTCAGTCCATCGCCCATCCGATGTCTGCAGTACGCGGAGGCTGCTCGGGGTGGCTCAATCCTGAATAGTCTGCACGGCTTCCAGGCTTGGCTGATTCCACCTTCCAACATAACCTGCTACTTGTTTTATAGAACATTTTCCATTCAATGAAAACACATATCACAGAAAACAGGGCACTCTAACTGTGCTTTCCTCCAAAACATTTCAAGGCTGCTTCATTGGTATCGTTGCCAGAAGCTATGGGCCTCATTACGACCCAGGCGGTAAGAGGTTAACGGCGCCGTAAAAGGTGTCGACGCCGTTAAACCCTTACCGCCTAATTACGAGGTCCCTTTGCGGGTCCTGACCTTAATGGCTGGTTTTAGCAGCCGTTAAGGGAGGATCCCGAAAAAGGGACTTTCGAGGTAATTACGGTACCGCAATTTGCGGTACCGTAATTACTGCCTTCCCCGTTCCCATTGAGCACTATGGGGGCAAAAATGGGAATGGGGAAGGGCCAATGGTGAATGGGGAATTACCGCCCCACCAACCTTGGAATGGGGCGGTAATTCCGCCATTCACCATGGCGGAGTTGATAAAATACCGGCATCAGCCATGGTTAACGCCAGGGTCGTAATGAGGCCCTATGTCTAAGTAAATCAACTTGTGTAAGCAGCATAACTTTGCAAGTTATGCATCCTTGCCTCACTGAAGCGAATGCAAAGCCGGTTAGCTCAGTAGATCTCTGCGCTAACGGCTAAGAACCTGAAGCACACAGATTTATTTCACTTGTATTTTTAGCTGTTTTCCAAATATGACACCCTTTCCCACGTGACAGCTATTAGTGTTTTCTGGCCTGCTACAGCTGTAAACGCCCCATCATTCAAAATGTTGGAAAAGTACCAGAATATTTCAGCCACCCAGAAGGAGGACATAGACATAGATCCCCGTCCTATGCGCATGCGCCGATTTCCAAGGACACACCCAAGTTTACTGCTTTCCCTCCCTTGAGGACGACTGAACCGTCTGTCTCAGTGCTTTTAATTCTGCACCCACTCACCTAGTGATCTATTTCTCTAGGTTCTAGTTTTGGTATTCAAATCACTTTTTAAAACACTACATATGATATGATATGATATGATATGGCATTTATAACGTGCCTATACACACGTGTATACGTAGATACGTATATGTGTTTCCCTTCACTCCCCACCCCCTTAGAGAGACACTATCCGAGGCCCTGAAGAAGGCATACGCACCAGGAGCCGAAACGCTATTGGACCTAGAACTTTTGCTACTGAGAAGTCCTGCATACACCAAGGGCATATCCCCCAGGCGTATATGTTGAAAGAAAGTTCAAAAAAATTAAATAGTAACCAACTAACAGCCAATACAATAAAGCTGTTGAAACAGAAACTAAATGCTTCTTTGTATTTTTAAAGACTGACCCTGCAAATCCAAAATATTTCAGAGTTTGGGTGCCAAAAGCAAAGTATTTAATGCTACTAGACCCTCCAAGTAACGTTTGACATTTTATGAACAATGTAATGTCAAGGATGTAATTTGGTAGGACACCCCCTTGTTGCATACATATTTAATTTGGGATTTCCCACCGTCCAGGACATGTGGGTGCTGCCTACTGCCCCCACATTTGTCTCCCGTGGGGGCTTTAAAATGGTCCCCTAAGGCTTAGGCCCACTAGCACCCCAGCATCCCCGATACTAGGGCCCTATCTTCTCAATGTTAGTCATGTTATCCTCCTTAGAACGATGGCATGCTTTCCCCGCTTAATGAAAACAAAAAACGTGTGACGCACCATTTTGACCAAGCTCTCCACAGCAAGCGCATCCACCTATTTTGGTGACAGACACGGTACAGGTAGAGGATCTCTTCCATGGTTTCACCTACTGAAGGAAAGGGAAAAAGGGCCGGTGCATGAGAAAGAACATTTTCGAGGGGAAAGCAGATAAAATAAAAATGTGACAAAGACTTGGGCAGGCCACGAAATGTTGAAGTCCAGTCCGAACTGCAAGACCACAGCCACTTTACACAGGAGCACAAGCTAATTCACCCATGTTTCAGTCTTTGGGTTCTAGAAGTTCAGGCAAGACTTCACGTGCGAGGCAGTAGCAAGACAGATGTGCGTACAGTGGAAGGGACGTCTTCCCAGGGAATTCCAGTGGTTATTTCTGATTTAAATCCTTTCACACATGTTTTATTTTAGTTTGTTTCTCTAAGTGAGGGAGTGTGTGCAAGATGCGCCTCTCTGATTACGTCCAATAAAGCCAACACTTGATTGGGTTTGTTGTGCTCCTGTGCGGAAGGGATGTCACCTATTATGTCAGAATAGATTACACCAACATAAATGGCTGGTTAGCCTTCTGTAATGGTGCAGGGAGGCTTACATAATTATGGTATAGAAGTCTTAGGGGCTTCTAAGAGCAATTTTCGATTTATGACTAATTAATTAAAAACCTTATAAACATCACTGCATAGTTCTGGCAGAGAACGGAGCTGCATTGAAAAACTGGGCCTAGCCAGTACATTGGCAACAGGCACCATGACATCACCTGGGTCAATTGCTGGGCCAAAGGGCTTGCATCCCCGATGGTCAATTTAAAAATTGGCATCCATGGTAGAGGGACTTTTGGAATCTTTGGGGGTCATTCCGAGTTTGGAGGCAGCCATGGCGCTATTAGCGCCATGGCTGCCTCCAAACCCGGGTCCGGGTCCGGGCCCGGTCTGACAGAATCGGGACTTACCGGATCATTCCGACCTTGGAGGAGATCATTCCCATTCCCATTTGAGCCCCCATAGGGCTCAATGGGAATGGGGAAGCCGCTAATTACGGGCCTGCAAATAGCGGGCCCGTTATTAGCGCCCTGGTCCCTTAGCGGGGCCCGCAAAGGACGTGTGGTCAGACCACACGTCCTTTGCGGGTCCCGCTAAGGGACCTCGGAATAGGGTGGTAAGGATTTACCGGCAACGGCATCCCTTACCGCCCAACTCGGAATGAGGCCAATTGTCTCTGATATACCTATCTGTCTTTCAGAGGAAAATGCCTGATATCTCCAGAGGAAGCCGTAGCTGCCGGGAACAGTGCATCAAGCAGACAGACAGATAAGGGACACAAGAAATGTGCCCACATTGCAGACACTCCATCAGCACAACTGTGCTTGGCTCAGAGCAACCTCTGATTGATTGTATTTCTCAACAGTTACCTCAATTCCCTTCAAAGGTAAATCAAGTGCAATGTAAAGCACAATTCTGTTGCCTCCTGTGCCTGGGGAACAGTTCTGTCATCTCTCATGATTGGCATATGCTGTGTTATGTTCTCGTGCATTTGGAAAGCGCTTCACTGCCCTTGGTATGGCCTGGAGGTGAGGAGGCAGTCTGGACCGATATTACATCGCACAGTCAAGTAGAACATTGCCCACGGCGGGCAATTGTAATCGCAGGGGTTACTATGCCGATTAAATGTTAGTGATAAGAATTATGTATTATGTGAATGGTTGGGGAGTCTGTGTGCCGGCCATGCTCAGGTTATGCTGTTGGAATGAAAAAGAAGTCGCTAATGCACAGGGATAATTCAGTCAATTCAGTTACTGTGCGCGTAAGAATGACGCGTGCCTGGTCATTTCATCTAGCTATGGAACTGCAGGAGATTGTTGCTGTCAGCAGTAGTGAATAAGGGGCCGATTGATGGAATTATTTGCATGGAAAATTGGCGATTTGCGTGCCATTCTGCATGTGAAAACCCTGGTCGTTGATTCATGGAATCGTTAGCGCAGCACTTTTTTTTCCTAACTTGCATGGACTATGCGCAGGCTCGGCACATCACTGTACCTTGCACGATACACCATGCAGAGCGTGGGCGAGGCCTGTACAGAGGACAGAGTAGGGGCCGGAACTCGGAAAATGAGGAAGAACAAGGAGAAAAGGGGGTGTTATGAGGAACGGACCACAGACAGTCCATAGCACGCCCACAAATGCACACAACAAAGCGTATTCATGGATGTAACCGCGCAACCTCCTGCCTGCGAAATGCCCACACAAATCTCTCCATCTGTCTGCCACCTAAAGGCAGATGTAAGTACACTTGCGCATAGCAATCGCAGAACCAATTTGGGTTTGCATTTCAGATTTAGGGGGTGCGTGTACGCAGCTGGGGATCCGATCGGACTTAGGTGTGCACATATGGAATGTAGTGTGGAGCAGGAATGGTTTATGGGGGTTCACAACCAGATTTTCAGAGTTTTACTCGAGTTACGATGCATCGTACACATGTTGTAAGGATGCCGGTAACAGTTACGGGGGACCCCGTGCAGGGTCCTCAAGATGCAGGCCTGCTTCTGCAGGACCCCATGCACTGTTTATAGGTTGCATGTATTTGCACCCGGGGGAGCACACAAAGGTAGCTGTACTGGCTGTTTTTGCTTTGCATGGGGGCATGTCAGTGTTCCGTCCGCTGCTTGCGTATACGGTTACTGTGCGCAGAGAATTCCATGAATACGCGGGGTGTGCATTTTTTATTGTGTTGTTGTTAGGGTGTGGCACTTGCAGGATTTATGTGCTCTTTTCCATGAATCGGTCCTAACTAGACAATGGGCCTCATTACAACCCTGGCGTTAAGGGGTTAATAGCGCCGTAAAAGGCTGCGGCGCCGTTAAACCCTTAACGCCAGATTCACACTTTAACGCCTGCTTTTTGCAGGCGTTAAAGTCCAACCCGCTAAGGGACCTTGCTGCTAATTACGGCACCGTAATTTACGGAGCCGTAATTAGCGCCTTCCCCATTCCCATTGAGCCCTATGGGCCAAAAATGGCAATGGGGAAGGGGCCATGGTGAATGGGGATTTACCGCCCCGCCAACCTTGGAATGGGGCGGTAAATTCGCCATCCACCATGGCGGAATCCGGCATGGACCATGGTGCTAATAGCACCATGGTCCAACGCCAGGGTTGTAATGAGGCCCAATGCATATTCATTGAATCAAAACATTTCCAAATACCTTTTTCCTACAGGAGCCAGCGAAGCACGCATGCATCTGTATATTTGCAGTAAGGAGAAAGCAGACAGGGATGTAAATGGCATCCTTCACAGTCCCCTAGCAACCCACTTAAACACACACAATCACCCCAAATGCCTTCTTTGCATCTACCCAAGCACCAGGGGCTAACCTCTTTTTCATTTCAATGTGCTATGTCCTGTCTTTAAGAAGAACAATTGGGAGGTCAAAGTGCCCTTCTAAGGCAAGGATGCCTAACTCATCCTTTGCCCACCATGTCCAACATTTGATATTATCCGTACTTTCAGCAACCTACAATCCTCCCCCAATTTCCTGCTGCCTTTTCCATCAACCCTCCCGCTGCATTTATATTGGGATATTATTCAGATCCCCTGTGCTCGGATCATAGAAGCAAAAAGGTGTGTGTTTCCTGGAAATAGTTTACACAGCATTGCTTCCTTGTATTGTGATTCTGGGTGAAATGCCATGTTGAAGAAATGTAGAGCGTGGCATTGGTGCATATGGTCATAGGGATTGCTGCATTTCTAATACGCAATATGCATGTTTTAAATTTGTTTTGTTTTGTCCATGGTATATGTTCCACTTTGTTCACACCCTCATGAACGGATGCCTCACTTGTTCTCGCTTCCGTGCCATTGCACAGGCATCCCTCTGTAGAATGACTCCGCCATCTCTAAATGTGTCTTTGTGAGTCATGTGTGATCTAAATTGATATCTCCATTCTTTAAATAAATACAAATACAAGTAGACTGGATGTTTTCTACTGTTTCACTCTCTACAATATTCAGATTGTGAAATTTCTTGCGACGTTACACTACTCCACAGACAGGCCTTGGCACTCTGAAACCAATAGGGTGATGATATGGTGTGGTTTAAAAGCACATGGACCTAACCAAACATAACATCCCCTCTCTTATCACTGACAAAGAAACTGCAGGGCTTTCCTTCCTTTTCTAAAAAATCTTGTGGCTGGCAAGGACATCCCTGCAGCCGTGTAGTGCAGCAGGGCATTCACTCTTAAGGCGGACACAGAGAGGCACAAAGCTTGTCTACGTATCTGGTTGACCACTATATTAGGGACGACTCAACACATTTTATAGAACGGCCCAATGCCACTTCTTTAGGTCCATCAACCTAAAGCTCTGGCTTTGTGATGCTACTTGCAGTCTCATTTGCGCAGGCACAGCCATCATGTGACCAGGGACAGACTCAGATGTGCTGCCATGAATATGTTTGCCTCAGCAGGACTGCATGTAGCAAGAGACACCTTGCTTCACTCGCTTCGGGGTCCCCCTGCCCCACCTCACGCAGGACTACGTGGCAGAGAAACCACATTGCTTCAGTAAGCATAGCAATGCTCACATGACCACATTTCTACGAATGCACTTTGCCTAACATAGTACAGATAAATACATAGGACTACATTCCCAGGATGCACTTTGCATAGCTAAGTGCAGAGGAATCCGAAAGACTAACCATCCACAAATAAATAGTCTTGCTCACTTCAGAGCCATCTCTAACAAGGCTACATGTTTCAGAATAAATGTTGTTTTAGGACAGAGGTTCCCATTGGATAACTCTTATTAGAATTCCTTCTGCAGACTTCCAGTAGGCAAAACATTCTTTGGTGGATAATTTTCCCTCAGGGACTATTATACAATGCTGGGCTAAGTTGACTGATCTGACATTTTCACAGGTTTTGGTAGTCATCCATGAAGGTGTGGTCACTATGTGATCAACAGACATCTCAAAGCCAGCTAAAATTCCCTTTGAAGTAGGTGGCCCGTAGGTTCTCTGGTTGCTGGTGGACTGGTGACATTTCCTTCCTTCCTTCCTTCCTTCCTTCCTTCCTTCCTTCCTTCCTTCCTTCCTTCCTTCCTTCCTTCCTTCCTTCCTTCCTTCCTTCCTTCCTTCCTTCCTTCCTTCCTTCCTTCCTTCCTTCCTTCCTTCCTTCCTTCCTTCCTTCCTTCCTTCCTTCCTTCCTTCCTTCCTTCCTTCCTTCCTTCCTTCCTTCCTTCCTTCCTTCCTTCCCTCCCTCCCTCCCTCCCTCCTTCCTTCCTTCCTTCCTTCCTTCCTTCCTTTCTTTCCTCCCGAGAGCACGAGAATACACTTAAAGCGTGCTTAATGCAGAATGTGACTAAATTGAGTGGCCATGTAAACCAAGATGGAGGATGCAGTCACATTAGATGAATGGGAGACATCGAGAAAGCTTTAAACATTGCAGAGAGATGCTGAGAGCAAGACAGAGACCCTGTCTTGCTGAGCCAGCGAAAGAGCCAAGCTTGAAGAGCTCAGACAGCAAGGGCAGAGTTTGCCAAGTTTATCATGGAAAGGCAGGTTTGAACCAACATTGGAAAAGTACATAATCTATCAGGGGAAGAAAAGAAACATATATTTGCTGGAAGGTCAGTTTCCCACAAACTCAGACCTGACACCAAGCGGAAAGTAGCTTGAACAAGTCTCTAGATGCCAAGGAGGTAATGACACCAATTGAAAAAAACGGCTATAATCCTCATAAATCACTGAGCAGAATAATTTGAAATGCAGCCTTTGTGCCCATCCATCTAGTTGGGAAAACAGATACAATACAGTATAAAGTTTAAAGCTAATTGTCCTGGCTTGTAGCCTAGCGAATCATAGAATAGTTACCTTATTGAGACACGCAGCACCTTGGGGCCGTTCTCATCACCTTCAATTGTTTCTCATGTGCTGGTAACCATCTAGGATGCCAAGGTTGCGAAAGCCACCCCTGAACAATCTCTGTTCACCTTTAATGCTCACCTTAACAGTATTGTGGCCACTACTCATATAGCACGCTGATGACATGTTCCCTCATGCATCTTTTTGTAAGGTGGTCCTAGGCGGAGCTATTACATATGGCCGGACCAATTCGATTACTAACCCCAAAAAGAATATATACTTAGCTATACTACTCACGCAATCCAATACCTTTTTAGGTTTGTGCAATGTATCATTTGTTTGTGATGTCACAACTGCTTAAAACCATCTTCAAGCCTGTACCATTTCGAGAGAGAATCAGAGATCACTATGATGTCCCTTTTTCATCTAGATTTATGGAATAAAACAGTATTTTTGCCACATTACTGGACTCTTCCCCTTTTTGGGGATTTGCCCTGGCCCGTCCGCTGCATGCCCATAAGGGGTTTTTCTTCCCATCCCAACATATGGCAGCAGAGGATGGTTTGCCATCCTCCTCAGTGATTATAAAGCCTTTTTTCCCACTGTAAGCATGAAGGACTGCATCACACCTGTGAGGACTGGATAGTTAATCACGCATGAAAACCCATATGGTCGTCGGTTCCATGTCATTTCATCGCTTGCCTGTTCACCCCCAGGCTTTTTAACATGCACATTCCATCGAATGTGCTCACCGTTTTTTTTGTGTTTTTTTTGTTGGGGGAGTACCCCCCACTCCTCCTCCCACACTTATTTTTTGCTATTGCCCACCTACCCAAACCCTTATCTGCCCTTTCCCACCCCCCCTAAAAAAGTTGATGAGCACATTCGATGGAATGTGCACGTTAAAAAGCCTGGGGATGTACAGGCAGGCGATGAAAGGACGTCGTACCATGGTCATCAGGAGCCCCCCTGGAGAAATTCTATCCCGCTAGCCATGGGACGCCTTGCTGATGAGAAGGCAGAGCGGCAGATGGTGGGAAATGGTGGTTCCAAAGGTGTCGGCTGACCAATGGATGTCAGTACGAGATTAGTAATCTGGCAAACATAGTGGGAGGGAAGTGGTGTGCATATATTGTGGGCAAGAAAAAAGAGATGAGAGGAAGTTTCCCTGTGAAAAGGGCTTTGCCAGGGTTTACAGATGGTAGCACCTTATGGCATATAACAGAAAAAATGAAAAATAATATAAAAAATAAAAGAGAAGCTTCCCTGTGTCGAGTGAGGCATATAAGAAGGGTCACACCCCTGATGGCCTAACAGGGCTGCAATAAGAAGTGATTTTTCCCTCATCATGTGATAAATAACAGCTGTAGAGTTATACTTTTTTTATTATTGTGTTGTTTTAAGAGTGCACTCATATGTTTTATGTTTATAGGGGGTGTTGTTGAAGATAGGTTATAAATACAGTTTGAGATATTGATAAGGGGAGGTTGTTGGGCCAGGATAAAGGGGCACCTAGATTGCAACAAGGTGGCAGAAAATATCTTGGTTTTTGTCGAGAAAGGTGATAGCTGAGAGTGGAGGAGCCGGCTCAAGGGTTGAGGTTGTGAAGGAAAGATGTTTTGGCATTGGCACGGGCTCCATGAGCATGTGGAGGTTTGGAGAGGCCTTAAGGGGTGGAGTTTGGAGTTCGGGCAGCGACTGTGGTGCACACCCCACATGATGTTGGTTAAGCTAGAGAGGCTGGTGGGAAGGCTTGAGAAGTATATTGATTGTTTATAAAGGACTGTGAGAATAAAGCAAGGAGATTTAAGGTACAAACAACAGCCCATTTTGAGGTCAAGTAAGCATCAGTAGTCGAAAGAGTGATGTGCCATCGTGGGAGTTACTGCCTTAATGCATGTGTGAAAGTCCCTTCCTCAGTATAAGGTTAAAATGTCTAAGTATAGAGTGGAATGGACTTGCAAGACAGTGGGCAAGATGATAAAACCTTGGCCCCAGGAGGGCAGTTTTTCGAAACCTGTACTGCACACATGACCACATATTTACATACTGCATCTAAGGGAAAGAAGCTAAAAAGCAGAGTAGCAGTTCTACGACTATGGAAGATGTTTGGGGACGAGGTGGAGGACCCAACCAGGAGAGAGTATATACTTAATCTGCTTGATATGGGTGTGAAGCACCTACGGCCCATCCTACTCCTCCCCAGAGCAACGACCTACGAAGTGAGGGTCAGGGATTTCACCCATGAAAAGAACTGAAGGCAGCGGCAGGTTAAACTAATCCTGTGTATGCACCGCCTGCATATAGCAGTGAAGATACAATAAACGTAGCCACTTTAACTAATTCACAGTCACTACCGATGCACGATGAGTAGAGGGAGTGCAGCCAGTTGCAAGCAAAGCTAACAGAGAATGGCAGGGGAGGGATGACAGCAAACAAGAATGAGTGGGTGGGAAGACAAATATTGCTTAAACTAGACGGACAGCACAAGACCGGCCCCAAAGACAAAGGGGGTCATTACGAGATGGACGGTAGCCATGGTATTTATTTAGATTTATTTAGATTTATATAGCGCTTTAAGCCAAAGTGCTTATTTATTTGTATTTATTTAGATTTATATAGCGCTTACGGCTGCCTCCCATACCGTGTCCGAGTCCGGTCTTGTTCAATGGGGGCTTACCGGTGCAGTACGACCCTGGCGGGAACAGTAAGTCCCCATTGAACAAACCATTCCCCATTCCCATTGAGCCCACATAGGGCTCAATGGAATGGGGATGGCGCTAATAAAGGGCTCGTCAATGGCAAGCCCGTTATTAGCGCCCTGGTCCCTTAGCGGGACCCGTAAGGGACGTGTGGTCAGACCACACGTTCCTTACGGTTCCCTCCAAGGGACCTCGGAATCGGGCGGTAAGTGATTACCGGCACCGGTCTCCTTACCAGTGCCCGGTATCCCTTACCGCCTGACTCGTAATGACCCCCAAAGAAAGGGAAGCTAAAGACAAACAGGCTAAGGAGGAAGAAGAAGCTTGATAGAGAAGGAAGTTAGAGGAGGAAGAAAGAGAATGGGAAAAAGCCATACAAGAAGTGGAGGGAAAGGAAAGAAAGGAAACAGCAGTAGAGAAGGAGGAGGGAATTTGATGTCTCAGAAAGGGAAAATGAAAGAGAAGCAATGAGAAAAAAGAATGAGGAACGGGAGAAACAGAAGCAGGCAGAAGAAAGGGCAGCAAGAGATGCAGAGGAAGAAGATGCGAGACAGGCGCAATTAAGCAAAGAAAGGAAGAGACGTGAGGTTTATAGGCTCATCCGAGAGTGTCTATGCAAGGGTGAAGAAGAAAGTAAACAACAGGAGCGGGAAAAAGAGAGGAGCTGGGAAAGACGAGTTAAGGATATGGAAGAAATAATGAGAAATCATACGCTCCCTGAGGAGGATGAGGGAGAAGGTATACGAAGGAGGATAAGGATATAAGGCCGCAGCAGGAGGGATGGCAGGGCTACCCTTAAGGCAGCAAGGAGCACAGTGGGGTCACCTCAAAGGAAGGAATTAGGATTGTTGGACAGGGCTATGAAAGGGTGACAGGGAAGAAGCATACTGAAAAGACTGCATTTTGAGAGTGAAGATGAAGAAGGGAGTGAAGACAGTGGTGGGACAATGGGGTGAGATGAAGAAATGGGGAAAGTGGGAAAGTGAATATGAGGAAGTTAAGCATAGATAACCCAATATCTGCTGTTAGAGAAAGGGGGAGGATGGCCACAATGTATACCATGGTCCCAGATGGACAAGGATTATTTGAGATGTAAATTTATGAGATAGAGGAGCTGACAGCAGGGATGACTTTAGCAGTGGGTGACATTAAAAACTTGCTTGCTGCCATTCTCTGGAAGAGGTCTAACAACATTTGGAAATGGGTGGGATATCCTGGGGTGACCGCACAGAATACTTCACGTGATGGCGCACCATCCAAAAATTGCAGGTCAGCCCTATGGCAGGCACTCAGAGTGCAGAATCCCGACACGTCAGACTTGCGATTATGACACACAAAATGCGTGAAGACGAAGACCCCATTGCATATGTTCAAGAGATCCAAGAGCATTAGTGTCTCGACCGTGGCTTAAGATAGTAGGGTTATTTTATCACATACTAAGCCATGGGGTTACCCGAGTATGTACAAAACAATTGAAGAAATGAGTGAGGATGGAAGTAAGGCCAGAGATTCAATTGACTATAGTACATTATTGTTAGCTATTGCAAAAGAATGCTAGAAAGAAACATGAGGAAAGAAAGCAGGACAAAGCGAAGTTGGTGCAGAAAACATTGTCAAAATACTCAATGGAATGTGCTGACAAGCAGAGAGGGAGTGGCTATACACGAGCCGCAGCCCAACCAGCAAATGGCAGGAGGGAATTATGCAGGAAGGGGAGAAAGGGTGTGCCCAGTGCGAGAGGGGTGGATTTCAGACCCTGCAAGGAGGAGGAGGATTTAATGGGGGACAGCCACCACAATGTTGGGCATGCAGAACAATAGAACACATATCCCGGGTGTGGAGAAGCAGGGGAGGGATGCACAGGCATGGCAAGACCCAAGAGGGTGCAACACATTCACCAGTGTACATAACAGAGCAACTTGACTATTATGCCCAAGGTCTCACGCAGTATCAGACACATGACCCACAAATGCAACAAGTTCCTCAAGCACCAGCACAGCCAAGCAGACACACATGCAGACACAGCCACACGCAGGCACACATGTAGATGCAGCAACTGCAGGCACAACCCCAAGCACCAACGCAATAGAATACCATGACTACATGTATGTACAGGTACAGATAACATTCCACAAAGGGGAAAGTGCCTAGTCTTTAAAGGCCTTCAAATAGCACTGCTAGCTGGGATATATGGGCGTATCATCCTGTAATCCAGACTAGTATTTAAGCACCGGATAGAAATCGGGGCTGGCCACCTAAAACATGTTTTTCAGGGGTGGTTTAGGTTTGAATTAAAAGCCAGAGGAGCTGATGGTTTTGGATCCTCAGATTTCCCCAATAGAGACACACGCATCCCAAGGAGGTAGGTGAGGGAAATTCCACCAGCCACTTGTAGATGACCTGGGGGAAGGATCCATGTCAAATTTTACGGATGAATTTGTCACCACACAATAAAGGGAGTGCATCCTCAGATCTGCCTTTAAGGTAGTAATCTCAGCAGAAGAGGGTAGGATACTCAGAGGGCCTGTTTTGTGGAAACACAGGGGCTTCTGTATCAAATCACCAGCTGGCACCATAGATGTATATGTATTTGTAAAGCTCATTAATACACACCTGTATATGAAACTGTGTTACTGCTTTATCTAACAAATGGTTGATTTTGTACCAATGTATTTCTAGGAGCATAATGAGACCTTAGGGCCCCATTATGACTTTATAAATGCATTTTTATTCTTGTATAGGGTTCCCTTCTCTCCACACTCTTAAACCCTATATGCATTGTGCCTACCACCAGGTAGTGAGCAACACATTTAGCTTAGCGGTGGGTAGGGCCCTTTGGGATCCAGCACTTTTTTGTAGATGCACTGTGACTGTGAGTTTTGTTAACCAATACTTATTTAGTACCTTTATGTGCGATTTCATTCAAGTGTATGTTTTTCAGTATACCAGTATAGTATGTTCTCTAGGGGCAACAATGGCTAATATCTATACTTCACTACCAGCCTTCCTCATCCCTTGAGAGAGCCTGGCTGTTCTGCCAAAGGTACCACTATGGAATGTAAGGGTCTGCAACCATTGGCTGACCAGATGGTTTGGAATACAATTCCCATGATCCCTTTTCATTGACTATACTGTTAGGGGATTGGATCTGGAGAGCCAAAGGTTGCAGACCGCTGCACTTTGGTGGGTATCTGTCTTTTTCTTTTTGGAAACCCTATCTACCATGAAGTTATATTCCTCACCAGAGGAGTGTAACAGACTTCACCAAAGACTCCCTCAAGGCCAGGTATTGGACATATAACTCAACTAAGGTAGAAACCCAAATGTCAACTTATATACAGCTATGGTAAGTCTTTTTAAACACCTCCAGTCAACATGGTGATAGACCAAATCACCACCGAAAAAAAGCACCTCATTAATACTTCTGGCTCTTTTTGACTTCAACCACAACAGGAATAAAACACATAATTTGGTCAAAACATACCCAGCAGAAACATATTTGTGCACAAAGACTAGTCTATTAGGTCTCTCACACTAGCAGTACACCATAAGTATATAAAATGTACAGTACACTCTTACTTTGACACCGTAAAAGTTGTGGGGTCACAGATCTCTGTCTACGGTCTGTGGAACTTGGACCAAACCATTGACATTGTTCTCTCAATAAATGTGTTGATATGTGGCACATTTGTCTGAATGAAAGTGTCTTGATAAAAACCAAACCTGGGTGAAATTATTCAGCCAGATTCCGAGCCAACCAAATACTGGCCGTTCGGCAAGATAGAGTTTTCTCAAATTTCATAAGCGGTGCATGCAGGCATAGTGTGTTGGCTTGTTCAAGAAAAAATGCTATAGAAAGGGCATGCACTGTTGCTTTTGGGATCGGTGCCCTGTTGGTAGTGGCAACGGAAATAGGTGAAATGAGTCAATCCTAAAGGCAGGCTTTAAAGAGAGATAAAGATGGTAAGGAATGGAGAGGAATTAGCGGGACATTCCAGTGATTAGGTGCAAATAAAGAGAAGGAGCAAAATCGAGAGTTGGCACAAGGAGTTGGGCGACAGATAGGAGGAAATGAGACTGAGAACGGAGAGGACAGGGTGAATACAAATAAATAAGAGAGGAAAGATAAGTAGACGCTAAGCAATGCTTGCGTTTGAAGACAATTCATTACAAGTCTGGTGGTAACCTACCGGTGGTACTGGCGGGTTGCCACTGGGCACGTAACACCATTTCCGCCATCTGAGATCCCGGTGCCACTGGGACGTTACAAGTGCCGGCAGCCCAGGATATCAGGCGGCGGAAAGTGTAAGTGTAAGTCGCATAGGACTCCATGGGAATGGGGACACGGAAGCACTGGCACTGTTGCTAACGGTGCTGTTGCTTCCGTGAAAACTCTGCGGGCGGGTGCGGTTACGTCCGGCAGGTCAGACCTGTCAGACTCAATGGCCCCCACCCTAGAGTTGTAGTGTCGCGGTCCGGAAAGGGTTCTGATACGGTGCGACTGGCACCCTTATTTCTGGACCACCTCAATTGTAATGAGGACCAATGTAAAGGAAAATTGAAGAGTGGATGGGATTCAAAAGATAACTAATTTAAAGAGAGCAGAACTGAAGAGATGAAATTGTGAGAGGATAAACCACAGAATCAAAACAGAGGAGTTGTAAATTGATTGAAGGTAAGCAAGCTGGTATGCAGGAAGACCAGGACAAAGACTGGAGTAATAGAACAAACGAGAGAAGACAAAAGAGGAGATAACAATTTTACTAATAAGAAGTTTAGTTTCTAGTTTCATGCATCTTGAGTTCCGAAAGGAGCTCAAGACCCCCCTCTTCACTGAATGGTTCCTCCCAAATTCCTAGATCGGCACACCCTCCATTCACCACCCTGCCTGAGACTGAGGGATCTGCTCCCCGCTGCTCCTCCCCAGTTGCTTGTAGATCGCTTGCTGTCAAACTGACCGCCTTCCCTGTTAGCTCTGCATCCCCTTGTTTCTCTGCGTCAATCACCATGCTCTTCCCCCTATGATTGTAAAGCACTCTGTTGCATCCCATAGCTAGGTCCATGCTCAATAAATATTAATTTGGTTGAGGGAGAGGTAGACATTTGAAGGAGGATTTAGTTAGGGTACATTAAAACATGCTTAGCTGAGGGTCAGGCGGTATATTAAATTGGATTCAATTGGGGGGGTCGGTTAGAAATTGCGAGTAATGACCGCTGCTTGGAGAAGGAGAGAATCACAGTGACTAACTACTTTGAATGTCATAAACGCATGTGGCATTTCATGTCTAAGTGAGGAAAAGAGCCTTTAAGTATACAACGGATCTGTACTCAAATATTTCTATTGGTGCAAAGGCTGACAGCATGGGAGTCACGGGGAAGTCATATAATGTGAGGCAGAAAAATCCAACTTTCATATAGCATTGCACTGATTAAGCTTAATGACTTCTGCAATTGTATTCACTCTCCACTCTTCCTTCTCCACTCTTGTTGACTGCTTACTCTCTTTTCTCTCCTCCTTTCCTTTGTCCCTTTTCCTATCTCCTCCCCTTACTTTCTTCTATGCACTTACTCTATCAGAATTGTCCCTGGACCTAATATGATAGCAACCTTGGGCCTCATTACACGGAAGGCGGTGATCCAGGGTGCTATTAGCACCCTGGACCATGCCGGTAAATTACCGGCACCGCCTTGGCGGTAAGGGGATTTACCGCCCCATTCCAAGGTCGGTGGGGCGGTAAATCCCCCTTCCGCCATTGCCCTTCCCCATTCCCATTTCTGCCCCATAGGGCTCTATGGGAATGGGGAAGGCGCTAATTACGGCACCGCAATTTTGCGGTGCCGTAATTAGCTCCGAGGTCCCTTAGCGGGTTGGTTATTAACGCCTGCAAAAAGCAGGCGTTAAAGCACCAACCCGCTAAGGGACCTCGTAGTACGGCGGTAAGGGTTAACGGTCACCGTTGCCATTAACGGTGACCGTTAACCCTTACCGCCGTCCGTGTAATGAGGCCCCTTGTCTGTTTCCTCCACCCTCCCATTACTGTTGTTTTCCTCTCCATCACGCCTCCAGCACTATCTGAAATGTCGTCAGGCCTAGTATGATAGTCACTTGTTTTGTTCCTCCCCTCCCTTTCTGCACCCCTCTCCCTCACCTTTTGTTTTTCTCTGGCTCTACCAGAAATTTCGTCAGGCCTAGTACAGTAGTCGCCTGTCTGTTTCCATTTCCTTCCCACTCTCCCCCTCCCTTCCTTATCTATGTCTTAGCTCTTGCACTATCTGAAATGTCGTCAGGCCGAGTATGATAGTTAATTTCACATCCTTACTGTTCATGGCCTGTAAGAATGTGGTTGTATTTTCCCTTGTTCCCTCCCTTGCCTTGAAGCGCTTTGAAATACATTGTGTATAGGCGCTATATAAATAAACGATCATATCATATCAAGCCTGGTGTGTAATGCAGACCGGGTATTTGACTGGTATGTAATTGAATTTCAATACAAAACCTAAACCAACTTTGCAAATGTGCTAACATTGTATTCTCATATGTGCACTGTATTAGCTATCACAGCATCATCTTGTTAGGTACACAATCAATACTGTGGTAATGATGTCATTCAGAGTTGCAGCCTGGGAGAACTTCAGCCCAGTTAATATTGACGTTGGATTCAGTGGCGGTTTGATTAATTTTTATTTAAGTCTTCCCATGTCAAACACATGCTGTGCTTTCCTTCATCCATGACTCAAGAATGATGCAGAGGACTCATTCCTAGCTGGCAGTGTTTGCACGATGTGGATGAACACTTCACATATGTCAGAAAAGGTCAATATAATTAATTGGATTTCTGCCTCCTGAGGATATCATAAAGGTATTGCAAGCTCTCAACTAGGTGTTAAAACGGCAAACAAGAGTATTCAGTAAAATGATGCCCATGAAATTGGTTCTGAATTCGATTCTTTACATCAAAGAAGCACGTGAACTAGTGTTTCAACACTGCAGATTATGCTGTAACTTTCAGCGGTCAGCATGGCTGCCATTTATTTACCCCCACAAAGCTGGTTGTGAAATTGGTTTCTGCAATGTGTCAAGATTGTGGCCATCTCACAATATTGTTATGTCCCTCCCACAATATATTGGGGCTATCTCTCTGGTTCTGAGGGAAGTTCTTCCTCCTACCATTTTCCTTTCTTCGTGTCCAACACCCAGTCAATCATCTACAAGCGGGTAGATGGTTGCTGGCCAGCATGACTCCTAAGCCAATCCCCCATACCAGCCCAAACAGTGGCACACATGGATGTATTCTTTCACATACTTTGCTAAATTCTGCCATGCTCTTTTGCTATTTGGGATTGACGTATACTTGTTTTGTTTCTATAAAGTTTTGTTATATATTGTCAAGTTGATTTTTCACATAGTTTGGTTCCGGCGGGTCAGCCTTATAGGGCGTGCAATTCTCTTTTAGCTTTTGAAAGACAACAATGCCAAGAACACTAAAAAGTATAGTACCAACTATACATCCTGTGGAAAATCAAGACATTGCTTTCAGACACCATTTTCAGATACATATTTCAAGCCCTGGTCCTATATCGCCTTAATGGAGGAACTGCCATGCACACTAACCTACCCACCACCACCCTAACACATATGAGGCATCCCTGAAGCTGTTGTCTGCCTTAGCAGAGGTCTCCGCAAATCACACTCCTCAAACATCACAGGCTACCTCTAAGAGCAACCTTCACATTGAACGCTAACTAAATAATTTGCAAATCTTTCGCCATGCCTGCTCCCTAGGAACTTCCAGACAAAGTCACCATCTCTGATGGTCAGTTGGTAACCAGCAGCCAGATCCTAGCCAGTCTACAGCAGTTGGGAGGCAAAAAAGAAACCACCAGGAATGAGGAAACAAGCATTTCCTCTCTGCCTACATATTGTGGATCGTCAACCCATCAACATTACACTCCCCCTCTCATACAATTCAGAAAATAATTCAAGATCCTACTCTTCCAGAACCATTACATCACTCCATGTAAGTCATAGTGCTCGCCATCATGATGACCAACCTTGACATCCAACCCTCTGATCCACCAACCCCTCTTCAGCACTGCTGCACATTTCCCACTGACTCTGAGGGCCTCATTTAGAAGTCGCCTTTCATGGTAAAATGTGCACTATTTAGATAAACATGTTTTACTGCACTGCATGATTCATAGTTAAGCACCACACACAAAATCACTGCACGTGTCAATATGAAATGTGATGCATGTGGTAAAAAATACACAACACATGCAGTAAACCTCAATGAATGGCTTCGGAAAATATTGTTCCATTTAGAGTCTGGTTACCACCACAATCAGCACCAAAACCACAATTAAAATGTACCTGGCTCCAAGAGAAGGCAGAAACGAGTGCTAGGTGCACCACAAACATACACACAATTTACCCCAATCAACCTCCAAAACATACAAAAAAACAAGCCCAACACTACACATATACTGCAATGAAATGAGGCAGGCATAACGAGGCTGTGTGCAAGGAGATTCCATTCATCCAGACCAGGAAGCAACATCCACCAAGATGTCCGCCGCGCCGACTGGCAACTTTCCCCATGTTGCTATAGCTAAAATGGTGCATGTCGATTGGAGGAAACTTCCACAAATGGGATGGGACCCACCAAGCTGGTTGGTGAAGCCAGCCAATACCAAAGGCTGATGCACAAGGCCTGAGGAGCTCTCTGCTGCTTTCCGCCTCAACCCCCCGGGCCCGACCGTGACACATTCACCCGCCAGGCCCGACCGTGACACATTCCCTGCACAACCAAGGAGCTGCATGGGAAGACGAAGTTAAGCCAACTCTACCCTAATGTAGGTAGCTCTCCTTGTAATCCTGTCACCTGCTACACATTTTGTGTTCACTATTTTGCTCACATTCCTTTGCTGCATCCCTCCATGTTTCTACCACCCGCCCTCATCCAGGATGCACTGGCTTATCCTCTCGCTACCACCTTGCAAAACCATATCGTGCCTACCGCTGCCCAACTGCCCGTCAGCCCTGCCTGAGATGCTCGCACAATCCAACTATGCCTCTGCCTGTTGCACTTCACTCCCCGCCTATGCCACATAGTGTATCATCCACTGTACCTACCCCAAAAGCGCCCATGGAGTGGGACAGCAAATTCAAAGTGAAGTGCCTCGACAACCCAAAAGCACATGCTGCACCCACCTCCACACCGTCCAAAGCAACCTTCACTAAGTTCCACACCGCACCCAGAGCCTCGGACACGCAAACCTATAGCCTCCAGTCGCACAACCTCAATGCCAGCACGACTGCACATGAAACACCTCACACCCAGAAGATCCAATTCAGCCCTACGCAGTGCCCTGCACCTGCATCTGTATTTTATAATGACTCACAGCCTGCTCCTCCTACACTCCCCAATTCTTCTGTGCACACCATCCTGACTACAATGCCCTGGGGCCCTAACCCACAGAGCAAGAGAAACAGAAGTAGGAGTAAAGGTGCACTGAACATAACACTGCACCAGCAAAGGGGAATTCCGATCCTAGCCAGTCAGTTCCAATCCTCCTACTCCACACCACCTATGCACAGCATACCCTCCACCACTAACTCCAATCCTCAACCCAGTCAGGACTGCTCGGCGCACTCTCACGGGAGCACCTCAACACCCGAAGCCTAGCAACTCAAGATGCTCTGCGCCCGATGTAACTACTATCACAGGGCTTCGAAACAGCAGAATTAGCTCTAGAACCAGCCTATCGCAGCCTTTACCTTATCTCCTACCCAGTCAAACTAGAAATAGACTTCTTGGGGAACGCTCGTTCAGTAACATGCACAAGAGATGCAACCTGGGCTTTGCTTAGCCTCAGTCTGGCACATTACTGACTCATATCCCTACAAGCAAGGCGCCCTCTCGACTCACCTTAATCTCCCCACTTGCCCTCATGAACGCAAGCCAGAACTCACCAGCGCATAACACGAGCACAACTCGGAAATCTCATACCATCGCCATCAAATTGGATGTTCAACGCACACCCTTCATCAGAGCCCTAGTCGGCGCCAGATCCATTGCGGCGCATGCCCTTGATAAAAATGATCTCATCAGCTCCAACGATTTGGACTTCCTTGCTGTGTCAGAAACATGGCTTCACCCTGCCTGAGGCCCTGGGCTCTCCATTGCCATCTCTTCTGGCTGTGACATCTTCAGATCCGACAGACCTTCTGGTAGAGACGGGCAATAGCTCTTATTGCCAAAGAATCAATCCCCATGAGACACACCTCAGTACCAATAGCGGGTAACTGCGACCTACTTGCAGCAAAGTTTTCCCTCTCTCACATTGATACCATGACTATTTTTGTTGTATACCGACCCCCTTGCCATATCGTCACCTTTAACGTGTACCTCATGCCAGCCGTGGGCGACAATATCAAACCCACATCAACAATTATCCTCCTAGGGGACATGAACCTCGAGCCAATCCCCTCAGCGCCTTGGGCTTCCTACATTGCGTCCAGAATCCCACCCATATCAAGGGCTGCACACTAGATAGGGTAGCTGACCTCAACTGCCAGATTACCATTCTGGCAAACACACCCTGCCGATGGTCTGACCATCACATAATTACCTTCATCACCTCGCCCTTGCAGTATACCACTGATGCTCCACTCTCACTGCCCCCAGCATGGGCATGTAGCTCACGCAACCTGACAAAGGACAGCATTAGGCCACTTCTACATGAACTTCTACACCTGCCTTCAAATGACCCCTATGCCCTTGCTGATCTCTACACTCGCAACTACACTGCTGCGGTGGACGCGGTTGTGCCTCTAGCACCAAGAAAATCTAAAACTGCCAAACACGCTAACTCATGGTTCACCCCTGAACTCACTGAGCTTCGCAGATCCAAATGCTTGGCTGGAGCCAATTGGAAAAAGACTCCCTCAGTCCCAACGAACAATCATTTTGTTGTAGTTGCAAAAATATACAGACAGGCTATAAAAGCAGCTAAATCCACCATCTACAATCAGGGAATCACCAATGCCAAATCCAATACTAAAGAAATCTTCACTAACCTGAGGGAAATAGTAACCCCTGCCACCTCCGACACATCATTGTCAAAGACGAGGCCTGATGCTCTAAAACCCAAACGGCTATGTTAGATAAGATTCCGACCCTACACAAGAAAATACTTCATGAGCTATCTTTGCTCAAAACCCCCACAGCATCCCCACCCCCGACAACCGGGGAAACTCTCCAATAACCAACTCACCCCCCCTGTTTTACTTCAGTACCATCTCCGAGTCGGATGCAGCACCTTTCCTTAAGAGCCTTAAACCATCCATGTGCAAAGGGGACATCTGTCCGGCATCTATTATTAAGGAGTGGTCAGACAAATTGATTCCATTCATCACAAAATATATCAACGCCTCCTTCTCCACCTGCCAAGTCCCAACCAACCTGAAAGAAGACTGGGTACTCCCACTGATCAAAAAACCTTCTCTTGACCCTGCTCTTCCCAATGATTATCGGCACATTATGACTTTCCCCTTCCTCTTGAAAATTCTGGACAGAGCTGCATATATACATATCCAAAAATGGCTGGAAACCCACCACATCCTAGGCGTATGACAGTCCAGCTTCAGACCAGGCTACGGTACAGAGTCTGCGTTGCTTGATCTCAAATACCCACTTTATGAGTTCCGAGATCATGGGAAACCCACCCTGCTCCTTCTCTTGGAACTCTCAGCTGCATTTATCTCGTAGAACACCCAATTGTATGCTAATACCTCATGACCACCGCTCACTTCTCACCAGAAGCTACCGCTTGGGTGGCCTCCTTCCTCGAAGGCAGAACCACTAGGGTGTTTGCTGAGAGCTTCAATGCCCCACCTACCCCTATACCTTGCAGAGTCCCCCAAGGATCTTGTGTGACCCTGACCCTCTACAACATATTCACAAGACCCCTCTTCGACCTACTATATACTATTGGCATATCATACACCAACTATGTTGATGACACACAAATCTTCCTATCCCTGTTTGCCAACTATCTTGAAGGCTCCCGTTCTTTAAATAATGTCTATGCCACGATACAAGCCTGGATGGCCACTCACCGCCTCTGCCTGAACAATGACAAGACAGAGCTACTTCTAGTTGGGCCACCTTCCTTACTCAAAAACTTGATGCCTCAATACACCTCATTCTTCATCGACGGGATCCAAATAAAGGTATCATCCTCTGTGAAAAGTCTTGGCGTGTACCTAGATGCCACATGCTCGCTCACTTGCCAGGTGAATGCGATCGCCTCCTCATCAGGACACAGTACAAAACGGATTAATGCCGCCAGATCCTTCCTCTCCCAGGACAGCTGTATCACGATTGCTGGGCAATTATTGGATCAAGATTGGATTATTGTAATATCTTATTTGCTGGCATGTCATGATCATGCAAGAACATTGCTATGCTACAGGTTATCCAAAACAATGCTGTGTGTGCGGGTATAAACATTCTGAAATGTGAGCACATTTCTGCATCAAGAAAAAAGGTCTATTGACCCATGATCGAAGAGTGCATCATTTGTAAGACTCTGTCCATCACACACAAATGTCTCTCTAACACTGCCCCTCCCTACTTGTCCCAGACATTCATAAGAGATTTCGCCAACAGACACCGCCGACCAGCCCAGAACAACAAACTTTTTCAACCAGAATACAAACGTGCAAAAGCTGGAGGCACCAGCCTACTATCCTTCACAGCAAAACAGTGGAACCTGCTCACACCATCCTTGAGAGCGGAGAACTCCTACTGGGTAAAAACGTGGCTATTAACATAACCACACTTGGTGATTGCCTATTTGGCTCCTGAACCTTCTTAGGCGTACATCTTTCGTTTCCATGCATCTGTAACTGGTTTTGTAACAGCGCCTTGATGCCTCCGGGCTTATTGTGCTTTATAAGTGAAAAAATCAAATAAATAAAATAAATGCAGCAAAGCGGAGCTCTACCACTTCATATTGGAGTGCTGCTTATCACCTGATGACCCAATATGCTGTGAAAACGGTCTGTAAACCAAAACCCCAGTTTAAGCAGAAATGGTAGGCCAGGAAATCCCACACTCAATGACGGAAATAGAAAGGTAAATGGCAAAATCTGCTTCATTGACAATCCACATAAAGCAGGGACAGCATATGAGCAACACAGTTGGGGAGTCGAGGCAGGTGCTTGTCTGTGTCTAGTGAGAGGACCATGTTCTGACTTATTTCACCCTGCATTTATTGAGTTTTTAGCTAGTATGAGCGTGAGTGTTATTACTTTTCCAACCACTTAGGATTTGGTTAATCGATTCCTTATGAAGCTTTAGCTTACAATTAGTTGGCACCTGGCATTCAAAGGCTGGTTCTTCTTTGATTATTCTGAGAGAAATATGTCTTGTGCCTTGGGAATTATTATCTTGTGTTCCTTCCTGAACTGTCCATGTACTCCCTAATTCCTCTGTAACATTGGCGAGGGGCAGCACAGCTAATGCCTGCACCCCACACAAACCTGTATTTCAGGAAATTCAGCAGTTTGAGCTTTCATGAAGCCTCGAGGCCTTCATTCATTCTAATGCGTGGAGCGACTTCCATTTTAGAAAAGATGGCTACCTTTTACCATTGCATCTCTATGTTAGTAAGCTATATACGTAAATCATTTGTGTTGCATTTCAGCTTATCCATTGCTTATATTATGTTTCTTGTGTCTATATGGTTGCAAGCGATATTCTTCGTGTATAAATGCACGCTTGACCTAGTATCTGCGTTTCTTCATGGTGAGTGTACATTTGCTTCATGTCTGTTGCATGCACGTGTCAGTTAACAGTGAGTTTGCTTATTCACGCCATCTTTAGTTACATTAGGTCCATCTCTTCCTGTATTTGTATGGGATATGGTCAATATGGTCACCTTAGTGCATAACATTTCTCACCTATGTAATATTGCGGCGGGCGAGGGGCCATAGCTACGAATGACATATTCATCTTTGTGTCAACAATGACATCATCTAACAGAAGGCACAACTAGCAAGAAGGAGAAGAGGATGCCACATATACCTTGAGTAAGGCCAGCCCTATGGGCACTAACAGATTCTCAAATACTGACCTTACATTGCTTGAACACGAGCACATCCTGGAAGTATTCCAACTCAGACCGGGGGGTGGTAAAAAACAAGTACTGCATACAAGCCATACCCTCTCTACTGAAGTTGGCGGCAGCCCTACATTCTTTTCTACAGGCACATTCAAGCACTCAGTGGGTATGTTTCATTGCATGTCACAACACACAAATGTTCACCCAACACCTTTCCTCTGTCAGCATGTTGCTCTACACATCACACTACCCACCACCGTGGAGTTCATGAATGCTATCAATTGACGTTTCTACAACATTGCCCATTTTCAAAACATCATAGGTGCCATGGACTATTCCCATGTACCACTGGTACCATTACATGCCAGGGAGAAGGTGTACCACAAGCACAACATACAAAATGCAACACAGATTCAATGGCCCTCATTACAACCCAGGCGTTAAGGGGTTAACGGCGCCGTAAAAGGTGGCGGCGCCGTTAAACCCTTAACACCTGATTACGAGGTCCCTTTGCGGGTTGGGGAATTTAACGCCTGCTTTTAGCAGGCGTTAAAAACCAACCCGCAAAGGGACCTTGGTGCTAAGTACGGTGCCGCAATTTGCGGCACCGTACTTAGCGCCTTCCCCATTCCCATTGAGCCCTATGGGGCAAAAATGGGAATGGGGAAGGGCCCTGGCGGCATGGGGAATTACCGCCCCGCCAACCTCGGAATGGGGCGGTAATTCCCCATTCCGCCATGGTGGAGTCGGTAAGTTACCGGCATGGACCATGGTGCTATTAGCACCATGCTCCAACGCCTGGGTCGTAATGAGGGCCAATGTCCAGATAATCGGTGCCACTGACCTGATCATCATTCACTTCTGTGCCCATTTTCCAGGGTCAATTAATGAATACATGGTAATGCGCAGTGGCACCCTTCCAGCTTCCATGGCCACCGATAAACAGAAATGAACCTGGCATCAAGTTATGTGATTGCAAACGTGACAGTACCATAGGAGGAGGGATACTGTGCATGCATCTGGAAAGCATGGGAGGGGTGCGGTTATATAGGAAAGGCAGGAAAGGGTGATGCAGAGGAAAGATGAAGAGTCACGTCTAGAAAAGATAGGGTGATGCAGAGGAAAGACAGAGGGTCGTGTCTATAAAAGGTAGGGTGATACAGGGGAAAGACGGAGGGTCATGTATAGAAAGGATAGGGTGATGCTGAGGAAAGATTGAGGTTCGTGTCTAGAAAAGATAGGGTGATGCCGAGGAAAGACAGAGGGTCATGTCTAGAAAGGATTGGGTGATGCAGAGGAAAGACGGGGGGTCATATCTAGGAAGGATAGGGTGATACAGAGGAAAGACGAAGGGTCATGTCTAGAAAAGATAGGGTGATACAGAGGAAAGACAGAGGGTCATGTATAGAAAGCATAGGGTGATGCCGAGGAAAGACGGAGGTTCGTGTCTAGAAAAGATAGGGTGATGCCGAGGAAAGACAGATGGTCATGTCTAGAAAAGATAGGGTGATTCAGAGGAAAGACGGAGGGTCATGTCTAGAAAAGATAGGGTAATGCAGAGGAAAGACAGAGGGTCATGTATAGAAAGGATAGGGTGATGCTGAGGAAAGACGGAGGTTCGTGTCTGGAAAAGATAGGGTGATGCCGAGGAAAGACAGAGAGTCATGTCTAGAAAGGATTGGGTGATGCAGAGGAAACATGGAGGGTCATGTCTAGAAAGGATAGGGTGATACAGAGGAAAGACGGAGGGTCATGCCTAGAAAAGGTAGGGTTATGCAGAGGAAAGATAGAGGGTAATGTCTAGAAAAGATAGGGTAGTGCAGAGGAAAGACAGATTGGTTCATGTATAGGAGTGAAGCAGAGGTGGATTTTACACTCCGTCACCAATAGCCTTTTTGCCACTGGAACCAGGGGTCTCATCACCCCCTGCTAATACCGCAGCCCACTCAAAATGGGATGACCTATATATTTGCTTCCAACATCGCAGGTGTAGTGGAATACCCTTTCTGCTGTGGCTCATGACAGACACCGTTTTGCAACCCACAGAGTCCACAAAGTAGAAGGAAGCGCACATCTGTACAAGGTGCACAACTGAGTTGGTCTTTCGACTTCTGAATGCCAGATTCCACTGCCTGCCGAGCAGTGGCGACGCCTTGATGTATGCACCCGAAAAGGTTGGCTACCTCGTCACTGTCTGCTGCATGTCGCACAACCTGTGCATCAGTAGACGCGCCCCCAAACGGGTGAGAGCTAACAGCATGCCAGTAATGATAAAGAGGAGGCGCATGTGGCACGACCCTACGGGGGTGAACGGGTTGGGTAGATGGCGAGACAGGAATTGTGAACAATTTCATCAGGAACTCATATCGGATGTTACATTGAGATGGGACTTCTCAATGGACATCTGCAAAAAGGGTGTGTGTGTATATCACACGCCTGTCACCATACGAAGATGACCCGATCCTAACATGTAGATATATGACACGTCTACCCTCTGGAGCAGAGTTGCTATCAGGGATGTGGACATTCCTGGCACAGCGGCCATGTGAATGTATTGATGGCTCCCACTGGGGCGGGTAGTGAGCTGCAGGGTGCAGAAGCATGAAAGCTAGTGATCTAGGCGTGAGGACTAGTGAAAATATGGGTTACGGTATGCTGTGTAACATACCCACTGAGTGCCAGAAAGTGCCCGTGGCAAGTGTTTAGGAAATATTTGTGCCACAGCACTTATTTTTTTTATTTATTAAGCATTGGCCAGTAGTCTCCCCTTTTGGCTGAGTGCACTGGTAACGCATGGCACGGGCCTGTAAACAGGCACTCACAAACAGCATGAATGTCTTCTTCTTTTTCTTCTTCTCAATTATCGGAGGCGTGGGCGGACCCAAGCAGGCGCTTCCCCATCCTAAAGGATGATGTGCACCAGACCCAAGAATCAATACTTAGCACACATAAACTCACAACTCCTCCCACCACCCCATCTGCCTCACAAAATCCAACATCACACTGCTCCTCCTCCTGCCTCTCACCCTGTCACCTCCCAGCAAAGCCCTCCCACTCAGCTCAGCTACACCCAGCGCAGTCAACCGAACTCTCATCAATTCTCTCTCTTCAACATGTCTCTCACACCTAAGCAAAAAATGTCCCACAGTCTCAGGCACCCCACACACCGCACAGTCCCTCGACTCACGCTTCCCCACTCGAAACAGACAGCCATTCAGCCCCACATGCCCTATCCTCAACCGATTCAGCATCACCTCCTCCCCCCTCCTCCATTCCAGACTAGTTCTTCCGCCTCCCTTGTGATCTATTTCATCTTCCACTCCCAGCGTCACACGCGAGCCATGAGAATCTCCAATTAGAATTGGCTGAGGGGGTTTGTGAACTACGAGCACAACCTTAGAATCCAAAAGCGTGGCACGCCACATCAACCCCGAATACCAAAGCACAGAACAATGTATTAACAACAACATAACAAACCCTAGACTATACCAAATCTAAAGCACAATTTGACAACCAGCCACTGGGGAGAATAGACAAAAAAAACGAACATGCAAGAGGCAATTGGGAATGCACAATTCTTTGTTGTTGTTTTATTAATGGAATTGAGGGCAGGAAGGTTTTCAGACTTTCTAAAATTTTAAACAAGGACACACAAAGGAAAATGCACAAGAGAAAAAGGCATTATTTTAGTTGGATTGGAGAGTGCCATGCAGAATTCTGGGCATGCAAAGGAATATATGAAAGCACAACCAACATAGTGATACATTACGGATGTTTCATAAAAAAGTTAAAGTGCTGGTTCCCATCTGGTAGAACTCTCTTTTTTAGTCGGATACAATGCACTGCTTGTTGCAGAAATCGAAGAATCACGCCTCCTCAATATTGTTAACATTCCACCTCGGTTTTTGTTAAGAGTAGCTATTGATCACCTTTACCCCTCAAATTGCTGTGTTTATTCCCTGTTCAGAGGGGAGATATTGTATTAATGAGCTATTTGCTTTGGCTAGATGGAGAGGGTGCAAAAGGGAGAGATACAACCAGCAGAAACCCAGATTCTGTGTTTGACTGCTGAAAAACTTGGTGAGGTTTCAAACAGTTGTGATCATTAGCATCAACAGGAATACTCTCTGCTGCAAACCCCGGACTCCCCCCAAAATAAACACTCCATCAAACATATTTGGAAAATATGTATTTTCTTTAAGGTCAATGGGGATTTTTTACTCAATACATGACTATGTGAATGCCGTATCTACAAGAAATTCTTGTCACCTATGGTTACCTCCACTTGTGGTTCCTCGTTCAGGTCGGTGTAACAGATAGGGCTGAGCACATGAACTCAGTCTGTGGGCTGTCCTATTGCGGGTATAAGCTCTTCCTGGTCCCCGTGAAAAGATTCCCTCCCACTATGGCCACCTTCCCTAGCCTTGGTGAGTCTGTAATGTGGTATACAAATGTCTAGTGGCCACAGTGTTCTACTGTGCCAGTGCTTGTGGTGCTGACTGAGGTTGCTGTGTATATACTGGTGCTTGCGGTGTCTGTGTTATGGGTTGTTGTGACTGCACCAGTGTGTAGTGTGCTGGTGTCATTTGTGGTGTGTAGGTCTGTGTCTGTGTGTGATCTTGGGCCGAATAGTCGGGTTGATCTGTAGTGTATTCTGGTGGATGTGTCGTACCCTTTTTTGGGTCTTACCAATTCTGTTGCATCCCTCCCCATCCCCTATAAACTGGGCTATGTGGCCAATCTTCCCACATGTCCAACATTGTGGTGGGGTCTCATGGGCCTGGGCTGTCCCCGTTAAATCCTTCCCCTGCTTGTTGTGTGTGGTATCCCGCTCCTCTCCCCCTGGTCACGCCTACTCTTGCCCGCGGCCAATAGCTACTGCCCCCTCTTCCTGCAAAACTTACCCCTGCTGTTTGTAGCTGGTGCTGTGTATTATGGGTCAACACTTTTTCTCCAATTGTCAACATTGCCCCATTCATTGAATACCTCAACAATTTTTTCGGAACTAGCTTTGCTTCTTCTTGTTTCCTTTCCTCGCATTTGTTTCTCGCGTCCTCTTCTATTAACAGACAGTAATGTACAATAGTCAATTGAATTTCTGGCCACGGCTTTGCCTCCATCCCCACTAATTTCTTCAATTGCTTCTGTACGTACTCTGGTAGTCCCTAACTTACTATATGGTAAAACAAACCTACAGGTTTGTCCCATGGTTCACAAGTCAAGACACCAGGGTTCTTGTAACTCCTGAATACATCAGAGTGGGCCTTCGTCCACACACATTGTGTGTGCCATAATAGCACTTATGTTATATGTGTCTAGGTATTGTAATACGCCCAACAATCGTTGAAAGGTACTTGGTCGTGTGCTGTGTTTTGTGCCGCCACTCCTGGATACCCTGCTTGCTTCCAAACGCTGTCAGCTCTCTCCCCAAGAGTGGCAGAGAGAAATCTCTTTATTTTGCCCATTGCTAATGTTGTCCCTGCTGTCAACCTTTCTATCTCATAAGTCCATTTTCCCGCCCCTGCAGTCAACGGTGGCAATTTGCATCTCAAGTTATCCTTGTCCATTTGTTGCCATCCTCAACCCTTTTCTAGCAGCGGAAACTGTGTCATCCTCATGCTTTCCTTGGGCTTCCTTCTGTCTTTCCTTATTGTAAATATTCCTGTCATGCTAGCTCTCTTCCACCTTGGTAACACCCTCAACTTCTGCATTTACGGGTTAACCTCGCCTGCACTATGTGATTGGCTATTTAGGTGCTTGGTGCACCCTTCAGGTTCTGGCTTCCCTCTTTCTATATCTTCCTTTTCACCCCACTGTGTTTCCCACTCTTGGCTTATTCCCTTAGAGGGGCAGTGTAAATTCCAGCTACCTTCTTGGTCATTGCTTCCCCCTTGCTCCTCGTCGGACCCCATTGTCCCTAAACTGGCATCACTCTCTTCGTTCCTTCGTCCTTGAAGCTCATTCGTTTCAATATTTTTTTCCCTGGTATACCTTCATTGCTCTACCCAGTGGGTCGCTTCCCTCTCTTGGCAGGGATCCTGCTGTGCTTCTGCTTGCCCTAAGGACAACAGCATTATCTTTCCTGCTGCGATATAGTGTCCCAATCCTCCTTCATATTCCTGCTTCCCCATCGTCATCTAAAAGTCTGGGAACCATCATTTTGTCTTCCACTTCCTTAAGGCGTCTCTCTCTACTTTACTCTTTCCTGATGCTGATTTGTATCTCCTTCCTCCTTTTTTCTGTGCAGTCGTTCTTTAACAATTGCTGAATATTTGTTTTCCTCTTCTTCCTTGTCAATTGTACCTGTCTCTCTTTTTAATCTTTAGCCTTTCTTATTGCCCTCTCCTCTGTTTCCTTCTGTTTTCTCCTCCTTTCCTTTTGTTCTCTTTCTTTCTCTAGTTCCCTCCTCATCTGTTCCTGTTCCTTTCTCTCCTCTCTTTATCTTCTCTTTGTTTCCTCATTTAATTCTAACCATTGTCTTTCCTCCTCCTCTGTTCTCTTTTGTTCATCCTCTTCCTCATTTTCCCTGGTTTAAGCAATATTTGCCCTCCCACACACTCATTCCATGGGACTGCCATCTCTTCCCCCCCCTTATGTCTCTGGGTCACCTCCTCACCCCTCATCAACTTCACCTGCGGATTGATGCATATTTGCATTCGTCAGTCATGGTTCCTACTTTGTGATTCATCAGTTTAGCCTCACTAAGTGCGTCTTCACTACTGTACGCAGGAGGTGCATACAGGGGTTAGGGTAACCTGTTGCTGCTTTTTATTGTGTCAAGGGGTAAAATTCCTGTCATCCAGTCGGTGGGTCAGGTGTCTGAGGAGGAGGAGGAGCATGGGCACTTCGCCCCATGTCATGCTGGTTGAGCATCCACTCACTCTTGGGTCCACCTCCTTGTCCTCAAACATCTTCCAAAGTTCCAAAATCGCTTATCAGTTGCTCAATTTCTTGCCTTGTATGCAGCAAGCAAATGTGTGGTCATGTGTTTCAGCATAGATTTCAAAAGATTGCCCTCCCAAGGCCATGGCCTCACCATTTTGCCCTCTGTGTCTTGAGTCCCTTCTGTGCTATACTTGCATATTTTGTCCTTATATCACGGAAGGTGCTTGTACAATTGTCTGAGAGGAGTGTCCCCCATGATGGCATGTCACCTTCTGACTGCCGATACTTACTTGACCTCAAAGCAGGATTTTTTAAAATTTCAAATATGCAATCTTATTTTTATAGTTCTTGTCAACAATAAATCAACTCTTCCAAAATGGAACAATCTCTGATCTTTTCCACCAGCCTCTCCGGCTTCACCACATCAAAAAGGGTGCATACAACAAGCCACCCACACTCAAACATCTGCCCTTAAAGGCCAATCCAAACCTCCAAGTGCTCCCAGATCCCTACGCAATGGTTTTCCGAAACCTCAAACTCATGAGCTTGCAGAGCCTTCACTCTTCAATCATCACCTTAAATCGCTACACAACAAAACCATTTCCCCTCAATAATCTCTGTGCCCCACTGTGGGCTGACAACCTCCGGCCAGTGTGTTATATCCTATTCACAACCTCCTTCTGACGTCATCAACCACCATGCATGCAAAACATATGAGTGCACACTTAAACCACCAAAATACTCAAAATACCCCAACATAAATTCCCTATGGCCATCTTCCTGCTTTTATTCACAGGGGAATCATCTCTTAAAGTGCCGACTCAGGGGTGTGGCCCTTCTTCTACACTGCAGCATAGGATAACCTTTTCTTCTTTATTTTTTAAATTCGTTTTATTTATTATTTAGTATTCAACAAGGTGCCAACTTCTCTAACCTCAGCTAATGCATGGAAACAGGGATCCTCTCATAAATAACACAAAACTACAGGCAACAAGTCATAACTCTTCCCCCACACTTTTGCACAATTCCCTCCTGCCTGTGTGGGTTAGATTGCCGGACTCATACTTACACTCTGTGGATCCGCTGAATCCCTCGGATACGTTACTCCCACAATCTGCCACTCTACCTTCTGGTCTGCTGTGTGTCCCACGGGGAGCGGGCAGGAATTACACCAAGGGGGCTCCTGACAACCGTCTCAGTAGTTCAGGAGTGATTAACAATCTGGTCCTCGCGGGTCACAATGCATCCCTACAGGCGCACAGTGGGAATTAACAGTATGTCGCTGTGGTTATTGGAAAACCATCCTCTACTACTACTTGAAGTGCAGGGGTGGGAAAGCCCCAATATAACAGCAAGAGGTCTGGTTCAGGGGAAATGCCCACGTCCAAGAAACAGAAAAGTCCATATGTGTGACAAAAAACACTGTTTATTAAGAGATAGCACAAACAGGGACAGACACAGGCTCTCCGCTGGTAACAGGCTTGTCAACAGTTTATAAATGGTTATGATGTCAGAGATGACACGTTATTCAACAAAACCCTAAGGTAGACTGTGGTTGGTTAGTGAGGTACACTACACCACGTTAGTGTTCCGATTGGTTATACTTTATCTGGTGGCTCCACTTGTGACCACCAACTAAGTGTTGCAAATAAAGGCATGTCAGGTTAGTGCATTATAACTGGTCGATGCAACAAAGTGTGAACTAGCGCAGGAGGCAAGCAGGGATTGGTCAATGAGGGTTTCTCATCCATGGTACCATGGACAGTGACCAGCCTATGAGGAACAATTCAAGGTGATGAGAACAGCCCCAAAGGCACTGTCTGTACCAAAAAGGTTAGCATTGCCGATCCTTTAGGCCTTGAGTCACGACATTATACTTTTAACCCAATATTATTTTGTATCATCTGTCCTAAACTGGGTGGGAACAATGCTCTCTGTCTGGCTCAAATGAATAAGCTTTGTCCTCCAGTTTCATATTACATGCATGGAGACCACAGGCTTGAATTTCCTGCTCAACATTTGTGAGGACTTGTAGTATTTGCACATGCCGGTGTTATACCTTCCCTGTCCTCGAGGGGCTTGTTCAAGCTAGCTTTCAGTCACATTCAGTCTGATGTGGTGTGTCTCTGTCCTTCCACCAGCATTTGTTTCTCTCCAAATCTAAGAAGACTGTTTCATACTTCTGCATTTGTCTTCACCTTCGAGTGCTGATATGAAACTCTCCCCCTCCCTTGATGGCCTTGGCTAAAATATGTACACGAGCTGCATGAACAGTCTGGTGTGTGTTTTCCTGCTAAATCAGCAAATCAGGCCTATCACTGTGTCCTCAAGCCTTCTTAGTGCTTTCCATTCACCCCAGTGTGGCTCCATCTTCCATTTTGATTTTTATGGCCACTCATGTTAGTTGACTTCAGCGTCAAGCAAGTAGTTATACGTGTTCTTGTGCGACTTGCGTTACATCATAGCAAAAGTGAATATGTCCTCTATCTTAGTGGGGCAACATCATACTCTTCTTTTCTAAAAGCAGTTTAACCTAGGGATGCATGTGTGCTTCATGTCTAACGCATCTATATCTTGGTCCTGCTCGTGACGTTATTGGCTCTCTAAATGGTCACAGTTAGTCGAATTGCTCCATCGTTTGCAAGTTTATCTCCTCTACAACGTCATCAGGGTAGGGTTTGTATGGTTGTCTGAGTGAATAGCATTTCTCGCATCTGTGGTACAGTGGTGATGGGGAGGAAGGGGTCAGGAACGAAGTATACCTTTCTTTTTGGTGATGCCAAGATGAGAGCGGGACCGGCGCAACGAGAGCCACATTCATATGTCTCTCTTCAAACTTTGCCGGAAAATTAAGATGAAGAGCAGAATTGTTTCTACTTTTCATAGCCAAAGTCAGTATAGCCAATGGAAGACCTATCAAAGATGTTTCTCCAATCAATCCCCTGAAGAGATGACAGATACATACAGATACAACTCTTCCTTTAATTCTGTGGCTGTGATATCATCAATCAAAATGTATCACAGAGTTGGAGTCCGGGAGGAAGGCAACCCAATGTTGGGAGGCAGATCAATACGTCATTCATAGCTTCTGCCCCTCCCCTGCCTAATACTGCACAGGTGAGAAACGCTATTCATTGAGACAACCGTACCATGCTTATCCCAGGCAGGTACAGCAGGACATGGAGACAATCTAAGCTGGAGATGGCAAAAGCATTTAAACCACCACTGTAACAGTAACAAGCACATGCATTAGACAGAAAACACTCCACATGAAGAACATGTACACTAGTTAAAATATGCATTTATACATGAAGAAAATTACATAGCATCCACAGACATGAAGAACACTAAAATGATCAATGTATACGTTGAATGCAACATGATCAATGTACTAATATAGCTCGTTAACACAGAAATAAATGTGTAATTTGGCAGCTATCTTCTTAAAAATGCAAGCTGCAGCATGCTTCAGAATAGGCATAGGCCTCACGTCCTGGGGCAAACTGAAAGAGCTGATTTCACAGAAATACAGGTCTGTGCAGAGCTCAGATGGTGGCTGGAAATTAAGACTAAAATAAGGGTGGACGCAAACAGCGGAACAAAGGCATGAGATAATAATTCCCAAGAGGTAAGCAGTGTGTTCCCAGATAAATTAAAGTTTTTAAAAGAATACAGCCAGTCTTTGTTAGGCAGGTTCAGTAAAATAGCAAGCCAAAAGACTCCATGAAAAGTAATACAAGAGTGTGCCTGGTGGAAGCAGAAAACACGACACACATCTCGCAAACATATTGCCTAGAATCTCAATAAATAGAAAGCAATTTGATTTCATACACTATCTCCTAACCCGTGACCCATAGCCAAAGAACACTGACTATTCATTAGAGACCAAAATAGATAGGACATCTTCAATGCTCCCTAAAAGCACACATGAACCCAGGCTTCCACACAAGGCCAACTACAAACAGATTGCCTAGTCTCATGGCCTGTGAATGAGGGATGGCAGCTTTTAATTGAACAAAGGACAGTCCACGGGCCTCTCTCTCCCTACTCCCTGTCTAGCTCCTATCTTAATGATCTGTCAAGTGTGCAAAGTTGGTTAGCAAGTAGCCAACCTATCGAAATTCCCAGTGCTAGGCCGCCCATCAAGTAGTATGCCAACCAATCACTTGTCTTAGAAAGGTTTATTTTTCACCTTATCAATATAGGGGTGTTTCCAATTGGAGCCATCAGATATGTGTAACCCAATGAAATGTTTAACCCCTATATGATCTATATGTAGCCAAACACGCTAACCAATCCCTGTTCCGCGTAGGTTTTGAAAATTGTGATGATGTTATGATGTCATAGATGACGCATTCTGAGTATTAAACAATTATTTTGTATTAACATGCTGAGAGTTGCAAGATTTGAATGCTTGCATGCTGTCCCATTTTTATTTGGATGATAATAAAGCTGGGTTTTGCCTTCGTCAGCTTCATCTTTGAGTCTGGTTTGGTTGACTCAGATTCCTCTGGTTCTCTTGGGGCCTTCTAGAACCACCTTTGCACCACTTCCATAGGATTTACAATTATTGAAACAAAAGACTTTGCCATATAAAGCGGATGGGATTATTAAAATATAGCAAGTGACTATATTTACATCGAAGGGTAAGACATTATTGACAAAACAATGGTCAGCAGCACATCTACGCTTTCATGCTTTATAGAACGGAAGAACGGAAGGATGGAGAGAGGACATGATGTTGGCTTTTACACTGCTTAAGAAAATGGACCATACGCAATGTAGGTTTAGAGCTAGGGATAATAATTAAAGACCCGTCAAGCTGAGAAATATTATGGGATGGGATGTCTTGGTTGAAAGGGCGGTGACAGCTCTCATCAGGAGGGGTGGAGGCAAAATAGAAAATAGTGATGTCAGAGCCAAACAGCTTCAGACAATATGGAAGAGTAAGACAACTTGGGAATTAAAATGTATTGGCCCTCATTACAAGTTTGGCAGACCGGTAATAACGGTAGCAACGCATACCGCACTATTACCAGATCAGACAATTTTGAGTCAATTTGCTGATAACACCAGCATCAGTAACAGCACACCCTGTGCAACTGGTGCCAGAGACACATATCGGGATTAGCGGTACCCCCTATGATATCTGCTGGAAACATTTGCACTAAGGATCCACCGGCATATTACGAGCATGGGATTATAAAATGCTGGTAGCACTGGAAAAACCATGCCGGAAACACTGGCATCGCGGACCGGGCGGTAAATGCTCCCAGGTAGGGCCACATAGGCCACTGGTGCACCAATTCCCCATCAGGTGCAGCCAAAACAACCAGGAATATTAGAAAAGGCTCACACACAGAATGCTCCACTAACACAACCATGCTGCCTCTCTCATTGGTAGCAATGGAAATGGAGGTGCTGTATGCTGTAGTGCAGCTAGATGAGCTGGAGCAGCACCAATGGCGGCAGTAGGCCAGGGAGATGAGGATGAGGATGATGGCTGGGATGCAAGTGGCGAGGCAAAGGCAAGCAGTCATACCCCACAAAAAGGCCACACCCTCGGCCCTGACTGATGGGCAGATACATACCGTGTACCAGCTAAACAAGGAGACAATCCATGAACTTTTGACACTATGAGAATGGAGCGGGAATTACTCTCCCTCTCCAGTGTCCCCTCTGGTCTTACCCACTCGGCTGGACACATTCTTGATGCCTTTAATCACACTGATCTGCTGCTCTCCATCACACTCACCACCTCACTCTCCTGGTCAGACCACGCCCTCCTCTCTGCTCACCTGGGCCTTCTCAGCCATCTGAGCGCACCTCCTCTAGCCCTACCAACCTTGTTCAGGGACATTGTCCCGATGAAACGAGTGTCAATTACTGCCTTCGCATCCAGCTTCATCCTCCCCTCTCCTCCCACTGCAGACTTTACCTCAGACTCTGCTCTCAGCAACCACCATCTTTCCATCACTAACACTCTCAACATTCTTGCCATAGTCATGAGGATCTGCATGAAACATGGGCAAAACAAAAAGGTGATGGCTGGAAGGTTTTGAAATTATCATAACCACCGGCGTAGCTCTGGGCAACCCTCCAGACCATCTTTTTTCAGCCTGCCAAGCCATTACAAAAGGGGAAAATCCATATGCAAATCAGGCTTGGTCCTACCCCAAAAGGGTCACTCCAGCCTGAACTGCTAGGTCACATCCCTTCTGCACGGGACCACAAGCATCCCCAGACATGTTTCAGCCTTTTTGGCCATCATCAGTGAGGAGTAGCTTGGGTCTCTAGGCCGGACAGACTCAGGACCAACGTCTGGGCATACCCGTCCCACTCGGGGTGACTTTAGCAAAACAAAAAGGTGATGGCTGGAAGGTTTTGAATTAATCATAACCACCGGCATAGCTCTGGGCATCCCTCCAGACCATTGTTTTTCAGCTTGCCTAGCCATTACAGAGGGAGAAAAACCATTTGCAAATCAGGCTCGGTCCTACCCCAAAAGGGGCAGTCCAGCCCGAACGGCTTCTAAGAGTAACACTGGGTACGATTCTGATCTAGAGGCCTTGAAATGCAAGTGCAGAGCTGCGGAATTGAAGTGGCAGGCCTCAAGCTCATCCTGACAAACTAGCCTGTTGCCTTCTCCAATGGCAATATTGTCTCTCCATTCATTCCAATAAGAGGGCCAACACACAGGCTTGCATCCCTGGAGCATCCAACAACATGGCTGAACTATTTCAAATCTGCAAGGCACTAGCCAATCCTTCTGCAGTCTCCACCTCACCTCTTCTCTTGCAGGCTCTCTGCACTGCACTGGCCACCCACTTCATTGCAAAAACTCCTGAGTACTCTTTCTCCCTCCCCTTATCTCTCCTCTCCTCCCATCCCCCTGCACCTCATAGCCTCTCATCCTCCCTCAGCCATTCTCTCCTCCTTCTCTCCTATCACATCTGATGAGGTTGCTAGGTTCATCTGCTCCCTGAAGATCTCCTGCAAACAGATCTCCCCCCTGTTCTTCCAGAGCTATTAAGGACAACATTCGGCCCCTTCACTTGCTGATTTCTGCAATAACTCTCTTGCTTCAGGGTCTTTCCCCTCTTCCCTGAAGCACTCCCTTGTGTGCCCCCTCCTGAAAAAGCCTTCTGCCAATGCCTTGTGTCCGGCTAACTACTGCCCCATCTCTATCACTCCCTTCCTTGGGAAACTTCTGGAGAAGCTTGTCGTCCCCCAACTGACCCAGCACACTGAGCTTGCTGGTTGCATACACAATCATCAATCTGTGTTTCGATAGGTCTGAAGCACGGAAACTGCTCTCATGAACACCCGTGAAGAATTGCTCACATCTCTTGATTCCTCCAAAACTGTTCTCATTCTACTTGATCTCTCATGTGCATTTGATACAGTCAACCACTCCATCCTCCTAAAAAGGCTCCATGATACTCTTGGTATTTCGGTAGGGGCACCAGACTGGCTGACCTCCTTCCTCACTGACTGTCCCTCCCAGGTTATCCTGGGCTCTTTCTCGTCTGCCATCTCTATCTCCACCTGTGGCATTCCCCAGGGCTCCAACCTTTCTCCCTGGCTCTTTAACGTCTATCTTGCCCTGCTTGCTCACCTTATTTCCAATTTATCCCCTCATTTCCAGTTTTATGCAGATGACACCAACTCTTCTCCAAACTTTCCTCTCTTTACTGCCTCTACTATTCCTGACTGCCTATCTCCTATACAGTCCGGGTGCGCCACTAATGTTATCTTCCTCAATGCCAGCAAGACAATGATCCTTCCTATTGGGGCTCCTTCCCCCTCTTTCCCCCCTTCACTCTGACCACCCTCTATGGGTTCTCCCCCTTCTCCTTTGTCTGAACCCAGAAACCTTAGTCATCTTTGACTCCTCTCTCTCTTTCCTCCCTCACATCATGGACCTTGCAAAGAAGGCCCATTTTCAACTCCACCTCCTCAGAGGTATTCTTCCTTTTATCACTTTTCCCCATGAAGCTCAACGTCTCTAGAGCTCTGCTACTCTCAAGGCTGGACTACTGCTATAGCCTCTTCCTTAATCTGCCCTTTTCCTCTCTCCGCCCCCCAGCATATCCAGCATAGGGCTGTGAGACTTATCCTTGGCCTCAAGCCTATGGACCGTATCTCTCCAGCCATAAAATCTCTCCTCTGGCTCCCAGTTGCTGCAAGGATCAAATTCAAATCCCTCTGCATCATTCATAAGGCTGCTTGGGGCTGGGGACCACGCTACCTACAACTTGCTCTCACCAAATACTCTCCCTCCACATCTTTACATTCTTCTGGCTCCAACTCTCTGCGCATTAGGCGCTTCACTAAGCAGCGAGCTGCTGGCCGATCCCTTTCCTCAGCTGCATCCCTCAACTGGAACATCCTCCCCCTTCTTCTCCGTCTTGAGCCAGATCTCCACAAATTCCGAAAGCATCGCAAGACTTTGCTCTTCATCTCCTCCTTCCCCCTCTCCCTCCCATGCTAAACCCCACAATCGCTGAGATTGGTGGCCTAAACGCTTATGCGTCCTTCTGGTTCCTGGCCCTCCGTCCAATCACCTCAGCCTCGGCCTTCCCACCAGCACTTGCCTTTGGGCACCCACTGGCCTGTGTTGTTCCACAGGCCTGCACTTATTGGCAGGTGACCACTCACCTACGTGTTGCTTGCAACTGATTTTCTGGCCCTTCCTCCTCTGTGGAACCTCCAGCATTCACTCCCAATCCCTGTCCCTTCTCTCTCTCAGCACTTGCACAATGTGAATGCTCACAAGGCCTAGTAGGACCGCCTCTGTCTTGTTCATCAATGTTATTGTATGTACCTTCTTCCCCTGTTCCCTCCCCTTGCCCTGTAGGTGGTTTGAAACACAATTTCTTGACGTATAAGCACCTTAAAAAGGCACAATAAATAAAAGAATAAAATAATCCAGGAACGATATAGGGAGTGGGAGTGGCATCCGACAACCATACCACCGCTGTTGAAGCTGGTGTCGGTCCTGCACTTCCCAGCCACAGAAACATTCCAGAACTCGGTGGGCTGGCTGCATGACGTATCGCAGCCTGGCTTTTTCAGAGTGCTGGTGCCAGTACTACAGTACTAGAGGCCCTCCTGCACCATGTGGGCAAAAATATCACCCTCCCAACCAGCCTGACACAGGTGAACGCCACCAAGGCCCACGTCTACGCGCTTGCAGGCATGCCAAACATGCTAGGTACATTGGACTGTGCACATGTTGAGCTGGTGCCCTCACATGCTACAGAGGAGTTGTACAGTAACCACAAGCAGTCCCGTTCCCTCAATGTACAAATGACTTTTGACGCCGACCTCACCATCACACACTGCTGCACCAGTTCCCAGGGTCAACCCACGACTCCATGGTTCTGCGAAACAGCACCCTGTCAGCATACATGGCGCATCACAGCGGACAAAGGATCTGGATGTTGGGTGAGTACATGGACAAGTGCACTCACATTGCTGCATGGGTCACAGGCCAAAGGGGAGGACATGAAACAAATGCATGCCCCACAACAACCATGCACCAGAGGGTACAACCAGCGCATGGCCAAATGTCAGTCCACGAGGCACAGGTGTATCACCAGACTGTTGTCGGCTCAGTCAGTGGCACGTACATACATGAACCCCGAGGAAGTAAACAGGCAACAAAATACAGGTACCAGAATGCAACACTGCCACTCAAACAAATCAATACTTGCAGTGCACTGTCCCACCCAGGCCAATGAGGGCATGTCTTTGCAAGGTGCATGTTTGCATTCATGCATTCACTGACTGTAGAACCCTCAGTCACAGGCAACACCACTGCCCTGCACCACCTGACATGCATTTACACTATCCATTCCACTTGTGTGAATGCCTGGTGCACAATTCTGATTGTGATTTGACAAGCACAGGGGAGTAAGTGGGATAGGATGGGAGATGGATAAAACGTCCATAGAACACTGTTGCCAGATACTTTGATGCCAAACAAGTAATGTGTATACCATGCCTACTGTGCATGTGAGCCCTCATGCTGTGTTGATGCATGTCAGTGTATGTCCAGACCACAGTGCAGGCATCATGTAGTGTGTGCAGACATTCTTGAGTAGGTGACATAGCGATTACAACACCACACTATGGGGATATTCCTGCAGGGCTTGTTGGTGGCTAGTGTAGTCCCACACACATCAATCCACCCCAGGGAGTACAACACATCTTGGTACAGATGACACACAATTGCCATCACAGGTTACATCACAGTGCATGACGCACAAACTTACCATGATCTGCGATTCATGAGGTATCATGGAATACAATTGTGTGCCATGAGACTGTCAGTCCTGCCACATGCATGCCATGGCTCATCTTGTGTCCCCCCTGCAGGTGATTCTGGATGTCCACAACTGCCCTGGCTAATGACCTCGCTGAGGTATCCACAGTTGCAGGAGGGTATGGCATACAATCGTGCTCATGTGCGAACAAGGGCAACCATCGAGCAGACGTTTGGACTGTTAAAGGCACGTTTCAGATGCCTACACCGGTCAGGGATGCACTAACATACAGGCCAGAGACGGTGGGGCAGATAGTCCTGGCCAGTGCAATGTTGCATAATATCTGCATTAGACAAAACATACCCCTGCCCCCAGACCTGGACATGCCAACACCAGAGGGCGGAGATGATGATGGTGATGATGATGACGAGGCAGCACCAACCAGGCACAGGTATATGCAAATGGATGCCAGGTACAGGCATATTGTCCAACAAGAAATCATAGACAACTTCTTCTGAGGCCCCCTCACTGTGCACTACCCATGATACATCACTGTGCTCACTCAATACATTTCATACACATGAATAACTGTACACTCATTGTTGCAAGTTACTAAATATATGTATTAAATAGTTCTACAATCTACAGATCAAACTCCCTATCCACCACCCCCTCCCCACACACCTACCGCCCCCACCCCACACACCCACCATCCCCTCCTCACACACCCTAACAATAAAGTCACATGTGGAAGTCCACAGTCTCATTCTCTGTGCCTTTTCATGGAGGCACCCTTGCCATAGGCAGGTGTACCCATAAGTATTTGTGAGTGGGGCCTAGGGCTCCTCTGCACGGAGCTCACATTAGTGGCTAAGCTGGAGTTAGGGTCTGAGCCGTGAGCACCCATGCACTCCTGGTTTGCCCACAGGGAGAGTGCTACTGACTCTGCAAGAGCTCTCACCCCCACATTGTCCTCACCGATCCTCTGAGCCAGGAGAATGAGGGCAGAATGTAGTATGGCCCAGGGTACGGGCACAGCACCGGTCAGTTGCCTATATTGACTCCCGTATTAGCCGGGCCTCTGCCAGGTGCTGGCATTGGATTTCAGACATATCATTATGATGGGTCTCCATCTGACGAATGCGTTTGTCCATCTCTCGGATGAACGGCATTGGTGGTCATGGTGGGCCGTGGAGGGTTGAGGGACTGAAGGTGGAGGAAGGATAGGTGGAGCGCTCTGGTGTGTCACCAGTGTCTTGCACCCATCTGCTGAGTCACCCCCATCAGAGGTGGTGCTGTGGTATGTGGGGACCTGATGGGTGATGGGCACCTTATATGGGCACCAAGGTGTGTGCCACTGCCTCGGCCTGTGGAGCAGGCTGCTGTTCCTGGGCAGCTGGCTGGGCCTGTGGAGCAGGCTGTTGTTCCTGGGCAGCTGGTTGGTCCTGTGGAGCAGACTGCTGTTTCTGGGCAGCTGGCTGGGCGTGTGGAGTAGGCTGCTGTTCCTGGGCAGCTGGCTGGGCATGTGGGGCCGGCGCAGTCACAGATGTGGTTTGAGTCGGCCGATGGGCAGCCCGACTGGGTCTCGCGTGGCCTGAGGATGGACCAGCACAGTCACTGTCAATGGGTGAGCCTGTAAGGGTGAGATGACGAAGCGGTTAGATGCCTGTGTGTGACATCGATTCACTTGCATCACGCTAATTCAACATTGCATGTTCACTGGCCTGGTCAAGATGTGTGCAATGATGGGTGGATTGTGCAATGATGGGTACATGCATGCATGCATGCATGTATGGTGTGAGTCCATTTTGGTTGGACTCATGGCACAGTGGCTTGCTGTTGTGTGTGCATTGGGATGAGCTAACTGTCCAGTCATGCCATGTTGCACATGACAAGTGCTCATGTACATGTATGCTTGTTTTGTATGATGCTATTGCATGGTTTACATTGGCCCTGACCCATGTCATCTATGTGTACACAGAGATTTTAGATGTTGATGTCACACCTATTACCCCTTTCCCTGGGCACATTTTCCTGATCTGTTGTGTGTGCACTATTTATGAGGTGCTGGGCATTCTGGTATGGCTTGTACTCACCGCCACCCCCTTGGGTGCCTGCTTCGGCCTCTGCACCTCCAATGCCCTTGATACACTCCAGATGCAGTATTGAGCTGCAACGCTCTTCCCATAGCATGGGTCTGATGGGGGAGCCTGTCCCACCTCCTGTTGCCATTGTCTCATGGTGGTGGGCTGCCAGCAAGTTGCACACCTGCAGCCGCAAGTCATCCCACCTCTTGCAGCAATCCTTTGAGGTTCTGGTGTTAGACCCCACCTTTGTAACTTTATTGGCCACCTTGATTCATATGGCTGACTTGCAGCATTGGCTGGTGCAGCGGTTGTCCCAGCCAAACAGCATATCAGTGTTTTCCACGATTTGGTCTGTCAGTGCAGCCAATTCTGTCTCCGAAAAGTGAGGCTTCTGGAGCCGCACTTCAGGCAGCATATTTTTCATGCTTCCAGATGTCCTGGTGGTGTTACCGTGTGTGGATGGGAACAGGAAACGTCAGATTAAAATTGGATTGAGTTTTCCAAAATGGCCGCCAACCAACTTCCAGTTCCTGCAATGGTGCTGTTTCCGGTGCCGGTGTTTCCGGGGCCGGTGTTTCTGTCATTATGGGGACAGAAACACTGTTACTGGTATTTTTTCCTACAGTGTCACCGGCATTTCATGCTTTTGCCGCTATTACCGTCATGCCTGTGTTAGCATTTGCAGAATTGTGGGACCCGCAGGGACATGGAGTTGGATATATGACGGTGATTCTGCCGCAGGGAGATTTATTTCTGCATAGTTAGGTCAAATTAGTGCCAACATGCTGCGATTTAAATGTATTTGTTCTTAGTTCCCCTTACGTCTGACTATTGTGATATTTGGGCCTGACAAGATGAAGGACTAGACAGCATTTGTATGCCCTATTTGAAAATTGTCAACATTGAAAACTAAGCATACTCTCCTGCCTCCCACTTTTAGGCCAACCCTTATTCAACTGGGAAAGATTGCACTTTTCTGCAGTGTCACTTTAGGCTCAGTCAAGGCTCTGACTGAGTACTGAACTCCGTCACCCAACAATGAAAATCTAAAAGGTGATACGCATACACAGAGTAATAGTTTAACACCTACTAAACTACTATGCTGACATCATTGTGTGTTGGTACCGAACTAAAATGCAAAGGGAAACTGTGCAACCAGAAACCTGGGCTCGCATCTAGGATTCCAGACTTGGCCAAACTGTGTGATCCTGGGCAAATCACTCTACTAAAAATGGTTTTATTTTACTTGCCAAAACTGAGAATTCCTTGCAGTAATTCTGTGAAGTGTGTGCTACACATAATGCCCCACTCATACAGTGTTTGGCAAAAATGGAAAACTTGTACTTTATTGAACAAACAAATGTGCAACTTCAACATTTTCTAGGAGTGTCATGTCATGAGACTCTCAAAGCGTTATTCGTGTTGGAAAGGAGCCTAGTGCTTTCCTTCATTTCCAAACTTTCCAAGCGCTTTAGAATTAGGTAAGACTTCTGTTAACTGTTTTCTAAGCACTACAAGTGTCCAGGGGGGAGGAGGGTCACAATATAAAGATAGTTAGGATTGAAATATAAAGGTGCAAATAACTATTTAGATGTATATATTTGTAAAACTGTTAAATTGTAGTTAGCTTTGCTCAAAGCACACAGCGAATTCAGCCTGTGCTAGAAATAGACTATAGGCTGGCTGGCAGAGAGCACGAGGTAACTCAGCAGCTGTTCCTGTTCATCAATAGCCCATGTAGACTAAGAATAGGAGTGTACAGAGTCAATGCACGACATACATAATTATGAAATTAGGTTTAAAAGAGATTGTAGGACCACATAAAAATATGAGTAAGATGTGTGGAGTATGAATGAAAATTAGTTATAAAAATGTTTAGTTTTTACTGGGGGCTAGGCCTAAAAGTTTGTAAAAATCTGCATGGCTCGAGTGTGTGTCTATGTAAGGTATTCATCTGTTAAGTAGCATGGCTGCCAGGAATTGCTGATGATGAAGAAAGGAAGACTTTGCAGAATCCCTTGTATGACAAGAAGAACAGTTTTGGATGAGTTCTGCCGGTATCCAGTAACCAAGTCAAGAGTATTTAAGCTCCAGGCCCAGCACCAGTATTCAGGACCTGGGAGCCAGCCACGGGTGACAGAATGCTGGTTGGAAATTCCAGAGTCCTCTGCCATTCCCCCAATCCTCATGATCTGTAAAGATTAAAATGTGTTATCTCTTGCAAGATAGACTCATGACCTTAATTCCCTAGAGGGGTGTATTTACTCTGGTTTGAGCCTGATCGGGGTACCCCAAAATATTGAAGGGGTGCTCCTGTAAATTGGGGTTCACTTTCAATTGGAAGTTGACTGCTGCACGCTTCACCAGGCCCTGATGAACTAGCTTGGACAGAGATAAGGTGTGGTGAGAGTGAAGCCTGAATGGGGGAGGAAATTATGTTAAAAGATAAAAGAAATGTAAGGTGTGATTATTCTGACACAATGCTAAACTGGCGTGACAGTATTTAGCAAATATGTGCCATTGTATAGCAAGTTGCTGATTAATATATGGAGGGTAGAGGAGCTATCCCTGCTATGTGCCTTTGCCTTTTCTAATATGGAAATGCTATGAAGGAAACCCAATGAACCAATTATCAGGGTCGTATAGCTCAGTGGCAACGCGTTTGTCTTGGAAGGTCCAAGCTTAGAAACCTCTTCGGTATGAACCGCGTTATAAAAAAAATTATAATGATATACTTAGTTTTGAATCATGTAAAGATGCCCTGCCTAAATTCAATGTGTCCTGTTGTCACAACCAGAAGGACGACTCCATCCGATGAAACACCTTCTCGGCAAACACCAAGACAGCGGGACAGATTTTCCTGCTGAACTTTTTGACTAATGCTGTCATATATCTGCTTAGCTTGAGTGCTTGAGTACATCCGGGCTGGATGGGGTCAAACAAATGTGGCAGCAGGTTGTCTATGCATGCCTACAAAATGTCCTTCCAATATTTCAATCCACATTTATGAGGAAACTGGGACTCAGTCAGGTGCTTTCCAGGGTTTGAGAGTATTTCAGTCGGTGAGTAAGACATTGATTTAGTAATTGCCCCAGATTGTTTAAAGGAGTTATATAGTTTGGTCAGAATTGGGGCAATTGATCAACACAGGCTTTGTTAAAAGAGCGTTTGCAAACCTCCGGTCCAAGGTCTTTATTTGTCGTAAGTGACCAGAAAGTTTCTCTTTAGTGATGTCTGTCTCCAAACAGATGCGCTGTTCAAGGGCCAGTTGGTTGAGATTTGTTAAGTCTGCTTGTGGTTTGGCAGTATATAGGGATTGATAAAAGCTTTCCCTAAACACGGTTTTGCATTTGAACGGTCATCCCTGGCTAAATGCCTCTGATGGTTTGTAGACTCTCAAATGTGCTGCTGTTCAGTTAGGGCTTTTTAGTTTCAGAACTAACAACTTGTCTGTTGGCTTTTTCATTGTGTACTTGTCTCACGCTTTGCCCTAGATCACGGTAGACACACACCCAAATGCCACCATTTATTCCAAGCCCTGAATGCCGTCTGAGGACCGGTGGAAAGTCGGCAAAGAAACCTGAGCACTCTCTTATGTATCACGTCAGTCTCTGTGAAGCCTGTTTGTTAGCTACTCAAATGTTCATGCGAAACATTCAACACATGAAAACCAACTCAGCCACTCATGCTTGGTTTCTTAATTTCCCTCTCAACAGACGGCGAACAACAGAACTCTACCTCGACAACCAACGCACGTGCTGCAACCCATGGTCAATGCACCTATTGATATAATGCACTACAGCCAAACAAGGCCTTTCCTTCCTGAGCACAAGTACCTTGAAGTGCTTAGCACAGAACACTTAGAAACTCACACGCTCGCAGAACTCAGGCTACCTCCAGGATATACGCAGCAAGACAAGAGTACATCAGTCCCGCACTTTACCTCTCCCTCTGACTAACCAAACCCCACTCACTCTCTGTTTCACAGCCGTCAGCTGGAGACCATGTAGATGGCAGCGGTGCATGATGCAAGACTTATCCTTGGCCTCTAGCCCAGGGACCGCATCTCTCCAGTGCTGAAATCCGTTTAATGGCTCCCCGTGGCTGCAAGGATCAAGTTCAAGACCCTCTGCATTGGACACAAGGCTTTCTGGGGCCTAGGACCTACCTATCTGCAACGCTGCCTATCTAAATAATTACCCTCACGAGCCCTCCGCTCATCCACCTGCAACATTCTGCGAGTGAGCCGGTTCTCCAAGCAGAGATTTGGAACTCAGGTAACACAGGCATGATTTGGACATGTGCTCTAGAACAAGACTAGAGCAATGTCAGTCATTATAATTAATACACACACACAATCCTACCAAGGTTGATCTTTGGGGCACAGAGCTATGACGTAGGTATCCTATGGCAAAGTTGGAGGCAATAATGTGGAGGAAGGTTCTGCAACTCTCCAACTCAGTCCCATTGGTGGGCACTTTGTATGAATTGGGTCAACTCCCACTACAGACGTTAATTGATTGGGGTGCTTTGTAAACATATACTAATATGGTTGCTCGTCTCTTGCATCATTCTTGGTTCATCTGAATGCAATGTTGGGTAATGGGGCTTGTAGGGTCTTTGATAAATGGACTCAATCGTGTACTGAGTTTCCTGTCAAAATTGATTCGCCAGCTGAGGATTTGTCTGATAATCCTAATAAGGTCAAACTGAAGCTGTATAGATATGTATGGATTCAGTGTAGGTCAGATCGCCTAACCTATCAATGTTGTAATGATCATTGTTGTTGGTCAATAAAAAACTTGAATGTTCTGGCCCCATATCTTAGGAAACACCCCTCTAGAGATTTATGTTTAAAATCTTGAGGTTGAAGCTCAAATTGCTCCCTACCATGGAAGTGTTTGGGATTAGTAGGAATGTGCCAAGGGGTTTGAGATGGCTTCGATACTGCCTGCAGGATGATGAGACTTTAAAACATGTATGTATAGTATGTCCGATTCTGAGTTCCCTACGGAAGGTAAAAACTGCAGCCATTGTTAGTGCCCCGGATGAGTGCCTTTGGATTCGGATTTTAAACACTAATGACATTTCTGTTTTACTAAGATTTTTGGACTTTCTGTAAGTGGTTTTAGATTTAGATTTTTAAAATTTACTGGAATAGGAGTGTTAATATATTGGTGGTATTGTATGTTGCAGTTTTTACGTAATTTATATGCACATTTGTGTATATGGAATTGTGTAATGTGTGAAACTATACACAATAAATAAATGAACTATATCACACAATAAATAAATAAAAATAAATAATAATAACAATAAATAAATACAAATAAATAATAATTAATACACCACCTTCTCTCCATCGATTTTTTGTTTTAGTCTATCCCTCCAAGTGAGAGTATGTTTGCTCATAGGTGGGTTCCTTGCTTGCTAGGCCTATGGAATCAGGCTGCTCCTCACTGATTATGTTAAAAAAAAGGCTGTCCGGTATGACTTGTGTTACCATGCAGGGGGGGAATGTCCTGGAAGTTCCTACTGAACTGGCCTTGCGCAGAATAAATGATGCTGCATTACTTTGGTATCAGGACCAAGTCGAATTTGAAGTCCGCTTCTGTAATGGTGCAGACGGGCTATAATAAATTTGGCCTGGAAAGTTGTCCAGAACAATTTTAATGGCTTCCACCTATGAGCAGTTTTGTCCAAAGTGGAGTGTCCTTAAACAACAAGGGTTTGCTAGTCATTTGCTGGCAGGTCTGTACCTGTTGCGTGAATTCCCATGATGTCACTTCCTAGGTCATCACCTGGATAAAATATTGTGCTGAGGTTAATGTAAAGATGCTGCCCACTCAGTCCACATGAGACACAGGTGCATTGATGCAGCGATTTGTTGAAGAAAGAAGCAAGGCACACAGGACAACCCAGAGAAGAGGCAGCTAGGAGCAATCACCCCAAAAACTGTCATCCCATGCTCCAACCATCACCAGAAGCACCCTAAAATACATAAATACGATTAAACATGCAGGACTCAAACACCGCCCGACCCCCCACATAGCTATCATTTGTATGTTACACAGTTCTGGGGGAAAGGAAACCAAGAACTCGTGAAAACAAGATCATCCCCATTGCATCCTTTTGAGTATTGAGATGATTTTGTGGAGTATTTTCAATGTATATTCCCTAGAACCCTCTCTGAGCAAATCCTTCCCACGTTGCTTCAAAATTAGATGCTAACCCCCAAAGATGCTGGGTGACCCATATCCAAGGATGTGGGCATGGGGGCGGAAGGATTTATCTGAGGGGCTATGCAGCTCGCGCTCCACTTCCTCACATTTCCCATCACCACATGTTCTGCCCTTATACTGTTAATCCTCATGGGTTCAAAAACAGAGATAGGGCTTTGGGAACCCCGGCGAGCTAACCTGTCATTTTCATTGCAGCAACGTTCACCTACACCTTTTTGACCTGCATTTGGGTATTGCAGATGGCTCCGCAATCATTCTGGTAGCGGAAATAGTGCTCGTCCTTGGATCTAGGCAGGGTTGAGAAGGTCTCTTTCCACACCCAGCATCCATAGCCGGTGTAACTCCATCTGGCGTCACCTGACTCTCGTCCCCTCAAGAAATGATACACCAATACCAATGTGGGGAGAGTCTCTGTAAGACACACATGGGTCATGACAGTGCCTGTCAATCCACCCCCTTGTCCCAGCCACCCTTTGCCTCCAGACAAGGACAGCTTCATCCTATGAACCCGCATCACCAGTCTATTTGCTCTGGGACTGTGCAGTGCCGTCCTGCAATGTATGAACCTTTTCTCTTTCAGGTATGTTTCCATTTCCCTGTGATGTGGGCTGTAACCTGTTATTGGAAATAATGTTCTTAGGGTACGCTTCCCTTATGTGTACTCCCTCCAGCAAGCATATCATCATAGGTGTTGTCATGCTGTCTACAAACCATCCTTTGAACTAATTAGCTGCATTGTCAACGGGACCAATCCCCAAACTATTCTCATGGTTGGCCATCCGTGAGGCATCAACAAAATCATTTGCCACCCTTTCCCATACTTCCCTGGGGTATTCTACAGGAAGTAACTGCACTGAGTGTGTCCTGTGCATCTCATCACTTTCTTTTGTCACATTCTGCAACCATAGCATTCATGCCTGGTTGCCAAAAAGTAGACCTTAACCATTGTTTAGTGCTGCTATGGCAAAGTACCATATTGGGACACCTCATATGCCTCCTAAGCAATCTCTGAGTAGGCAATAACCAATCACCAGTTGTTATTCCCAGCTCACATACATTCAGCTCTATTCCGAATATGTCAACTGGCAACGAGCAATCATGAACCCGATCGCAAGCCCATCTCCACCACCCTGCACCAAACGTATATGCTAGACTCCCCATCACATCGAAGATGTCCAAAACAGTCTCACAACAGTCGTACCACTCCACGAATCAAAGGTACTACCACACTTCAGATCTCATGCTCCACATGTATGTTATATCACATATTTACTGCTATACCCTTCCTAGACATGGAAGTCACCAATACTGAAGAAGCCTCTATGTATAGAAAGATAGTGAATTTGCTTACAAGAATATGATTACAGCATTATATACAGGCCAGTGAGAGACCTCAACCCAGTGGACTACATTTCCAGACATTCCAAAGATGCCACAGAAGCTCTTTACAAGATGAGGCGCAAGAATACCTGATATATATATATAACCATGAATGCTCTCCCAAATGCACTCAGTGTGGGCATATTCATGGCCACATCAAAGGAAGAACCAACCATTAGTTTGGCAAGATAACTCACGCTCAAGAAGCAATGGGGAAACTACTGAAAGATGCAAGAAAGTCGTCCCTATGCCGACAGAAGAGACTTGGAGCAACCGGCTAATATAAACATAGAACTGGTTGTGTCAAAATGACACCTTCTATTAAGAGGATGCAGACTGGTTGTACCTGCATCACTGAGGACAACACTGGGACATATCGCTCTTGCACGCCATAGATGAATTCTGAACTGAAGAGGTTGCTCAGTAACAAGCAGGGTTCCCATTTATGGACGTCCTGGTGGAAGACATAATGTGCCACTGCCTAGCGTGTCAATGCACATAAAAAGCTGACCCTTCCAAAACCTTTACAGAATACCGAGCTGTCGATGGGTCCTTGGAATTTAATCGCCCTGGACCTTTATGGACCCATGTCAGATGGGTGTTACCTCCTCGTGGCCACTGATGAGTGCTCAAGGTTTCCTATAATAAAGAGGTTCCACGCTATTGCATTCTCTCACGTAGCAGGAGTTCTTGATGAGATCTTCAGAGAATGGGGCATTCCTCCTGAAGTAAAGAATGACAATGGCTCACCATTCAAAGGAAATGATTTCAGTCAATTTGCCAAACACATGGGTTTCCAGCATCTAAAAATCTTGCCCCTTTGGACACAGATTCATGTTGTCAATTATGAGAACAATATAAAAAGCAGTAATTGACAACATGTCCACTCATAAGCCCTTTGCCGTATGCTACGTCATAAGAACACACCCTGTGACTCCACACGCAGGACTTCTGCGGATCTTTATCCTTAAAGAGCAACCCTGCCCACGGGTCATACCACATGGAAAAGAAGAATGTTGAAATACTCATAAGAGAAAGAAGAAAAAATCCACAGATGAAAGAACAGGCAGGTCCCAAAAGAGCAGCAACATGAAAAGTTATCCCCATTGGTGAGAAGACCTAGAGAAACAGAAATAAGAAAAAATATATGATGCTAGATATGCAGTTACATCATTCATAGTGACTAACAAGAAATGAACCATGAGTATGGCACAAACAGATCTCCAAGAAATCACTAGCAATGTATCACACTTCAAGCATCTAATAAGACCAATAGAGGAAGACAGAATATTGGTAGAAAAAGCATGAATAAAGACACTGAACCAATGAGATAAGTGGGGGGGGTGTTATGACTTTAAGAACAGTGACACTTCCCCTTTAAGGGAAGGAGTAGAATGGAGATGGGAGAGATAACGTGGGGAGGAAGTGGGCATGGAAAGAGGACACTAATCCAGTGGCAGCTGAGCGAGAGGAATACAGCTCAGCTCCTCCATAACAGTTGTGTGTGTCATTCTTTGCTTCTATTCAGAATACATCACATTCCTAGGTGTGTGGTGAGCAAACTAGGAAAATCTTGCATGCCTTCGTTGAGAGTGCACGGTTGTATGTGATATTGCCGTTCCAAAACCCTTCTTTTTGAAAATGTACCATTCAAAAATGACAGTTTACATCGTTGTTCGTTGAAGTACACAGATATTTACTCTATGATCGCTCAAAAAATGCAGTCAGCCATTGCCAAACCAACGTAGATAACCAAGTTACTGACAAGAGTAAATGGATAGACTTCTTCCCGCAAAGTTGATCAAAGGGCCGCACGCTGCAAAGTAAAACACATTACTTACTAATAAAATTAGCGTGAGTGCCTCAAAGCTACCACCTGCTCTGCATTTCTGATTTCTGAATGACAGAGCAAACCATGTCCCCCTTTGGTCCGATACAAACCACCCACAACAACCGCTTCCCCCTCTTGCGGCTTCCACATCTTGCACCTGTTTTCTTACATTCCTTATTTCCCACAAATTGTGCACAGGTGGACTCGTCCAGGTCCTTGCACAATGTGCATTGAAATGGGAGCTGCCTCTGTTGCACCACGATTGACGTATGTATTCCCTTTAATGTATTTGAAATGGAGCATCCAGAGCCCCTAATTCCAGGGTAACCTCCACCCCCCGCCCTCCTGGAACACATGATTCGATACAGGGCTGGTCTTAGCGGCGTCAGCTCCCTGGGCTGTGGTGGGAGGGGGAAGGAGTGCCACATTTTCTTCTAACTCCCTGTTCCGGCGCCTGACAGGGAGTAAATCACTAGAATAGGGCGCTCATACTAATGCATGGGAGCCCTATTCCAATGAAAACAACCTCGCTCCCGCGTCCGAGCGGGTAGGTAATCATCTGAATAAGATGCAGATGGGTAAGTACAATTTTTAAATGTGTTTTGAGGTTTAGGAGCTGAAAGGGTTGGGGATGTAGGTGAAGGTCGTGTGGTAATGGGACCCCTCTAAAGAAAAAAAATGAAATAATGCTCTTGATGTAAATTACAACACAATACTTTGCTTCGCCTAAACCACGTAGAACATCCCACACTTGTGCGTTACATACAGAAAAGAAACTGATTCTTGTTATTTATTTATTTATTGGTTATTTGTAATGCACATTATACAGCAAAAATTGTGTTTCAAGGCGCATTAAGACAAGCAGGGGAATAGGGATGAGGATGAAGGTATAAAATAAAAACAAAAATGTTCTAAAAAGGTCTTGAAACATTCTGAATATGCAGCATGAGATCAGGGGAGAAGTGGATTTGGGGAAGTGCAGGAAGGGTGTAGAGGGGAAGAATACAAACCAAAAAATTCTGACTAGGTGGTGAGACGATTTGGAACGTGCAAGTTCTGAACATGTAAAAGGGGTTAGAGGGTGAGGAAGCGAAGTACAGGAGGGAAGGTAGATGGGAAGAATACAAACATGTAATGTTTACCTTAATGAACACTATACTCGCCTCATCTGAAGTATTGAAACCATTACCAATTGATTTACCGTTATGATTCTGAATGTGTGTACAACCAACGCAGAATTCTGATTAGGTGAGAATAAAAGGCCCTGACGAAGGACCTTTGAGTCCAAAATGCACAGGCCATGACTCGCATTTGCAACTAATTTCATATTCATGAAATAAAACCTACATTTCTCTATACCTGAAACAGTGAATTATTAGGAAGAAAATAAGAGTTATTGTAAGATTGAATTACCTTGATGATCAAGTAAATAAACCCATAGTGGGTAATAGGGTATGTGGCCCACACTGAAGGCTAATCAGCCTAGGTCTTCTCGCACTGTATATCATTGTGCCTTATATGGTGGCACCATACAGGGCGCCTGCGCCAAATACACAATCTGGAAACTAAATCTACAGCTTTTAGAAAACCTTCTATACATTAAGTACAAACAAAACGGTGCCCACTCATCAATTTGACAAAGAATACAAACAAAAACATTCTGACTAGGTTGTGCGACGATTTGGAACATGCAAGTGCTGAACATGAAAAAAGGGGAGGGAAGGGGAGGATGGGGAATGCAGGAGGGGAAGAAGGTGAGAGGTACAATACATGAAAAAACAAGTTAGTGAGGCAGAAGTAGATAGTTGATAGTTGAGTACTTACACAGCAGACAACTATCTGGAAACTCTGAACAGACAAGGGTCCTCCTCGACACAAAAGAGATCCTCTGGGAGACGTAGGTGGGTCATCTCACCTTTTCAGACTCTAGCAGTGACTCTCCTCTGGAAGACAACATCTGGTAAAACCAACAACCTGCATTCAGGAATTATCCACCTCCCACACCCGCTTTTTTAGGCAGAGGAGGGTTTGGAGAAGACAATTGGGGCCCCCACCATGTATACAACTATATGGTACAGGGGCAGACAAATGAGACAGAGGAGATGGTCCTGCTAGTAACAAATGACCTCCTGACAATGCCGATATTTAACTTGGCTAATACAGAACTCACACCAGCACAGGCCTCTATACATTCAAAAGGCCTGTCATTCGTACCGTCCCAACTGATGGACTGCTTTGACACAGAAATGCTAGTATGGAGATGTCTGAGGACTGTACAACTACGTACATTTTCCAAGAAACAACAGGAACACATGAGGGAAATAGATTCAGGGATCCACCCACCATCGACTTTCACCCCTTCGGATAATTAAATCCCATGGAACATTCTGACGTTCAAAAAGTGCATCTTGAGAGATCTTGACAAATTCAAGCAACAAAAAAAAACAACCCTCCAACATAATATATTGAAGTAGGAGAGGGCAGCCCTACATGCTGTAGCAGGTGACTAAATCTTGGTATTAAACCGGCTGATAAAGGAGGAGGTACAGTGAGTATGACTGCAGACCAATATCAAAAAATGGTCTATGACTTATTGAATGAAACTGACAGCTACACACCAAGAATCCTACAAAGGACCTTGCTCACAGTATCTCAGAAAATGTCACCTATGGACTCCAAAGAGGTTGGGTCACTGAGAAGGAAGCAGCATTCCTCAATAGCACGCAGTCATGCACTCCAACATTTTATGCCCTACCCAAAATTCATAAAGACCCCAAAAATCCTTCAGGAAGAATGATAGTATCGGGATGTGGCTCAATTTTGGAACCCATTTTCAAATTTGTGGACACATTCTTAAAATCTATGAGTATCTTGACGGAAACATATCTAAGTGATGCAATGCACAGCATCCAAATCTTTGAACAAATAAACGTTGATCCTAACAACCAATTTCTCGCCACAATGGGTATCAAATCACTTTATACAAGCATTCCACGAAATTAAGCCATCTAATGTATATGGGAACATCTGAATTCATATAACCTACAGACAAGAGTCCCCAGCAAGTTTATTGTGGGACTGATGATCCTAGGCCTCTGTAGGAATTTCTTTGTGTTTAACCAACAGTTTACCTACATACCAAAGCACGGCAATGGGCGCCTCATTTGCCCTCACTTTGGCAATTCTGTTCACGGTCTAGTATGAATGGAAATATGTTTTATTTTACCAGAATCTCTTCAGGGAACAGATTCAGCACTGGAAGAGGAACATAGACAATGGGGTCTTTATATGGAATGGCCCGGAAGAAAGACTAAAATAATTTCTCACCTGGCTTAATCACTGTGACCATAACACCCAGTTCACAATGGAATATAGCAACTCAGAAGTCCACTTTTTGGATCTTGTGATTAAACAGTGTCATGGTAAACTGGAATGCAGTCTGTGCCGCAAATATGTTGACAGAAACAACCTCCCACACTTCAAAAGTAACCACCTGACTTACATCAAAGAGAATTTGCCATATGGACAATATTTTGGAATCAGGAGGAACTACACATCCCTGGAAGAATTATATGACCATGCCGAACGATTTGATGGCAGACTAAGAGCACACAGCTACCCCAGAAAATCACTCTCCAAATAAAAACAAACAGGCTAGATTCACACACAGAGTGGTGCTCTTGATTCCATAAAAACAGCAGGTGAAACCAACAGTCACATGACATGTGTCATTACACCTGGCACACATACATTCCAAGTTTAAAAAACTGATATGTAGGTTTTGGCCATTTTCACAACTCAATCTGCCAGAAGAACCCCTACCACTATTTACCTTCAAAAGGGCTAAGAATCTGCAAGGCCAGCTGGTATATTTGCAGTTCATCAAAAAGCACCATGCATTGCCTGTGAAACCTTTGAACCATCGCCGGACATGTCCCATGTGGCAACTGTGTTGCCTGCAAGTTCACAAAATAATTTGTCATCAGCGATAGGATGTGTACACTCTGAAGCCTGACTAACTGTAAAACCAGTTAGGTGGTCTATTGCATTGAAGGCCCATGTGGTCTATGCTACACGGGGCCAACTACTAGGTACATCCACAGAATATCTGAGCACAGATCTAAAACTCGATGTAAAAGTGCCACAGCGCCTATGGTAAACTATTACATAGAATTTCAACATTCCCCCAACAATTTACTATGGTGGGTCCTGGAGACAGCGAAAGGGGTACCCAACATCCAGAGAAGCCTCTTAGAGAAGGAAATCAGATGGATTCACAGATTGGACACATTTAACCATGGATTAAACGAGGAAATCAAACCTTGAACATAGACTTTGACTACACTAGACACAGACGATAATGGAAGCAATATATGTAAACTCACACATTAGACCGCTGGAAGCCATCAGTGCAACACCTTTGGTCGATATAAAGTGAAAAACATCATTACCAAGAATTGGAAAAAAGTTATGAGTAATCCTCCACCATTGGTAGTCTTTAAAAAGAGTACCAATATCCGCAACATTGTGATGAAAAATGACATTTAAATGAGGAACAGACAGACAGTCCCTCAAAGTACTTTGTGCAGAATGCCACAAGTGATTGGAAATCACTCTCGTGGTACATGTTCGATGTGTCCCCAGACTGGCAAGATGAAATCAGTTAGTCTGGGGTTACGTCAAAACTGGATGTTGAGAGAACACACCCGTTGTAATACAGAGAACGTGGTCTACATGATCAAGTGTCCATATCCTTGTATTTACATTGGGAAGACCAACAGGAAGTGCAAAACCCAGATGATAGGACACAGGAGTTGCCTGAAAAATAAGATTGAAAAAGCACGCCTAGTTAAACATTTTGGGGAAATGGGCCATTCCTTTATGGCATTTGAGTGGTGAATCCTGAGAAAGGTAAGAGGGAAATCAAAGGATGACATTAGTAAAAAACTCATCAATTTGGAACAAAAACATATATTTCTTACTAAGAGCCATTTAGTAGGGGTAAACTAAAACATTGGGTGTCACAACATTAAGTAAGGCTAGTGATTGATCATCCTGAGTATTGCATCTCTCTTTTTTTCTGGCACCAATTTTCAGTACAACTGAGCATGTTGTTAACAAATAAGTTATAAAAGTTTGTTATTGGTGTACCCTTGATCATGATGTCATTGGAAAAGTTGTGTATGTGTGATGGTATACAAACCCGTTTACCATGAGATGGTGATTTTGAAACAATCTCTACGGACATTGGTGTACTGTGTGTATTGTAAGAGAAATTGTCTTATTGGGGTAAATTTGGGATCTGGCGGTATTTTCTTAATGTAAAAATATTGGCGGTAATTTGGCATTAAACTAGTCTTATATTTAGAGTGAGTTTGGTCTCACTCAATTTTAGAGACCATATCTTGTTAGCTTGTATTGGCGGTAATTTTAGTGGTATCTTACTTTGCTGTATTTTCAGAATTATCTTATTCCTGTGGTATAGTGGTGAGCATGTATTGTTTTTTATTATACTATAACCCCATCATAAAACAAACCTTTCCTTTCTATTAGAATGCCTTCTAGTGCCTGTAGAGAGCCCCAGACTTAGAATACTTCAGAGAACCCAATGAGTTTATTCAAGGCGCCACCTATAGTTTGTGGCTGATATTACTGGCTTATGTACATCCAGTAATTTATGTGCCAGATTAGGTGCACCTTCCTTTCGCCATGCAAGGAAAATATCACTCATCAAATTGCACACAATTTCCTACTTTCTAGATGTCTATTACTGACTTTCTCTTGTTTGCTATTTTAGCTACAATGATAAATTGGTAAATACACTACTGCACTGGTATAAACATCACTTTTGCGCCTCATATATAAATGATTCACAGATGCATGAATGACACCAAAATCTCATTTTTCTTTATCTGCACTTTGTGTTACAAAACAGTTACAAACCACAGAATCTTACCACATGATGTTTACAGCATCACCTGCAAGATATTAGAGATCAAAACAGAAACAAGCAGGTATTTTGCAAACATGAATTTATGTTCTTACACTTTGAATATAGAAAGAGAAAAATAAACATACAATTATTTCGAACCTCTCTGCACTGCCAATGGATTCTAGCAACACACGCGCGCCATAATTTTTAATTTTTCCTCACTTGGCACAAATCTTACCAAGGCCAGTGATCTGAGATCCCCACACAACCTCATTGTCTTTTTTAGTCCCATCCTCAGCATGAAACTCCTTCGTATATGTGTGGAGAGCTGCCAGCTGAAATGCCCGTAGCTGGCACTCAACCCACTTGGAGTTCCACAGATATGGCACCGTCCATCTCCTGAACCCAGCACGAACTGCTAACTCCCTCTATTTCATTCATTTGCAAAACTCTCATTCAGCACCTTGTTGACGTGGCTTGTCTGCCTACAATCCCTACCAATCAGAGTAAAAAGAATGTGCCCTGTGCCAGCCTTCGTTTTCAATACAATGAAGACTTCATGTCCAGAGTAACTGTTTCATTTTGCTTCCTGCATCTTACATATTTCTGTCCTCCACAAGCTGAAGAAAAAGCTAGTGTACATTTCCTCATGGAAAAATGAATTTTAAACAGTCCACCCAAAACATGTACTGTACCACATTGTGCATAGAAGACTGCATGATAATGTTAGAGAAGTTGAAATTAGTACTTTAGTAATGTTAGTAATGTTAATCAGTTATGTGTTCGAATGTAGCCTTCACACATGAAGCATCCAATATAAATTGTGCAACTCATTATTTTAACCTGGCAGCACACTAAGTTTTTTTTTATGTGTGTTCTGAATGCCTGCAGTTTCAAACTAGGCCTGGCTGTGTTTCTCTACTGTACATTGTATGCTGGCAAAAATGCTATATTTTGCATGCTGGCAATAAAATCCCATACATGTTCTTACAGTATATTCAGAAGAAGATGAATTAAAAACGAAAGGAAAAAAACGGGTTTTCATTTTTTGAAACTGTGCACATGTTGTTATATGTGTTAACACTGAGTGCAATATTGGTGATTACACAGCTGCCAATGTGAGATATGGCAGTATGGTGGGATGGGGCCTTCTTTTTATCCATACCACATTCAACATGTCCTTTGTAAAGTTGTTTACACAGCATGCTATACTAACATGTGTGTTAGGAGACTTTGATTTCTAAACCTTTTTGATTTGCCATGTTTGTATCCTGGGTATATCCAGAAGAAGATAGTGATCTAAAAAGATGTGGAAAAACAAAGTGTTTGTACTTCTGGGAATGATGCACATTTTGGTAAAGGTTTGAATATTGAGTGCATTATTGGTTATCACATTTATGACACTGTAAGTTCCATCATCATGGCAGTGTGGGGTCAGCCTGTCCTGTACACAATTCTAATGAGATGGGGATAGTATATAGCTTAGTACTTTATGTGACTTATTATAAGGTGGTTTTATCCCCCATTGTATATCTACTCTGCAAAAGGGTTGGGTCAGGTTTTCCACAGCCTTGGAAATGCAGTGGTCATTGTTTTTTGTGCCTCTGCATGAATATGTGATGCGGCGCATCATTACGTGGCGTGGTGACATCATTGATGTCACGTGATGATGTCCTTGACATTACGCTGATGTGCCGGCATAGAATCTGATGTTTTTCCAGCCTCACGAGTGTTGGGTGATGGCTGTGAACATAGAGACTCGCCTTAGAAGGTAAAATGCTTTGGGCGTACAGAGCCTTGTGTGACATTACCCCTGTGTAGGCATACTAGGGTGCAGATAGGGTCTCTGGCCCTGTACTTTTATATTGGTTTTCAGGATATAAGCAAGCTGCTTTTGGGAAAAGAGTCCCCCCCCCGCTTTTAAAAGAAAAAAGATGAAAGAACAAAGAAAAAGGCAATGATTGTCTATGTCGAGACGATGGTGTGTCCAGGTGATTAACTGACAAGTAAGTGAAATGTACATACATAGAGAGGCCTAATAACATGCCCCCATTGTTAATCGGTTACTGATGGGGATATCCTTTGCTTGACCAACATGGTATTGACACAGGTATGCAGGAACAGCCATTCCTTTAAGCCATTCTAACAGCTATTAAGTATTGCGAAAGGTAAGGAGTGCGGTGGTTTCTAAAACATTTAGATTTGAGTAAATTAGTGTACAACTATGGAGGTGATCATTAAGGAGTATATCATTGAGGAGGATATTGGCCTTGCAGGCATTCAGATGAGTGGCAATAGCCAATCGCAAGAGCGAGACTAAGCAGCAATTGGATTTGCATTATTGTCTGATGACACAACGATACAGACATTTTCAGATACATTATTAGCAGCATACTTGTTTATCTTTGTGGTGTTAAGGATTTAAGCTAAGTCAAAGAAAAGACTGATTTAGCCAATAGATTTACATATGTTTTTAATTGTGTACCCATCTATACAGAGATTCTGTGGAATAACACAAGGAGCAACCAGAGGGATTTCTCCTTTGCCACCTAAAATCAAATTATTTTCTACACCTTTTTTCCCCCTGGGGAATGTCAGGCTAATATCAGCCATACAGGACAGAAACTTATAAAAGTCCGGCTAACATGGACATAGTGGAAAATGTGTTTGAGTCATCTATCACTGTGCTGGGTCGAGTCATTGAGACTTGATTGTGTATTTGTACTGTGTATGTAGATTGATGCATTGTATTACAATGATTTGTGTATAGGTTTTTAAAGTTTTTTATATGAACCAGCAGGTGGTGAGACTTGCGCTCTGATGTACTAATAAAATGGGCATGTGTTTATATAATAAACATCATTTCTGACCCAGTGTTTATCTCCTTTATTTGTTTAGAGGTTGATAGAAAGGATCCCTGGGTGCGACTAGGGGTACATATATTTTTGACCAATAGATAGGGACCTTTCTTTTGTTTGATTGCACACCTTTGGTCGACACATTTTTCAGCACGTCATCCATATCCCCTCTCCATATTCACCGTGCACAAGTGGATTTTGAGTGAATGCTCAACCCTCGACAGCATGGGGCTGACCTACTCCATCCGTCCCCTTATCTAGCATGCACTTGGGAATTAGTCGAGAGCCAACCATGCCCATATTATACCAATCGGTATGGCAGCCTATATTCGAGTCATCAACACTGCCAAGCACTCTGGAAATGTGTTGTCACTGCTCATCAAAAGAAATATTAATATTGGTATACCACACACTGGACATCTATCGGAGAAACTGGTTCCTTTTCTATGTCGGATTTAAATATCTGTGTTCCTCCTCATTGAACAAGGCTACCACCCACACCAGTTTCACCCCTGGTCCATGACCAAGCAACATATTTAGTCTCCAACCATGGCATCTAGCCACAGATTGGATGTTAATATGGTAAAACATACCTAATCATGGGCCATACATTCTCTCTGCCATCTTACTTTAAAAAGCAGTAGATCCATTCAAAACTACAAGAAGGACTCGTGAACAACCCCATACTGCTTGTATACATTAACGGGTTGTCTTTACAATTACGCCAAGTATTCATGATCAACAAGCTTCCTTGACAATGGCGTGCTGGTTTAAGCACGTTCTTGCCGACCACACCAATAGGGACACAGTACCAGCGTCCATATCAACGCAGATGATACTACCTCTGGCTTGCTGTTGCCACCCACGCTGAGAGCAGACATGCTCCCAGATTTCTAAGTCAAGGTAAGCACAGACACTACATTCTTAGGCTTTTTTTCTACATACCAGCAACTTTATATTGAAGGTGTGGCTGGCCCTGTCAAAACCATTTTTTTTAGAATAGATCTCGCAATTGAAATCATTAGAAACAACAGATCGAACAGAAAGACTGACTGCTCAAGTTTGCCTGGAACCTTACCAGATGCCACCGAGGATACAGTGAACTGCCTATTAGACTCACCCCATGCCTATTGTCTTTACAACACACTAAGTTGCATGGGCACAGAATTACGCTTGGGTGCACTGGGACTGATAGCCATCCAACATCACACCAAGGAAGGGAATAGCATGAGACACGCATGACTGAGGACTGTTCCAATAAGAACAAGGTGTCACTTCACTGAGCCCATAAAGAATGCATGGCCCCCTACTTTGGGGATGTAGCCAGACATTACAATGAACACCTCCATGTTACCATTTTCTCTTAACTTTGTCGCTTGATCTAAAGATATTCTCCCATGTTGTGAATTAAGGGGCCCATTTTGAAAGCACACAACAGCAGGATTTTTGCCTGCCACAGTTTTGCAGTATCAGCTCAACCGTTGCAGTATCCTGCCTGGAGCACCCTCACTGATTCTAAACTATATATATATATATATATATATATATATGTATATATATATATATATATATATATATTCAGTGAAAAACCTTTGTTAAAGGGACATTATAGTTACTTTGCACTAATAACAACCTATCCATGTTATGGTTACAAGTAAATCCGAAAAAAAAACATAAATTCTCCAGTTATGATAAGCTAAGCAACCATAACTCGCACCACCACTGTGCACTGCTAACTCTAACACTCATGGCATCAAAGATTACATCACAAATGTCATTGTAACTATAACGTCCATTTAACCAAGTTTTTGCACTGAATTTGATAGATTTTTCTAAGGGCAACTGAACCATAATGTCCATTTAACAAGGTTTTTTCACTGAATTTGATAGGTTTTTAGTAGCACAACTTAACCATAACATCCCTTTAACAAAGTTTTTTCACTGAATTTCATAGGTTTTTACCAGCATACCCTTCATTTGTATAGATGTACCATACAACATACTAAACCCCCTAGTCCCATGCAGTTAACCACTGTGTCCGCGGACTATGCAACTGTTTGCAGACCTCGGGCAGCATCCAAACTGCCCAAAAGGTCAGGGGTTCTCTTACATTCTTGAACCATGCAGCAAAGACACTGAATATGTCGCAGGTGCAACACATAATTGAATTAGAAGGAAAAATGAAGCATGTCTACAAAGTCTGTACTTATGAAAGCAACAGAGCAATTGCATAGGGTATGCAACATAATGGAATGCACCAACAAGAAAAATAACCTGTGCTTCCAACAATATTATCTCAGTGCTACTTTACATACCAACTGAGAAGTAACCGTTAGTGGGACAATTGCAAAGTACTGACAGCAGATCTGTACAACTACGTGGTAGGTTCACTCCATTTTTTCATATAACTGCACAATTTGTTCAGTGTACAATACTAGAAAAAAATATTTTTCTTTTTGTACACAGAAATGGCAAGCACCCTAGGCTAGCTTGAAGAGAACTCCCCTCAGGATGAAATGAGAGAAGACAGTAACTCCATTGGTAGACAACACAGTTTGAAAAGTAAGACTGTAAACAAACACGTTACAATGAGACGTTCCTCCCTTCCTCCCCTGAAGGCCCACCCGTGGAAAACCGTAATTCCCATGTATATTTTTCCATTTCTGCTACTCCTTCTCTTTCCTGATTTTGTGTATATATGTGTATAATACAGTACTATGTGTGTAATGTTGCTCTGTGTGTTTTTTTTTTAAATAAAGCCCCGTTATGAGTCCGCGGAGCAAGTGACTTTCCGGGATGTCCGCAATTAATAAAAATGGAGGTGTCCTGCGGACACCGCGCCAGTCAGGAAGATCCATATTCAAAATGGAGGTTATGTTGTGCGATTGCGCCAAACTGAGACAGTATTGGTCAGAGGTGTGCGGGGCTCTAGACAAGATGGGAGACCAACCGGTGATATGGACACCGCGGATTTGCATGTTGGGGGAAGACGGTAAACTGAACCCAACATGGCGGAAATTATTGAACCTGAGTCTACTCATAGCCAAAAGGGTCATATTAATGAGATGGAAGAATGTACAGCCCCCCACAATAGAGGACTGTAACAGAGATATGGTTTCGATTAACGACACTGAAAAACTATACATTGATTCGGTCACGCCACAGAGTAGACCCAGAAACATATGGGTGCGATACAAGCAATATCTGGCCGATCTCTGTGAACCTGAGAACCTGAATACAAAAGGCGATTGAACTGTATACGTAGTATGATGATATAACTGAAAGTTAGTAATGTATGTGCATAACCTGTGTGCAAATATAAATAAAGTTGTAAAAAAAAAAAAAATGGAGGTGTCTGTAAGACCCCGCTTCTGTCCGCATGTCTGCAAAGTTGTGACGTACTTTTAATTAGTTCGGGGACCCCAACCCTGTCCGGCGGACACTGGGGGCATGCACATCTCTCCCCCTGAGTCCTTCGGACAAACAATGTATCTGGCATGTCTGCAAAGTTGTGACGTACTTATAATTAGTTCGGGGACCCCGACCCTGTCAGGCGGTTACCTGAGAGCAATGTGCATCTGATCCCCTAGGTCCTACGAACACTGTGCTTGTTAGGAACTGTCTGCTGCACATGTGTTGCAGTTTTAATTAGTTTGGGGAGCCCAATACTGTCTGTAGGACACCTATGCACATGCGCACAATGTAACCGGCACAGTAGGTGTCCGGCGGACTCACGTCCTATTCGCGAACGTCCGTGACGGCCCATGTGACCGCACCCACGCTGAACGTCAGCCCTAATCCGCGGACAGGGTCCTGTCCACCCGACTGCAAAAAAGTGCTTTTCTGAGCAATCCAAGGTGTTTAACTGTGAAACTTCACCCTTGCAGAGGTCCCAGACCATGGCCCTCATGATATGTACACTTTTTTGAACTTTTTAAGCCCATGTTTAGGTTCGAAGTGTCTGCAGAGCACCCGGCTGTCTGCCAAGTGCTCCCCAGCACCCATATAAAAGGCCACACCCCAGTGCTGCTCCTCACTCTGTTTTGGCTGACCAGGACAGAGCACTGCTAGACATTTGTGCTTTTGCATCTTTGCTTTTGGCTCCTTGCTAGAACTGCTTTTACTCCTAGCTTAATTGCTTTTGGCTACTAACAGGAATTCCTTTTGGCTCCTTCTGGTGACCAGGACTAGTAAGCACTGCTGCGGCTTGCTGTTTGCTGTTTCATGTTTTGCAGATTGCTGTCTTCCTGGTTCCTGATACCTTTGGTGATGCCATCCAAGAATGCTCCTGCTGCTACTGCTTCTGCCTCAGCATCCCAATCCCCACCACCACCACCAACTCCCCAAGGGCATGGAGAGGGGAACAGACTTAATGATGCAGTGGAGGAACAAAAGGAAGAAGAGAATGAGATAGTGGAAGTCCTCACTACCAGCTCTCAGTGTGAGTCTTGGCTGTGGAGGCTCTTTACCACTGTTAGAAATAAGCCCGAGGCTAGTGCAGCCAAGGTTCCCTGCACTGAGTGTGGCTTCATACTCAGTCGTGGCAAACCTGGGCTGTACAGTTATGGGACTACCCCCATGTGGCAACACCTAAGATCTAATCACAAAGCAGCAGTTTGGAGGGTTGTCCCCTTGGAACAGGGTAGTAGGTTGAGTTCCTCTGCAGCATCCTCAACATCCATTCCTGTCACCACAAGGGACACTCCTGTGGGAGAGAGGATTCATCAAGCAGCCTCACAGGGCATACGCACCACAGTGGATCCTTACCTTTCCAAGGTCACTGGTTTGTGTATGTACTGCGACGCAATACTCTGCAGGGGTGAGCAGTTCCGGAGTGGTTTTGAGGTTGTGGTCTTAGACCACAGAGGAAATTGCACCCTACCTCCATGAGGCACACCCAACATCTTCCTATCTCCATCTGCCCTTTCCACACCCTTCCCTCCTCTGTGTGTTGTGTTTAATAAATCCCAAAAAATACACAAAAATAACAAAAAAAAGACTCTTTTCAGAGCCACCTTTCACAGTTTAAAAATAGAAGTGCCAATTAAATTTTGAAGGGCCCTGGGCATTCCGAAAAGTCAGCGAACAGCGTCGTAGTCCGCGGACTTCCAAAACATGTAGGGGTGACACTATTAAAAACATTGCATTCTTTTCCAGGAGAAAGTGGTGGCTCTGAAAAGAGCCTTTTTGGGGTTTCTTTGTTCTTTGTTAAAGGTTTCAACTGCACAACACCAACTGCAAAAATGCTTGCTAGAGTTGCAAAAAAAAGGCTGCAATGCATTCTGGATATTTCACAAAAAAAGCTGTTTTCCAGCATCAGTAATGTGGACTCCATCTCTGCAAAAAATGTTGTTGCTACAAAACGTAATATTTTCATTGTAGAAGGTGGCCATGCCAACATCTCTCAAAAAGGCGTAAACAGCCTTGTTCAAGTTTCACCTCGATTTCTCCATTTGCTAGCCAAATGAAGAAGAGTGCAGCCACATTTGTATCTGGGCAATGCGAGAGAAAATTACTCGGGTGTTTGGAAACATGTCCATGACTTTCCCAAGTGCCTTCTTCCTCGCAAACTGCAATGAGATTTCGGTAACATGTCCTAAACTCTTCCCTCCACAATGGACAGTAATAATGGCAGGATGATGCCTTGCCACCAAAGTGGCACAAAGAGGAAGCAAATCCAGCCACCTCATGACACTCACTCCATACCAGTGCACATCCACATGAGGGAATCCAAGATGTGCAGCCACTCCACAGTGATCTGCATGCACCAGATACCAATGTATCCATGAGTCCCCCAAAATCCATGACTCTGCCTCCGGAAAGACACAGCCATAGGGATAGCCATCTGCACTCCTCTCAGGTAAAAAGAGACCTTCTGCCACACTCTCTCCTTGCACACCACACCCAGGAAACCTTATTGACCAATCCCCTGGCCTCCACAGTCCCATTTCCATGCCTGCCATCCTCAAAAGCCTTGGATGTGGCACGTGCAATCTGATGACTACTGCGGTGTCCGCAGACATATCGTGCATTGCACGGGTGTGGGGGAACACATTTCAACCAGGGTAGGGGATTTCCTCTTCATGGTGGCTCTGGAACCACTAACAAAATTAATTAGTAAACTACATAAAGTACCTCGCAACAGATGCCATATCAGTATAGATAGCTTTGCAAACATCTGCGCAGGTGAGTGGATTCACACCACCAGCACTGTGCCATATTTCAATGAAGAGGCATACATACAAACAAGAGCAAAAAAATCCAATTGCTATACAAAGCAGTGGGTGAGGGTATGACAAGGTATACAATACCATTATGGAACAAGAAATGCTGCTTGCCGGAATATCCCCAACAAACTTACAATCAACTCTCCATTCCACCGAACCAATACGTCCCATGTACAAGAAGCCGTGCACATCAAAGTGTAACGTGTGCAAACAATCTTTCAAATCTTTGCAAAAGTTCCTCAATCAGTATGTGAAAGCCAACGACAAATATAGCGTTTTAATATTACAAACTATGGACTCCTGTCCAGTGCGCAAATACACAGGACTACAAGGACATTTATTAACCTACATTTCTGGACCTGTTTGCAAAAGCACCTTCCACCACATCAAAATGTTAGCAACAGACCATTCTACTGTACAACATCTCATTCAGAGACTATACTATGCAAAACATCTTGTACTAGCACTGGAGCATTTAAATTACATTCTCCTACACGGTACAGCTAAAGAACTTCTCAAAGAAATAGACCACATCCAAAACAAATATTTCAGAACTGAAGAGCACTTACAAAATCCAGTAACTTTAGAAAAGAGTACCGACAACCTTGCAGAAGTCAACCATCTATTACACATGTACAAAAAAGAAATAGCAACGTTTAAAATCACATCTGCTGAAGTACCAAACCATATATGTGTGTGTGTTGCCACAGAACTTTGTATACAAAGAGCACCACAACTGTAGATATAACATACAAAATAGAAGACAATGAGCAATTCCAGTGGTTCCAATTAGCTCTCTATTTTATAGCAGAAAACAAATGTGAAAAAACAAATCCATCAATAGTTTGCAAACACTGCACTACAAAACAATAACCAAATGCCTTCACAGGCTATCACTAATAACCTGGAAATATTCCCACTGCCAAAACCACTCCAACAACTTAACTTGAATGAGAGCATTATATTCCAAACAGTGCACCCATTTCAAATGATAATACTCCTTCAACCAAAAAAAGCAAAACTGCCTTCCTCTGAATTACTGAAAGTCATTTGTGGCAAAGTAGTTTATTTGCCATTAGGGGGCTGATTCATGGAATTTGTGCACGGAAAAACGGGATTTGTACGCCATTCTGCCCTCAAATCCTCATTTGTTAAACAGGGATTTGCGGGCATAATGGCGCACAAATCCCCGTTTTTCGGTGTACAAATTCCATGAATTAGCCCATAGATCTCAAGAAATGTAGACACTCTAGGAGTACAATGGCCAAAGGACCAGTCTTTGGTTATCCTAGTGAATGGTGTACCTAAGAAAGACAAATAAAATTGGCAGCAACTAGTAGACTTAAACGAAGTTAGAGAAGCACTGCAATATCTTAAAGACAACAGAGAAATAAACATTGAAGAAAACCTGAGCGAAACCACCAAAATAATTCAGGATTCCTCATTAACTGGACAATTTCAACTTCTAGATCCTACTACAGTCTACAATATTTTAGACCAGTATACAATTCACCCACTACACTCCAAAGACACCATAGACGATGTACTAGAAACATATCAAATGCGGCAAGCTAAAGGATCTCCAATCAGCATATGGTAAAAAAGTGGAAGATATGATGGAAAAGTGGAAGATATGATGAAAGATGCACACAAATAACAACATCAGAATACGACTCTTTAGGAATGTATTCTGAAGAACCCAGATTCAGACAAAACGTGGAATACATATTCCACCTCCTCTTTGAAGGTAAACTAGCAACTCTATGGTATGGACTTGCACACACATTGAAAACAGGTTCCAATTTTTGAAACATGTCTGTTACACAGCTACTTCAAAAGGTGCAAGAGAAAGATGAAGTTTTACAGTCAAGTATTACAAATCTCTTGGCAAACATGCGTGGTACAAAGGAATACTGTTTATGACATCACACAGACGCATGGTGTATGCTACGCAAGACTTGTACGATTTCCGTCACATAGCAAACAAAAACAAATCAGGGATTGACATGAAAACATCAGAAGAACTCTGCTCTCTTGACCTGAAAATGTGTCAAGATACTTCCATTATCGCTTTATTGCCATGCTGCACTTCATTTGTAATAAACCAATTCCTCCCCTCTGAGAAGTTGAACAATTCTTTTGGAGAAAAGAATATCAAGCAAGAGGACCACCACAAATCCACATGCTTTTGTGGATTAAAAATGCTCCCAAATTTGGTTAGGACAGTGATGCCACTGTTTTGCAGTTCATTCATAAATATGTCACTTGCAAAATCCCTTCAGAAAGTACACATATTGACCTACATGCAAACATTTTGCAGATTCAAAGACACAAGTGTGGCAAGTATTGTCGGCGCAAATATAAAAAGAAAGGCAAATACTACACCAAATGCCACTTTGGTTTCCCTAGACCTGTTTGGGAAAAAGGACAAATAAACAACGTCATGTATTCTGTTAGACACAGTATGAAAGGCAAATCGCCTAAGAATACATACTACATAAAAAGAACCAACGCATCAAAGTACATCTGATTACAATGCAATCATTGCCCTCCTATGGACTGGAAACATAAAGTGCAGTACATTGCAGAAGATTCCATTGCAGTTGCACGGCATTGTCACAGCCTACTTAACCAAAGCAAAGAAAACAGAGCTGAAAGACCTTTGGGATGACATATCATCTGACAAAACACTGTCACAAAAATTATACAGCTTTGGCATAAAAATGCTCTCCCATAGAGAATGTGGCCACAGACCGTTTAACCAGCACCGCCTTGCATGGCAAATCTGTAAACATAGTTTGGCCAAGCATTGGTCCTGCTTCATCCAGAAAAAGAGTTTTCAAATTGTACGAAGATATAGAAACAATAGCCAAAAATGATCCCAACAGCAAGGACATTTTGAAAAATAACGTATTGAGCACATACTACCCAAACAGGAGTACTGCTTTGGAAACCATGTGCCTATACCACATAGGCCACAACTTCTCATACAAAAAATAATATTAAACCAGATGTACTGTGAAACATATACTAAGTAGGTAATAGTGCATCACTTACTACATACTTGTTCTACTACACAAAAAACATTAAGAAACCACAATGTAGGCAAATATGGGGCTTATACAGGGAGAGTAAAGGGAGTAAAGAAGAGGCAGTATCATGAGCCACTGTGTATAACCAACATGATTATCTTAACGCATAGAAATGATTGCTGTGTTTCAGGCCTGCTTCTTACCCTATGTAGGTGCATCATAAGATGCCATTGAATTCTAAGGAAAGTACTGTAAGAACCTGTGAGAATAGCAACGTAAACAAATGTAATACCTTTTGAATTTTAAGTTTTTGACTGTCAGTGAATAAACTCACCTGGCCTAGATATGTCAGTGAACAAAAAAGAAGGGGATAGACATGTGATGTCATCAGTGATGTCATCAATCATATTTGTGATGTCATCTTTGATGTCATGCGTGTTATTCTTATCATTGCACGGTGGTTGCACGAGTTATGATTGCTTAGCTTACCATAACTTGCGAATTTCAGTTTTTGTTTTTGTTTTAACCATACCGTCCCTTTAACAAAGTTTTTTCACTGAATTTGATAGGTTTTTATTACTGCAACTTAACCATAATGTCCCTTTAACAAAGTTTTTTCATTGAATTTCATAGGTTTTTATTCATCCAACTTAACCATAACGTCCCTTTAACAAAGTTTGTTCAGTTGATTTCATGTGTTTTTACCAGTGCATGCTATTTTCCTACAACATACTAATATCATACTTACCCAATTTAGCAATATTTGTGTCCAATTTACAAAGTGTCACCTTAATACTTTTCTCACCTTCTAGAATCATTTTAACACTTATATACACTTTTTGCAACAATTTCAACTAGTTTTGCATCTGTAGACATCTACGAACATCTCACTTCATTGCAAACCTTCCGGACAGCGCCACATGGCCATTCGCTGGCACGCGGCATGATGACGTGTCCGAGAACCCGTCCGCACTTCACGATAAGATCGGTACTTCACAGACAGTTCAGAACTGCATTTTCTACTGATCTAGGTACCTTGAACTTCAAAATTTACCTTGCACAGCTCCAACATTTATTCCTACTCATCCATTAACAATCTAGTACACAGTACATACTTTTAGCAAAACTGCTATTTATCTTAAAATAGAATCAATTAATGCCATCCCTCCTCCCCAAGAGACACCACCACTGCTGTAATCAAGGAGCATGAGAAACACTGCCCCCTACTTTAGAAATAACACACGTGCAACATTTTCCCCTGCCCACCTGCCCCTCCATATTAGGGTTTGGTGCCTCTTCCCTCATTTCCCTGCCCACCTTTCGTTCTAAGCTCTCCTGCTTAAAAATAATACATCCAAAAACAATAAAAGAAATGTTCCTTTAGGAACCACCTTTCACAGTTAAAAAATAGAACTAAAAATAAAACTTAGATCCACCTACTTTATATTCTCAGTAAAGTACATAGGGCCTCATTACGAGTCCGGCGGTAACCGTGGCGGTAAAACTGCCTGGTTACCGCCGGACTCGTATTACCATTCCGCCTCGGTGATTCCCGGAATTACCAGGGCATTACAACCCCGGTTTTCCGGGAATCACTGAGGCGGAATGGTGTTAATCCCCATTCCCATTGAGTCCTCTGGGACTCAATGGGAATAGGGATCATGGAAACACCAGCAGCATCTTGTAATGCTGCCAGTGTTTCCTCGTCCGCCTGCAGGCGGGTGGTGTTAAACCCGCCAGGTCAGACCTGGCGGGAACATCACCTCCCACCTGCAGGAGTTGTGATCGCCCTGCATGGAAACAACGGTGGCGGCGGGTTTACCGCCACCGTTGTTTCCATACCGGGCGATTTGTAATGAGGCCCATAGACTCAATAAGATTTTCCAACATTTCCATTTGCATTTTGTGTTATGCTAATGGAAATATTGTGGTGTTTATCCCCCGTTCCAGGGACTGAAATGGTGTATAGCGGCCTGGCAGCCCAAGTTATCAGCCCAAGCACAGCAAGGGTGGATAACAAGGTCTCCTGACCATTATCCCCCCATTCCAGCCCCTGTAATGGGGGATGAAGGCCATTAGCACCCTAGGTTCCCAAAGTGGGAACCCAGGGTGCTAAAAAAAGGATTTTTCTTCCACCACCGTGCCACCTGTGGCATCCCGGTGTAGGAAGGAAAATCCTTTTGCAAGATGGCCACCATGGAAATGGAAGGCGGAGTTCCATACAGGGCCCCTCTTCGCTTTCCATGGCAGCCTGCAGAAGCCGAAAAGAGAACCCTATGACCATATTACCACGAGCACATTTTTCTTCCCTTTCAAACCTATCCCCTTTTCAAATAACTTTACCACAAAGCCAGTCCCAGGTGGACATGGCCATTTTAACCCCATGTGTTGTCCCTCATGGTCATGGCCAGAAGCCTAATTCTACAGATCATGACCTTAATCCATGACTCAGACAATCTGGCCACTGCCCATGGCCACAGGCTACACCTCAGTCACCAAAGGTATTTCACTATGTTTTGTGCCTACATTATGACACTTGGCAAAAAATAAACCACAGACACATTTGCAAAACCATGCTTTCAGGTCCTTGCCAATGCTCCTTACACAGGTTTTCTGGAAATCCACCCACGTTTAATTTTTTCAAAAGTGCCAAGTGGGTGCACATACAATAGTCATATAACCTAGCCCCTACTTGACAAAATCCATTCAGACTTCACGAAAACATGTATATCTAGATTTATAATCTTTTTGCAAACCTTTGTGTAAATTTGTTAAATTGCACCACATATATAAGCCTTCACAATATTTTAGGACCCCCCTCTAATTTTGCCCTCCTCTTGACAAAATCCCACCATACTTCGCAAAAACATTTATATCTAGATCTATTATCAGTTTGCCAAATTAAGTGTAGATTTGTCAAATGGCACCTCATTTATAAGCCTTTATATTATTTTGCGACCCCCACTCTATTATTGCCTCCTCTTGACAAAATCCCACCAAATTGCACAGAAACATTTATCTCTAGATCTGTTGTCAGTTTGCCAAATTAAGTGTAGATTTGTCAAATGGCACCTAATTTATAAGCCTTTAGATTATTTTGGGACTCCACCTCTAATTATTCCCCCTCTTGACAGAATCCCACCAAACTTTGGAAACTCATTCAGAATCAGGTCAGAGATAAAACTGCACCATTTCATTAAGTGGCGCCAAAGTTATAAGCCATCCAAGAACTGCTTTTCACCAACCCTGTACTGCTGAGGTGTCCGCGAACTTCTCAGGACTGTTCGCGAACATCCGAACCGTTCACAGACTGTCATGGTGAAAAACACCCTTTTTTTGCTTCTTGCAGCCATATCCCATCCCATCCTCATCACCCCTCAACTCCCCAGAGATTATTTGATAAGTTTGACAAGTGCAATGTTGTGTTTTTTAATATGTTTTTACTGCGATGTCCGCGGACACCGGTCGCTGTCCACGAATCCAAGATAGTGGGCATTTCCAAAAATCAGACGCACTTCACGCTTTTCACCATCCAATCAGTGGGTGCGTCCGATGTCTGCAGACACCACGTTGCCTTCGAAGCCAATCAGATTCTTGTCCGCGGAGCGAACAGGGAAGTGTGTCTGCTGAGTGGACATAGATATCACACATTTTTTGGGACCTAATTTTTGGTCATTTAAAAAAAAACGACTGGATGGATTTCCATCAAATTTACAAACGCACGCTTTCGGGACCAAGCCGCCACTCCTGCTGCAAATTTGGTGAAAATCCATCCAGAGGTTGGGTCTGTAGGCATGAGCAAACTTTTTTCTCCATTCAGTCTATGGGAAAAAAAGACATTTTGGGACCCCCCCTCCTATAACTTTGCCCCCACTTGACCAAACCCCACTAAACTTTGCAAAAATTCAGAGTGGGCCATATACTTTTTTTGCAAAGTTTGGTGAGGATTTGTCCAGGGAGAGCTAAGTTATAAACCAGGTTTAGCAACTTAACCGTAACTACATGGTCACATTGACAGGGTCTATGAACATGCCCTGAAGAAGGCAATCTGATATCTACCTTGGACCGCCGAAACGTGCCGCACCTGGGGATCCTGCGCCACAGCCAGGAATCCCCTCAGAACATCTAGTTGTAACACATATGTTACACACCTTGGCACACCCTCTGTATAAATTGAACTCTAAAAAGTAAAAATTGAGTTTTTGTATATTTAAAAACATCCTGAATGATGGGATGTAAACAAAAATAAATTGTGTAAGTAATCTATAATTTAGAACTGTTGAAAAATAAGGAATAAAATATACTTGTACTTCTCCCCTTTAAATTAAGTAGTATATCCGATGCTTCCTTCCTTGCATATCCTTTGTCTCTTATTCATGCATGCACCAATCTTGAATCAAGGGAGACTTAGTAAAGATTAAGGCTAATCACACCTTTCAGGTCTTCTATACATTCATTATTTTTATTTATTTGTCCAGGGTACTGTCCCCTAGCATAATGTTATTTAGTGTCCTAACTGTTGTTGATGACTAAATGTGTGATTAGCCGAATGTGTAAATAAAATTCAGTTATGATTAATATTCACTAATATCTGTTTCAACCATCAATTACTTTTGTTTTGTGTGTCCTTTTTGGTTGTCATACCAGATATGTTGAGCGGGACATCAACACATATATCGGGGATAGTGGGATATCAGGTTAAGATACCCGACCGTACAGATTTTACTAAGGAGGAAATTAAGAAAACTCAATGGTGGAATCTTTTGTGTTATATAGATAGTTGAATACTTGAATGGAGATTGGAAAAACAGCAGTTATGCAGGAACAGGTAGATTGAAAGCAGTGCACAATTGGGGTAAATGTACAGAATGTCTGGGCCACGTTTCACAATACGAGGCTAGCATCAGGTGTACAATCCAGATGGACCAATGAAAGAGAAGAAAAAAACTGGCACGCACGGCACTGGAAGCAAATACCGATTGAAGCACAGCAAGTGAAAGTCTGTATGGAGAGTTCTGAAGCAAGCAACAAAAGTCAAAGGTTCGTTGTGTGTGCTGCAAAAAAAGGAACTGAAGACAGCACAATCCATTCCATGAGGAAAACGATGCAGCAGTCGCGTGTTAGGATGGGAGCAGTGGAAATAATCCAAGATCATAGTCGAACAGGCAACAGTCAGGCAAACAAGGGAAGAAACCAGTGGAGAAGGAGGTCCAACCTTCCTTACCTTAACCTGCAGTGATGAGCAGTAGTGGAATGCTGCCTCAGGTCATGACTATAGGAGACATTTAGGAAGTCTCAGACAGGCAAACAAGCCTTAGATATTAGCCCGCACCAGCAGCGGCATCCGACTTGAATTCTGGAGGCCAACAAAAGGTGCTTCCCAGCCAATGGCAACGTTTGGCAGGAGCAGCCTTGGAAGCGAAATTGGCTTCAGGAGGGCTGGACTGGAGGTGGGGGCGGCCATGTTGGTATGGAGCTTAGGCTCCCACATACCGCAGCAACACAAGAATAAATGAATTACAGGCAGTCCAGCAGGGATGAAAAAACCTGCCTGCACTGCCTGTTCAGAAGAGAAATGGAGAAGAGTAATGTTCTCTGTAAGGATGAGCTTTCCAACAACACAACATATAAAATGTCATTAGAAAATGTACAATTGATCCAGTGTCACTCCAGAAGGTTGCCTGCAACCCCTTGACCAAAGGGATAGTGCCATTAATGGGGATTTCTATAAGAATGTAAACTGCACTCCGGAGGGCTCAGGACAAAATGGATAGACACTGCTCGCACTGGCATGATCAGTCGACTGGTTGTCAAACTGTAGCATGAAATCACATTTTGTGGGTCACGCCCACCCTCCCTCATGTGCCTTTGTGCTTGCGGTCCAATGCACTTTCTGCTCTTTGGAGCCCTTGTCCTGGGGGTGTGGGTGCACTAGGCTAATGGCCAAACCAAAAATGCAAAATGCTAGTGTGGCCTCATTTTTTCATCAAAGTGGCCCACTGTTTTGGCCAATGTGGTCCTGTTTGATGAGACACTTCACTATGCGGCTAGCAGTTTTGACAATTGTTGCTGAACACATATTCTTTAAATTGCACAATTTGCATTTCATTTTATCCCAAAAACACCTGCTTGGGTACTATTCAAACAGTCGGAAACAAAAGGAAAGAATTGTCTTTGGCAACTGTGGGCCTCTTTCTCAATGATGCCCGAGACAATTTCAGGGCCCAGTCCGACCCTGACTGCTACTTCACTGCTACTTCACCTTGGCACTAGATGTGGGGCTCACATCCAACCTATTACACGTCCAGGCTCCCCGTAAACAAAACAATTCGACTCATTAGGAGTGTGGTGGTCCGGAAATAAGGGTGCCGGTAGCAACGTACCGGCACCCTCTCCGGACCGCCACACTTCGACTCTACAGTCGGGGGGCTGTTATGGCCAGCAGATCTGACCGCCTAAGCACAATGGCACCCGCCTGCAGAGTTGTCACGGAAGTACCGGCACCGTTAGCAATGGTGCCGGTGCTTCTGTTAACCCATTCCCCTGGAGTCCTATGGCACTCCAGGGGAATGGGGACTTACCAAATCCGCTGCCTGACTTCCCAATCCGCCGGGACTTGTAATGTCCCAGTGGCACCGGGAAGTCAGGCGGCCGATTCAGTGTTATGAGGACGGCAGCAATCCGCCGGTAGCACCGGAAGTTATCGCCGTCCTTGTAATGAGGCCCAATGTCATTTTACAGCCCATCGCCACTTGATACACCTCAACTCGGGGTCTGTTTACTGGCATTTTGCTCCAGTGCCTACCTGCAAATGTTGCAGAGTGTTGCCTGGGGTAATACCACTTTTCCGCTTCAGGCATTCAGCACAGCCAATTTCAGCCGCAGAGCAGGCCAGCTTGTGGCCCGTGCCTATGGTCCACCGCTCTTCACCACCTATGTAATGATGCTGCCAACAAAGATAACACGAGGCACATATATGTTGAAGTAGGGATTTGTTGAAGAAAGCAGCATGTTAATGGTAGCGTGGACAACTCAGCGGAAAGGCAGCCTGGAGAAATCCCCCTACCATTGGTCACGCCCAATTCCAACTTCCATCTTCAACCGCAAGGGCCTTGCAGCCATTCTTTGTTGATCCATGATCCTGGCATGGTAGGACACCAGGAGCCTGATTCACAGAGCATTTTCCTATGGGAGTGCGCCATTATAAAACCCTTCCGTGAATCAGGCCCGAAGGGTCTGATTATAAGTTTAGTTGGAGTGGTAAAACACCTGGTATGATTTTACCACTCTGCCAAACTTGTGAATTTCAGTCCTGAGATTCTTCACTTTCACCAGCTTTTGTGTGGAGGTAATTACTGCCACACAGAAGCATTACCACATGCGCTAATTGCTGATCCTCACGTAGTCCAGTGGCACTCCGAAATGTGGAATATTTGAAGAGTCCACATGACCCTGCATCATGTGAAAACTTCATGCCGCATCAGTATTGCCGCATGGCTGTATTTTCAGATTAAATGTGGCAAAACTTGGGATGCTGCCCAAAATCACTACATTTCGCCCTCCTCGCCTCAGTAAAATCAGGAGTTGGCGCCCTGTGCAAGGGGAAAAAACTAGAGTATGCTTAAGCCTGAGATTTTTTTGGTGTTCGAAGTGAAACAGACTGCTGGCGTCCTTATCAAACATGGCGTTCTTGTTTTATCTATGATATCGGCTGGTAAGAAACAATCAGCCCGTCTTCGCTGGAAATTCTGAAATGTTTCACAGGTGGAAAGTTCAGGAATTCATTTCGCAATCTCTGGACTCTTGAGTGGCGACTGTGCTGGTTAAAAATAAAAGGATGAGCAGTGCCAAATCCCAAAAGTGCTCGGACTTAAACATCAAGCGATTTCTGACAGCTGGCGAAGAGGGAGACATGGAGATATAAAGGGAGATGGAGGTGGACGGGGGACATAGGGCCTGAGCAAAGTACATCACAGCGGATGCAAGCGTGCCCCTATTACACGCAGTGTATCGTTCCCGCAGTCGAATTAATCTGGAGAGCAGAACCCATTTATCAGGGAGCAGACAGAGCTGTTCATTTATTTTTTTTATGCTAAAATGACATTTACGAGAGGTTAGGATTACTAAACGGCAACTCGGGGACGTCGAAATGTAGCGGGCGCTGCTTCCATCCATCATTGTCGTGTGGCAGACACTTTGCAGCATACAAAAATGCACGCAGGCTAGCTCTGAGGGTGGGAGGGAAGGGTCCACCGCACAAGCGGACGGGCAGTGCTGAAGGCAGTCCGAAATGTGAGCGTGAGGAGAGAACAAGGTGGCTGCGATATTTCAGGGCCCACACGCACCTTAGCATTCCAATGGAGCACACAATAACAGGCAGAGGGCAGACGGGCGCCATTTTAAAACCAAACGTAGTCACAATGGTACTCTTTTGTGAAAACATGAGTTTTATAACACACGGTATGACATTGGAATGAAAGGCATTTGTTTGCAAAATCATCCGAAAAACATATGCTTCTTTGCATTTGGGCAGGGCCCAAGGGATGGGCTGCCAGAGTGATCCTCAGGTGGTGCCATTAGACCCCGGAGTGTCAGCTTGGGGGAAACCTTCAAGGGCTACCCTGAGCTGGCGTCGTGGGAGAAGGCACGCTTTTGAAATTAAATGCTCTCTCGGGAGCGGGCACATTCAACAATGTGGTGCAATGGCACCCTATTGAGATAATTACCACCCCCCTTCAAAGCAGGAGCAGGGCAGTTTTCATTAGAATGCAAGCATCAGCGCCCTGTTCCAGTGATTAACTTCCTCCTCCAGCATAGGAGTGGGGAGTAATCATCTCGATGGGGTGCCTATGCACTTTATTGTTAAATGCGCCCACTCCAGTTAGTGCATTTAATTTCAAAAGGAAAGGCTTCTCCTGCCACCAAAAAGAAATATTTGACGCATTCAACAACCCCCACCCCTTTGACCAGAGGGGTGGGGGGAGTCACCACATTTGTATTTTCTGCCAGGGGCGTTACCACCACTACGGCAGGCACTGCATTAGGGATACAGCCATGTAGTTTAAAAGTATAATTCCAAAAGTATGTCATCTGAATATCACAAATGAATACACGTCCTTGTTGCACGTACGTTATCTTTTTTTCTGTCCACATGCTCGGGGATTAGAACATACATTTTACGAGGAACACCTTACAGACAATGCAGAAGGCCACACTCTTCCTTTTCTTTATGTGTGCAGGTGCACATTTGGTAGCCTGACTTTTCTAACATATCTACCAGGTGCACTTAAGCTAAGAGAAATATGGATGAACTGTATTACTTAGACTTTTTTTTTTTAAAATGTAGTTGGTTTTATCAATTTCTTGAAATTAAGGATGTGTATGCGATGTTTACTTTATTGTGTATGGTGTATGAACTTGTATGGATTATTTGATCTAAATAAGTATTTGCTGACGATTTAAAAGCTGTTAAAAACCCAATAAAGCCTTTTTCTTAACCAGTGTTTCTCCAAGAGAAAATGGAGGTCATTACAACCTTGGCGGTAGGGGGTTAACTGGGCTGGTAGAGCTGCTAGCCCTGTTAACCCCCTACCACCTCATTATGAGTTCCGCTTGCGGGACCCGCTAAGGACGCCTGGTTTTACCAGGCGTCCTTAGCGGGTCCTGCGAGCGGTCCAGCATGTTAACAACGGGCCCGTTATTAATGGGCCCGTTGTTAGCATGCTCCCCATTCCCATTGAGCCCTATGGGGGCTCGAATGGGAATGGGGATGGGTTCCTGGAATGGGACCTTGGAGGGCCCGGTATTTCCCCATTCCAGGAACCCGGAATGGGGGTAGCTATGCCGCAAATAGCCTCCAATGTGTCCCTTTTAGTAAAGATAAAATATTGTGACATTTTCATGGAAATGTAATCAATTACTACACATAGGCTTTCAGCACATTACTACATTTGTACAGAAGAAAAAAAAACAAAGTTATATTTTTGGGATTAAATATTAACAACCAAAACCAATATCTACTGATAAGAACACAAAGGGCCTGATTTACAAAAGCACTATTCAATGGGAAAACCCCTTTGAAAAACGCTTTGTAAATCATTCCCATGAAGTGTAAATGAAATCAAATGGGCTTATCTTGAAAGCACCTTTAACTAAAAAAAAAAGGGCTATTCCAGGGTTCGAGCTAAACCGCCAGGAAATGCATGGAGGACCTGAAGGGACTAGACATAGGGTTGACCGTAGCCCAATGTCACCAAAGAGAATCTAAAAAGGGAAGTCTGTCTAGTTCAGCCTGCACTTAATCCTCTACAGTACAGACAGTAGTGAAAGAAGCATTTTTTGAAAAAAAAGCTTGATCTCCTATCTCCAATGACCAATGACTAATCTGATTCCTTGTTACATATATATTTATTAGGTGTAACAGATGAATCTGTGAACTAGCCAGCATGTGTTTCGACCACAAAAGGTCCTCTTCAGGGCTATTATAATAATACATTGCCCAACAAACAAATATAATAGACCAGTGATCAAGTGTGTACAATGTCCCCATATAAAACATCAATAAAACACAAACAACATTGAGAAAAAAGTAAGGTATAATTATACAATTGTTATCAAATCAGATGATCAACAAATAAGAACAAGGTAAAGGAACAACGAGATAAAACATGAAAACATATAGATATAAAATAATACATTAAAAACTGTATACACACGAAATCCAACACTGAAGATCACAAGATCAATTCCCTAGAACCCTTAAAGACCACCTATAGAGTACATGCCTCCGCAATGATCGGGTACACTGGTTAATGAACTTGTCATTAATGGTTTGTGCTAAATGAAGGACCATATGTGTCTCAAACCGGATTAAGAAAAAGGAGGACATTTTTGGATTAAATTACATCAACCAAAACTATTATCTACTGGTAAAAACACATAGGGCCTGATTTTCAAAAGCATTTTTCAATGGCAAAAAAACCTTTGAAAGAAGCTTTGTAAATCAGGTCCATGAGGTGTACATTAAATCAAATGGGCTTATCTTGAAAGCAGTGAGTAGAGCTCTCTGCAACACTAGCATAGTATAGTGGATATTTCCACTACCAACTACACTAAAATTGGCAAAACCCTAAAAACATATTGTTAGGCAAGATTGTGTGCAGTATCCTTTGGAAGACTAAAGCAACCTCGACCTCCTGGCAATAGGAACCCAACCTTTGGTATACGTCTGTACTACACAGGTTGGTAGTGTGGCTGAGAAGCCAGGCTTTTCTCAAGAGAGATCAATGTGAGCAGTAGGGTTGTAACTCAGAGTTTCACAGGGACAGTTATTCAAATGAACACTTACGCTCCAGGTTTCTTGATTAAACAATTATTAATGTATTTATACTTCAAAACAAACTCTGTTTCTCTAAATCAGATGATACCAATTGGGGATGGCACAAAGACACTTCCTGCACCCTCAGGTGACTTAAATAGCTATGACACTGTGGACATTGATTTATCACTTGTACATTTAGAGCAATAGTGAGTATGGTGCAAAGGTTAGATTGGGGAATAAAATAAAGGTTAACAAATAAGTCATAAACAGGTAAGCACTTTTTAAACCTTCCAATGTCAAGTAAATGTAACCCTTTCCTGGGGGAAAGGTAAAGGCACAGAGTCAGAGGTAAGAAGAGTCTCTCAGGGAGCCAGGACAGCCAATGTTAGTAGAGCAAAGTTTAGGGGAGCTGAAGATCTTCTTTGCAGGTAAGTAAACGTTCTTGCACAATGTTTTTAGAAACGTTTGTTCAAATAAGATTCACTTGAAGGGCCACAAGCTGGGAGGCTTGTGAGTGACAAAGCTGCAAGCAACTCTACAATGGCAACCAAGACAAGTCTTAACTGAGAGCAAGTAAGGCTACACAACAAGAGGTAAGTTCTCTTAGGTTTACAGTACCTTTGGTTAGAAGAAATGGTTCCAGCTAGCTTCTGTTCCTGTACAGTTCTGCAGATCCTGGTGTTCCTGGGCCTCAGTCATGGGGACAAGAGGGATGATGTCTGAGGACTCCTGCACTGCAATGGGAAGGTCAGCAGAAGCAATGGGCAAACTTCAATTCAGTGGCACTTCGCGGTTTCAGCTCCGCGCGTCTACAGCAAATAGCAACACTGTGGTTCTCAGATACCACTTCAGACTTTCCTTGCATCTGATGTCCAGCACTCTGTTGAGGTGGCTCAGGCTTGGTCACTTTTGCTTCAGGAAGTCTGGAGGATCTTCCTGGTGCTTGACTTAAAAGCGATCCATTCGGTTTGGTGTTCCTCTCCCTGGCACCTTGGTCCCAGCAGCAGAAGCAGCGGAAGTACAGCCAGCTCCGAGAGGATGTCCAAACAAGTTCACTTTGGGGTTGACTGGTCCCACCAACCCAAGGGGAGAAGTCGTCCTGGCAGGGCTTCTCTAGTCAAAAAGAATTCAGAGCTTCAGCACAGCAGCAGGGGTCACCGGCAAACCAACGGTCCAGGACTTGCAGCAGGCATCTCTTCCAAGTTATTCTTTGGATTCCTTAGTCCAGGTCCACTCTGCCTTCCAAGCCAAAAAGCCTCACCTTTTATGCAGGTTTCTCCCATTCATTCCAACCTACCTGTCAATCACATAGTAGGTTGGCTGTTCTTCTGAGGACAGCCAGCTGGCCAATCACCTTTGGGTGCATTCCTGTAACCATGGGGATTAAGCACAGGGAGTTTTGGACAGCTCCCTAACTTCCTGCCACTGCCAGACATACTGGAGCCAGAGTGGGGGTTCACTCGTGAATCCATCCAAAGACAAAACAAACAAAGGGACGAAACTTGGTTTAACACAGAGTAACTCTCAAGAAGGAACTTTCTTACAAGAAATGGCAAAAAAAGAAGACCAGGACCATTTTGAAAAAAATGGGCACCCCTGAGTACCTTACTGCAGCTGCGAACGCAGCCGCGTTAAAAAAACACAATGGTAGTAAAAGTAAACCACTGCCACCAGCCATTAATTGTAGAAAGGGTAACATAAAAATGTTACATGAGAAACTAGACAAAGGGGATAGTAAGTAACCCCTCCAGCACCCTATGGTAAAATAGCGTGTGCTGGGTCTAGAAAGTTACAAAATTTAAATAAAGTCAATTTGACTTCACTGCTCTTGGAAACAGTGGTTTCACCAAGAGAAGGTATTTAAACCTTGGGGACATCTAAGAGACTTCTCTGTGCCACTGCACTGAAGGTGCTGTGTGTCACAATATAAAGAGGATGCCTATGGAGTTTGTCAGATTCCAAAGTCAAAAGAAACACAGAGTCCAAATCACACAAAAAAACATGAGGGAGTGGGAAAAAGGTCTCACTCTCTCCCGTTTAGAAATGAAAAGTCCTAAAGTCCAGGAAATGATCTGGGGCCTCCAAGGGAGAAGTACATTAGCACATTTCTGAGAATTCTCTCTAGCACATATATTACAATTCGTCATGTTAAACTGATTTTTTGTAATTTGGCACCACTAAGCAGCCTCTGTTTTCTTCATGTGTTGTCACGTCACAATAATATTTTGACTGTCCAGGGCATCATACTTTATTTTAAAGTGTGGCAGCAGTTTTATTTTGTTTTCATTGTGAAAGGTTTGCAGGGGAGATTAATTGGTATTATATTTATTTAAAGAACAGGGATATCAATTTTGATAAGAAAGATGCACAATATTTCAGTTCACTCACCTTTAATCTATTTGAAATCATTAGGCATACAAATTCATACATAGCCAAAAAAGTTATGTAGGGGAGCAGCTACATGCCTCTGCAGGAAATCCTGCCATCCTACATCCTATATGTTGGAGGCCGGCAATCGTGCCATATTTGACAGCAGCAGTTGTGTCAATAACACTGCGGATATTTGAAAGAAGGTACCCACTGAGAAAAACCTATGCAATGTATCCACAAAGAGGCGACAATCTGAGGGAGGAACTCCCTGAAGTGATATGAAGAGGAGCGAAGAGAGAAGCTAGTGACATCACAAGAGACAAGCGTTATGATCCAAAAATACTGCCTGAAGAAGAATGCATGGATCTTACAGAAATGTATGGTGAAATTGTGAATCGAGTAAACTTTCATGTGCGAGAATAAAGATTGCACGTGTTCAAAGTGCTGCAGAAAATCAACCGTTCAATAATTGTACAGATGCTGAAACGCAAGTAGCCTAAGTCATCATAGAAGCTGGCTATCCATAGTGAATATGCTGCAGGTGAAGGTGCCATTGTATAAGAGCTGGACATTGGTGTCATGAATGTAGTAAGCCTGGACCCATGGAAAGCAAAGGCTGAGAATTGTGTCTCAGCAAGAATAAACTGAGATTTAGGAAGCGCCTGGCCAGTCTGTCTGTCCTGGTATCAAAACTGAAGCAGCCAAGGTCAATTATCTATTTTTGAAAGCAGTGAATGTGCGAAGTATGAATTATCTCTTGTTAATGTGCAAAGAAAGAACACCACGAGTGACAAGTTTTATTCATTTAAGACATTTAAATGCTGCAAAATGGACTAAATCGTGGTCTCCTGTCACGTGAACCAAGGATGGAAATAGAGTTGAACTTGGAGTCCTAGAACAACGATAGTGAGAGCCTGCACTCCCATATATTCCCACAGACAAGGATACTTTGCAAGGCCAAGTTCAAAGACAATCTTCATGGCAGAAGACATGGGTGATGAGAGATGTTGGGCTAATTGGGTGAGGAGGTAAAGTCAAGTCCACCTCCTGAAACCTGGGTCTGAGCTTACGTGCAGGTAAGTGAAGCAAATGTTCCAGACATGGCACAAGCATACCAACCAATTGTAGAGGGCCGTATAATGAAGAGCCTTATAGTTTGAAGATCAATGGTAACCCGCGTACTTAATAGTGTTAAAGATGACATGTGTTTAGAGGTGGGCATAAATTGTCCACCTGACAGTGGGCAGCCAATCACAATCCTAATTCATATATAAAGTATAGTTAGATGTCTCCCTAACCAATGCAACTCCTTGATAGGTGTTCTATTATTTGCCACATAGTATGATGTCACTGCTGATGTATTTTTTGCATGTAAGGATGTTTTTGTGAGAAAATCATCGAGAGCTGACTCAACGGCTGTTGATGTCTGTTGTAACCTACCTGTTTTAGATCATTGTTAATAAAACAGGCTCTTTGCCATCTTCCTGAGTTGGTTCGATTATTCGGACTCAGATCTATTTTGCAACACCATCCATCGCATGCACGTTAGTTAGTAAAGGGCCATAAGTCGACGTTTTAGTGGTGCTGATGGTTGAAAAAATACAAACTAGTTTGTCTCCAGTGTTTCGGTCGATTGGGCATCCTCTGCCATTAGCCAGAAGATCGCAGGGTTTCCTGCTGAAAGTGGCCGATAGAAATAAACTTGTAAGAAGAACCGAGACGGTGGACAGGTCCCTCTTTGATTAAATCCCTGCCCGGTTTCTACAGGCACTCTGCAAATGGAAGGCTATGTGGTCAGATGGAAGGAGAAGTCGATACCGAAGGCCTCGAGTTGATTAACGAATGGTGAGTAGACTAAGGGGAATGGCAAATTAAGGGGTTGGGATTGTGATAATTTTTTGAGTAAAGGGAAATATTGTCAAGAGAAATGTAGCGCCTAGGAGTCCTGACTCAAGGGAGTTTCAGAAGGAGATGTCTCAAATCCCTATAGGGTAGAGCAGAAACATATAAAGTGTAATCAGGATTACCTAAGGTGACTTCTCAAACCCTAATAAAGGCGAGAGAGATAAGGTGATCACAGTGTTCATAAATGTGTAATGTCGACTAGTCTAAATGTTGATTGTTGAGTAGAAATATCAAAGAGCGATAGAAGTTGTGAAAACATTGAAAAAGTTGAGGAGCAATAGTGATTGAGCTTAGTAAAGTGATTAGCGCCAATCAAGAAATTATAAGCTCGAGCAGCGATTGATGGTGCATGCTCATATTTGTTCTTTTAAAATGTTGAAAAGTGGTGATTTAAGCAAAGGTATAAAAGATATTTAACACGTCTGGTAAGTATTGACAGTCAAGTGAAACTTGTCATTATGTGAGACACTACTCTTATGCATTTATGCAAAACATTACCAAAGCACATGCCCAAGCTCAAACAGTGTAGTGCGGAAGCACGGCAGATAAAATGTTCATGCTGTGGCCACAAGGGGGATCATTGTCAAAAGCAGTATTGCAACACATGACCACATCCTTGCACACTGCATACACGGCGAAGAAATTAGAGAAAAGATTAGCAATTCTAGAGCTCTGGAAGATGTACCAAGAAGAAAGGGAAGACCCGCCACCCGAGGAGTGGATGCGTAGTCAGCGAAAGGAGGAAGGTATTGAGCCCTCAGCTCCCCTTACCTCACCCAAAGCAAGAGGTGCTAGTACAGAAGAAATAGAGTTATATCCTTTAAAGGAGTTGAAAGCAGCGATGGGATATAGTAATCCGATATATGAACCCCCCTCTTACAGTAGTGATGATAGCCCAGAAGAGAATAAGAGAAAAGAAGAGATATATAAGATCATACAAGACAAAGAAGAGAGGATTGAGTGGTCGAATCTGTTGACAGTAATAGACCGGGAGATTAAGAGATGGAAAGGAGAGAAGGATACAGCTGGCAATATAGTGCTCACGCAGAACGAATGTATGGGAAGACAGATATTACTTAAAATAGATGGGAAAAGTATAGAGGAAGTCAGGCAAGGAGAAGATAATGACGAACAAGAAAGAAAGGACAAGGAATGAGAGAAGAGATTGAAACAAGATGAGCAGAAAATGAAGAGCAGAGAGCAACAAATACAGATATATCAGGAGGAGCAAGAAAGAAAAGATGAACAGGCAGAAGAACAAAGAAAGAAAATATGACAATAGTCAGAGAGCGACAGAAGATAGGGACAGAAGGGAAAGAAAGAGAGAAGAGGAGGAAGCGCAAAAATGAAGGGACAAAAGATTACAGAGGCAAAGGGAAGAAGACAAAAAAAGCGAAGGAATAAGGAGAGGGGAAGAACAAAGGCAAGAGGAAGAAATATTTAGAAGTGATGTAAGAAAACGAGGAGAAATAGATGAAGAAATGGATCGAAAAAGTAGACACTGAGGTCTTGATACCAGTCTCACTTGTAAGGAACGAATAGGGACAAGCCCAGAAATATGATGGGATAGAATAGAAGAGTTCCTTCCTAAAAAGGAAGCAACGCCAGGGCCTATAGAGCAACATTGGAAGAAGAAAGGTCTGATGCAGAAAGCATCGGAGAAAGGATCAATAAGGTCTATCAACAGTAAAGGTGAAAAAACGAGTATGAAACTTGAGGGAATGATGATCAATCCCCAGTGCTTCAATTACAAAGCAAAGAGGAAAATATGTTTAGTCACGGACGTAGTGCATTGTCTTTAAGTAGACTGAATCTGGATAAAAGTGAAGGGGATAGTAGTCACACTAGTTGGGGACAGGACATGCCAGACGAGGAAAGAGAGTTTGGTTTTGGGGGAGAAAGAGGGAGTGCGTGCACCCTTGAAGGAAGTCTGCAAATGTATAAAAAAGTGAGATGGCTGGATCTGGAACAGCCTAAAGCTAGGACGCCAGATCCTATAGCATATCCTGAGCGTCCCCGTGTACAATCGCGCAGTGAGAAGGGAGAGTCACTGCCATATGTGAGCAGGATAAGGTTGTTACCTATGAGGAGAAAGACACAGATGATCGTCCCTGCCATGGATAGACCAATGATGCGATCTGACTCTGGAAAGGGGTACACTCACATTCCCTATTGGAAAAAGGCAGAGCAAGACCACAGTATATCCCATGGCCGCAGATGAACAAGGATAATTTAAGGTGCAAGCTCCTGAGTTTAACTTCGGGCGCTAGGTGATAGATACATGAATCAGAAAAAATGACAGGAGGAAACACGTTGGCAGCTATTCTTGGGGAGAAAGCTGATGACATATGGAGAAGAGCGGGATATTCAAATGCGACAGCACAGAACACAGCGCATGATGGAGCGCTGTATAATAATTTACAGAGCAGATGTTTGGAGGGCTCTCAGGGTACAATACCCACAGACATCAGATGTGGGTGCAATTATGACAAGTAATATGAAGAAAGATGAAGATGCTATTGCTTACATTCAGGATGTTCATAAGAAATGGCTGCTTGAAACTCGTGAGCCATGGGAAAAGACGTTGGCATTATTTTACCACATTTTATGCCAGGGGCTGCCTCAGCCAGTACAGATGAGATCCAACCAGACCGAAACACGTGTCTGGGGTTTCTGTTGGTACTCTTGTTCAGAGGAGAATTCCCTAGCATTTCGGTGCTGGACTGCCCCAGGGCAGTACAAAGACTGATATGTTTGGGATATTTCTTCTCTGTGAAAGATAGTGAGCTAAAGACTCTGGGTAAGTCTCTCGTAACCAGGACTAATGTCTGGCAGAGGGACTCCCAGGACCCCCTTGTTAATCAGCCAGTACAGATGCAGATGAAAAAATAAGTAGGGATGGAAGCGAAGCCATGGGCTGAGATACAGCTGACAATAGTACATCATTGTCGGTTATTACAAGAGAAGAATAAGAAAGATGAAAATAGGAAATCGAGGAAGCCAAGTTAGTTCAGAAACAATTGTCAAAATGTGCCATAGATGGGGCCGTATTGACAAGCAGAGAAGGATTGGGAATGCAGGATGCAATGGGTGCATCGCAGGTGAGTAATCTGCACCATATGGATCAAGGTGGACAACGGCTTGTGCCACGAGACAGGGGTACAGGCTATAGAGGAAGAGGAGGTGGATTCCAGAATAATCAAGGTGAGTTTCAAGGTACGCTGAATGAGAACCAGAGTACGCAAGGAGGATATAACCAAGGAGGGCTTGTCAGACAGGCACCCCCAGTATGTTGGATTTGTAGGATGACAAGGCATATTGCACACATTTGTGGAAGCCTAGGGAATGTACAAAATGGTCAATTTTCAAGAGGGGGACTGCTTATCCTCCACCATATAGCACCCAGACTAGAGAGGGCTTTCCCCAGGATCATACATTGGGCCTCATTACACGGTAGGCGGAGGACCAAGGTGCCATTAGCACCTTGGTCCATGCCAGTAAAATACCGGCACCGCCTTGGTGGAAAGGGGAATTACCGCTCTATTCCAAGGTTGCCGGGGCGGTAATTCCCCCTTCCCCCATTACCCTTCCCCATTCCCATTTTTGCCCCATAGGGCTCTTTGGGAATGGGGAAGGCGCTAATTACGGTGCCGCAAATTGCGATACCGTAATTAGCACCCTGGTCCCTTTGTGGGTTGGTTTTTAACGCCTGCTAAACAGCAGGCGTTAAAGTACCTACCCGCAAAGGGACCTCGTAGTAAGGCGGTAAGGGTTAATGGTCACCGGTACCATTACCGGTGACCGTATACCCTTACCGCCTTCCGTGTAATGAGGCCCATTGTATCAGACACAAGTGCCGCAGGTGCAGTAGGGGCAACCGCAAGAGCAAGTGCAAATGAATCCACCACAAGGGCAGTCGCAACAAGCCCCAATGCAGACACAGCAGTATGCGAACACAGGACAAGTACGGACACCCAGAATAGGAGGTGTCACTTTAGTAGAAGAAAATCCTTTCACAGGGACAGGAATGGGCCTGTATTCACAATAGGACAGCTCACAGGGTGACCTGATATGTTCAGTACTATCTGTGACATCAGACCCCCAAGAGGAACCAAGGGCTGATGTGACGATAGGAGGCACATAGTTTTCTTTTCTTGTAGACACTGGAGCAACTTGTTCATGTATACGAGAGGGAAAATATCCAATGTCGGGAATTGCCATGAATGCTCAAGGGTTCTCTAGAGCTCCGAGTCGAGTTCCTTTTACTAATGAATTACCAGTCTCTATAGCAGAATGTGATATGTTTGTTCATTTTTTATACTCACGACAGACACCGGTTAACATTTTAGGAAGAGATTTAATGACAAAACTAAATATGACAATTTAAATTACTTATCAAGGAATAGTGTGCATCACTCCAGGAATACACTATTTAAACGTGGGAGAATTTATATTGGCGTTCACAGGGCAAGTGGCTCTGCGAGTCATTCTAGTAGATCCATAGATTTGTCTATATCGAGTGAGCATTTTACTGACATGGCTGCCTGGCTTGGTGGAACAATTGTAAGGATACCTGATGAGTTCTTGTTTAGACCACAAATACCTATGGATGAAGAGGGGTGACAGACTATTCCTATAGAATTAGAAGCAGCCCTGGCAATGCTCGAAGGAGTAGATGATGAGGGTAGACCATGGAGAACAGCAATAGCTCTTGAGGAAGGATACAGATTGACTGACATAACTGATGACAACATGTTCAGGGAAGATCAAACAGATGATGAAACGGTGGTCTTAATGAGCATCACATACTGGATAAGGATAGAAAAGAGGGAATCCCCACAGCGAATGGTGATAATGCGGCAATGTCCATCCTTTTTTCAGGAAGACTTGGAAAATGTGCCAAGCGTCCTTTGGATCAAAGGCCCTTATGGCAAAGCTTTATTAAAGGGAATAGGGGGGTTAAAATAAAGCTTAAGCCAGAAGCGGTTTTACCTTGAGCATAGCAGTAACCCATGTCTCGAGAAGGTGATGAAGGTATATATCAGAAAATTTCAGCACTGAAGAAAAAAAGTGATTCTGGTGCCTTCAGAATCATTGGGCCTCAATACAAGGTCAGCGGTAAGGGGTTAACGGCAACGGTAAGGGTGCTGTTGCCGTTAACCCCTTACTGCCGCATTACGAGGTCCCTTAGCGGGTCCCGCTAAGGGACCAGGGATCTAATAACGGGCTTGCTATTGGCAGGCCCATTATTAACTCCCTCCCCATTCCCATTGAGCCTTATGGGGGGTCAAATGGGAATGGGGAATGGTTCTCAGAATGGGGACTTACCGGGTCCTCCAAGGTTGGAATGGCCCGGTAAATCCCTATTCCGAGAACCCAGACCCGGAATGCGGTAAGGGAGTAGTCATGGTGCTAATAGCACCATGGCTACCTCCAACCTCGTAATGAGGCCCATTGGGTAACACTGCGGTGTATCCTATTAAAAAATCTAAAGGAGGATCATGGAGATTTATACAAGATATGAGACTGATTAACCAGATTGCAGATGCAGAGTTCCTAATCCAGCGAAGATACTGTGCAGTATCCCGGTGGAGGTTCTATATTTAACGGTGATCGATTTGAAGAATGCATTTTTCTCGATCCCGTTGCACAGGGACTCACAAGACTTGACTTCTTTTACATTCCGCGGAACCCGACTGAAACATACTCGGTTGCCTCAAGTGTACTGTGAGTCCCCATCGATCTTTAATAGAGTTTTACAGACGGATTTAGTCAATATTGATCTCACAAGTGTGGGGATACAGCACGTAGATGACATTTTAATTTGCTGCACCACAGAAGATGAGTGCAGTCGAGATTCTGTTCAGTTGATGACTATTCCAGCAGACAAGGAATATAAGGCAAACAAGGAAAAATTGCAATATTGCCAAGAAGAGGTGTTATACATAGGTCAGTTGATTGCACATGAAGGAAAGAAAGTGACAACTGAAAGAACGAGGCGATTATGAAAACCTCAAAACCAGATACAGTGAAACAGATGCAACAGTTTTTGGGGTTATGCAACTATGTTAGAGCCTGGGTATTTAATTACAGTACGTACACATGACCACTTCTGCAAGCTTTAAAGAAAGCACAAGTGTAGAACATAATAATGGAATGGACTGAAGAAATAGGGGAGGGGTTTGAGGAACTAAAAAAAAGCAATTTGCACAGCCCCTGTTTTAGGAATTATGCTGAGGAATTACATTTGTTTTCGCACACAAATGGGACAGTTATGACAGCAGTGCTTACTCAGAGAACCACATTGGGGTGCAAACTATTAGTGTATTACAGTGGGATTGTAGACCAAGTTATGAGAGGATACATCCCTTGCGAACGATCTTTGGTTGCTGTTGCATTTGCTATTGAGAAGTCTACAAGCTATTTTAGAGAAACCCAACAGCACATTGGTGTCCCAGAGGGCTTCAGCTTATGAGGTAATGATTTTTAACCCAACCATTAAGATCATAAGATTTAAAATAGTGAATCCTTCCATGTTCATAGCTGAGCCAATAGAAGAAGGTGATCATGTGCATGACTGTGCTAATTATGTTGAATGTTATGATGATATACCCTGTGTGAAGGAAAATGCAGGAGGGGAGATTATTTTTATTGATGGCTTTTCTAAAATTGATCAGACTAGTGGGGTAAGGCATTCAGGCACTGCAGAAGTAAGGCATAGATTAAAAGGAGAATTAGAAGTTGGAGCAAGTGTAGGACTACATCTCACTTTTCAGTGCAAGTGGCAGAATTAGTAGCGCTCATTGTCATGCTCGAGAAACATGAAGGGCAGGAAGTGCCGGTGTACAGTGACTCTGCTTATGTGACATCAACCGTACAAGCATTATTAGCATGCTGGAAGAGGAGGGGCTACCTCCATGCAGATGGCACTCCAGTGTAGCACGTATCCTTATTGGATATGGCACATTAAGGCACTACAACTCCCAGTGGTTATAGTGGGCGTTAAATGTGCAGCCACACTCAGCGGACAGATTTTATCTCTTGCACGAACAAAGCTGCAGACGAAGAAGGCAACAGGGTTACATATTCCCCAGACATTTCACATTTTATTACTGAGGATATTAAAGAAAAAGCAGTCACAACCATTGTAGTGCAAGAAGGGTTAATACATTGTCAATAACCCAACTAATGGAGATTCAAGGTAGTGCACCACAGGAAGGGGAGGAATTGTGGAAACAAAGGGGGTGCTCTTTATCCCAGACCGAAGCATTATGGCGACAAGAAAGCACTGATGCCAGTAACATTATTAAAGGTCGTGCTTGAACAGCTGCATTAACCTGTGCATGTAACTAGGGAGAGTCTTGCTGCTACAATTGCAGAAGTCTGGTTTATTCCTAATTTGTTGGAGCACATTGCACTATTTATGGTGAACTGCATCGTGTGCCAAAGGTTTACTGCTGGGCATACACTGAGAATGATTAGAGGGGTAATACCTCGACCAAATGGTCCGTTTCAGCATTTGAATATTAACTATGCTGCAAATATGTAATGGATATAGGTATCTATTAGTGTTTGTGTGTTCCTTCTACAGGTGTATCGAGGCAGGTCCGTGTACACACTGTGACTTCACTTGCGTAGTGAAGCTTTTAGTGCGTGTAGTTTTCCTGAGGTGGGGTGTGTATGAAGTGCTGAGATCCAATAATGGGGCCCATTTTGTAAATGAACTATTCAAACAGATAGGGCTTCCATTGAGTATTAAGCATACGTTTCCTTCACCTTATCACCCTCAAGCGAATGGCATATGTGAGAGACTCAACGGCCTCCTTAAAGAAAGGATTGCCAAAATTAGATTGACTTTGAAGAAGGGATGGCTATCTTGCATAACCCTAGCCTTATATGCTCTTCAGAATCAGCCAGGACCAGACCACTACCTCTCCCCATATGAACTAGTGACAGTGCATTGAATGAGAATGCCCCTTACTCCTCCATCTAGAAATTAAAATTATGCCCAGAGTGTAGCTAAAAATGTAGGTGGTGAAATGCACAACTATTTGACATGTATGACTTCTAGAATTTCTCTCAATTCAAATCAACTGAAGCACAAAGGGGGTTGGTTTTAGAAGACAGAAGAAGACAATTCAACAACCAACCTGTCACAGCTTCGGTCTCCAGGTGCAGGAGTGGCACGAACCAACCACCCCTACGTGGTCTGGGTGCCTGCAAGTCAGAGCTTACACAGACCTCCGAGACCACGGCGGGGAAATAGGGTTAGGGAACCGTTGGTTGGACAGGAACTGGTTTTTAGGGTAACCAGAAAGAGGGTCAGGAGAGGGGAGGTGGACAGGCAAGGGGAACATAGGATAAATACAACACTAACAATTAGACACACTCACTCCGCGGAATACACATACTACATGCACATAATACATTCCATCTCAAAAGTGAGTCAAAGAGAGACTTATCTCTGGGGTGAGTGCTGGCCTCCTGCTTGTGCACTCTCAGGTCCGGTATCCGGAGCAGTTCAATACTGAGTTATTATCTTGTGAGTGTTTCCTCACACACACAACACAGTGCATGCAGTGGATTAGTGACACCTCCCCATGCAGAACCACACGTCTCAGGCTTTGCTTGTATTAGTTTGCATGCCCCCTGTGATGGGTTAAACACTGTTTATGCGGACAGATTGCCGCATGCGCCTCCTCCGTAAATGCTGATTCATGTGTTCAAAATCACACGTGGAATGGGTTCCTGATGTGCTGCTAGCTGCACGTGGCGAGGTACGACTTCAGTACAAGTCGTGCTTTGCTGGTTGCAGTTTCTTTAGAGAGTGCACATGGCTAATTATGCATGCAAATAATATGCACTTCTCGTGACGTTGCTGCGCCCCTGGATGCCCCCTTGCACAGTATTGAGTTAAGGCTAGGAATGCTACTGCGGGATTGACTTAGCTTTCTCTGAGCAGGGGGGACTCAAGAGTATGGGCGACGCCCCCTGCATATGCCCCTGTTCGCGTGGTAGGCTCCCTGTTTGTTCGCTCCTCAACGCAGCTACTTGCAGTGTGCGCGTCGTTCCCAGTGCTTGCCTAGGCTCCCCTGCACTGGCAGTACTTATCTGAGGCGTGCGAGGGGCCTGGAAGAAGGTTGTCTGGTGCGTGGCCCCTCGTGCGCTTGCTCGGAGCTCCGATGGACATGTCCGCTTTAGTCAGGCATTCGAGCACAAACCCCGTGCTTTTGCTTGCGTGCTCATGCACGTGCGTGCCCCACCCAATGTGGGCAGGGATTTGTAGTTCTTGGCCCGGCGTCCGCTGCGTAATGTAGTTTGCAGGCTCCTTTTCCTGCATTAGGGACACAAAGGCCTCTTATAAGGCTGGATTCTTTTTCATGTGTTTTTCTTTTCAGTGTCTGTTGCTGGGCTAAGTCTTAGGTCCATACCTGGACCCTTTCTGTATGACCCCAGGGCCTGTGCCCTGACACAACCCAATTGAACTACTACTGACGCCTAAGTTATATGTTGCAGACCTAGTTCTCATCAAGTATTTTACTAGAAGGTGCCATTAGTCACGGTTTGATTGTCCCTTTTGTGTAGAGAATATAACCCCTTCAGCTGTGAAGGACTAAGGGAGATGAACTTGGCTTCACCTAGGTGATGTAAAGGCCTATAAAGGTGAGACCCGCCATCCCACTGTTGCTGATCCAGAAGCAAGACAAGAAGAAGAATGTCAGCGTGTGCAGACTTGATCGATGACAAAGAAGAAGGACGATAAAGAAGCTAGCTGTCAATACAAATGTTGCATTGGACTAGAATTCAGTCGACACTCCTTATAGCAGAGAGTGCAAGGACTTGCAGAAAAATCTAGGAATTTTTAAATTCACTTTTAGAGATACATTGAAGCATCAAAATTATGTCTAAACATCAGTTCTTGGGCCTCATTACGACCCAGGCGCTAAGTGTTAAACGGTGCCGTAAAAGGCTGCGGCGCCGTTAAACATTCAGCGCCTAATTACGAGGTCCCTTTGCGGGACCCGACCTTAACGGCTGGTCCAGACCAGCCATTAAAGTAGGGACCCGCAAAGGGACCTTGATGGCGATTACGGTACCTCAATTTGCAGTACCGTAATTGCCGCCTTCCCCATTCCCATTGAGCCCTATGGGGCAAAAATGGGAATGGGGAAGGGCCATGGCGGCATGGGGAATTACCGCCCCGCTAACCTCGGAATGGGTTGGTAATTCCCCATTCCGCCATGGCGGACTCTGGCATGGACCATGGTGCTAATAGCACCATGGTTTAGCGCCGGAGTCCTTATGAGGCCCCTTGATTAGAAATTGGAATCGAGATCAGTATCCATATTCATTTCTTGGAGAATACTTGTTCTAAGCAGTTTAACATATGGTACTTACCGATAGTGACGTTCACCGACTTGTGCTTGCTGTCTTTGTGTTTATACTTCAAGCTTACCCTGCTCTTGTGAGAGGAGAGGTTGATATTTGCACTTTCTTACATGACCCTAAAAATGGCCCAGTGATAAGAAGGCTTCCTATTGCAATTATTGAGCAGATTTTACAGTTGCAAGTATAAAGGAATTTGACGATTGTATTTATAATGATTAAAGAAAGAAAAAGACATGGTTCTAGGTCTAGAACGAGTGCAACGAGTAGTAGGATGGCGCGAGAGATGGATGCCTATGTTCTTATGCATAATGCTTGCATAATGACTTTCTTTGTCTTTCTGTTCCTCATCTTTCACAGTCTCTATCATGAAAGTACCTCCTCTGAAGGAGAGGCTCCTATGGTTCTCCCTACTATGTAAACTACTTTTTATGTATTGCATGATTAGTACACTACTTTTGGGAGGCACAAGAGAGATGCATAGGAAGATAATGAGGGGATGAATGCCTATCTAGATAATGCAACACACTTGGGAAATAACATGTGGCATCAGCACATGAGAAAAGTGGGAGAAAGAACATCTAAGGAGAGTTGCTACGTCTGTGATCTCATACCCTATGCCATGAATACAGTGCAAACTTTCATTGCCAGAGAGATCCCAGAACACGATGCTAGGTGCCTCAGTCATCTTGCAGCATGTATGACCAGAGGGCAATTTCAAGGAATCAGACCAGAAGAGAGGATTACTTCTCAGCCAAATCAATAGAAGCATATGACTCCATTCCTTATGAACACAGGGTGCTCAGCAAGACTGCCTCAATATTTACGACTATATTCGTGCCTGGGATCCAGACATTGGCCAATGCTAAATGGCTGCAAATTAAGAGATGGGAGCACCTGCAGACAATCAATGCCACCATAAAGGGATTTAATGCTATCAAGGAAGAGCTGAGAGCCATATGATTAATGACCCTACAGAACAGATAGTCCTTGACATGATCACTGCGATGCAAGGAGGAGTTTACACAAAAAATGGGCCTTCATGTTGCACGTTCATACCTTCTCATGATGACGAGAACGGGACCTTGACAGAGGCCGTAACGTTGTTAACTTACCTGCATAATAAAATGGAAGATGAGAAAGAGGACATTGTGCATGGCAGTTGGTTTGCCGCCATATTCTCATGGATTCAGCACTGGTTGGCAAACATATTCAAGATTCTTGGAGCAATATTGGTGATGGTTATGTTTGGATTCTGTGTGATGGGGATAGTGATCGCCCAATGCAAGAAAACAGCAAAGAAGGTGGTAGAAATGAAGATCATGATTGATGTCAAATCTGGGTTTGGACTCAAGGAATTTACGGATAAAGATGTCAGAATATATATAGAGGCCAGCATTGTAGAACGTGAAGGAAGGAAGCTCCTGTAACCAAATAATCATAAGAAGTATGTGGAACAATGGGTCTATTGTAATCTGAATGTACAGTGCAACTACATGATCTGGAGTGTAGATGAGCATGTTAAATCAGCCGGCACTCTGAGGGGGGTGATGAAGATCTAGACTTCTTCAAGAGAAAGTATCAGGCTGTGGAGACAAATGAGGAGGTGGTCGAGCAGTGAACGAGAGGGGGGAATCTAGAGCAGCAGCTACATGCCTCTGTAGGAAATCCTGCCCCCCTACCTCCTATATGTTGCAGGCCGGAGATCATGCCATGTTTGAAACCAGCAGTTGTGTCAACACTACCGCAGATATTTGAAAGAAGGTACCCACTGGGGGAGGAACTCCCTGAAGGGATATGATCAGGAGCGAAGACAAAAGCTAGTGACCCCAAAGGAGGCAAGTGGGACACCCCGAAAATACTAGCTGAAGAAGAATGCATGGATCTTATAGAACTGATGACGAAGATGAGAATCGAGTAAACTTTCATGTGCGAGAAGAAAGATTGCATGTGTGGGAAGTGCTGCAGAAAATCAACTGTTCAATAATTGTACAGATGCTGAAACGCAAGTAGACTAAGACTAAATCATAGAAGCTGGCTATGCGCAGTGAATAGACTGCAGGCAAAACTGGCAGTGTTTAAGAGCTGGACATCGGTGTCATGAATTTAGTAAGCCTGGACCCATGGAAAGGAAAGGCTGAGTATTGTGTTGCAGCAAGAATAAACTGAGATCGTGGAAACGCCTGGCCGTCAGTCTGGCCTAGAATCAAAACTGAAGCAGCCAAGTTTGGTTATCTATTCTTGAAAGCAGTGAACTGAGGGCTCTGGTCCCCATCCTCCATAAAACACCAGGCATTCATGAATATTCCTCAGAGAGAGAGAGAGAGAGAGAGAGAGAGAGAGACAAGAGAAAATCAGACGTCCGGGAGGTTCTCAGCAGTTTTTATAAGCTGTGGTTACAAGACACGCTCTGGACACACTCAAAACATTTTGCGTTCAACCTACTTATTTAGGCTATTTGGATGATGCAACATCCTTATGCAAATGATTACCTTGGTCAGAGTATGCTTCTGATAAGTCCTCTTAGTCAGAGAAAAAGCATCCCTTCAATATCATTGGATGGCTTATCTGGTGTACACCAAGCCCACATTAACATAGCTGGCATCCACAATTTTCGCTGACGCACAAAACTGATAAGCTTATTTTAGACTTGGCTAGACACATTTATGACAGTTCTCAACTTCTGCCAAAAACACCTTCATCACATCAATGGGCCTCATTACGAGGTAGGAGGTAGCCATGGTGCTACTAGCACCATGGCTACCCCCTTATCGCATTCCGGGTCCGGGTTCCCGAAATAGGGACTTACCGGGTCATTCCAACCTTGGAGGTCCTGGTAAATCCCCATTCTGGGAATCATTCCCCATTCCCATTCGAGCCCCCATAGGGCTCAATGGGAATGGGGATGGAGCTAATAACGGTACCGCAATTTGCGGCACCGTTATTACCTCTGAAGTCACTTAACGGTTCCCTTCCATAACACCTGGTAAAACCAGGTGTTAAGGAAGGGACCCGCTAAGGGACCTCGGAATAGGGTGGTAAGGAATTACCGGCACCGGTGTCCTTACCGGTGCCGGTAATCCCTTACCACCTACCTCGTAATGAGGCCCAATGTCTACTCTTTATCTGATTTTCAAGGTCCTGCCAAGTTAGTTAGTGCCTTATACTGTGGAAAGATAGATAAACTCTATTATATAGTGCCAAATAATACAAAAGGTATCTCAAAATGGTCTGCATGAAGCATATAGGTAAATGTATCCAAGTTTCCCTTGCTTTATCTGGCTTCATCATTAATCTTGTTTGCTTTTCCTTTTAAGTTCCATTTTAACCTAACAAACCCAATTATCTCACTGTGAGATGCTGCCAAAGACTATCTCTAATGTATGACCCTCTGTTACTTGTCTGAAAACTCTTGGCATGAGTCATTGGGGGTCATTACGAGGTTGGAGGTAAGGGGTTAACGGCACCGGTAAAGGTGCCGTTAACCCCTTACCGCCGCATTACGAGGTCCCTTAGTGGGAGCCACTAAAGGACCAGCATGCTAACAATGGGCCCGTTATGAATGGTCCCGTTGTTAGCATGGTCCCCATTCCCATTGAGCCCTATGGGGGCTTGAATGGGAATGGAGATGGTTTCCCTGAATGCGGAAATACCGGGTCCTCCAAGGTTGGAATAGCCCGGTAATTCCCCATTCAGGGAACCCGGACCCGGTATGCGGTAAGGGGGAAGCCATGGTGCTAATAGCGCCATGGCTACCTGCAACCTAGTAATGAGCCCGATAGCTTTTCACACCTGGCTTGGAATGGGACACCATTTTGTACTTGAGTTATCCATTTTGAAATATATTTTTGTCTGGCACTATTAATTCTTCAGGGAGCTATTATTTATTTATTTATTTAAGCATCTCTCATTTTGTATCCCTTATTCATGATATATCTTAATACACTTATGGTATTATGTGATATTTTAAGCACCCTTCATTTCCTAGATCACCCTAACCCAAATATGTACAGTGCCATGTGCATCTTTTACCTTTAATAAAGGCAATACAATCCTGATTTCTTCAATAATGGAACTATTTGATCTCCTATCATGTTATCTATACTCAGTTGAGGGGGGAGGGGTTGGCACCCTCATACAGCCGTGAATGTGCAAAGGATGAATCATATCTTGTTAGAAAGAACACCAAGAGTGCCAAGTTTTTTTCATTTAAGACATTTAAATGCTGCAAAATGTACTAAATCGTGGTCTCCTTTTATGTGGACCAAGGATGGAGTTGAGCTTAGAGTCCTAGAACAGCGATAGTGAGAGCCTACACTTCCATATATTCCCACAGACAAGGATACTTTGCAAGGCCAAGTTAAAAGACAATCTTCATGGCAGAAGGCATGGGTGATGCGAGATGTTGGGCTAATTGAGTGGGGAGGTAAAGTCAAGAACACCTCCTGGCACCTGGGTCTGAGTTTATGTGCTGCTAAGTGAACAGAATGTTCCAGACATGGCACGAGCATGCCAAACAATTGTAGAGGGCCGTATAATGATGAGCCTTATAGTTTGAAGGCCAATGATAACCTGTGTACTGAATAGTGTTTAAGATGACATCTTTTTAGAGGTGGGCATAAGTTGTCCACCTGACAGTGGGCAGCCAATCACAAAACCCCTGTAGAAAATATATTTAGATGTCTCTGTTAACCAATCTCACCCCTTGATAGGTTTTCTATTATTTGCCATGTAGTATGACAACACTGCTAACATATTTTTTGCATATAATGGTGTTTTTATGAAAAAATTGTCGAGAGCTGAGTGAACGTCGATTGATGTCAGTTGTAACCTCCCTGTTTTAGATAATTGTTAATAAAACAGACTCTTTGCCATCTTCCTGAGTTGGTTCAATTATTTGAATGCACGTTTCTAAAGGGCCATAAGTCCAGTTACATTCAAACATCAATAATTAAAACATATCAAGACAAGTGCACTAAGTGATAAGTGTCAGAAATGACGTACAATTACACACTAACAGATGGTGGAAGCATTCCCATGAAGGGTGCCTGTACAAAAGCATAACTATAGGAAACAGGCGTGAGGCAGTTTATGAGGATGTAAAAAAAAGTGGGACATATACCGTGGACAAAACAAAACAAACTGAAAAAAATATGTATTAGAAAACAGATGACTTGCAAAGGTAAGATTAACTTAAGGTGGCTAGTGCTTCAAACCTAGGAGGAGTACTAGATAAATATACGAAATTACAGTCTTAAGCATCACTCCAGGCGTCCCTTAATGTATGGTTAGTTGTGTAGTTAGCCTTAGGGTCTAATTACATTATGATGCCATTGTTCTTGTGAACCCGTGAGACATGATGGTAACATTAACAGTTTTATAGTATGATGTGTGTTTCTCACAGACAACACGCATTTGTTTTCTTTGTTACAAACATTAAAATGTGAAAGAAATTTTTCTTAAACCTATAACTAATTAAAAAAAGTTTACAACATCTTAATTGCAGCAATTTAAATGTCCATTGTTCCATCCTTTAGAACTCTCATAAGATTGATTTGCATCGCACAGGGTGGAATTGGAGATTTATTGATTGATGAATAAATCTCCTTTCATCCATGAATTTTCAATATCATTTGAAGAAAGACTTTTTAAAATGAATATATGATAAATAGGATTTTTTACAAAATAAGTGATGTACCGTAGGATCCGACCATACCATGGCATTACACAGCACATGATGGTCTTACTTGACTGTAAGGTGCCAACTGGTGATACACAGGGCATATTGTGTCATTTCATGGCAAATGTCTATCCAATCCCCACACAAAGTGCAAAACTTGCAAATGCCAATGCTTGATTTGTTTTTTTCTTTAAACTCAACGTAGTTGGCAGTGACCAAAAATGTCATGGGGTTTGAACAGTACTACTCTGCCAAGCATACTACAAAAAGACACTTCGTGAGATAGCCGCTAGCATTGCAATCGTTTGAAGCTGCTTTTTTGTCTAACAAGATTCTTTCAAAATTATTTGGTCAAATACGTGTACTAATCAGGACATTGCACATCCCTCAGAAGTAATACTCGAGAGGCCATTTTCTCGGAAGAAGAAGAGGTCGTTTCTATACTTTTGATAAAACAAGACTTCCTTCGAAAAATCTTTTTCTGCAAATCTGGGACTCTGCAGCACTTTCGAAGAAAACCTCAGTAACCAGCGGATTTAACAGGAAAGGTCAAGACAAACTGCTTGTTCCTAAATCTGTATTTCCGCTACACACATACTTAACCATTGGTGTGAGCCGGAGCTGCGTTTTCATTTCACAACATGTCATTACTGAATGTGTTTTCGAGGCAGCATAAGAAGAAGGCACTACCTGGGCTGATGGCACACGCCCACCTTCGCTGTGCCTGGCTACCTAAACAGTTAACTTGCCTCAGAGGGCGTGAGCGGAGGCTCTTGTGACATGAGTGCAGACAGCAGGCATTTTCCACTGTTTGGGGGCTCTGTGGCAATATTTGTGAAAGCAAGGGCATACATTGCCATTTTCATGTCATGACAGACGATTGGTCATCTTTCGCCCTTAAAATTACTCCCCTCTACTCCCTGCTGACGTCACACTTCATGCACCTGAACTCACACTGCACTCTCCTAATTCCAAAAACACTCCTCGAATCCTCCTAACTTTGCCCTTCACATGCCACTCTCCACACCCACACTCCACTGTCCTGACATTGCTCTCCTCTCCTCTCATTCCGCAACTAGCGTCCACTCTTCTAACTCCTCTCTCAACTGTGTTGACTCCAATGGACACTTTTCACTTATCTGAATGTGTTGATCTGAATCCACAACCAAGTCTATTGAGTCAACACTAAGCTATTCTGAATTCACACTTCTGGCCTCTTAACTATTTAGCATAGTGTTGTTTTCACCCCTCCTCCTCAAACCCAGATTTATTTCCTGAAACAGGGACCTTAGTTCAGAATCAAACTCCTGGAGAGCAGAGAAGTAAGACATGACGCCTTTGTGTAGCCAAATGGCTGACTTTATTCTGCAGTGCTCCCTTCCTCTCCTGACACCGCAACAGCAAGAACATTACGCGTACGGCGGTGTGGTAAAAACGACAGTAATGCAGAAGTAATTTCATTACCACAGCTTAACCACTGTACTGCAGTATTATAGGTTTGGTGGTAAGGTGGAAGATTTACTTCCAGCAAAATGCTGGAGGTAAATTTGCAACCTTAGTGCCCAAAGTATTGCCAAATCGGCATAATTACCGGTGGCAGTGTTTCCATGAAAATCCTCACGTAGCCCTATGGATTCCAAAAATGTGGACTTACACTGCCCCACCACCACGTTTAAGGTGGCAGTCACAGTAATTTCATTTGGCGCTGTTTTGGCTAATTTACTGCTGAAATACTGCATTTTGCCTTTCAGCAGACTGGCTATGGAAGCTTACATTAACTATTTTGGTGACCGTTTGAAGAGAGATCTGCAGACGTTGGACACTGGCAAACATAAACTTGATTGCATCTCCACTGCACCTTCATGTGGCACCGTGATGTTGCCTGGAGGCCCTGCTGACATTCTCCTTACATGCACCTCAGATGGCGTGCCTTCATATTCCATGCTGACACATGTGGACACGGAATGCAAACGACAAACACAAGCTTCTCTGTGGATAACTCTCCACCCCATCATGTGTGGTGACATCATCAATTGCATGCAGGCCACAGAAGAGGATGGGCCTTACTCCAGGGCCAACTGCGCACTCTGTCCAGCCTCACTGTGTATGCTTGCGGCCTCTGCCACTCGGCCACAAGTCTCCATCCTTGCCTGCTGCGTGTGCCCTGAGTTTTCTGTAGTGTCCCTGCACCGGTGCACGCACTCAACCATGTGCCTTCCTATCAGCTGCACACTCTTCGTCATCACCTCTTAGATGGCAGAAACCTCCTCCTTGGTGCCTGTCCTTTGGCAACATCCTACTCTTTGGTGTCTCCTCAAGGAAGGCACTCTCCAGCTCTCCTTGACCGCTCTTACTAGTTGTTGATCTTCATTTGGGCCAGTACTCTGGTGGTCCTGTGCTTCCAGGTGTCACAATCAAGACACTACTTCTCCTCACACTTTCAGGCTGATGGTTGTTTATGGTTTCTTTTGGGGGTGGTAGTTGTCCCCTTCTGAGATGCTCCCCCCAACACTGCACCTGTTCTTCCTATCCTTTGGAATTACAACTTTCTTTCCATAATTGAAGACCTCCTTGTCACCATGAAGTGTTGTGGATTCATTGTGCTACATAGGACACCAAATGCAAGCTTCTTGTATAAATAGCTTTAATGTCCACTGTTACACCAGGCACGTGACATAGACACAATAATGCATCCTTCCTGGAAGGCAGAGTCATGAGAGTCTTCTCAGACAGTGCCAATGCCACACCCTCCCCATCACCTGAGGCGTACCCAAGTGTCCTGCATTGCCCCTACACTTTACAATAGCTTCACCAGGCCACTCTTCAACATCCTATATGCACTCGGCATAGCGTATTCCAACTACGCTGATGATGATGATACGCAAATCCTGATTCCACTCACAGGTAACTACACCGATGACTGGATTACCATTAACAATATTTACTCTACAATTCAGGCATGGATGGCAGCGAACGACCTCTACACAACAGTGACAAGACAGAAATCCTAATTGTCGGTTCACCCAATGCCCGTAAATTGCTTAACATGCTCTACTCATCCTTCCTGATTGATCAATGTGTGATTCCAATCTCAACTTCTGGAAAGACACTAGGAGCCTATCTTGACACCTCACTCACCCTGTTGAGACAAGTTAGTACCATTGCCTCCTCTGCAGCATATGCCACAAAAGTCCTCAATGCAGCCAAACCTTTTCTCTCAAAAAACAGTTGCCTCACCATTGCCCAGGCTATAATTGGCTCCAAGTTAAACTACTGCAACTTCCTATTTACAGTCACCTCCATTGGTAACATTCAAAAACTATGAATTATACAAAACAATGCTTTAAGAGCATCCCTCAATATCCCAAAATGAGAACACATCTTCAATGCTAGAAGAGAAGCTCACTGGCTGCCCATCCAGGAGCGGATCACACAAAAAACACTCTCCATTGCCCACAAGTGCCCCTCCAATACAGCACCCCCTTACCTTTCTCAAGAAATCACGAAAGCCTACTCATCAAGGCCCACCAGGACCCCATACAAAGACAGACTTCTCGTACCCAAAGTGAGTAGATGCAAAGCTAGAGACTCCAACTACCCATACCATACTGCCAAACTCTTGAATGACCCCCCCCACTAGTGGGGGCCGAAAACTCCTACTGGATCTTTCGAAAAGCCCTCAAGACTCAGCTCTTCAACTAATCTGGCCGCTCTGCCCATCACACCTACAAAGTCACTCCATCCCCTACATATCACAGCCTGTAAGTGCGACGAATATGTACAAGAATGCCTTGTCTCACTGTTTCTGTAATTCCACTTCTGCTCATTCCTATCGTTGTTACAATTACCTGAATGTATGACTAAGCTTTCTTTCTGACTTGTACCTGCCTCCCGGCTGCATGTGCACTTTACAAATGAAATACATAAATGAGGTAAGTCCATATTTAAAGGTAAGTAGGCACAAGGACACAGACAAACAAATCCATAGACCACTGGACATTCACATCCTGCCAGCTCCAGATGTAGCTGTCACTCTCCGAACAATCATACTGTCACACACACACCTCATTCCACAATGACCTGACACTACTATGACATCACTGACTCTGTTCTGCAGAATGGCATCCTGAAACATGAAACCATAATATAATAGCTATCAGATACTTAGTTATAAAATAAAGGATGTTTGAATTCACAAATGCCATTGTCACAAAAGAGGGTGCATTAAAGAGTTCAAGGCAAAGATCACTAGAGGCTACTGCGTGTCTCATTTGGGGTTGGGCCAGAGTGAAGTTTTTCAGAAACCTAAACACTAGAACTAGAACTAGGGCACAGCCACTGCACCCCTAGTGTTCCTTATAGCTGTCCATTTGCTCATTAGATTTGGAACTGATAAGCCAGGAGAAAATCTGCCCTGGTGGAAGTGCAAAGCCTGGGGGGTTGAGCATGGGATTGGCTTTATGTCATGGAGAGTACACCACAATTCAAGTGGCCACCAGTGCTTGGATTCTGAGACCAACATGGAAAGTATGAATGGATTCAGCTGTCTCAGCAGCAAGACATGTCATAACAGCCCTAGACACTCAACTTGGGAGTTGTATTTGACAGTATGTTGACCCTCTCTCCTCACCCTCAGGAGATTGCTTGGTCGATCCCATTGCCAGAGGCATCTGCACAAACACACACTCCCTTTCTTGACTTTATTGTAAAGGATTTCAGGCGATAACAGCCATGGTAATCACACAGCCTCACTATTACAACAGATGGTTCCCTGTGCTGCTGAAATGTCAAACGGATTCGCTTCAGTTCATCCAGAACAAAGCGGCTAGGTTCACGCTGCACCGTAACTCCCAGGATCACGTGACACCATCCTTGATTGCATTTCAGTGGCTCCATGTTGCCACATTACTTAACTTCACATCTATGTTGCATTGCTCACAGTAGTCTACTTAAAACAGAAGATCAGCTCTCACTGCTCAAGGCTGCTCAGACCTACACCAGTGAAAAGGATCTTTGGTTGAAACCTGCAGAAGGAAGCGGTTTAGAGGAACAGCACTGGAATCTTCTTGTGGCTCTCTGTGGAATGATATTCAGTTGGTCCTAAGGATTGAGAAACAACTGCTGTGCTGTAGATCGAGACTTCAGAATTCTTAGTTCAGAAAGGCTGTTGAACTCAGCACTTATTGTTCTAAGCTTATCTTATGCTATCCCTTTCATCCTTTTCGTGCTCTCAAGCCTCACTCTCTTCTTCAATTACTCCACCCTCCTCACTCGCATCCCTCCCCATCCCCCATTTACTCCTGACTCATTGAACCCCCTGTTCTTTGAGTTTACCATTTAGTTCTATTTTGCACTTTGTTCCTACTGCACTTGTACATTGTCATTGCTCTTGCACCTACTGATAGGAAAGCTTCCACAGTGTGCAAAAGAACATCTGTCTGTTCCCCCGTACTTTAGCTTGTCAGCGATGAGTACAAATATATACATTTCCATACCACAAAGTGAAGGCTGTTTCTTGCAGATTTCACTGGAAGGCCCTGGGGTTGGATGTTGGTAACATTAGCATCAGTTCCAGCGCCATCTGAACAAGCAATAGGAACCAAAACCTGCACTTGCCTTCGGGCACCACTTGGCCTGTGATGCCTCACAGGCCTGCCTTTATTGTATGGGCTGGTGACCCCTCTTCCATTTAGTGGTCACTGCCTGCCACTTACCTGTTGCATTCACAACTGGCTCTTGCATGTACCTGTTGCCTTGCAATTGTCTCCCTGGCACTTCACTACTCTGTGTATCCTCTAGCACTTAGCCCCCTTCTGTGTCCCTTCTCTCTCTCTGCACTTGCACAATCCAAATGTTCACAAGGCCTAATAGGACCCCTTTTTGTATTTTGCATATTGCATTGTCTTGCTGTTTTCTCTTGTTCCCCTCCCTTTGCCCTGTGGGTGCTTTGAAACACACATTTTCTTGATCTATAAGCGCCTTACAAGTGCCCAATAAAGACATACATAAATACATGTTGGCCAATAAGTGGAAACATAACCATGGAGTGCCCCTTCCTTCAATTTTGCCACCACACCTGAGAGTTAGTTGAAAGGTTGAAAAGCATATAAATGCTTGTCTGGCCATACCAGTGATATCACATCTTTCGCACAGGCAAGGGGATCCAGAAGACTGGTACAAACACCCTACAGCTGAGCATTGTCTCCTGGAAGCAAACAACTACATAAATGGGATATTAGATTTCTTAAAAATCTCCTTGCTCATATACCAGAGTCAGTGCCACTGACGAGTGAAACACCCCTTCCTGCTTAGGCAAACCACTCTCTGATTGCCCTCATTGCTAGTCCAGCCCATTTCTAGCATCTTGTATTCGTTCAGAAGATAATGGAGGACACCACCTCCTGTTTGTCCATTCTCGCTACAACCACATGTCCATCACTGAGATAATGGAGATGCATTATATCCTTCCAAATTGCAGACAGCTCCTTCCAAACTGAGGATTGGCGGTTCTCATTCTGGCTCCACCATCCCTGAATCTCTGAGTCTGCTAGTGTTGCCCCGAACCAAGAAAGCTGGCATCTGTTCTTATCACCTTTGGTATCGGTGACAAGTCTAATTCTTTTTGTAAAGTCTCCGGGTATCAACCTTTACCACTTTTGGGATCACTAGTACCATACCCTAGAAACTCGGAAATACTGGGTTCCAACCCTCCGGTGGGTACTCCCATATCATCTGGGGTGATGATGGGCTTTTGGAACCATAAACATGCACAAGGCCAGGGACCGCTTCATTCACAGGTATTGTCTTACCGATACTGCTTGTTGGTGCAACCGAGATGACAGAAATTTGCCAAAAAGATCAGAGCCTCTCTACTGAGGATGAACACTGCCAAATGACCTGTTCCCAGGGATGGTGCCTGCTTAGGAGAGACTACAATAATTGTTTAGCTCACCCTGCTATAACAGAAAAGAAAAGCCTGTTGCATATCAGTCTTGTCCCACCCACAAGGAAAGTCCATTAGTGAAATCCTAGGAATTTCTCCTATGGACAAAGGTACTTTCAGCAATCCGAGATATGGGTTTGCTGTGCATCTCTCTGCTGGACTGCTCGTGTGGGTGAGTCATGGCTCATAAGAGCATTTATGTTTCTCCTCCGGTAAGGTACCGTGAGCTAAAATGGGGTTGTATCTATCTCCCAACCCCCTGCCCTCCTACTGGGGACCATCCACTAGATCAGCATATTTTTCTGTTTGTTTTCAATAATGGTGTCCCACATTTTTCAAATTGTGAAACACAGTGTCACCTTAACTCAGGAGGGGAAGTCTAGAGGCACAGGACTGCAGCCACACTTTACTAAAAATGCAGAAACATATGTATGGGTTTCCAATGGTACTCCTTTTCAGAGAAATGTTGCATAGCGTCATAGGTCTGGTCTCCCCTTGAGGGGCGGAGCCAGAGTGAAATGCACATTTTTATTTCTCCTCTGTTAAAGTAAGTGAGCTGAATCGTGGTTGTGGACCCTCCTTCATGAGTGGGACCAATCCAACAGAACCGTTTATTTGTCTATGTTCGTTCTCAGTAGAGGGACTCCCACATCTTTACAAAAAAAAGATTAAAGTCCTGCAGCCAAACTACTTTGTGTTCTGCAAGTAGCCGCATAAATAGGGATGTGCAGAATCCTGCGCCAATGAGACATCTGAGCTGTGTCTTTAGCGCCCGAGCCAATCACCCAGTCACTTTGTTTTTACTCTGGTGAACACCTTCGCACCCTGAACACATATTGCTTGGAGCGTGGAAAACACTAGCAAAACATGGCCGCCATAGCAACGGTGGAAGCTGTTTCAAAAAGCAAGAGTTCCCTTTCTATATCTACCAGCATCCTGGATCGCAGGCAGTATTTGAAGTGGGGAGCGGGTCGAAGGAGGGAGATGGAAAGGCATCACAGAGGAAGACGAGCAAAGGCAAGTTTAAAAATGCCAATGCGAGGTGTGTGGAGGCCCACAGGATGCCCAGAATAGGGGTGTATTACTTGCAGTTATTGACTGTGCTCTAAACAACTTAAATGCTTGCCACACACCTCCCATGTGCTGATCTGAATAGCGAGTTTGGTCCTCAAACATGAAGCCCAAGATTAATTAAGACTTACACTTACAGCTCTGCGACCTGATATTACATATATGTACGTTCGTATGCTGTTATTTGTGTTGGTGCGCCCCATTTCATGAGTGACGAAATATATGTGTGTGGTGGTAAAGCGGTAGAGTGGAGATTTATGCACCTATTAGTGACCTATCCCTAAACCACCAAAGAAGTGAGAGGTAACTAGAGATTTACACGCCGCCGGAAATATAATTTGGGTTTCACTTGCAATAATGCATGTGATAGGTGACTAGTAAGGCATATTTAGAAGCAGCTTTATTGGGCTGTTAACCCAGCAAAAGAATATTGTTTAAATATAGTTTCACTAAAGGCTGAAAATTGGCTCGGAGCGGGCATTCAAAATCGTCCTTTTATTACAATTAAACCATCCAAGAGCGGGAACATTGTACAATATACTTTTCATTAAATAGACGAGATACCACTGTGATCACAGAGCCCTAAAAGCTGCGCTAAATCAGATTAACACCCTGATGCATTATTCAAAGACAGACTGGATTCTCTCCTTCATTTGAAAGCTGAAGGTTGAGTTCATTGTTTGATGCAACTTTATGCCGGGTAGCTTTTAATGCATGCCAAATCACCTTCAGGTATCTAGCTACCTGTGACCCCCCTGGGCGCGTCCCAAAAGTAAAGAGCTTGCTGCTTCCCAGCTAGGGTCTGTGCGTTTAGAAACCAAGTCATATTTATGTTCTGCTTAACTCGCCTTCGGAAGCCTGCCGGGGGAAGGACGCGGGAGTTCGGTGCACTTTCTGCACCAGCACACATCCGGGGGAAGCTGCTGTTGGGGCCACGCCCCCTTTACTCCAAGAGTCCCGTCCTCCCCTTGGACAGTGAAGCCCACAGGGGTAAGGGCGTGGCAGTTTGGTCCCACTTTCTGCACCAGCCCAATTCCGTCGGAAGCTGCTGTTGGGGCCACACCCCCTTTACTTCAAGAGTCCTGGCATCCCCCCCGCAGGGTGAATCCCGCGGGGGAAAGGGCGTGGGAATTCAGCACCAGTTTCCGCACCAGTCCACATCTGGGGGAAGCTGCTGTTGTGGCCACACCCCGTTTACTTCAAGAGTCCCGGCCTGCCCCCGCAGGGTGAAGCCTGTGGGGGTAAGGGCAGAGGAGTTTGGTGTACAGGAGGGATTTCAGCATACCGAGGAGGTGGCTAGTCCATTGGCACAGCCCCCCGTTCAAGAATGGAAGAGGACGCAAAACCGGGAGAAATTGAGCCACAGGTGAGAAGGCCTAATAACATTAGCATGGCTGACGACCCAAGCGCCCTTGATCCACCATGCACCATCTTGAGGGGAGAGCAAGCAGCTCTTAAGTGCAAGACTCTGATAGTTAAATACAAGCTGATGGTAGCCCCAGGTGACTATGCTGGAAAGAATCCTCCCTTGGGGTGTGATACAAATTACAGAGGAAGAATACTCCCTGATTAAGGAGATCAATCAATTCCTGGGCATGGACACTGCGAACATTGGAACTCGCTGGGACAAATACATTACAGTCTCTATCAGTTCAACGCCCGAGATCCAACAAGAGCATATCCCAGAGCCAGGGTCCTCAGATCTGAATTTTATAACCTACGGCATCACTGACCCAAATCTGAGTACAAAAGGGTCAGAGGGGGCACACCAGAGGAACGCATGGGTGACTGATCTAAAAGCCCAAATCAGCCCAATGACTTCAATGACAAATGACCCCAATTACCTCAATGGCCAAAGTTACTGCTATACCACCCTCAAAGAAACCTAACTCAAACACGAACTTGATGGAATTGCTGGGTCTGCCCGAATTGGAAGCGCAGTCTTCCCAACTACATCTCAGCTCCTAGACTCAGCAACCACAAATGAACATACCATTTGCCCGTGAAACTCTTGAAAGTATGAAGGTCAATGGCTGTTGTGCAAAGGGTACTCAATGATCCCACCCTTTACCTCTTGGCCACACAACAATCCCCTCTGAAAATATTCTGCCCCAGGCACCCAGCTTCAGAAGCGCCCAGATGACCCTGACAACTTCTGATATACCCACTCTGCCCATCACCGGGCCAGCTAGGGAGGGTTTATGTTCATCCTGTGTCTGTGACTGTCAAACTGTCCTGGCAGAACTCTGTGAAGTAAAGAGGTTACTATGAATCATTATCAAGGCCCAGGAGAATGGGGGATCTCTATGGGACTTTTCAAGGGAAAAGAAGGTGCTAGGTATGGCATGAGTATGGTTATAGGTTAAAGGGTCGAAATACAAAGGATCGAATGCCATTTTTTCGAGTCAAAAGGACCGAAAAATTTTTGGAAGAATGCATTTTTTTATGGGGGGGGGTTATGACGGGGTTCCCCCCACCCCCTGTTTTCTTTAAAAAAACATTTTTTAACTATTTAAATTTAAAAAAAACAAAACATTAAAATGAAATGCATTCAAAAAATTGCCAGTGCCAAAAGTGCTACGAACAAGGTTGGGATGGAGAGGGGAGCTGTCAGTGGGAGTGGTGATCCCACCAGAACTGATGGAACCACGACCAAGCAAGCAGCGGACCCACATGAGACTGGGTGCCATGGGTGGGCTTCCCTTACACTGAGAAAAGCCCTTGTGTGGGGATACAGCCCACGCTCCCACAACCAAATCATTAAAAAACAAGCCACGAGTTGGAGCTGATTGTGTGGCACAAAAACAACCCATTGCTGTGCCCCGGCCTAAAGCAGGTAGAACCTGCCTTGGGCAGAGACCAAATAATGCCTTATTATATTTACATCAAGTTACTAAAATCCCCAGTAAACAACAAGAATCAAGTGAGGGGTTGCTGACCAAATGTCTTCATTGGTTGCATCCTGTCTGTGGCTGATTTTTTGTGTCTCAGGAGAGTATTTCAAACAGTTTTATACTCCAAGACCAGGTGGAGCTGGACGTGAATGACTGTGACCTTGTTCGTTTTGGGTTTTGGGACCATTGTACTGCCTGCAACATCTTGGGTAACAACAAGAATAGTTCTCCAACAACCAACAGCTTGATCCGAATTAGCCCTTACCCATACTCCAGAATAGACTACCGGTCTACAGTTAGCCCCCTGAATTTGGTGTTATCAGCGGCAAAAGTGCTGCCACTGGGGAGACCTCAGAGGAGTTGTGATATAATAAGGACAATAGAAACATACGAGTTTCACGGAAGCTGACCATTGTTGGGAACGTGATTTGGAATGGGGTGCTTGGGTCAAATGTACCCGTGACTTTCTTTAGGTGGGACACAGCATGTCAGAAAGCAGCATGACACATAATTATTTTGTGATTTATTTGCTATAAATTTCTCAGAATGTCTTGCCTATATTATTTTGTGTTGTTTGTACTTTCGTGGCCTTCTGGCTGAATAAAGTTATGATGAATGAATGAATAATTCACCTTCAAACTCCCAACCCCTGCTATTTTTTGGCACTCAGTTTGAAGCCTTGTCGTTGGGCGGTGCAGCCAACAAATCATACATTTGTGCCAATTCAACCTTTATAATACCTTGTGTAATGCCCAGCAACAGTGTTTCAGATTTATATATAGGTATACACACACACACACAAACACACACACTTTGGCAGAGGTGGTGTGTGGCAACTTTCTATAATGTGGCCAAAGTTTATAACCCCACATATGCTGCCACCAGAAAGATACACACCATGATAATGGATATTGGCAGGATAATTGCACCAGTGTCCGTGTGTATGGTTTCCTTTCTGTTAGCCTCAAATTGTATCTTCTAAGAAAGGGATTCTACAAGATATTCACTGCATTAAAATATTAGACTTCAAATCCCCAAATTGTTCTCTTGTTCAAATGAATTTCCCTATGGGCAGAAATGACTATATTCCAAGCAGGGGAACGAATTTGGGACTATGTTTGCCTCCATGTATGTTAATTTGCTTCTTCCTGGGTGTAAAGACAAGGGGCTTAAGTTACAAAAAAAGGGCTAACTCTGCGATAAGCAGTTAGCGTGAGCAAGAACATTGCGTGGAACAAATGTGTGCTGATTCATGGAATCAAAAGAGCCCAGAAACTTGCAGCACAAAGAAAAATGAGTAGCGTCTGGCATGCCCACAACACGCTCCAATGGCAAACAGAACATAGCGCTGTTGAACACCATTTGCGCCGGACCCGTAGGAAAAAAGTAATCAAGGATTACTTATCAGCAATCACCATTACTTCCATTCCTCTCCTTTGCCCGGCAAGTCCTCGTCCCAGTACACCCACTAACCTGCGTACCAACCCCCTACATTAAGGCAACACCCACAAGTCTGCCCTCATCGCAGTACCCCCACTAATCTATGCCCCAACTCCCTAACTTAAGGCAGTACCCACAAGTCTGCCCTCATTTCAGTACCCCAACTAATCTGTGCCCTGAAATACTTCATCACTTTACACCCACTCCTCCACCACACAGCACTTGCCCCAGCAAAGTGTCACATTACAATCATGCACCCCAAATACACATCACCCAGTGCCCACTCTTACTCTTACAGCGCATAGTCCTGTCACCAGGAGTTGAATGAAATGTGAAATATCTGACTGACTATCCAATGAACCATCTTGCTTGCAGAGATCCATGATGAATCCCCAGTCCACCTAAGTAGACCACACACTGGATGTCCCCCCCGCAGCCCTTGCACATAGGGACACAACCATTGATGTACACATATTGTTGCCAGCTGAACAGACAAAACAGTATGCTGGCACACACTCATGATCTATTGGCAAAAGGGTACGGTCACATACCCAACAGTAATGGATGCCCACACCCATTATATGTCATGCAGGCCTTGCTCTGTACGATGGTGGTGTTAGCCTTACAATCGTTGTAACAGCAACAACACTTGCCACCTATGCATCATGAAAACTCCAGGCCCAGTACACCGTAGAGCACAACCTACCTCAACTCCTCTGGTCTGTGTTTTCCATGAACTACACCTGGCAAACATCCTCCTCTAGCCAATTTATATGTCAATATGATTGAAGAGACTATTGCATACTCCAGGATCAACCCCTAGAGAGATCATCTGAAATGTTGGCTGAGATATGTAGATGACATTTTTGTTTTGTGGTCTGGGACACAAGAAGAGGCAACAGACTTTGTTAGATGGCTCAATGATCAGAATAGATATTTAAAATGTACAACAACCTGAAAGAAATGTGCTGCTACATTATCAAGGTCATCATGCAGAACATGTAAGGGATAATCTCCCTTTCGGACAATTCCTAAGCTTAAAACGTAATAGCAGCAGTAGCGATGCTTACGAGACAGAAGCTAACAAACTTTTGAATAAGCTGGTAAATGGAGGTTACACTACTAAACGTGTTCTGCCAAGAGAGCTTTCAATAACCACACAGAGGCCTTATTAGAGCATTAGCTTAGGGAAAAAAAGTATGCAAAATTGGTCTTTGTAAGCAGCTTCAGGAATTTATCTTCTAAAATCAAGAATGTTGTAAGTAGGAATTGAAAGAAATACCCCGAAATTCATGCCAGCACCTATGATGGCTTTTAAGAGAAGCACGAACATTAGGAATATCATAATGAGGAATGATATTGGTGCCAGACAAGAAATAGGGTTGAAACAGGGGACCCTTTGGGGTCTCCCCACCAGTAATAGGCCACCACCCATGTGGTAATTGTATTATGCGTACATTTACTAAAAAAACTGGGACTGCCAACATTGGGTTAACCAAAGAATGGGAGATGAGGGAACATACTAATTGTAACTCGATGAATGTCATATACTTGATTACTTGTCCATGCAAGCGTAACTATATTGGCAAGACCAATAGGAAGTGTGAAACGAGACTAATAGAGCACAGGAGCTGCATCAAGGACAGGATTGAGCAGGCACCTCTCATTAAACACTGTAGAGAACAAGGCCATGCTTTTTATAGATCTACGTTGGGTAATTCTCAAAAAGGTCAGAGGAGCCTCACAGGAGGATATCAATAGAAAATGTTTAAATTTGGAAGAAAGGTTGATTTTTTAAAATAAAAGCCACCTGATTGGGCTAAATGAGTTTGTTGAGTGGCATAATGTGACATAGATGAGAAAAATGATTCGGTGCATCCGCCAAGCTTTATTGGTCCTGTTAGTGTCTTCCTGTAAAAACTAAGGTGTACAATGCGGTATATGAAGTGATACTCTTGCATTAGGGGTTACTTACTAATTGTTGGACTATGTATGAATTACTATGTGAATTTGTATGGTGACCTATGGATAATATTTATGGGCCCATGGAGTTTTAGCCTGCAAAGGATATGTAAAAATTAAGGAAGCATTGTATGGTGAATTGAGTAACAAGCTTGTATGTATTTGAAGAACAAGAACCAGATGCTCTGTTTTACCCGTTGGTCGATGTATTAATTACTTTGTGTTCAAACAAACAGGGTAAGCTGGTAGAAGCTAAGAGACACAGGCAAAGCCGCTGTCATCCTTTTAACCGTTAACGGGATACAATGTGGTAGCACAGAAAACGGTTTTATAGGAGGGTTGTGATTCGAAAGCATATATATACATACACAAATTAGAGAAAGATAATGAAAACGCTCAGACTGGAGAGGAAAGGCCACCCAACTAGCAGAACTCACCCTGGGGAAGAACACCCTGTCCCTATCAGGGTGCCTTACCCTAGTTGGCACTTGGTGTAACACCTATCTAAGAGTGATAGAGGAGAGAGCTGTCCCTAAACTTCTATACTGGTGGCAGGTGTCTGGTTGTTAGAAGTCAGATATTCATGGTATTTCCAAATGGCTGTTGCAGCAGTAGGCAGAACTGTATATTAGATTCTGATGCTGCCCAAACTAAATGGTGACAACCTGAAGGTGGGTCAACTGGTTGTATTCCAAATTGAGTGTCAATTCTAATCATGCCCATGGGTCTCAGTAGCTGGAATGCAACAAGTTCAAATGGAATACCCACTCACAATAAAAGCACAAAGCTAAAAAGCTGAAAAACTGAGAGGCTAAAACGGCTCTTATAAAAACCAGCTCACTCCATGAAAGTGAGTGTGCAAGCAACTATAATTCAAGACTCATTACGAGTCTGGCGGTAACCGAGCGGTAAAACTGCCTGGTTACTGCCGGACTCGTATTACCATTCCGCCTCTGTGATTCCCGGAATTACCGGGGCATTACAACCCCGGTGACCCAGGAATTCCGGAGGCGGAATGGTGTAAATCCCCATTCCCATTGAGTCCCATAGGACTCTATGGGAATGGGGATCATGGAAACACCGCCACCATCTCGTGATGGTGCCGGTGTTTCCTCGTCCGCCTGCAGGCGGGCGGTGTTAAACCCGCCAGGTCAGACCTGGCAGGATTGACGCCTCCGCCTGCAGGAATCGTTATCACCCATTATGGAAACAACGGTGGCGGTGGGTTTACCGCCACTGTTGTTTCAGACCGGGTGAGTTGAAATGAGGCCCAGTAACTCTCTAATGTAATGGGAGATATCTGCACGGGTCATGAGAGCCCTCATGACCACAGAGGTCGACCGGTTTCAATGGCGTGGGTAGAATGAGCCATCTTCTTCCGGACCGTGATTCAATGCACAACTTACTTGAACTAATTCAGTATGGCTGAACTGGGGGGTATCATTGTGGGGTAAAGGCGTCTCCTGTAAGGAGACAAAAAAGGAGAGGGAGAGAGGAACAGAGAGTGAGCCACCTCTGACCTAAACCTCAATGCCTAGGGGAGAGTGGTGGTCAACCCTCAGCTGTGAGAGCGAAAGGGAGCAAGATTGCGAGGCAAAATTGCAGGAGTACTTGGGGAGTGTGGGGCTCACCGTCACGGGGAGAGGGAGGGAGAGGAGGAAGTGACAGGTGCTGGGTTTGGGGGTGACCAGGGGTACCTGGGTGCTATGGGTGGTGCTGCTCATCACCCTGCCAGGTATGATCTGGTGTGTAGGTGGTGCATGCGGTGCATCAGCTGTAACATGCAGTGAAAAGGTAGCTGGGCAGTGTGGCATACCTTAAAAGGTAATGTCCCAGTCAGATCCAGAGATAGTGCGGTGGAGTCACTCTTGTCTAGTGACGCAAACATCAACAGCTGGAACAACAAGGAGTGACAATCAGCCAACAATGCTGGGAGGGGATGTTCCCTAACTAATTCAGAGGCAAGCTTTGCAGGGCGTACCTTGTTGTACGTGCTGCTGGCTCCTTGTGCGCCGTACGATGTGCTGCATATACAGCTCGGGCCGCGAATGAGGGATAGTGTGCCCAAATGCCTATTAAAACAAAGGACAAGGGCGGTCGCGCTGGTGTGTCTATGATGCGTAAGGGCATCTAGGTAACGCCTGACCGGTGTGCTCCTTCATAGGAAAGAAAACCCAATCGCCTCAATCCGATCTGGAACAAGAGGGAGGCGCGGTTGTACTGTGCGCTCCGGATGAAAAGGGGGGGCACATGTACCCATGGGTGCCACTGTGTGGACCCCCTGTGTCATGGGAGGGAGGGAGAGAAAAATGGCGGAGAGGGGGAGGAGGAAGCTACTCAAGGGGCGGAGGGTCAGGAAAGGAAAAGCCGCTGCCTGGTTGACAACCTGGTCAAATGAGACTAGGGGGGAAGCGCTCAAGGGAAAAAGCAAACGGAACCTGCAAGGCAACACATCATGGGTAGAACCCTAGTAGATCTGGTCTAGAAGAGAACAATCAACGTGGAACCTACACAAGAAACCTGCAAAATACCAAAACATAGCCCCTCTGGAGGGTAGACAGTGTATACCCATCAAATTACTCAAGGAGCAGTGGTCCAAATGCCGTGGAGTGAATGAATGAGCCTAGTGTCGGTGGGGCCCTAATTTGAGTGGTCTGGGGGGCTCTGTTGGGGGCTAACAACTTGTCAGATTCCCTATGAAGGCAGTGAAAACACATCACGCATGGCCCCAAACAGGGGGGCTGGATGGAGGGCCCAAAGGGCAGGCCAGGGGCTAGGTCATGCTGTGGAGCTCTATGTCAACACTGCTAGGTCATGCCATTGGATATTCTCGTTTAGGCCTTGGGAGCATATTTGGAGTCTGAAAATCCACATCTTTTCACACCTTAACAGGATATTATTGAAATTACCCCCTCTTCTAGGCGGTGTGACCTTTTCTATGATTGTCCATTTGAATTGGTCTGCGGTGTGTGCCTACGCCCGAAATGCGTTACTAAGGGAGCGGTCAGCTTGTTGGTTCTTATGCATGATCGATGTTCAATTATGCACATGCAGACTTGCCTGGTGGTCATGCCTATGTATTTTAAATTGCATGGACAAGTGATCATATAAATCACACCCTTCGTGTTGCAATTGGTGAAGGTGTTCTGTCTCCAGTGGGTCTTCCACCCTATGTCTATCTCCGTGGTCCTGGAGGTCTGGAAGCACATGGAACAATTGCCACATGAGGCGTGTCCCTTGGCTGGGGAAGAGTTCCATAGAGTGCATTGGCTGGGGGCGTCACTGTGTGTGGTGGGTATGAGAGTTTTCACTAGCTTATCTCTCACGTTAGGCCGTCTCTTCAGTGCAAAATGTGGGACAGGTATGTTGGCGTTGCCTGTGTTCAAGATGGGTTTTCACGTTTGGCGTGTTGTTGAAGGGTGACTGCCCTGGGGATGTTTCTAGCTCTTTTACATGTCTCCTTAATGATTTGCTTCAGATAGCCTCTCTCAGTCAATTGGTTTTTCAGTTGTTGGGATTGGGTGGTGTAGACGGAAATCTGTGTGCACAGCCTCCGGTACCATAAAAACTGTCCGAAAGGGAGGTTGTCTTTTAAGGCTTTCGGGTGGTAACTGGAGTAGCAGAGCAGGGAGTTCCTGTCTGTGTTTTTTTTGTATACGCTTGTGACAAGGCCCCCATTGTCAGCCTCAATGGCCAGGTCCAGAAAATGGGTCCTGTGTTTGTCTTTTTCCAGGGTGAATTTTAAGTACGGGTTCAGTGAGTTCAGCCAAGCATGGAAGGAGACTAGTTTGTCGTACGACCCTCTGAAAATCACAAAGATATCATCTATGTAACAGCACCAAACAGTCAGTTGGGCTAGGGAGGGGTTGGTGTCAGAGTAAATATGCTGGTGTTCGAATTGGTCGACATAAAGGTTGGCGAGGCTCGGCGAAAGTGGCCCCTATCACCGTTCCTGAAATCTATTGATAAAATGTGTCTTCAAACAAGGAGTTGTTTCTGGTAAGAGCTATTTCTGCTAGCTGAGAGATGAAACTAGGTGGCACTCCGTGAAGGTCAATGCCAGAGTGTAACAGACCGCTAAGCATGTCTAGTGTCTCTAGCTGAGGTATTCGAGTGTAGAGCGATTCTATATCGATTGTCACAAGCCATTCATCTTCAGGATTGTATTGAAGCGAGAAACAAAGATACAAGCGAATGGGTTGGTAATGGCTGGTGCACTCCCTTCCTGCTTAATCACCATACACAAAGAAAAAGACTTTGAATATTGTACCTGGATATAGCAAAATTGTGTTTTTATGTAATAATATCTATTTACAAAATATTTGGTACAAAGTAAAGCATCACATGCTTCCGAGATAAATCATACAAACTATCACAAGACAATAAACAATAGGTAAACACATTGCTTGTGCAGTAAACAGGGAACAATTCTCTATTGTCGATATGTGACGACAGGGGTCAAAAAGGGTGAACATTCAGAACAAAACTACAAGAGGAATTTGTATACAAAAAAGTGTAAATATATTGATATCACTGTAATTCAAAATTCGTCTACACAAGGGTGTTTCAGCAGGGTGATAAGCAGCACCACCCATAGCACCCAGGGACCCCTGGTCACCCCAAACCCAGCCCCTCTCACTTCCCACCCCCCCCTCCCCATGACGGTGAGCCCCACACTCCACTGGTGACCAGGCACCCAAGTACTCCTGCAATTTTGCCTCGCAATCTTGCTCCCTTTCACTCTCACAGCCGAGGGTTGACGACCACTCCCCCCTAGGCATTGAGATTTTGGTCAGAGGTTGCTCACTCTCTCTTCCTCTCTCCCTCTCCTTTTTTGTCTCCCTACAGGAGACGCCTGTACCCCACAATGGTGCCCCCAGTTCAGCAATACTGAACTAGTTCAATTAAGTTGTGCATTGAATCACGGTCCTGAAGAAGATGGCTCATTCTACCCACGCCATCGAAACCGGTCGACCTCTGTGGTCATGAGGGCTCTCATGACCCATGCAGATATTTCCCATTACATTAGAGAGATAATGTCTTGAATTATAGTTGCTTGCACACTCACTTTCATGGAGTGAGCTGGTTTTTATAAGAGCCATTTTAGCCTCTCAGTTTTTTAGCTTTTTAGCTTTGTGCTTTTATTGTGAGTGGTATACCATTTGAACTTGTTGCATTCCAGCTACTGAGTCCCACGGGCATGATTAAAATTGACACTCAGTTTGGAATACAACCATTTGAACTGCCTTCAAGTTGTCACCATTTAGTTTGGAGAGCGTCAGAATCTAATATACAGTTCTGCCTACTGCTGCAACAGCCATTTGGAAATACCCTGAATATCTGACTTCTAACAACCAGACACCTGCCACCAGTATAGAAGGTTAGGGACAGCTCTCTCCTCTATCACTCTTAGATAGCTGTTACACCAAGTGCCAACTAGGGTAAGGCACCCCTGATAGGGACAGGGTGTTCTTCCCCAGGGTGAGTTCTGCTAGCTGGGTGGCCCTTCCTCTCCAGTCTGAGCATTTTCATGATCTTTCTCTAACTTGTGTATGTATATATATATATATATATATATATATATATATATATATATATATATATATATATATATATGCTTTTGAACCACTACCGTCCTATAAACCGTTGTTTTCTTAATTACTAAGTGATCATGATTTGAGAATGACATTTCCTAATTGTAAGTCAGTCTTGAAATTACACACAATTTGTTAATAGATGCCAGAAATATACACAACAGGTGTCTGTAAATGTTTGATGCCTGCACAGCATGTTTAGACACTTTAATTTGGAGGGTCAGTGTCATGACGCGCGCTCCATGGAAGCTATGGAGCCGATTGAAGGGCTGATTCCGTTCCTCCACCAGCGGTCTAGTCTGTCACGCACTGCACGTTACTGTCATGACGCATATATATAGGCGTCACACGCGGTAATCGATGCGTTGCAACCTTGCTTTCCTCGCCAGGTTCGTACGCTAGTGCTCCTCTCTGACTCCCCTTGTTAATTCCCGCTTGTTTTCTCTTCTCAAGTCCTCAGTGATTGCTCACTCAGCTCCTAGTCTTTGACCTCTCATGGTGCTTCCTCCACTCCTCTGTTCCTCCCCCTTTGTAGCCTTTGTTCCTTCTCCAGCTCTAACTTGTTGTACATACATCTATGATTGTATGCCCCTTCCTATCGCAGCCTTCTGCAGACCTCTTCCTCATTCCTCGGCTACGGTCTCCATCCAAACAGTTCTACGTACGCTAGCTCGACTCCAGCAGGGTCTTCTGGGAACTTCAACAGAAAGCCTTCAGCCTTGATATTCGTAGTGCTACTACATCCAAGCACACCAGGGTTTTTCAGCCACGCTTTTCCCTGGAATTGGGGGCGGACTCCCTGAGGGTCCCTTCTGCCTTGCTGTTTGACAGCGGGCAGGGTGGCTTCCAGTGGAGCTCGTCCCAAACTCAACAAGAAAGGACTGGCCCTCTGGAGAGAGAGGAGAGTCATAGACACAGACAGTTCCTCAGAAGAACTCATTACAGGTGAGGAGGAGGAGGAGGGAACCAAGGAGGGTATTTGTCAAGCAACTAATACTTCAATCGCATGACAGTTTGCAACGCCAAAGGATGGCTAGCTTAGAGCAGTATCAAGAACTGGTCAATGCCATACAGGGGATAACTGCTGAGCTCCAAACCATGAGGGTAGAAAACACCGCCCTTAAGGCTGACAATGCCGCTCTGAGACAACAAATGATTCTGAGAGAAGAAGTTCGGGGAGATCTCCCACCTATGCCCTTACCTTGTGGGAAGTATGAAGGGAACCCCAAGAAGATTAAGGAATTCCTCGATGCCTGTAGAGTATACTTCACTTTTCGCCCAAAGATGTATGAATTCGACAAAGCAAAGGTCGGCTTCCTAGTCTCAAACCTTGGTGGTAACGCTCTAGCATGGGCCACCCCGTTGGTTACAGAAACTGATCCTGTGCTGAATGATTACAATGCCTTTGTACTACAATTCAGAGAACGCTTTGAAAGCACCGAGACTTTGTACGCGTCCTATGAAAACATGCTAGACCTCAAACAGGGTCTTGTTGATATACAAACCTATGCATCGAACTTTCAGAGGATAGCTTTGGAGACAGGTTGGCCTGACTCAGTTAAGCAGACTCTCTTTCGGAGAGGGCTACATGAAGACTTGAAGGATGAACTCTCTCGAGTAGCAAGACCCTCCTCCTTCCAAGAACTGGTCGCCCTGACCCTCCAGATGGAATTTCGAATTTCCGAGAGACGAGCAGAAAGAAGGAAGACCAGATCCAATCCGCCTTCTACACCATCCTCCTACACGCCAGTTGCTCCAGACAGATCTCTTCCTCAGACTGAAGAGCCCATGCAAATAGGTGCAGCAAGGGGTCCCCTCAGCGCAGCAGAAAGAAAGAGACGAAAAGACCTGCGCTTGTGCATGTATTGCGGTTCTGAGAAGCACCTTCTAAGAGACTGTCCGGAAGTACCTCCCCGAAGATCGGGAAACGACAGACCCCGACCCTGAGCAGGGACACGGAAGGGGCTTCTCTTGCTAATCCCTGTGTTACAAATCCACCTATACCATGTACCCCCTCAAACCAACTTATGGTCCTAAAGATCGTCCTGGAATGGACCTCTACCCAAGCAGTTGAGTGTCTGGCAATGCTTGACTGTGGTGCAGCTGGGAACTTTATGGATGACCAATGGGCCAGTAAATACGCCATTCCTAGGAGAGAAAAGCCTCAACCCATACCTGTAGAAGGAGTGGATGGTACCCCCTTGTCTTCCGGTCTTATCCGACAAGAAACCACAGAAGTCTTGGTTAAGATGAAGACTCACCATGAAACCGTGATATTCGATCTGATTAAGGCTGCCCACTTTCCAGTGATACTCGGGATACCCTGGTTAAGAAAACACAATCCGGGAATCAACTGGGTAACTAACATTATAGAGTTCAGGTCAGACCTTTGTATGCAGTCCTGTTTGAAGGAGGAAGGGCAACATTCACATCAGGGTGACACAGTGCCAGCGAGGAGTATTAACTCCATTCCAAGAATTTACCGAAATCTTTGCAGACACTCTTCCCAGACCTCTTCCTCCACATCGAGCTGAGGATTGTAAGATCGACCTTATACCTAATGCGGTGGTTCCATTTGGGAGAATGTATCCCTTATCCCTCCCAGAGAAGGAAGCATTAAGAGACTACCTAGCCAGCAATTTACAGAATGGCTTGATTCAAGAATCTACTTCCTCGGCTGGAGCTTCTCTGTTCTTTATACCAAAGAGAGGAACCAAGGAACTCAGACCTTGTATTGACTTCAGGGGCCTAAATAGTCAAACCATTTGAGATCGATACCCGATGCCTTTGATAAAGGAGATCATGGAAGCAGTACAAGGGGCAAAATGGTTTACCAAACTTGACCTCAGAGGGGCTTATCATCTCCTACGAATCAAACAAGGGGACGAATGGAAGACCGCCTTTCGTACTCCATTAGGTCATTTCGAGTACAAGGTAATGCCCTTTGGGTTGGTTAACGCACCAGCCCAGTTCCAAAGATTTATGGACAAGGTCTTCAGTGATCTTCTGTTTAAGTCCACTGTAGTTTACTTGGATGACATCTTGGTTTACTCTCACACTTTCGAACAACATCGTCTACACGTAAGAGAAGTGCTCAAGAGACTTCGAGACCACCACCTATTAGTCAAGCCAGAGAAATGTCTTTTTGAGGTTTCTACAGTTTCATATCTGGGCTTTATTCTGTCAGAAAACCGCATTGAGATGGACCCTAACAAGACTACATCTATTAACAATTGGCCTGTTCCCAGCTCAGTCAAGGACACCCAGAGGTTCTTGGGGCTGACAAATTTCTATCGTAAATTCATCACGGGCTTCTCCAACATAGTCCTACCTATCACAGCTTTGCTAAAGAAAGGGGTGAAGTTCCGTTGGACGCCAGAAGCAGATTTCGCTTTTCATCAGCTCAAACAAGCGTTTACCTCCGCACCTATCCTCAGGCAGCCTGATCAGTCTCAACCCTTTATCGTGGAAGCTGACGCCTCACAAGGGGCTATTGGAGCAGCTCTACTACAAAGGAAGGAGGATCAACTCGAACATCCCATTGCCTATTATTCCAGAACACTCACCTCCAGTGAAAGAAACTATTCAGTGATTGAAAAGGAACTGTTAGCAATTAAACAGGCTTGTGAGGAATGGCGCCATTTGTTGCAAGGAGCGAAATACCCGTTTCAGGTACGAACAGACCACAGGAACCTAAGTATTCTCCAACAGATGGAATGCAGGAACTCTCGTCATGCTCGTTGGGCTTATTACTTCTCCCAATTTGATTTCATACTCACATACCTAGCGGGTAAAGACAATCACTTAGCTGATGCACTCTCCCGCAGCCATCAAGAAGGATCAGGGAATCACCCCGAACAGGAATGGTTGCTCAATGGGAAGAGATTCATAGGAACTGTAAATAAATATTTACAACAGGTTCTGCAGGCCCAAAAAACCACCTCTCTTCCAAGAGACCCCTCTCTAACCTACAAAGGAGAATACCTGTTTAAAGATGACTTGCTTTACCTACCCACCCAAGATCTCCAGAACCAAGCTCTTTCGTGGTGCCATGATCTGCCCACGGCTGGTCACAAGGGCCGTACTGCTACATTGGAACTACTGAAGAGGCATTTCTGGTGGCAAAGATGAATAAGGATGTTGTGGAGTACGTCTCTTCCTGTCCAGTCTGTGCTCAAAGCAAACACAGTTCGGCTAAACCATTGGGGCTACTACAACAAGAAGAACCACCTGCCGGACCTTGGCAACATATATCTATGGATTTTATCATTGAGTTACCCAGATCGGGAGGATGTTCTGCGATCATGGTAGTGGTCGACTCCTTCAGTAAGCTGGCTCATTTCATTCCTCTTAAAGGCACTCCTTCTGCCACTACCACAGCAGACGTGTTCTTAAAGGAGATAGTCCGTCTCCATGGTCTACCTTCCTCAATTGTGTCTGATAGAGGAACCCAGTTCACCTCCAAGTTTTGAACAACCTTGTGTAAACAGTTGCAGATTCAGAGAGCGTTGTCTTCTGGCTTTCACCCAGAAACAAACGGACAGACCGAACGCCTCAACACTACACTTGAACAGTTTCTAAGATGTTACTGCAACCAGACTCAGGATAACTGGTATCATCTCTTATCGGTTGCAGAATTCTCGTATAACAACACCAAACATACTGCAATAGGAATGAGTCCTTTCAAATGTATATATGGGTACGAACCCAAACACATCCCATTTCCTACTGTTCAACCCACTAATGTCCCTACCATAGACCTACTACTGGACACTCTGAAACAAACGCATAAGTCTGCTCAAGAAACCCTGTTAGCCAGTCGCCAGACTTACAAGAGATGGGCTGACAAAAACAGAAGACCTTATCCTGATTGGAAGAAAGGAAGCAAGGTATGGTTATCCACTAAATACCTTCCCCGGAGAGTCCACCCAGGTAAATTCACTCCGAGATATATTGGACAGTTTTCCATAAAACAACGGATCAATCCTGTGGCCTTTCGGCTAAACCTCCCGCACTCTCTTCGAAGAATACATCCAGTGTTCCATACCTCGCATCTTAAGGAGTATAAACCTGATCCTTTTTTGAGAACCTCCAGAAGAAAGTTACCCAGTGTGGATGATGACGCCAAAGAGTATGAGGTTTCACGCATCTTAGACTCACGTTACAAACACGAAGTCCTACAATACCTCATACTGTGGAAAGGATACCCTTGGACGGAAAGATCTTGGGAACCAGCCAAAAATCTACATGCCACCAGACTCCTACGCATATTCCACAGACACCATCCAGGCAAGCCTGGAGGACGGCCTTGGCGAAGGGGTTATACTGTCATGACGCGCGCTCCATGGAAGCTATGGAGCCGATGGAAGGGCTGATTCCGTTCCTCCACCAGCGGTCTAGTCTCTCACGCACTGCACGTTACCGTCATGACGCATATATATAGGCGTCACACGCGGTAATCGATGCGTTGCAACCTTGCTTTCCTCGCCAGGTTCGTACGCTAGTGCTCCTCTCTGACTCCCCTTGTTAATTCCCGCTTGTTTTCTCTTCTCAAGTCCTCAGTGATTGCTCACTCAGCTCCTAGTCTTTGACCTCTCATGGTGCTTCCTCCACTCCTCTGTTCCTCCCCCTTTGTAGCCTTTGTTCCTTCTCCAGCTCTAACTTGTTGTACATACATCTATGATTGTATGCCCCTTCCTATCGCAGCCTTCTGCAGACCTCTTCCTCATTCCTCGGCTACGGTCTCCATCCAAACAGTTCTACGTACGCTAGCTCGACTCCAGCAGGGTCTTCTGGGAACTTCAACGGAAAACCTTCAGCCTTGATATTCGTAGTGCTACTACATCCAAGCACACCAGGGTTTTTCAGCCACGCTTTTCCCTGGAATTGGGGGCGGACTCCCTGAGGGTCCCTTCTGCCTTGCTGTTTGACAGCGGGCAGGGTGGCTTCCAGTGGAGCTCGTCCCAAACTCAAAAAGAAAGGACTGGACCTCTGGAGAGAGAGGAGAGTCATAGACACAGACAGTTCCTCAGAAGAACTCATTACAGGTGAGGAGGAGGTGGAGGGAACCAAGGAGGGTATTTGTCAAGCAACTAATACTTCATCGCATGACAGTCAGTCGATTAACAAATCGGAAAAGGACGTGCAGATACGGTGATGATACGGTGATGTCATTGTGTCCTGTGTGGATGTGGCAACGTCATGTGATCCCAATAGAGATAATTCTATGGCAGCGTTCACAACATGAACACTTGGAAGCTGTGCTGGTGAATACAGGACAGTCACCTCTTTATTGCTTTTCCTTGGATCACACTCAGCAGCACAAAAAAAGCTAACCATATTTTTAATGCAGCTATGCTTTGGTCTCTTGATGTTCAGGTGACATAGTCCAAATGTGAGGTGTGTAGGCCAGTGAATCAGAGTGAGACTACATCCCTCCTCATCATCCCAAATGCCAATTAGATATAGCTGTATTTGAAGCGTGAGCACATCCACATGTACAAGCAGGTGCCAACCCGCCATCAAAACAGCTGTGGTAGCATAAAGGAACAAAACGTCCAAGAAACTGAAATCTTGAGAAGTGAATGAGCAGAGTTGAATGAGCTGTCAATAGATACCACAAAGATCCCTGCTCTGTGGAACATCTGGTCGGACCCCTAACCAAATGAGTAGCCATCCTCAATAAGAGACCCAAAACATCATCATGAAATATACCTCTCATCTCCGAATGTCTCCCCACATAACCACCATTAGACACACAATCCAAAATGTACTCAAACAACATTGATACACCGATAGCAAACATTCAATGTCCCTGCACCAGGAATGGCATCAGGCAGCCATCCCTTGCTACCCCCACCATTGCGATGGTCCCTTCCCTACTTGTGAAACACATGTCCACACGTCCACATGGTCAAATCAAAGTAATGCTACCAGGTCTACCTCAAACACCCCCAACATGACTCAACAACCATGAACACATGTAAAAAGGAAGTGCCATGCCAACCATAGCATGCATGCTTGACATGTCTACGCACACCATGTACATTAATGACTAGATTTCTGCATTACAAAGCATGGAAGTAGACAAGCAACAGATGTGAATGACAAAGATGTGAAACAAGTGCAACTCCAAACCTGTCATCTCCCCACATCTACCATTGTCCACATCCGTACATTGGCCATGAAGGCATCATAGTAAACTTCACACTCACATGAAGCATGCACATATGTCCCCCAGCAAATAGGCCAGTAACAATATGGCCCACAGAGTGGGGTCCTAAACATACATGACAATCATAGGACATACTTAGAGTGCATGTTCAAACAAAAGGATCACATGGAGAAAAAAGCACAAAAGCACACATACAAAAGTAATCCAACACTTGCTGCACATGGCACAAAGAGACAGAAAACTGTGATGTTGAATAATAAAATATAACTGCATTGATGCAAAAATATGTTCAATGATGGAAACAGAATAATGACCCTTGAAAAAATTCATAACACCAAAGGAATACTACAACTAGTGAACCATGTCAAGAGTCAGGGACAACTCCCTTTGTCGCCTCAGCACTCATAGGGGCCACTCCTCTCTTTTCCTTGTTGGCGAGGGTTCACTACATCCAGGTCCGTTGAAAAGAAACAGCACTGCAGCTCCAGATGAATTTGATAGATATAATTATTTATTTTGGTAAACTCATTTAAAACTTCACATAATGGAAATCACCAGTAGAATGACAACAAAAAACAAGTGAACTATATACAAGAGTCAGCGGTCTAGTCCACATTAATCTCGAACAATGCCTCAGGCAAGGCCGATTCCCCATCCACATCTGCCTCTTGCAGGCAGGCCTATGTTGTTTCCTGGAAGGCTTGCAGGGTTTCCCTCCTCCTAGACTCAATCTGTTCCACTGTCCTGCAAGAATCCTCCAGGATGGCAGCCTGCATCTGCGACAATCTCTCCACAACCACAGCCCTTGCCCTGGCAATTTTTGCCTCATGTGCTCGCTGCCTCTCTTCATCCTTCTGCCTCACACATTCCACCTGTGACAACACTAGTGCCTGCAGGTGCTGTCATGCCTCCTGTCTTACTTGCACCATATGGGCACCTTGTTGCCTCCTCCTGCTCAGAATACCATCCAGGATTTGCTTCCTCACTGAAAACATCCCCTGCTGCATATCTATGTGTCTGCGGCACAGGTACCCCTCTGACTGTATGACAGTCTGCGTCGGGGGAGTACAGCACCTGCACTGCCATCAAGTGGCTGGTGTTCCTCTGAACCTGTAGGCCCTTTTAAGGAGGTACCACTTTATTGGATTGATGGGGATGCAGAATTTCCACTTACACCAATAATAAAAACCGACTCAGGAAGTTGGCAAAACCTAACTGTTTTATTGTCAATTTTCTAAAACACGGAGTACAACGGACATCAACGGACGTCTGAAAGCATATCTCTCAATGTTTTACATGAAAAAATACACTTTTATAGCAAAACCTCATTATCATTAACGTCATACTACGTGGCAAACTAAGAAAACGTATCTGGGATTGTGGTTTGTCTATGGGGAACATCTAGGTATACTTTCTATGGGGGATATGATTATGATTGGGTCTCTATAGTAAGGTTAACAACTATGCTCACCCCTAGTGCAAGTCATCTTCATTGTCATCAAATACACAACGTTTTATTGGCTCTCAAACTATAGGGCTCTTTGCTACGTGACCCTCTATAATTGGTTGGCATGCTTGTACCTTTCTGGAATATTCTACTCACTAGCAGCACACAAGCTGGTACCCCAGGTGCTTATGGGTAGACTTAACCATGCCTCCCCACCCAATTAGACTATCATCCATCATCACTCCTGCTGTCTGCCATTCAAATTGTCTTTGAACTCGGCCTTGCAAAGTATCACTCCACCTGAGAATAGAAGGGAGTGTGAGCACATTCTTATCTTCAGTCTCGATGTAGCTTCCAAAGTCTATTTCCATTTACCCCATGTGACAGGAGACAGTGTTTTAGCTCCTTCTTTGCATTTAATACTATTAAAGGAATAAAACTTGGCACTCATAGTGTTTTTCTATTGCACCTCAACAGGAGCTTGCCTTGCTTTTCACATTCATTGTATCATCTCATATAGATAAATAGTTTTTTGTCAGCCTCAACCCTTGACACTGGGCCAGACAAGCTTTCTCGATTCTTCCTCCATCTTCAGCTGCTTTTCTCTGCTGCGCCACACTTTCAGCCCTTTTGCTACTGAGGTCCTGGTTTGCTAAAATGCAGCATGGAGCATCCAAATTCTATACACATATATATAAATTGCTGGCACTTTCTTCAAACTATTCACTACGTATAGCCAGCCTTCATGGTGACTTAGTCTACTTGCGTTGCAGCATCTGTACAGATATGAAGCGACTTATATTTTCTTTAGTGTTCTTCGCACATGCAATCTTCATTCCACACATGAAATTTTATTCAACTCCTTATTTTGTCATCAGATTCTGGTCTATTCGCCTTTTCTCTTGGCATCTCTTCTTGGCGCATCATCTTTGCTTCATGTGACGTCACCTATCTACTTTTTCATTCATCTTTACACCTCTTCCGCGACTTATCATAAAAGGCCGTCAGCTCTCTGAGGATGCATGAAGAACGGTTTCCTCAATGGGTACCTTGTCTCAAAAGCTTTTCGTGTTATAGGCATCATTACTGGTGCTTTGTTTGTGACTATTTCCGGTTCACAACATATACGCAAGACGGGGCAGGATTTCCATTAGAGGCACTTAGCTCTTCCTCTACACCTCCATAGCCTGTTCCCCTGTACCTTCCTGGGCAGGTCAGTGACCACTTCATCTGCTAGGGTACTGACCTCCACCTCCACCAGGGACACAGGCACATCCTGATTGGCAAATAGCAAGAAAGGAGGCCATGGTGGTAGCTGGCATGGAGGCCTCAGTTGAGGTTGACTGGTGAACAGATGAGGAGTAGGGGGCCATTACAATGACCTGTCTAGAGAGGCATCCGGAAAGCAGTACTGTTGCCAGTTGGGACAGGCGGTGGCCCATCTCTCTATGATGCTCTACAAGCAGCTCATGAGTTGCTTGCATAGCATTATGGAAAGACACCTGCTACCTCAAGCCACCCATCAGCAGTGGCAGTACAGTATCCCAGGTGGCCACATCATCCGGAAGCGGGCTCTGTCTGGGTGGAGGCATCGGTGAAGGTGGGCAGTGCTGCAGTAGATGGCTCTGGGACAGGAGGTTGTGCTGACCCCACCACGGTGGACTGCACAGCCTCCAGTCTCAGGGCCAGGTGTGCAGCCTGCATATCCCCCTCAGTACCCCCACCTGACACTGTGGGAAGTCCTGCCTCCTCCTCCTCCTTCTCCTCCTCCATCAACCGAGACACCTCCAATGAGGTCACCATGCATTGGGCCCCCTATATGGTATCGCCATCACCACCACCCTGTCCCCCTGCTACTGAGGTGCCCAAACCGACAATGGGATCCTGGGACTCCTCATCAGCAGCATTGTCATATGAATGGGATGCTTCCCCAGGCACACCAGCCTCAGAAGTGATGGATACAACTGGGTGTGCCCAGGGTCTGTACCTGCATCTGGAGGCCTTGCACCTAGGATGCAGCTCCAAAGCATAGGTGGTACCCTCTTCTAAAGCCACTGCAAGTGTGGAAAAGGGAACAAAGAACCTAGGAATCAATCATAATTGTCAATGCATGTGTACCCTCCTCAATTGTATTAGTAGCATGCGGTCAACATTAGTCGACAAGCAACTGCCTCACACAAACAGGCCCATGCTCGGAAATCAGAAAGAATCCAGTCTTACAACTGAAGGCAAAATGACAAGTCACAATGATGAGACATGCTCATGTAAACATAGCACATTGATGTCTGCTCATATACACATGACAACTCATTATTTTTATTTTTTTATTTTTTACATTTATTAAGCGCATTAAGCAGCCCTTAGGCATCGTGGCACTGTTACAGTAGGGCTTACTTAGTTGCGAGAGGAGAACAAAATAAGGATAGTGCTGACAAAACAATCAAAGTTAAAACTACAGAAACAATTACATGGTGGTATTGGCCAACTGGTTCTATGGTTACAGTGGAACCAGATCATTACACATCACAATATCAAAGGAGCAGTGACCCAAGTTTATCCTACAGACAATGCCATGCAAAGGGCTCCTGACCATGTGTCTGTAGCACATCTTAACCCAGACAATTAAGCAACATGAACCCGACAGCCAACATGAAATCAAGCAACATGTGCATGCACCTCTTGTGGAGGATCAAGCAGCAATGCTCTTGCTCCCAACAAGAACAAATGTCATGATGGCATACCATGTATGCGCCCTCATTAAGTGGCCTGACAGGACCCAATGTTGATCCAGGTCGTCAAATGTACTAAATTGCCATGACCACACATCCACACACATGCATCATTCTTAGCTGCTGAGTGGAGATTAGGCAATCATCATGCACAATTGATCAACCAATAGAGGAGTGTGCATGAATGTACTTCACATGCCCTCAACATCTTATTTTGGCAACTGTTCCTGTCAGAGGCCTTGCTGTCAGCATCTCACATTGCATGCACACGAGTATACTTTGTCACCAAATGCTGACAAAGCTCATTCTTACACCTGTCCACTTCACAGATGTGTGCCATTACATACTTCCAGCATTGGCATGAGGATGCATGCCGGTTGAGGATTGTGCTACACACATGCCATGAAAAGCACTAACTTTTTTAAGTCATGCGTACCCATGCAGGACATACCAAATTTGTGGACATGTTCACCATGTGAGTACTCACAAGCAGCTTGGATACATGCCTGCAGCCCAAGGACCTGGGCATGGACTGCTGTGTTGATCCTCTCCAGGATCCAGAGGTTAGGGGTGTGACACCCGATGGCAGCCTACAAAGTGCACCTTCACAGAGGCACCTGCCTCCAGGGCAAACTTCGCCTTCACCTGGTTCCGGATCCTGAGTTTGTTGCACTTATTTCCATCGTCAACTGCACAGACTGCCACCCCCTATGCAGATGGCAGCCATGAAGTCATCCAGATCTTTTGACAGCCACGCTTCCCAAGTTGTTCACCCTGGATGCCAAATTATGCAGCTGAGAAGTTGACAGCCCTCAGCTTCACCTTGAGCGTGCTGGTCAATGTTGCAGACATGGTGCACCTGAGGCTGCAGGGGTGAAACTGGCCCCTGATTATTCGTACTGTGGAGCTGCATTGGTTGTATGGAGATGGGGAAGTCCTTATATTGCAATGAGGTGGTCACAGAACCTGACAGGAGAGTCACAGCAGAACTGGCCATGGGGGAATACCAGGCACTCCAAGGCCATGCTAGGGGTCAGCAGCCAGTGACACACTACCAGGCAGAAGGAGGTGTAGCATTTTGGAGGCAATAAATGGCTGGAGGGGGCAAGATATGACACAAGACAGAGGTAACAGCGAGGCAAAGGTGTCTCCACTTCATGCAAGAGGCAGCTGTGACAAAATCAGAGTATCGTCCATATGCGCACAATTCTGCACTGCACACTATGCGCATACGCACATAACTCTGTAAATAACATGCTCATTAGTGTCTCCAACCTGCATGTACCTTACCTGTCATGCACAGAGGTGGCAATATTTAGGGAATTCCATGCAGGTTTCCTGCCGTGTGTGCATATTTAGGGGCTAAATTGCAGATTTTGAGACAGCAATATTTAGGGGGTACTAGGCAGATTTGGAGGCAGCAATATTTTGGGGCTACGACTTGGATTTCCTGCCAAGTGAGGAAACAGCAAAACGTAGGGGTGCAAAGCCAATTTGGAGGCTGGTAGTACCCTTCCTGTGACCCAGCTATTGAGGGTGTGGCAGGAGGTCACAGAACTCATCAATGCCGGTGGTGTGCAGAGGCGCACAGCTGAAGAGGTCCACGAGAGGATGGGTGATCACATGAGGAGGGCCAAGGAGAAGCTTGAAGCAAGAGAAATTAATTTGCTACTGCGTAGTGTTTGAAGTATTTGTAAAACTTGACTCTGTGTGGTGGAATAACTATTTTTAACATTGTATACTTTTTTATGTGGTGTATATGTGTTTTTTAAATGTTTTTTGATATTTGTGCGATGAAGTAAATGAATTAAAATATGACATTTTCGTGAAATTGTTGGTATACGTTATTAATTAGATTACAGACAGCCCACATGTGCTAAGTGGCTGTTGGTAGTGTTTAGATTTCTGAGGGTAAAATGTTTTGTCATTAAGTATGTTTATGTCCCTTCTTTTGATGAAATAGACTCACATAGAATAACATGCACCTTTTGAAGAACAACTAATCAATCTCATTGCACAAATCTGCAAAACTAAGAGCTCTCTTATCATCTTGGGCGTTCTTAACTACTGGACTAACGACCAACTTGATAAAGTGGGCATCAGTCTAACGGATTCTATTACCTCAATAGGACTAACACAATGGATGAAATCTCCCACACAAAAAACTGGACACACACTGGATTGGCTCATATCGCAAAATGCAAAAATCTCTGTCATCATGGTTACACCATGTATTTGGTCTAATCACTCCCTCATCCAGGCAAAAATCTCCTTACCTAGTCCTCCACCCAAACTCAAAACTTATCAGCGCTTGCGGAAACTGACTCAAAATTTGAAAAACATAACAGCTGCTAAGTTCTCTTCGTTATTATCATCTCGGCTACAAACCAGATCTAATTTTGTTGAGTCTTCCGCCTTAGTTAACCATTTGACTTTCATCATCAAACAAGCTGTGAATGAACTCGCTCCTATGAAGTTGAAATTAATCAAGTCTGAAGCTACTAAAAATACCTGGTTCTCAGATGATATTGTTATGGCCCTGAACTGGAAGATCTGACATCAGCAGACATCGACCAAGTAGAATTCATCTGCGACATGAACTTATCCATATTTCGACTCTGGATGAAATCTGTTCTGGTACTAAACACGTTATGGTGAACAAAGATGGCTGTATTCAAAATGGGCTTTCTTTTAGCCCAAGATCCTGAAAGGAAGAACTATGAAACTTCATGTGAGACGCAGAAGCCCAAAAATTCTGGTCAAATTGAATGCCAATGCTCCTTCTGTTCGCTAGACCATAAAATAACCAATGAACAGTCTACTAATCTTCAAGCATAACCACCATTGCAGCACAATTCTTCTGAAAGACAAGCAAGTTCTCTTACACTCCTAAGTTGGAATACGATAGGTCATAGCCACCTGCAGTGGGAACAAAACAGCATGCTCGCTGAGGCCGACATAGTAATTTTACAAGAAACTTGGATGACCTCTCCTCCCTTATGGGACAACCACGATGTAGCTTTTATTCCAGCAATTTCTGCACAAAAGGGCTGTCCTATGGCAGGCCTGTGAGTAGCAGTTAAAACTAGCTCGTCCATTGAATTACACCAATGGGCCAGTCCAAATAACTACATGCAACTGGTTAAAATTATATTTGATGGTCAGGCCCTAGATATAATGTATATAGAAACCCTGCAGCAATCCCGGATGGCCTTTTCTACAGAGACTTGACAAAACTGTTCGAACTGATTGCGAAAACGAATGAAATCATGTCGATTGTTGTAGCTGGAGATCTCAATCTGGACTGTACTAAATCATCTAATGGGAAGAAAACCCATGAAATAAATAAATGGAATAGCTTTATAAACCATGTCAGCATGCGAATGACTAACGTATCCCTGCTGGATGATATTCCATCTAACTTCTCATGGCAGAGAGGTACTTCAACAAGCACAATAGACTATGGGCCTCATTACACGTTGTGCGGTAAAAATTGGCAATTACCGGCATGGCGCAATTAGCGTGTCCGTCCTCGCAAGAGGCCGCCAATTGCGTGTCATTATGAGTTCGCGGGCACGAGCATAGCGCCATGCTGGTAATTACCTTACCGTCATGCCGCAAAAGTCCCCAAAAAGTCCCTTAACAGCATCGTCTAAAGCGCTGGTAGCACTTCCGACCTGCCGCGACATGCAAATAGCGGTCACCGCCATTAGCGGTCACCGCTAATAGCGGTGACCGTTATTTTGCGGAACCGGAAATAGCGTCATCGCACAAGAACGGGAAAGAGCACGGCGGCCATCTTTAAAAACACAATCCATTGCCATCCTCCTTATCCAGGACACCTTACCAGGAAACCCGAACAAAACTCCTTCCAGGACAGCCTAAGGATGCCCAATGCCTTGAAAAAATCTACAGAGCGGCAACGCAAGGAGAAATTCTGCAAGGAGGAGCTTGTAATGCTGACTGAGACACTGGCGGCAAATGCACAGGTGGTCTTCTGCAATGACATGCGGCGGGAGGCCGTCCTGAAGAGGAAGGCCATCTGGGCAGAGGTTGCCACCAAGGTCAGCGCGGTAGGCACCACCACCCGCACAGTTAAAGACTGCCGCAAGAGGTGGGACGACCTCCGGCTACGTGTGAGGAACATCCTGGCCGTAAACCGCAACCTGGTTACAGGCACAGCAGGAGGCAGCGAATCGCCTATTAAGCTCCGTGAGTGGGAGGAGACCTGTGCATCCACAATCGGAGTGGAATCCATAGAGGGAGTAGGAGAAATGGAGCATGGCGTGCCCACTTCGTCCAATGGAGGTGAGTGTATGCATCCAACAATGCACAGTGAAGTGTGATGGGCCCCCCAATCATGTGTCCATATGAATGTCATGGATCCAGCCACCAACAGACATGCATGCATCATCACATATCCGTTCAACCCAGATCCATTTATGCATGACCCACCCAACATCCCCATTACCTGCATCCACACTAAAGAGCCCCAAATGCATAGAACGGCATGACGTAATCATTCAGCATAAGGCAGGTCGACCCATGAATGATGAATATCCCAATTTTTCACCCCTACAGGATCACACACAGAAACTGATGAGCCACGCACTGCGACACCTGCTCCCACATCCAGCAAAAAAGCCAGGAGGGATGCCACAGGGTACACCACCACATCCTCAAGGGGAACCAGGAGGAGTGACCATGACCAGAGGGACAAAGGCAGCAGGGGCACCAGTTCAACACAGCCAGAGGCCATGCCTGCTGCAGTTGCGGCACCAACGGGAGTGTGTCTCCCAGCAAGTGAAGGCAGCATTGACGGAATGCACTCTGCTGCCACAAGTTCAACAGGTGAGGCAGCAGCCACTGCCCCACTTTCGGATGAGGAGGAGGCACCTGGCATTGTGGATCTAAGCCAGAGCCCCAGACCAACACGCTCCATACTGGCAAGCCCGAGGTTGTCTTCAGGTCCGGGTAGCCAAGGAGGGTCACCCACCCCCACCCTTGAAGGGTCATGGAGCCCCCAGGTATTCTCACCTGAGGCCAGTGACATGCAACAAGGCGCATCAGCCATCCCACCAGCACCCACCATGCAACATGACCTCACAGCCATCATTCAGAGGCAGACGGAGATCACTGGGCTAGTAGGGCAGCATGTGGCTGAGGTAGGCCGTCTGAGGGAGGACCTCAGTATTTTTGCACAGCAGACAAGGGAGGGCATGGAGGCATGCACCGACAGGATCTGCAACGAAATGGCCCAACTCAGGCAGGCCATGCACCGTATAGCAGACGCAATTGAGCGCTGATGCCCACTCACAACCCAGGATGAACCGGCCACCACCTCCTCTGGGAGTTCCCGGCAAACTAGCCCCCTACGCCGGTCTCTGCGCAAACTGAGGCGCACCACATCACAACCACCAAATGGCAGGGCAGGAACTGACAATTAGGGCCAGCAAGGACTAGATGCAACATGTTGAGAAGGACACGTTCACACCATGAGGGTCACATGGGAGTGTTGTGGGGGAGGGGGGTAGGGGTGTTTTTGGGAGTGTTGTGGGGGGAGGGGGGAGGGGTGTTTTTGGGAGTGTTGTGGAGGGAGGGGGGTAGGGGTGTTTTTGGGAGTGTGGGGGGAGGGAGGTAGGGGTGTTTTTGGGAGTGTTGTTGGGGGGAGGGGGGAGGGGTGTTTTTTGCGAGTTTTGTGGGGTCGGGGGATAGGGGTGTTTTTGGGAGTGTTGTGGGGGGAGGGGGGTAGGGGTGTTTTCACAGTTGGGGCCATGCACCTATTGTTGTCTTTTGTTCACAATACACTGTTGAAAAGTTTACACTGGCTTGGTATTCATCATTGTGTGTGTGTACTGTATTGGGGAGAGGATTCTTTGTGGGACTGACCACATGTATCAGGGCAGTAATACCCATCTTTATGCATAATGGTCATACCTTGGATGTCATGGAATCTGATACATCAGATGCTGATGCACATCGTGTCCCTCCTGGACATTGCCACTTGCATGTCCCTGGGGCCTTTTCAGCCATCCTCATCACCATTCACATCATCCTCATCTTCCGCTTGCATGTCAGGTGGCATAGGCACATTCTGTCCGATGTAAATTTAGTCCCGCATCACACATGCCATGGTTGTCTTCGGCACTTTGTCATGGCCGCACAGAAGGGCTTCGCCCGGCACGCTTAGGGACCGGTGCTGTGTGTTGTAGAGGCCAGATGCCTGGTCAATCACAGCGCTGGTACGGCTATGTGCAATTTTCTTGTCCTCTTCCTGCTGGTTCTGTAGTATTTCTGGGTGCCCTGCTGGTGCTTGCTGCGCCTGTCTTGCCCTACTCCTACTCGTACTCGTCTCCTCTGTGCTGCCTGTTGTTGATGCTGCCGCACTGCAATCATATCCTCCAGCCCATGTAATGCGGGCAGTATTGGAAGCAGTTTTGTGTGGGAAGGGGTGTGGGAAGGGGTGTAGTGTGCCCTTTTGTGCTGCCACAGTCTCCATCGCCTACACCTGTGCTGGATGTGTCCACCTCTGGCAGGTGGACACACTGCTCAGGTCTCTTAACGGGTGGTTCGCGATGCCGGTATTAGTGCCATGCCGGTAGGGGGTTTTGGGGTCTTTCCCATGCCGCCATTGCCATGTCTGCCTACCTTGTGATGGGATGCTATTATCGCCATGCCGCTATTTCCGGCCTGGGGGTCGCGCGCCCACGGACTTGCTGCTATTAGTGCCACCATACTTAATGATGGCGCTAATAGCGGCAAGTCCGGGTCGTAATTGGATAGGAAATTTAGCGTTACCAGTATTCAATTACCGGTAACGTTATTTCCTTACCGCCGTCCGTGTAATGAGGCCATATATCTACTTATCAAATGTGCTTTTCATGCAAGCGGCAAGTCTCAAAATAATAATGCAATCTGCAAGCGATCACCATATGCTAATGCTTACCTGGCCTAGAATGGGCCCTGAAAACCAATAAGAACGCTCTTGGATGTCCCAGGATCTCAGTATAAACAACTCTAAGACACGTTTTAAGTGGACTCCAAAGTCTCTATCTGCATTCAATGCGATTTTGTGCGATCAAGTAACATCATGTCAAACTCAATCTTATGTAGACACCTTGTCAATGTTCAAAAATCTCCATATTCCTACCAGGAATAAACACAATATTTATTCAAGATATGCAACAAGCAAAAAAAGTGTATCGTAAAGAATTGCGAGCCACTAATGGTTTACCCTTGCTCGAGAAGATCAAAGCTTGCAAGATCATCAAATCTCGCTTCAGAACCTGGGTTAGATCGTATAAAGGAAAATTGTATCGACAGGATGGTGAAGCTTTCCTGGTAGCTACCTCAAATAAAAATTAGGCTGAAATTTGGCAATTACTAAATTTGAATACAACTACTACCCAATTTGTCTCACAAGCAAACAGAGTTTCTGAGATCCAATGGATTGCTCATTTTACAACCTTATATATGGATAAGTCCTTTGACTCTTTCCACCACGAAATACACTAAATCATCATGGAACTTGGAATGCTCCAAGGTTATTATTGAAGAATTCATATCAAAATCTTCATCTTCAAGAGCTGCTGGACCGGATGGAATCAATAATCAAATGCTAAAACAACATCCTAAACACTGGGCTGCCATTCTCAATAATATTTTTCAACGCATTCTTCTTACAAAGAAAATTCCAGACACATGGCGTACTTCACTCATAGTACCAATCTTCAAAAAGGGTGATCGTGGAACTCCATCTAATTATCGACCAATAGCTCTCTTACATTCCCCGGGCAAAATCTTCAATCGTCTTGCACTAAGAGACTTTAACAACTGGTCACAGTCATTCAATTTTCGGGATCAAAAACAAACAGGTTTTGTTCCAGGACTTGGAACCTCAGTCAACTTAATGGTAATTAATGCTTTGAAAGAACAAGCAAAAAATACAAATACATCTCTGTTCTTTGCGTTTATTGATCTAAACGCAGCATTCGACTCTGTCTCAAGAGTGAAGCTCATTGAGAAACTGGTTAAAGCCCAGTGTCCACAGGATCTGATTGATATCATCTATCTGTTGCACTCTTCAACTTCTATTCAGGTCCGTCTGACCTTTATGGGTTTGCTGTCTGCAGTGATACGAACTGCAAGAGGACTGAAGCAGGGCTGTATTTTGGCTTCGGCCCTATTCAATTTTTTTATTCATGACGCTAGAGACATCTTCAGTCATATTGCTTCAGATTTGTCAAAGTTAAACACGATTCCAATACTATGGTATGCCGATGATCTCATTCTCATTTCTAAAACTCCTACAGGGCTACAGAAACTATTATCTGTTATCACTACTTATTTTGATGAAAACGAACTATCAATGAACGTGAAAAAGTCACATATTGAAGCTATACTCCTAGACCAACACGCAGAAATGAATTTGTATGGAGAGTAAAAGACATCACTCTGGATATTGTGCCTTACTATAGATACCTGGGCCTACCCTTTGAAGGTAACAATTCTGCTTCAGTACATACAAATTTGTTACAAGATAAGCTAACATCTGCTATGTCTCAAACTAAAATAATACTACACAAGTATGGTAAATTCACCATCAATCCTGCACTTTTATTTTGGCAACAAAAAGTTTCTCCTGTTTTGTTATATGGATTAGAATCAAGAGCAATAACGTCCACCAATTTCTTGAATAAATTAGAGGCCAGGTTTTGGAGACAGATTCTCAAAGTACCACAATCTACTCCTGGGGCTTGTTTGCGATATGAGCTAGGTCTGGTCTCCTTAAGTGCGAAATATCATTGGCAACTATGTGCCCTTTTGCGTAAATGTCTTTTTAAATACCAACGAGCTATCAGTTCTCGCAGTCTTAGCATCTTACCTATTTACGTCAAACCATGATTTCATCCAAAAATGGACTAGATTTGTTTATCAAGTCATAGTAATGGCAGACGTGGATTTGGAAACGCTCATATTGAACCCAGTAAGAGCTAAAAAGAAAATCTTCCTCCAAGACTGGATTCTAACACGCTCATTATGCTTGCAGTATAAGCACTTTAAGAGCTATGCTGATAAGAGAATGGGAGTTGTAGAACCATATTTGATTAGATCTCCCTCTCCACAAATCCGCATGACTATGGTAAAAATGCGTTTCAATCTTTGGCATACCGGAGATGTTTTGACCCAACGAAAACAAATCCATGGGTCCGAGAATTTTTATAGATTTTGTAGTGATTTGGCACAAAAAGAAACCTTAGAGCATCTAATTATAGAGTGTACAGCGCTGATTCCTTTGAGAAACAAATTGTTTGTGAAACATATGTCTTCAGTTGCAAATGTGCAGCCTGAATTCAGATGGGCTTTTCTTCTTAATTCTACCAAGACGAGCCTAAAGATAGCCTTGGCGATTTTTTTTACCACTTTGTGTCATGATAACGAAATTGGTTAATGTGCAAACGTCAAGTTCTTTATTAGATTTCATGTCATTTATGCTTGTATTTATATAATAGCTATGTAAATTGTCAAGGCTATGGTGTTGTAAATAATTTAGTTGTTTTCCTTTCTGTAACCTAGTATTAATGTAATTGATCGATATGATATGCATGCAATCATGTAAAAGGTTTCTTTTTTTATTTGTTGTTGTAATTACTATGGTATATGAAAATTCCTTTTTATAAATGGAAAAAAGTAGATTAATTTCTGCTAAACTTCAATAAAAAAAAACAAAAAAAAGTTATGGCTAGACAAACTAAAAGGGCTCTTGAAAGATCCTGGAGAAGGAAGCCCAACGACAATACAATAGCTGCATACAAAAAATCCACGCTAGAATACAAAAGACTTATCATTAATGCCAAAAGCCACACACTACAACAAAATAATTATAAATGCTTAATCCAATGTTGGTGAGCTATTTAAAATCTTTTTTTCTCATCCTCTTGTAAAAATCACTTCGGTGATTATATACTCGTAATAAAAAACAATTAAAAAAAAATAAATTTAAAATCTTAACTGAATTTCAGGATCAGCCTCTACCATCCAATAATATAACAAAAGACTCAAAATGATGCCAAGACATCCACAATGCTTTCTTATCCAAAATCGCTTCCCATAAGGAAAAAATCAATAAAGACCTTAACAATGTAACACCACCGCTACTCATAAAAAATACAACACATCTCAATAACATTCATTGTAGAATACCACAATTCTCCTTCTCTCACTATTCAGAAAAGGAAGTGCTTAAAGTAATACAGGATCTCAAAGTTACCTACTGCCGCAGAGATGATTGTCCCACGAACATTTTCAAGGAATCAACAGACTTACTGGTTACTTGGATTACCAAGCTTATAAACCTATCTTTTGATGAAGGTGTGGTTGTGGTACCAGATGTGCTCAAATCCGCCTGGATAACCCCCTTGCCGAAGAAAGAAAATCTAGATCCTACCAACAAAGACAACTACAGGCCTATAACCAACGTGCCCTTTAGACTGAAGATATTGTACAAACTAGCATACAAGCAACTTCAGGCTCATGTTGAACAACACAATATCCTTGGTACTCGACAGTCAGGCTATAGGGCTTGTCATGGAACTGAGACGGCCATGCTCGACCTTAAGTCCACTCTGGCGGGCATTGCGAACAAAAACCAAGCCGCACTGCTGATGCTACTTGACCTCTCCACAGCCTTCAATCTAGTTGATCATAGTTTACTAGTGACAAGGCTCGGAGAGGTCGCAAATTGCTCGATGCTGGCATATAAATGGATTGCCTCTTTCTTAGGCCCTCGCATGGTAAGGGTTTGCGTGGGTAGTAATCACTCCACTTCCTTCTCTCAAACCTGTGGTGTCCCACAAGGCTCCTGTTTGTCGCCATTGCTCTTTAACTTGTACATTCAACCTCTTCTTGATCTTCTGAACAAGCTTGGGGTCCATTATACAAACTACACAGACGACACTCAGGTTGTCATCCATCTAAGCGGCCAGTACAAGAACGATGTTGATACCATCAATAACATCTACAAAGCCAACTTTCTAGCTCTAAACAACACAAAACCGAGTTTATGATAGTATCCTCCAAGAATACCCAGAGCAAACTAGATACAGACTATGCTAACTTCCTAATTGCGGACAATATCATTACTGTCCAAAGGAAAGTGAAAATTTTGGGAGTTGTTTTAGATGATGAGTTATCCATGAAGTCTCATGTCTCTAACATCAGGTCTAGCAGTGGATTGATTAATAAGCGAATCAATTACATCCGCCCATTTTTAACAGCTGAAAACTGTGCACTTCGGTCTATGGCATTGATAAACTCCAGACTAGATTATTGTAGCAGCCTACTGTCCGGCCCCCCTGTCGCCAATATTCAATCCTTACAGGTGGCTCAGAACAATGCTGTGCGTACCATCTTTAATCAATATCGTCGCTTCCATATCTCCACCTTCAGGAAGCAACTACACTGGCTTCCTGTAAAACATCGCATAACACACAAAATGTTAACAATGACACATAAATGCCTTTCTCTCAGCGGTCCCACCTACCTGTCTGACCGCATCAACATCAAGACCAATGGAAGAAACCTTCGTTCTTCCTCTGCTACAGTCCTTGTTCCCCCCAGATTTAAAACAGCTAAATTTGGTGGCACCACTCTTGACGTTCAGGGCCCCCTACTCTGGAATGCCCTGCCGGCTGGGTTATGACAGTTTCAAGATTACACCCTCTTCAAAAAAGCCACAAAAAACCATCTCTTTAACCTAGAGTATTCATCCTATGGCCTCTCTCTTTCTTCCTGCTGGTTTCTCTTGTTGTTTGTCTGTCTCTGTTTTTTGTGCCCCCTGAGGCTCACGGGCATTTGGTGCATAATAAGAATTTAAATAAATAAATAAAATAAAACAATGAGCAGTGGACGATGTCAGAGTCATCCATTCACTGGCCCTGGCGGCAGTGGACATGGATGAGCAACAATGTCAGTGGGAAAATGCATGATATTTGATGAGTAATGTTCGTTCCACATTTGGAGTGTCAAATTATTCAGTGGTCATGAAAGTGTACGCTGGTTATATCATTGTTGCACTCTCCTAACCCATTGTCAAGATACATATAGGCATGGGTAACCACACATCTGGCAAAGGGGTTGATGGGTATGTTGGCAACACAATGCAGATTTTGTCAGCATGAGACAACGTGATACTTCCACGTGTTTCAAGTAGGCATAGATGTTGTGGTGGAGGGGCTCAGCAATTTAGCATGAAACTCCATCCGTCTACTGTTAGAGCTTCCACTCTCATACATGTATGTATGTATGGTCACCTACTCCTCCAGTCCATGGCTTGATGCAGGACCTAATGTGCATGCACATGATTGCATAGAGCATTGCATGTTAGTCACCTGTGCCTTTCACATTTCTGAATGCTCACTTTCAATGTCTAATGTATATGTGTCTGGCTCTATTGTGTCTGTATGCATTTGAATTCATATATGCATGTTCGGCTGGGTAGGTAGGCCTCTGAATATTGTTGTCTGACTTTGTGCAGGTGAGGACGCATCATATGAGGAGGAGGCAGATGAGGCACAACCATGCACCAGTGCAGCCTTGTGAGAATCCCCTTGTGGTGCAGGCCAGCATCAGCAGGGCTGCTAGCTCATCTTTCGATGATACAGTTTAACCCAATGTCCAATGAATACTGAGGGACATAGTAGAGGGTCCACCACTTAGTGGTCCAGATGTCATGGAGCTCCTTGAGTTCCTTGAGGCTGCTGAGTCCAATGAGGAGAGCCAGGAGGCCCTGTGCCTGGCATTGGAGAAGCCTGCTTCAATGGTGGATTCTGTGCCTGCATGTTTACTTCTTACCATCGCGGAGGCTGATGTCCATGGGAGGGTTATAGACCACCAGTCTATGCCAGTCACATGGATTCCCTGAGTCAATCTCTGCATGAGGAGTTGTCGGTCTTAAGGGCCCTCCACCACTAGGAGATGTCTGCCTTGCAGGAAACTCTCAAAATGCAGTTGGAGGACCTTGTTTTAATTGGGACCCTCATTCACGCATCCCTCTCATGATTGGCTGTTGCCAATGACGATTTGGCTTTGGTATTGCATGTTCAGAGTTTACCATCCCAGGATCCACTACAGGATGGTTGTTCCAAGTGAACCACACAGTTGATTCCATTGGCCATGCCCCTACACACCCCTATCAACTTTCCACCACCACCCCTTCTTCATGCACCCTGGTGTCCATGAGCCAGTGGAGGGAGCATGGATTATTTTCCTTTTTTTGCCCCGCCCAAGGTAGACTGTATTTATTTTAACCTCATGTCAGGGATGTTGTGCTCTAGCGTGCAGTGACTCAACTGCTCATTCTACTGGGCACATTTTCGACCTGTGGCACTGGACATGCGGCCATGCTCACTGAAATCAACTGACATTGTATTGTGGATAGCTACAGCCTCCCACATACAGATGAACATTTCATTCAACATTGATGTATATAAGTGCAGTCTGTAAGACAGACTGGTTTAGCTGGTCCATACAAATGTCCAATGTCATTTCATGTATCTGACCCCATCCAGTGCCCACTCCCTTGGGAATGTGGATAGAGTCTATTCCAAATGGACATGCTGTGGACTCTATCCACCTTCCCAAGTACTCCTTCATGCTTGACAAGGTTTCAATCACTGATGACATAGTGCCTGGAAGGCCAGAACTAGCCCTGATGATGGACCTCAGGTCTGAAATGAATCGGCTACTGTTTCTGTCCCCCTAAAATCCGCTCTTACATCTTATCTAGCCGCTATTCCCTCACCCCATCCCTTATATCCTCTTACCCCCTGACCCATATTTTGCATAGAGTTCTTTCATCTAAACATTTTCAGCTTAAAGCTTAAAACTCTGTGAAAAAAAGCCTGGCAATGTAACAAATTCGTACCCTAGAATGTGAGAGCCAGGAGTATTGCATGCCCATACATCATGGACCGGGGTGGACTTGGGAACCAAAAGAAGACCTGGCAATAATACTCCATTAAAGATTGCCACCCGGAAGATATAAAAAAATCAATTCATGATTGCATTCTCATCAGACCCTCAAGTTTAGAGTGGATTTGCATTCTCGCAAAATATGGTGAAAACTAAAGCTTTGCCCGAAAACTGATGATTTTGAAAAAACACCCAAAAAAGCAATAGTTTAAACTAAAAACACTAGGGGCTAGGTTCTCAGAATTAGTTTTGAGGCAAGATGAAAGTCAAATGCAAAAGCACATCTTATCATTTGCGCCAAAAAAAGAGCAGCTAGTCCACAAAGGACACCTGAATGGGCGCATCGTATATGCGCCCATTGACACAGCCTTTTTCACACATCTGCGCAAATCACGGGGGGTTTCTGCTCATTTCAAAGAAGCACATCCCAAATGTACAAACAAGATGCACTTTTAAATGTGCAGAAATTGTGGGCAACCCTATGCGCTCGCTTTTAATAGGCACTCAGGAGTGGCCACTGCATGACGGGGTCTTTCCTGAACCTGTCATGCAATTTCCTTTTTTAAAGTGTGACACCAGAGGTATGAACTGCTGCTGTCTCACATGCATTTCTGTTCCACATGGGATAGAAATGCTTTTTTTTGTGTGTTGCATTTTACAGTGGCTGGCCCTCGTCACAGTGAAATGCACTGGGAGCCTGTATATATTGTTGGGTGAGTGCTTCTATTCAAGGCGGCTGGCCAGCATACCGTTTGCACTACAGCTCTGCCCTGTGGAATTTTGCAGGCCACCTTTGAGAATAAGATGACCTGCCCATTTGCAAAAATGGGTTATCTAAAATAGCATATCCTCTGCCCTATTTTTAGATGCCCCATTTTTTGAGGATCTAGCCCAAAAGCTACATTTAAAAAAAAAAATGGTGACTCTATGAGAGGGAAAGGAGAGAGGGGGGAGTGATGGGTGAGATTTGAAGTGATAGGCAAGAAACAAGAAGGAGAGAAGTGGGTTAGATGGGGAAGCGGTGCCCAAGAGAGCCAAGAGGAAGCAGTGGGGTGGTGGGCCAGAGATCGGAGACGGAGCACAGGTACAGAAAGAAGAAGTAGCGTGGGCTCAGGGGGAGCAGTGGGGCAGAATGCAGAGATGGAGCGGTTGGCTGGAAAGAAGCAGTGAGCTGCAGATTGGGGAAAAGGATAAGGGGATAGTGCGATAGAATGGGAGAAAGGATGCATGATGCAGAAGTAGAATGAAAGAATGAAGGACTACACTTCGAGAGGAATTGGGGAGCATAAGGTGTGAGTTGGCAGTATGATTTGGAAAGTGTCAGGGGCTGGGAAGTGCAAATTGTGATTTGGCAGTGTGACATAGCATGTGAGTATGTGTATGACTGAGAGTGAGAGGTTCGGGAATGCAAGTTGTGATGGAGAGTTGGTGAGACGTGTGAGGTGTGTTGGTGAGAGAGGTGTTTGGGTGTTTTGGGGATTGGAGAAGGTAGAAGGGGAATATTTTCAGCATTACAACTGATAATGATCAATATAGTTTATTATATTAAATAGGTATCCCAACGTAGCCAAAACATACACTGTTCTGCTAGGCCAGATACATCTGGGACTCTTCCTATCAAATTAAAATGAAAGATACATCTTAATGACACCCTGGCTCTCTTGTAGCCTTGCACTCTGCCTCTTTCCTGCAATGTGCCAATCTTACACCCTTCAGTCAATATAAAACTGTGCTGCATAAATGCTGCAATAAATAAAGGTTTGTGCTGCAAAATTTGCCATTTCATGCCGCAATATCCTGCAAGGTCTGTATTATATTCCTTGTGAATTCAGTAGTATTTACTATACAGGGGCTGATTCATGGATTATTTGTTCCGAAAAACAGGGATTTGTGCGCCATTCTGCCCGCAAATCCCTGTTTAACAAATGGGGATTTGCGGGCAGAATGGCGCACAAATCACCGTTTTTCGGTGCACAAATTCCATGAATCAGCCCCTTAGGGTGGTCTCCACATCTGGTGATGATAATCACCAGCTTTAACCCACGTTTCCATAACCTGAAAGTGCGCCTTTCAGGTTACTGGCAGGCCCCAAATACAATAGAGGTCATACGTAACTTGCTTCTAGAAGGGTGTGTAACCTGATAAAATTCCTTTATGTTTGTTTGTTCTGTGGGTGGCTACATTAATTTCTGGAAGATTTGGAGGGCATCTTCATGACTGAACAAGATACATGGTGAGGGTATCAGAGACATGCATGAGGAGGGGGTGGGTAGGCAACTGTTGATTTTCCCATTGCAGGAGCAAGTACATGGCAGTGCTGAGTAGAGGTGAGCAGGAGCAGCACAAATGGTGCAGAGGATCCCATCATAAAGATGGCAGTCAGGTGAGACATTTTTATTGCACTTGATGCATGCGACTCAGGGGAACACATGGTATGGAGATATTGTGCTAGGGGGTGGCATTGTAATTTTAGGATTTTTGGGCCTGTGATATGGAAACATTAATTTCCACTTGAAATTACTGTGGCAGTGGTTATGAGGTGGCATTGTACTTTTAATGTTACGGGGAACACACTGTTTGCCATTCTAAGAGACACATTCTCAGGGTATTTTTATGGGCAGGCTGGATTAGCATCATTGAAGGCCATCAAGGATGTGGCTATGAAGGGCTGTGAAGTTGGTTTGTACTACCTATTTGCATGTCTCTTGTCCCTGTGCCCTTTGGCCTCCTAAGGGATTGGGTGGTGCCTGTGGATGAGGGCTGAGGCCCTCCTACAGCTCTACTGCTATGCAATAATGTGTGGCAATATTATGCAGGACACAACATGCCATAGTGATTTAGATTACTACAGAGGGTGCTTATAGCAATATCCACCCGAGTCGTCAAGGTAGTAGATGCGTGACTTGAGCACTCCAAATGTGTGCTCCACTATGCCTGTAGTGGTTATGTATGCTGCATTGTAGCACGCCTCTCCTGGGTTGACTGGATTCCTGATCGGTATCAACAGGAATGGTGGGCCAGTGGGGAGGCACTGTCCCCTGCAAAGGACAACATTTTGATTGTGTCTATTGACATTTCTTGGGTTCCTTTGTGTCATGTGACTGCTTGTGTGTGTGTGTGTGATAGTTGAAACTCACCCACAAGCCATATGTTTCCAAAGCTTCCCAACACAAGGCCCTGGTATATGGGGGAATTCCGATAGATGTAGCTATCATGTGTGGGCATCCTGGGTAATTGGCATTCACATGTATGATGTGCCCCTTGACATCACAGATCACCTGCACATTGATGGAATGCAAATGTTTCCTGTTGTGATAGACATGCTCAGTCTCTCAAGGGGGGGGGGTTCTACTGCTGCATGGGTGCAGTCGATGGCTCCCAAGACCGGAGGAAAGTGTGCAACTCCATAGAACTCCTAGCACACTCAGCCTTGCCTGCAGTGTGTGTGGCATGTAAATGTACCTATGCACACGTGCTAGGATGCACCGCAAGTCCTGGTGGAGGCACCTTGATTGTGTGGGCTGTCAGATACCCCCAACAATGGATCTGGTATGTTGGAAATATTCAGTGGCCAGGAAGTGTAAAGCTGATCGCCCTTGGACCAGAGGTGTCACAGCCTGTGCACACATGGTGGGTGATGCCAGATCATTCTCGTACTCCTTGACCAAGTTTAGGATGACATGGTGAGGGAAGCAGTATCTTCCATGCACCTCCTCATCTGACATCCCAAATAATTTTGTTCGTGGATGGAAGATTTTGTTCCCGTCAGCCTCCTACTCTTTCCATGTAGTAATATCAGTGCTAGCAATACAGGATCTGGCACTGTGGCAATTGTATGTTCATTGGGGTTGCATTGCGCTTTTTATGCATGGGCGTTTTATTGCACTTTGTGCTTTATGACGGATAACGGGTAGCTTTGGAGTCAAAGCAATATCGCTATTGTTTCTGTGAATAGGGTTTACTTAGTGCTTTAGGGGGCGTGTTGGTTGTTTGCATGGTGCCTCCCCCCCACGCCCATTTTCCTCCTGTAATTAGGAATTTGCATGTTCCATCCCCTATTTTGTTCTCTCCACTGGCCCTTCCCGTTGTTGCATTCAGTGTTGCGCAAAGCACTCCTGCACACATCTAAGTGGGAAGGGTCAGCACAAGGTCCAATCTATGAATCGGAAACCTAATTTAGTGCAGCTCAAAGTGTACGTTTTTGTGGCGCAAATTCACTTTATGCTGAAATTAACATTTTGTAAATTAGGCAAAAGATCAAAATGACTCTTAATCACGACAAGCAAGAATGTACTGATCATGTATACTGTTGTATTAGACAGGTGCAGTATTTATATTCGGGGTGAGCAAGGAGATGATTTTTAAATATTCCTGATGACCTATTAAATAGTTACAACCGACAGTAGATCCGCCGATGAGGTACATCCTCATCCTGAAACCTTCAATGGCCTCCTAGATGCAACTGATGTGTTGATGAGGGACAAACGAAATGAAAACACTTGACATAAAAAAAACACAAGAGTCTCAAACACATGCTCACAAACAAGTACTTCAAATGTTTTATTGTGTTTGGGGACATTTTATGGGTCAGCAGATCTTGTTCTTTATGACAAGAATATTAGGATGAATATGTTATCATAGCAAACATAATTTCTGAAATAATACCAAAACAAGGCATTTCACTTTGCAATATATTCCAAAATGCAGACGCAGTGACACTGAAGAGGGCTGTAAAACATTTTTGGAAAATGTCAGGGCATTGTGGCAGATTGTGGAACTGCAAGGACTTGATTCTGCAATATAACCTTTTTCAATGTGTGGTTACAATTCTTTTAGAATTCAGGCTACCTTTAAGTGATAATAAAACACAGCCATTACCAGCCACTGAAATCAGGCCTGAAAGAGGGCTTGATGAGAATGTAAATGCCTGTTTTGGTATATATCATGAATACTTATTTTATTTCGAAAAATAACCCATGTGTTAAACAAGGGAACTGAGGCACAGGGAGATTTATTTTTGTTGTCCAGGAGAACACAATTAAGTCAAGTGGGACGACGGGAATAGAATTTCTCTGGCCAGGTTTCCACAGTTAACAACTAAACTATTCAACCTCAGATCCTAGACCTCCATTCACCTCGCTGTCAGCGGCTACTTGGTTTCTTTACTGGTTTTAAAGGGTAGGTGTGTTAATGTGTCCTGATTAACATCAGCCATTGAGTTTCATTCAGTCAGGCAAACAGTGTCGGGTCAAAGCATTTACTCACGTCCATAACATGTTTGTAATGTTATGTATTAGCTGACCTACACATGTAGGACCAATTGAAAACCAGAAGCATCTGTATTGGTATATGACAGAATCACTGGGCCTCATTACAGTTTTGGTGGTATCCCACTGGAAAATCTGGCGGGATACTACCAAACGGTAATACTGTTACCGCCACTTGGCCTGCCAGAATTACCAGCAGGTTACAAGTTGCTGTAAGTGTTGGAATTCCCGTAGGGCTCCAAAGCGGGAAATGCCAGTAAGTTAAACTACCACACGTTAGTATCAATATTATTAATTTTATAAAGCGCACCTCACCCTTAGGCATCTGGCACCAATATGTCGCAGTATGTGTGGAAAATGGAGAGAACCTCCCAGGTATGTATAACCTGCTTAGTTGCTTCAAGGTGAAATTGTTTATCAATTGATATTTGACTGTATAAAAGTAAAATGTGTGGAAAATGAATTTTGTATGTTTAAAGGAGCCTATTCAGATATCAGAATGTAGAACATAAAAGTGCAGAGTAGTAATGCAGTAGCAATATCTTTCGCAAGTCATATTTGCACATATAAGAAAGAATTGCTATTACAAAACTTTTGTAAGCTGGTAGATCCTGTTTCTGCTATTGCACCTAATATGTGAAAAATGGGTATTAGGTCAAGAGATCGTTTTAAGAAAAGCAACAAAAAAAAAAGATTTAGAAAGACTACTCTGCGACCGCACACAGCTCTCTTTCTAAATCAAACTGTCAGCCCATGCGACACACATGAGTGTGCTCAGGGACTGACAGGCACACCAGGACCCAGAAGCGGCCAAAAGGGAGAACGGGTAAGTGGATATGTGCATGTGGGTTTGTGTGTTGGGACGGAGGGAGGTGACGGGGGGCTGAGGGAGGAGGGTTCGGGGTGTGAAACCCACTGTTTTGGAGTGCATCCAGGAAAACGGGTTGGGGTGAAATAATGTAATTATTTTGATTTTTGTAGGCACCCCAAAATCGGCTGGAAAAAAATCAGTCTTTTGATTAGCAGCCTACAAAAATCAAAACAATGACATAGAACTGAAAAATGGAATGGGTTACGGGGGCTGAGGGAGGAGGGTTCTGGGGTGAAACCCACTGTTTTGGAGTGCATCCGGGAAAAGGGGTTGGGGTGAAATAATGTGATTATTTTTATTTTTGTAGGCACCCCAAAATGGGCTGGAAAAAAATCAGTCTTTCGGTTAGCAACCTACAAAAATTGAAATAATGACCTAGAACTGAAAAATGGAAGTAAACTAACAACAGATTAATTGGTGAGACACTAGAATTGAACTACAGGGAGCTGCTTTTAATCAAGATAATTTGCTTTGATAATGAGTAATGAAAACCATTTGTTTCAATGTAAAAAGATCAGTGTTGAAATTATAAAGTCTTGCTTAATTTACAGAATACTGATTTTTGTTTACATATCTGCTTCTTTTCTCTTTGTTTTTTATATACAGCCATGATGAAGGACAGGCTTCTACGAAACATTTGTTGGTTGATGTTCTTGTAACAATACCTTACAAACCTAACAAAAGCCATTCTAGATTGTATTTTTGTATTTGTATTTGTTTATTATTTGTATCGCGCGCCAAACCCTGAGGTAACTCGGCTCTTCAGAAACTTAGAGGTTATAGACCTAGACAGGAATACAGATTATCATCAACAAATGGACCCTTGTTACAGGTGGGTCAAATAATAAGATACAGGAAAGAATGTACACTAGTGAGCTGCGGAGGCTGGGCCCAGGCATCTAGGGTGATTGGATGGCTTGGCGAATACATCTTACTGAGGTGGCTTGTTGCTCAGACAGCTTTTTATACTGGCTTTAAAAGTAAGGAATGAGGGTTTGTGTCTGAGGGGGATGGGTAAAGCATTCCAAAGTTTGGCAGCTTGAACTGGGAAGCTGGCTCCTACTGCTGTTTTTAGATTGTATCTTGGGACCACTAAGTTGTGGGACTGCGAAGATCTAGTATCACATGTGGGTTGGTGAATGCAATGCAAATTTTGTCTACCAGGTATTTCAGGGCAGAGTTTGCGAGGCTTTTGTGCACGATGGCCAGGGAGTGTAGAGTGATTATATCTCGGATGGGTAGCCAGTTGCCATTGTGTCTGTGAGTGGAAATGTGGCATAATCTCGGGAGACTGAGTGCAGCTCTTAGTGAGTTATTCTCGAGTACCTGGAGTTTGTTTAGGTTGCGTTCCGAGGAGCCAAGAAAGAGTGTATTGCAATAGACGATTTTTGATAGAGCAAGTGCTCTGGCTATTGTTAAGCAGCTACTTGTGGATAGGTAAGATTTACAGCTGTAGATCAGTTTATTGGTGTAGGTCGTGGAGGATGCAAAACTGTTGACCTGTTTTTTGAGAGAGAGAGTTGAGTCGAGGTGGACCTCCAGTGTTTTCATCTCTTTAGAGACGTTTATTATGTTGCCATCAATGATGAAAGAAGAGTATCTGGTGTTGAGTTTATTCAGATGTGCCTGAGTACCCACAATCATTAGCTCGGTCTTATCATCATTGAGGCAAAGGCCATTGGTGGCCATCCAGGCTTGGATTTCAAGATAGATGCTATTTAGCAGTTTGGAGTCGCGGTCATAGCAGCCAGTGAGGGGGATAAGGACTTGAGTGTTGTCAGCATAGTTGGTGTAGATGACACCCAATTTGTCCAGGCGGTCGAAGAGAAGCTTCGTAAAAGTATTATATAGTGTGGGTGACACACAGGATCCCTGAGGCACACCACACAATATCGGAGTCGGGTCTGCTGAGGCCGACGGGGAGAAGACTCTGGTGGTCCGGTAGGAAGGATTTAACCCAGTCGGATGCATCAGATGAAAATAATGCAGCTATGGAGAGTTGTTTGGTGAGAATTTGGTGGTCGACGAGGTTGAAGGCTGCAGATAGGTCAAGTAGTAGGAGGATTGCTAACTTGCCTTTATCCTTCACCTCATCCATTTGGACCTTTAAATCTAGGAGGGCTGGCTCAGTTCCATGTCTGGGTCTGAAACCAGATTGTCTGAGTCCTAGGAGGTAGTTCTCCTCTAAATGTTTCTGGATTTGCAGATAAGCAACGCGATCCAGAATTTTTAGAAGGAACGGGACGTGGTGATGGGCCTGTAGTTAGTGGGGACATTAGGGTCGAGGTTAGGTTTCTTTAGTAGTGGCATAACCCAGGCTTCCTTGAGGTTGTTTGGTACCTGATTGGAAGAGAATGAGGAGTTTATCAAGGAGGTGATGAAAGCGGCTAGGTTTTTTTCTCCATCCTTGATGATCGTGGCAGGGGAGACATCGCCTTGGCAATGGGAGGGTTTTAGGCTTTTTATGATGTCTTCAACTTCCTTAGGAGTTACTTCTGAGAAGGAGAAAGGGGTGCAAGGGTGGGATGTTTTCTCTGAGTTAGGAAGGACGGGCTCAGTGCATGTGAGGCTTGCCTTTTTAGCTTTGATCTTATTTCGTGTTATTCTGCAACCCGCAGCGTGACACTCACCATGTCCAGCTCCTGGTCTTCAGTATCTTCCTGTAAGCCTGCAAGAACAAGAACAAGATTATGCTGTCTTACCTGAGAAAACACCATCCAGCACTCAGCATCTCAACTGGGCTGCAATCTGTGGAAACCGGGAGAATAAGAAACATCTCTCACCTGTGAGTACTAGCTTAAGGACTTCCAGCGAACCGCTACCACTGCTGGTGCTTGAACGAGAAAGGGAAAATCAATATTAGAAGGCACGCTTCCAAAACATTGATTCCATCAGTCTTACCTGAATTCCATCGCGCTACACCACGCTTCCATCAGGAGCACCACAGCAACATCTGCAAAGGAAAAGAGACATATTCAGGTTCGCTTTCAATATTAAACAACCGCACAGCACTGTACTTACCTTAACGGATTCCGGGGGCCATTTTTTCATTGCGCTCTCATCCACTCGCAGCACCACAGCGGCCTGTGAGGAGAAGAAGAAGAAAACACAGGTTAGCTTTAAAAGACAATAAAGGCGCGATTTCTCTTACCTAGAAAACCTGCCTCTCCATCCGGCACGCCAGCATCAAGACCTTCGCACCTGAAAAGAAGGAGATAAAGTCATTAACAAATTCCCACCATAAACAGAACAAAGACTTACAATTAACAAACCTACCTGCCTACCAGCAGATTTGGGGTCACAGCAGGCCTGGGCCCAAGAAAGCCAAACTGCACCAGTGAAGCAACTCGGGCAGCTTAACCAACAAACGTCAAGCGCCCCTGCACAAGAAACCAAGGACGGATAGCTCACCCTACAAATAACTAAGATTCATTATTTAGCACTGGGCAACTACGCATCCAGGGTTCCAGATCTCAGAGACTTCCAGACGCCCCCGGGGATATCAGGTGACCGTAACAGAACACAAAGCCTTTAAACCTTATCCACCTGGGCGTCATGGAAACACTTGAAACTGATCAGTTAGCCCAACGTTTGGAACAATTACGCGCCGAGGTACACGCAGCCCGGCAGGAAACCAATACCTTAAGACGAGAATTAATAGTCACAAAAGACCGTACTGATCCAATCCAGTACAGATAATGTTGCCGGGAGCAGTACCCCTGGCACAACCAGAACGGTTAAATGGAAACCCCAGAAGGTATGCAACATTCATGAACCAGTGCCGCCTCCATTTTCTTTGTAGGCCTGGGGCTTTCCCAAACGAGCAGGTGAGGGTGGCCTTCGTGTTATCATATTTGAGTGGAAGTGCTGCCGACTGGTCGGTACCTTTAGTGAACCGGGATGACCCATTACTGCAGAACTTCAGGGGTTTTCAACAGGAGATCGAAAGTTATTTGCTCGACACTTGCATGGACAAGCTCTTGATAACAAACTCCTGTCCCTCCGCCAAGGGAATCAAAATTTGCTGAATTATATTGCCACCTTTAATAGACTGGTTGTAGAAGTGGGGTGGCCAGAAGATAAAAGAACCACGTTGTTTCATCAGGCCTACGAGGAGACCTGAAGGATGTCCTTGCTCAAGTGATAGACCCACCTAAAGACTGTGCAGGGTTTATCAACCTGGTAGTTCAGAAGGACCACAGATTACAGGATCGAAGAACAGACTCAAGTAGACTGGAAAATCGTGCCATCTACATACGTTCAAAAGATCATGTTCAATGTCCATCAGAAAATACCACAGAACCCATGCAGATTGGAGGAGTACGACCCCCTTTAACCAAGGATGAAAGAGACAAGAAGAGACAGCTACAGTTATGCCTATACTGCGGTATATCGGGTCACTACCTCAAGGAATGCTCAGTGAAACCTCCAAGGAAGGTGGTAGGCGCTACAGAGAAAGAAGATGATGGAAAGGAATTGGAAAACGACCAGGTCCGGGAAGTGTAGAGGTCTGCTTGTCGAGCGAGAAGGATGAGTCACAGACCTCACATTTCGCCCTACCAGTAACCTTGATCAATCACCAACGACCGTCACGGATGCACGCCATAGAGGCATATATAGACAGCGGAGCAGTTGGTAATTACATAGATCGAGATCTGGCAAAAGAAATGGGACTTCCCTTGTGCACAAAACCAACAACTGAAAAGGTAACTACTGTTGACGGTACAGAAACTGCTTTGGGACCAGTAACCCAATGCACAACATAATTAACCCTTCTGTGTCAGGATGGACATCAAGAAGCAATCACGTTTGACCTCATCAAAGCTCCTCAGTTCCAGATCATCTTAGGGATGCCATGGTTAGTAACTCACAATCCCCACATAGACTGGCGTGCAAAGAGACTGACCTTTTCAGAAGAATGCGCCCACGCTTGCTACCCGAAATCTATACCACAGCCAAACCTGAAATCTGTTCAAGGAATAGCATCGGGGGTCGTGGAACCAATGCACACCTTATCAAAACAATGTCAGGATTATCAAGATGTTTTTCAGAAGAAATTGGCTAACACATTACCGCCACATAGGCCCTATGACTGTCAGATCGACCTGATATCTGGCGCACAGGTTCCTTGTGGTTGAATTTATGCAGATACCGAAACCAAAAATCTCCACTTTAAGTCCTATCTGGATCAATACCTGGCTAATGGGTTTATCCACCCGTCAAAGTCACCGGCAGCCTCTCCCTTATTCTTCGTACCCAAGAAGGACGGAGATTTGAGGACTTGCATCGATTATCACGCACTTAATCAAATCACAGTAAAAAAACACTACCCTTTGCCCCTTATCACGGAACTGTGGGACCAAGTCAAGGATGCCCGAATCTACACCAAACTAGACCTCAGAGGAGAATACCACCTTGTACGTGTTAAGAAAGGGGATGAATGGAAAACCGCATTTCGCACCAAGTATGGTCTGTACGAATATCAGGTAATGCCTTTCGGGCTGTGCAACGCTCCCGCAGCGTTCCAATACTTCATGAATGAGGTATTTCGGGAATTAATCGATGTCTGTGCTATGGTCCATATTGACGACATCCTGGTGTTTTCCGCCTCTGAAAGAGATCATATGGAATATGTTCGCTCAGTCCTTGCAAATCTTCGCCAGCACAAACTGTACTCTAAACTCGAGAAATGCTCCTTCCATGTCACTGAAGTTGAGTTCCTCGGTTTTGTTCTCTCACCAAAGGGAGTCAAGATGGATTTACACAAAGTAGATGCACTCCTTCATTGGCCGTCACCTTCTTCACTTAAAGGAACCCAAAGCATGCTCCATGCTCAGCTTTGCACATTTTTAACGCCGATTTATTCCAGATTTCTCATGGATAGTCCACCCCATCACATTGTTACTGAGAAAAAAACAACTAAAAATTCCAATGGACTGAAGAGGCGGAACAGGCCTTTCAAGAACTCAAGAAAAGATTCACCTCCATGCCAATTTTACGACATCCTCGCCCTGATCTCCCCTCTATAGTGGAAACTGATGCTTCCAGCGTAGCTATGGAAGCAGTTCTCTCTCAAAGAGATCCAGAGACATTCCAATTACACTCCGTGGCCTTTTGGTCACGTAAATTCTCACCACCAGAACTTAACTATGCAATTACAGACAAAGAATTGTTGGCAATAAAATCAGTCTTCAAAGCCTGGCAGCAGTATCTATTAGATGCCAGACATACCATCACAGTAATCACAGATCACCGAATCCTTCAATACCTAAATTCAGCAAAAGCCCAATCGTCACGACAGTTGCGGTGGGCTCTATTCTTCGCAGAATACGATTAAGTAATAATATACTGACCGGGAGTTCGGAATGGGAAGGCTGATAGCTTGTCTCGTATGGGTGTTGAAGAGAAAACAAACAGTACCCTGGACCCTGTTGCCATCATCCCAAGTGATAAACTACTGGGACTCACCACCACATTGAGTCTGAGTGAACTTCAAGATAAGATTTGAACCTTAATGAACCCCGAGATCTTGCAGAAATGGAATTCCCAAAATGAACATCACACCGTTCTGGATGGATTACCCTGCCTCAGGGAACGATTATATCTACCAAGTAAAGATCTGCAAGAATTGGTCATGTCTGGTTATCACGATTCCCTGATCGAAGGCCATCCCGGAATTGCTAAGACTCTAGCCAAGGTTAAACGGAATTATTGGTGGCCAACCTGGCGTAAGGACATTGGTCGATTTGTTCTATCCTGTGGGATATGTGCACAGAATAACTCCCAAAAACAGAACCAGCTGGCCTCCTACAACCACTGGATATTCCACCGGCTCCCTGGAATACTCTTTCTCTTGATTTTATTTTAGACTTACCTCCCTGTCAAGGTTTTAATACCATTCTGGTGGTTGTAGACCTGTTCTCTAAAATGGCACATTTCATTCCATTCAAAGGACTTCATAATGCTACCAGTCTGGCAAAAGAATTTCTTGAACAGATTATAAAACTGCATGGTTTCCCCTCAGTCCTAATCTCAGATCGTGGAAGCCAATTTGTATCCAACTTCTGGAGGAAATGTTGGACCATAGCACAAATCGATGTTCGATTATCCTTTAGCCATCACCCCCAAACGGATGTACGAACAGAAAGAACAAACCAGACATTAGAACAGTATCTATGTTGCATGCTGCATCAAGTGGAAGAGAATTGGAAAGACTTGTTATGGATAGCAGAATACTCATACAATAACTCCATACACACCAGCACGGGACAAAGTCTGTTCTACACAATATACGGAAGACATCCACGTACCTCTGAACTAGACTCCCCACAACCTTGGAAATGCCAGTGGTAAAGACTCTACACACAAGCATAATCCAAGCCATCAAAAGGGCAAATGAACATTTACTGCTTGCCAAAGACAGACAAAAACTATTCTCGGACCGGCATCGAAAGAAAGCTCCCAATTACCAAGTTGGAGACGAAGTCTGGTTGGCATCAAAACATGTGCCCATAAAAGGTACCCGGACCTTACGTCCAAGATATCTTGGACCTTATACCATCAAATCGGTGATAAATCCGGTGGCCATCAAGTTAGCCTTACCACCAAGCATGCAAATTCATCCGGTGTTCCATGTGTCACTTGTAAAACCTGTACATCCAGGAACCCGAGTGTTAACACCACCAAAACCTTTGCTAGTTGATGGAGAGCCAGAATTTGAAGTTAAAAACATCCTGGAATCGAAACGTACCAGATCTAAGCTATACTATTTAGTGGACTGGAAAGGGTACGGGCCTCAAGACAGAACTTGGGAACCAAGTGGAAATATTTGCGCACCACGTCTGATTAAGAGGTTTCACCTGGATAACCCCACCAAACCCGGTCCGGACAGGAAGGATACCATGAGAGGGGCCTTGTGGGGGGAGTCCTGTCATGACCACTGTGAGGGGGCACAAGTTGTTCCACAAGCAGGCTCCCACCAGAACCCTGAGGGCCTTAAAACCCCTGCAAAAAGGGCTCTGGAGCCAGTCCTGGCACCTTTGACACCAGGCTCATATGTAGGAAGGAAGGGCTGTTCAAACTAGGTTCCCTTTATGTACATGGGCCTTGAAAGCCAACATGGAAGCACCCACACAGTCTAGTTCTAAGAACAAAGCCATGCAGTCTAGTGTTTTGGGAGTGGCAGGCCTGGAACTACTTTCCCTGATACTACTTTACCTTGGCTATATAAACCACACCCTGACTGCAGAACAGGCTTCGTGTTATTCAGCAACCCGCAGCGTGACGCTCACCGTGTCCAGCTCCTGGTCTTCAGCATCTTCCTGTAATCCTGCAAGAACAAGAACAATATTAATCTGTTTTACCTGAGAAAACACCATCCAGCACTCAGCATCTCAACTGGCCTCAATATGTGGAAACGGAGAGAAGAAGAAACATCACTCACCTGTGAGTTCTAGTTTAAGGACTTCTGGCGAACCGTTACCACAGCTGCTGTTCGAACATTGCGACCTGCAATAACAAGAAAGGGAAAAACAATATTAGAAGGCACGCTTTCAAAACATCGAATTCCATCAGTCTTACCTGAAATCCATTGCGCTATGCCACGCTTCCATCTGGAGTACCACAGCAACATCTGCAAAGGAAAAGAGACATATTCAGGTTCACTCCCAATATTAAACAACCGCACAGTGCTGTACTTACCTTAACGGATTCCGGGGGCGTATTTTTCATCGCGCTCTCATCCACTCACAGCTCCACAGCGGCCTGTGAGGAGAAGAAGACGAAAACACAGGTTAGCTTTAAAAGACAATAAAGGCGCTGCGCTTCGCGCTTTCTCTTACCTAGAAAACTTGCCTCTTCAGCCGGCACGCCAGCATCAAGACCTTTGCACCTGAAAAGAAGGAGATAAAGTCATTAACAATTTCCCTCCATAAACAGAACAAAGACTTACAATTAACAAACCTACCTGCCTACCAGCAGATTCGGAGTCACAGCAGGCCTGGGCCCAAGGAAGGCATACTGCACCAGTAAAGCAACTCGGGCAGCTCGCCAACAAACGTCAAGCGCCCCTGCACAAGAAACTCGGGATGGATAGCTCACCCTACAAATAACTAAGATTCATTATTTAGCACTGGGCAACTACGCATCCAGGGTTCCAGATCTCAGAGCCTTCCAGACGCCCCAGGGGATATCAGATGAGCATAACACCCTCGAAGGAGGTCGAGAGGCCAGGGGGCCGATAGATAAGATGCATGAGTATTGTGTGGGAGGGTGATAGTGTTAATTTCACCGATAGGAGCTCTGCCGATGAGAAGCTGGTCTGGGGCATGGCTCTGAGAGCTAGGTGGGATTTGGCAATGAAGGCCACTCCACCACCTTTGCCTGAAGTTCTATCAGCTCTGATAATGGTATAGCCTTCCGGTAGGTCTAGGAAGAGTGCAGGACCTGCTGCTTGGTAAAGCCAGGTTTCTGTGACAGCCAGAAAGTCTAGGCTGTTTGAGATAATGAGGTCAGCAATCTCTGGGGCATGGGCTAAAATGGAGCACGTAAATTGATGAGGGCTCCTTAGATATTGTAGGCTGGTGACAGGGAGATGGGGGCGTGGTTCTGTGGGGGGGCCGAGCTGAGGCGCTACTGGTGTTGAGATGAGGGTTTTTGGATTTGCTGGTGGCTTTGTGGTTAGGGAAGCAAGTACCTAATCTTTGGTTCCAATTGTGGACTGAGAGTGGGATAAGTGGCGTGGGATGTGTGGCAAAACGGTGTAACCATTTGAGGGGGCTGAGTGGGTCAATGTTAGCTGTGTTTGGAAGTGCTACAGTAGTTGGGTTAAGGTTAGGTGTGGTGAGTAAAGGTGGAATTTATGTTTATGTTGGTGTGACTGGTTGAACTAGAGGCAGGAATGAGGCCAAGGCCAGCGTGGCTCTATGGGTGGAGGACATAGTGACTTGTCTGGAGCCGGTTTGGACTGGTTCAGGAGAAGGCAGGGTGGGACAAGTATAGGCAAGAATCTACTATGGGAGTAACAGGTGGGGCGGTGTATGCAATATGCTAGTTCTCGGATTAACAGTTAGGGCAAATATACAGGCAATAGGTTAATTCAGATTTAACAATTGGGCAGGTGCAAAGGAAGTAGGTTAATTCGGAATCAACAGTAGAGCAGATATATGGCAATAGGCTAATTTGAAATCAACAGTTGGGCAAATCAATAGGCAGTAGGCTTATTTAGAAATAACAGTGGCGCAGATATATGGCAGTAGGCTAATTCGGAATCAACAATAGGGCAGGTGTAGGACTATAGGCTAATCCAGAGATAGCAGGTTGGCGAGCCACAAGTCAGAGAAAGGCAGAGCATGACTGGTAAACAAGTGCAACTGTAGAGTATGAAATTACAAACAGGGTATAGCCAGATGCAATGCGGCCGGACCTTATGGGGCGGGCAGAGACAGCGATCAAAGCAGTAGGATCTAGTGCATAGAATTATAGAAAAGTTTACAGGTGGCTAAGCCAGACAAATCGTGTATGTGGACATAGGGTAACAAGTGCGCAAAAGAGTATTAGCTAATTTAAGGTTAAGCAGCGTGTACATCACAATAAAGATGTTCTGAAGGAACAGTGGATAAATGATGTTGCATAAGGCAAGAGCGTAATACTAGAGCAGATCACACAAGAGCGTTTACGAGTCAGGCCGTGAGTCTGTGAGTCGTAAAGCAGTAGGTAGCTCAAGTAACGTTGGACAGTGGGAATACGGATGTGCGATCGGGCTGAGAGGGTGATTGTCAATGCAAGTAGGCGATGGGTGGTGAAGACGTCTTTCGGTGCGGCTCAAAGTTCATGGTGGTGTGAAACGAGGGAAATGTGTCTGTGACGTACCTAAGATCGAAGATAAGGTAGATCAAGCGTTAATGAGACCGGGTGGTCCGGGTCATGGAGCTCGCCAGGTGTGGTCGCATAGACGTAGTTTGGGTAGTAGACTATGGTAGCAGAGGGTTACGGATAGGAGAACACACCAATGAATGACTGCAGGCTTTGCAACCTGTGCGCCGATTGCGCTCAGTCAGCTGGCCTTCTTCCTAGGCCTTACTCAGCAGGCCAGCAGAAGCCTGCCGGCGTTAGATTGGTGTGAAAATGGATTGAAGAGCCAATCAATAGGCTCCTGCAGGCCAAGTGTCTGTGGGACGAAGTCAGGCAAAGTGATTGTCCCAGGCGGTGGCCATCTTAGGGACAGGACGCTTCGAGATATTTGTCCGTGTTATTCCCAATCAGGGCTTGGTGGATGTGTTGGAATTACACAAAGGACATGGCGTGAAGTGGAATCTGGAACAAGATGTGATGCTGAGAGCCACAAGTTTACCTCTGCTCTCTCAGCTGGGCTGTTGCGTGTACTGCTCCTGCAGCACCTGGATATGTTTGGAGCTCCTGCTCCAAATGGGGCGAACGAGGATTGACTAATACTATTGTATTAGGCAGCAAAACAAAAAAACACGGTTATAAATATTCTATGCCGTCAAAAATAAGAACGCCACCAATTTCACATGACATCTTTATTTTTTTATAGTAATCTTATCTGGATGATGTTTTCCAAGTTTCTCATTCGATTTCACTGGGTTGGAAACCAGTGTGTTATGGCTTCTAGGTTTGCAGTAAATTAAGTTTTTAGCAATTTGGGATTTTGAAACCAGCGAGCTTGATTTTGTAACCTGTTAACAATTTTAGGGCCACTCCTAGCATGCAAGCTCATGTCCGTTAACCTGGGAGGAGGTCTTAAGTGAGTGACAAAGTAGTTTGATCTGAGGAAACTACATGTTTTTATAATTTCAGTACTGGCTATTACATCAATATCAATACTGGAAAAGTCAATGACTATTCAGATTATCTATTGAACAATGACAGGTCATCCAAGGAATGAAACTGCCAGAAAAGGGATTGTTACTTCAGAATTGTGTGGGGTTATCAGTTGGGGGTATAGTTCGAGTTCCTCTGCAGTAGCGTTATCCGTATTTCTTTTTAGGTCATGGTATCAATACATATGTGCAACTAACACCACATAGCGTTTGGTGAACATTTGTAGATTTTATCAATGGGCCGTGCATATTTGTGTAGTTTATGTAAAAGGCCCGACATCACCCTAATCTCAGACTTGTTATGAAATTCATAATATGTAAAGAATACTTACAAGAGAGGTATTAAGGACAATGGGCCTCATCATGAGTTTGGCAGTAATCCAGCCATAAACAGAATTACCGCCAAACGTGGTTAATGTTGCCCACACTTGGTTCTGTGGCATTACCAAGGGATCACGAGTGGTGGCAAGGTGGTGTAAATCCCCATTTTCGGATTCCATAGGATTCCATGTTTTTTTGGGGTGTAATTACTGCGAGTTAGAATACTACATGGAAAATCTGCTATATGTTGGGTGGTGAGGCAGAACGGTTTACTTCCTGCTTTCTGCAGGAGGTAAAACTTCAACCATACCACATAACTCTGAGTACAGCGGTATGGTAATGGTCAAGTGGAGGTAACGGAAGGACTGACATTTTACCACAATTTCTACCACACCAACCTACTTGTAATGAGGGCCAATATGCTCGTCAACGTGCATAATGGACAGTGCTATGGTAAATCCCGGTGCAGTTCTATGGCCGCATAGAGGCCACAGTCTGAGTGGCGTGTTATCTCTGCAGAACTCTGTGTAGACTTAGTGATTATCTCTAGAGTTCTAAAGGACTGCCTTTACCTCCCCAATGTGTACCCACTGCCAGTAATCTTCTGCCAACCTTTTCCCGATGTCCTTTAAAGTAAACCCTTCAAAATATGTCCTAATTGTGTCCATGTTGCTGTACTCTATCACGGTAAATCCTTGTCGTGCAGAACTCCGTTGTTTCCCAGCTGTGTTTGCTCTATATAAAAACTACAACATACATACATTCAAACATGCATGCATACTTAATTCTTCATAGAATACTGCATCCTGTCCAAATCCCAGCAAGTTCAACAATACATGTTGTCCTGCCCGGCTTGCCAATTTATACCCCATCTGCATGTGATCGTGTGGTGGTCGCGTGGGATTTTGATGCTTTATGGCTGAAAGCAATAAATGCGTCACAATAGGGACGAAAAAAGGGAACCGGTGCTCTTCTCTAATAGAACAAAAACACCTAAAGATTATCTTTCAGATGGCATGAATCCACTGACGTTATTCTTCTACATACACAACTACCAATTAGTCTGACATTACATTAACAGCTTGAGACAAAACAGCATTTTTATGGCATATTAATTCAAACTTAACTATGTAATGCAAAAATTAATTACCTTTGGTCTTGTGGTGTATCATGTCACCCGCAGCCTTAATCAAAATAAGATTTTTAAAAAACATGCTGTTACAAGGCCCCACCTGTTAAGTGCTGTAATGATAGAATGCGTTACTGCCCATTTTAACGATACTCATTTTATGAACCTCGCAACTTCGCAATGATGAAAGCCTGAGTTGCAAGGATTTAACATTGGGCCTGGAAGCTGTTCCCAGATCTATGAAGCGTGCACTTAGCACACGGGCCTTTTGACTGTCTCGGTGTCATGATAGGCTTGCAAATCACACAACCCACCATTTATTTGTTTACCAATGCTCCTTTTATTGACTCTGATCCCCTGGGCCCCATCCTGTTTAAGGCCGCTTCCTTGCACAGTACATATGGGCCTTAATATAACATTCAGGGACGTCATTTAGGGGTCGTCAGGGGTCGACCTCTGTAGTCTCCCTTGCTACCCCTAAAAAAAAAATGTTTCTTTTTTTTAAATTGTGGCTCCTGGGCTGTGCCCAGAAGCATGTGGCTCTTTGTTTCTGGAGTGGCTGGTTTTTTGATAGCTGTAGCAGGAAAGAAAGCTCAGCGGGTTGAGCGCTCACTGCTGCAATGCGTGTGTCTGATCTGCAGGTTGCAGGTTTGACTCCCAGCAAGGTCAACTCAGCCTTTTATCCTGGTGAGGTTGATAAATGAGTACCAACACAGACTGGATGATATTGTATCTATAGTTGTTCTATATGAAGTGCTTAAGCATAAGTGCTATATAATAACACATCATTATCGTTTGGCCTTGGAAGTCTGCTTGCATTCACAGTGATATGGTAATATGGGACTGATATTAATGATACATAAGATGATCCATTCTTGTATGAAATGTATATCACTATACAGTGATATTGTAACCATATGTTTCATGGTGTACTTAGAATCAATGCTATGTGAAGCCACTTCCTGTTTTGTCAAGGGGTGAAAGGTTGTTATCCATCGCTTCCTGTGATTTCATTTGGGGGTGGGGTCAAATTACATTACTTCCTGTGATGTCATCAGAGGTCCGAGGTCGTGTGACATCACTTCCGCTACCCCTGGCATTTTGGTGAAATGACGTCCCTGATAACCTTGTCGGTACCCTGGCGGTAAACCCTCCAAGATACTGGTGAAGGTTATTGCCTTGGGACATTGCCGTCAGATTATGAGCGCCGGAGTAACAGAGTAAATCCCCATTCATGGAGTCCCATAGCACTCCATGAGGGGATTCGCCATCATTACTGGGAATTGCAGCTTTTTTTTGCGGTAGGGTGCCTACCTTACCTTCAGCAGGAGGTGTCTCAGGTGCTCCACCGGCAAACCCGTAGTCAGCTGGTCTGGTAAGTGCCGGTATCCATGAATACCAGCACTTTTTTACCAGACCGGCCGACTTATAATGAGGTCCATGGTCTCTTGGAAAAACCTTGTTGCGCTCTACCAAAAAGCATGAAGAAATAGTCTTTGTTGATGTTCTTAATTGCTTAATAAACGCCTGACTGTGGTGCCACTTAATCACAGAGGACCAAGGTTATTGCGCACGCCAGGAAGTTCCCCCAAGCCCAGAATCAGTCACTTATTTTTCCTTTGAAGGTTTTTGAAAATCTTTGCACCTGGTTTCGCACCTTCACCTCTGCCCACCTCAAGGTTTAATTCATGGATTCTGTGAATGCTAGCCATCAGAAGCAGTCACTGTGCCGTCTGTGACATGCAGCCGCTCGAGTGAGACGCCCGCGGGGAATCTCTGAAATGCAACCATGAGCGCAACAGAGCGAAATAAAATACAGAATGTGGTATGCTGAGTTATAGAAGAGCAGGAGACATGGAATAAATAAGACTCTGGGCCTCATCAGATGTTGGCCGGTATCCTGGCGGTAAATCCACTGTGATACCGCCCATCGCAATTACCTTTTCCACAACTTGCTCTGGCACTATTAGCACTGGATCCCAAGTTGCAGTGGCGGTTTAAATCCCAATTCTACAGGACTCAATGGGACATTTTCAGTGTAATTACTGCTGTGTTCATTACGCTGAGGTAATTGCATCGAAAATGAGAGGACAATGATCTCATTCACTGTCAGCTCAGAGCTGGATGTGAATCCTCTGAGTTTCCCCCAAACCTTGGATTGGGCAGTGTGGTAATGCAGCAGTAATAGCGTTACCGCTGCATTTTACCGCACTGCCCAACCCCTGATGAGGCCCACTCTTTCTTTATTTCAGAAGACTGGTTATGTGTCCAGCTGGACAGAATTTCTGCTGAGGTTCTTAGCTGCATTGTAGTGGCAGAGGTGATGTGCGATATGAGATCAAGTATTGGAAGGTTGCCTATGAGTGTGGGTGGGTGACCATGTTGCATATGAGTGTGGGTGGGTGACCATGCTTTTGGGGTTATGGCTCTCTTCCATTTAGAGGGAGTGAGATACGTAATCTGAAATACAGATTGCTTTCAAGAAGGGTTGTGTTGCTTCCAGGCATTAAGGCTCCTATTTAGTTTTGCTTATTAGATGGCGTTAAAACGCCACTTACAAACTAAAACTATTGCATTTATAGAGTACAGCTAGAAGGATGATGAGATATGAGGAGGGACACAACCCTGTAGGTGCTGTTTGGCTATTTACCCACTTGTGGACAGCCCATTCCCCCCAACTACCTGCCCCCCCAAACATATCCTCCTGCGATCTCTTTGAGCTAGCTTTATCTAGCAGTAACATCACACTTTGTGTGCTCGTAATTGCCTGCCAGTGTTATTTCAAATTAGTACCCGTCAGGGTGTGGGGGTGTGGAAGCCTCGCAGCCAATGAGAATGCTTGGAACAGGGAAATTACCAGCGGTAATCCCCCCGCTCCAAGCGCCTCATGGCTGGAGGCCACAATCTTCCCCCACCAGGAAATGAGTATCATGCCACAGGGCTCGAGACTAGCTTCAAAAAGTCCCCGGTTTGCCAAGTGTCTCGCTAAAACAAACGTAGCACAGAGACACAGCAAGAAATACCTGCGTTTCCGATCTGGTTCGTACAGAAGGGGTTGGAGGTTACCTTGGCAACTGTGGAAGCCATTGTCAAGGGGAGGGAGCCGGCGTCCAGGAAGTAAACGCTAGTCATGTGACAACTCTTTTTAAACTTCACCCTGTCCAAGGATCGGTGCTTCTGATTGAGCCTTTTTTCGTACTCTTGTTTCTGCTTGTGTATCTTCGTGACTCTAGCTAACGTTTCCTGACCTGCTTTTGGATTTCCCTCGTCTGCTTTGGTAACTCAAACTTCCGGCATTTTTTGACTTACGGCGCTCGTCCCGGGACTCTCTTTCTGTCTGCTCCCTGGTTCTGACACCGCCAGCTTGTGTATTTTGGACTTGGACTGTTTTTTGGCTTGCTCTTGCTTAACCCCTTGTATTTTGACGCCTTTAGGGAAAATTAGGATTCCTCCTTGAGTTCCAGATTTATTTTTATTTTTATTTTTCACTTACCTTTGTACCGCTACAGTTTTCAGCCTCAGCTGCACCGCGGGATACTGCCAGCCTCCGCTGCAACGTGGGATTCTGTCAGCCTCCGCTGCAACGTGGGAGTAGTGTCAGCCTCAGCTGCACCGCGGGATTCTGTCAGCCTCCGCTGCAACATGGGAGTGGTTTTTCTCTACCTCAGCCGCCCCGTAGGATTCGAACACCGTCTGTGGAAGGTTAGGATCCAGACTCAGCCTCCGCTGCAACGTGGGAGAGATCCAGTGGAACTATTCCGTACGGTAACTTGTCCCTTATTTGTTACTTCATTTTTGGTTTAGGAAAGGGGGTTGTTATACGGGTTAATTAGGAATTCTGGAAATAATCTACTCTCCCATTTTCCGTTAATTCCAGGGAAATTGTTGCTCCCCATACTATTGGTCAGCCTAGGCTTGTCTGCAATTGTCTTGTATCACAGATTATCTAGTCCAACGTAATTTTCACTTTGTGGTTTCTGTTACAGGAAATTCCAAGACTCCTGACTAGATTCCTTTGCCTATGTTTTGGGTTTTTGTCATTAGCCTCACAGGTTAGTGTTATAGTTTTCTTTCTCAATTCTTCTACAGTTTTGATTCAGATTATTTATCGATCGTGTCTTTCTTCACAGCTACGAGGTCTCCAGGGAATCCAGTCTTTTGATGAATCAATTTCTCTGTATGTTCCTTTGTACATTCAGAGATATATATTGGCAGAAAGAATTCTTCTTCTACACTACGGGCTCAAGTTTGTGAGGGAGAATTCTGACATAATCAGAAGCCTCATAAATGGATCCTAACGAGACCCTGGCTAATTTGCTTCAGTGGTGGATTTTGCGCACTGACATGGCTACTGCTCATGCCACTACCCAACAACAAATTTTGGAGCTACAAACGGCCATGCATCCCCCTTCCCTTCCGGTTCTTTCACCTCCGTCATCTTCGGGTGTGGGTGTTGCAGCCGCACAGACCGAGGCTGGGCCGGTATACATTACTTCACAGTTTCCATTAGCTCCTCCTGAGAGGTTTCATGGGGATCCTAAACACTTTAGGACATTTCTAAATCAAAGCCGATTGCACTACTTATGTCGACCAGGATCTTTTCCCGATTCCGCACCTAAGGCCGCTTTCCTATTATCCCATCTTGGGGGTACTGCAGTAGCTTGGGCTAACCCTTTATTGGAAGAGGGTAGCACACTGCTGTTCGATTGTGATGCCTTGATTGCAGCCATGGGCAAGGTTTTCGATACTCCATACAAGGCTCAGGCCATGGAATTGGAGTTGTTAAGTTTACAACAGGGGGATTCAACTCTTCTGGCTTATCTGGCCAGATTTAATCAGTTGGCTGCTGAAACAGGGTGGCCTGATTATAAAAAAGCCTTGCTTTTTTATAAAGGTTTATCTGATACATTAAAGGATACCCTTGCTTTGGTACCTCTCGTCCCAAGCACGCTTCCCGGATTATTGGAACTGGTTCTGCAGATTGACGCCCGCAAGGCCGCTAGAAAGGGTGAGAAGAGGGGGTTACCTCCTCAAGTATCAGTCAACCCTACTCCAACTGCAGGAGGACCAGAACCCATGCAGATAGGGGCGGCTACACGGGGACCCCTTTCTCCAGAGGAGAGAGACAATAGGAAAAAGAATCATTTGTGTTTCTATTGTGGTGCTTCCAATCATCTCCTGAAGGAGTGTAATAAGAAGCCCATGAAGAAACAGGGAAACTTGAAAGCTCGACAATAAGAGGAGTCCGGTTGTCGAGTCCTTCCATGTTAGTGGACTCCACTTTGGTAAATCCATTCACTATGACAGTTACGTTCATGTTCCCTGCTGGGAATTTAGTTCCAGCTACTGCGGTTCTCGATTCAGGTGCGACAGGAAACTATATTGATTCACAATATGCCAAGGAGTTAGCCTTACCTATCATTGCGAAGGATAAACCTGTGGCGGTTAATGCAGTAGATGGTTCTTCTTTATTGTCTGGCATGGTTACCCATCAAACAGTTGACCTGGTTATGGAAACTATTCATGGGCATACTGAGATCACTGGGTTTGATCTCATTTCAGCTCCACAGTTCAAGTTGATCTTAGGGATTCCCTGGTTTAGAGCCCACAATCCAACCATTGATTGGTTCACAAATACTATAGAATTTCTGTCGTGAATGCATGGTGTTCCTTCTTTGATCCGAACCGATAGTCAGTTGCTTCTACCCCATCAGGTAGTTTGTGCTTGTACTTTGAAATCCACGCTTCATTCTGAACTGTTGGGTTGGGTACGGAGTAACCCAGATGAGGTTAAACAATTTAACCTTGATATCATCCGGGGTCTTCCTTATGTTAAAGGTCTGTTATATTTGCCAGATGATGATACTCGAAAGAAAGCCATGAGTTGGTGTCATGGATCTATTACATCGTTGGTGTTGGTGGCCATCCATGGGCAAAGATGTGGCTGAATACATTGTTCGCTGTTATGTTTGCGCCCAGTGTAAGAGTTCCCATGCAAAACCAGTAGGTTTGCTACAATCCATGCCCATACCAGAACAGCCTTGGTATATGATATCTATGGACTTCGTAGTAGAACTGCCTTCTGTATCCGGTTTTGATACCATTTGGGTCATCATTGATTATTTAACCAAGTTGGCCTTGTTCGTATCTTGTCGAGGGTTACCAACTGCTCCTGTTTTGGCGGATAAGTTCCTGAAGAATGTGTTCCGTTTCTTTGGTCTTCCCTCGGTTATTGTCTCGGATAGGGGTTCGCAGTTCACCTCACATTTTTGGAAATCTTTGACTGCTTCTTTTGGTATAGATGATAGGTATTCTAGCTCATATCATCCCCAAATGGATGGGCAGACGGAACGTTTGAATTCCACCATGGAACAATACCTGAGATGTCTGACCCATCAATATCAGGACGACTGGCTCTCGTGTTCTTACTATGGCAGAATTCGCGTATAATAATTCTCTGAATTCCTCTACTCAATCCTCACCTTTTTTTGCCTTATATGGTCGTCATCCTAGATCATTGCCCATGTCTCCTGTTTGTCCTGCTAATCATCCCGCAGCCGCTTCTTGCGTGGAAAGTTTGGTGTCTATCCGTAGCCAGGTTAAGCGACATTAAAAATTGGCTCAGGAACGTGCCAAACACTTTGCTGATGTTCATCGTTCTCCAGCCCCTAGCTATACTGTGGGATGGAGGGTATGGTTATCCACTAAGAATCTACACCTACCAGGAAGAAAGGCACTCTTACCCCGATTTGTGGGCCCTTACGAGATCACTGCATTGATCATCCCAGTGACGGTGCGCCTGCGTCTTCCTCTGAAATGGCGTATAGATCCTGTATTCCATGTTTCCCTTCTGAAACCTTTCTACCCGAACATAACTCTCCCTTTGGTCCTCTACCCCTGCAGGTGCAGGGTGAGGAGGAATATGAGGTTCGCAAGATCCTCGCTTCTAAAGTTTCCAAGGGTGTTAGATGGTATTTTGTGGATTGGAAGGGTTATGGTCTGGAAGACCGTACTTGGGAACCCAGAGATCATATCCATGCCCCACAGTTGATTGCCGAATTCTGGGCCTCTCGGAGAGGGGGTCTATCTTTTGGGGAGGGTACTGTCATGCCACGGGGCTCGAGACTAGCTTCAATAAGTCCCCGGTTTGCCAAGTGTCTCGCTAAAACACAGTTAGCACAGAGACACGGCAAAAAATACCTGCGTTTCCGATCTGGTTCGTACAGAAGGGGTTGGAGGTTACCTTGGCAACTGTGGAAGCCGTTGTCAAGGGGAGGGAGCCGACATCCAGGAAGTAAAGGCTAGTCATGTGACATGCTCTTTTTAAACTCTGCCCTGTCCAAGGATCGGTGCTTCTGATTGAGCCTTTTTTCGTACTCTTGTTTCTGCTTGTGTATCTTCGTGACTTTAGCTAACATTTCCTGACCTGCTTTTGGATTTCCCTCGTCTGCTTTGGTAACTCAAACTTCCGGTATTTTTTGACATACGGCGCTCGTCCCGGGACTCTCTTTCTGCCTGCTCCCTGGTTCTGATGCCGACAGCTTGTGTATTTTGGACTCGGACTGTTTTTTGGCTTGCTCTTGCTTAACCCCTTGTATTTTGACACCTTTAGGGAAAATTAGGATTCCTTCTTGAGTTCCAGATTTATTTTTATTTTCATTTTTCACTTACCTTTGTACCGCTACAGTTTTCAGCCTCAGCTGCACTACGGGATGCTGCCAGCCTCCGCTGCAACGTGGGAGTAGTTTCAGCCTCAGCTGCACCGCGGGATTCTGTCAGCCTCCGCTGCAACGTGGGAGTAGTTTCAGCCTCAGCTGCACCGCGGGATTCTGTCAGCCTCCGCTGAAACCTGGGAGTGGTTTTTCTCTACCTCAGCCGCCCCGTAGGATTCGAACACCGTCCGTGGAAGGTTAGGATCCAGACTCAGCCTCAGCTGCAACATGGGAGAGATCCAGTGGAACTATTCCGTACGGTAACTTGTCCCTTATTTGTTACTTCATTTTTGGTTTAGGAAAGGGGGTTGTTATACGGGTTAATTAGGAATTCTGGAAATATTCTACTCTCCCATTTTCCGTTAATTCCAGGGAAATTGTTGCTCCCCATACTATTGGTCAGCCTAGGCTTGTCTGCAATTGTCTTGTATCACAGATTATCTAGTCCTATGCAATTTTCACTTTGTGGTTTCTGTTACAGGAAATTCCAAGACTCCTGACTAGATTCTTTTGCCTATGTTTTGGGTTTTTGTCATTAGCCTCACAGGTTAGTGTTATAGTTTGTCTTGCTCAATTCTTCTACAGTTTTGATTCAGATTATTTATCTATCGTGTCTTTCTTCACAGCCACGAGGTCTCCAGGGAATCCAGTCTTTCGATTAATCAATTTCTCTGTATGTTCCTTTGTACATTCAGAGAGATATATTGGTAGAAAGAATTCTTCTTCTACACTACAGGGTCAAGTTTGTGAGGGAGAATTCTGACAATGAGGTCATTGTGGTCCCCCTCCTCTTTCCCCTCCCTCCTCCCCCATCCACAGAATTTCCTCCCCACCCCCTCCCCCACTTACCTTCTTTAACGTCCATTTTGCGTGCGGATGCACTCGGAACACTTCTGTCCCCAGTGCGTCCGCTCCCGATCTGTGAGAGGCCTCCATAGAAAAGAAGAAGGGACTACACGTAGTCCCTTCTCTCCTTTCCATGATGGCCATTTTTTTGTTCATTTTTTATAATGGTCGCCATGGAAAGAGAGAAGGGACTACATGTAGTCCCTTCTCCCATTTCCATGGGGGCCATTTTTTTTGTTTACTTTTTTCAATGGCCGACAATGAAAGGGAAAATGGACTTCATTTTCCCTTCTCCGGTGGTTATTTTTTTTACATTTCTTTTTCTATTCCGAAACGTATAAGCATTTCGGAACAGAAGCAAAAATGCTTTTAGTATCCTGGTCTTACGGACCGGGGTACTAATAGCAATAAGCCCCTCACAGCGGGGGCATTACCACTTCAGGTAATGCCCCGGGCCTTCGTTAAGGCCAATACATTCCTGGGGCCTGTAACTATGGGCCCCACGGCATTACCTGAATTGGTAATGCCCCCCCCCTGCAAGGGACTTACTGCTTAAGTAGTTTTATGAGAGTTAATGTCATATTTGTAGCTGTCTGTGTATTACTGAGGTAATAACGATTTTTAGCAGACCATTTGAAACAGAAGCTGTTTACAATTTATGGTTCATTTTAAAGAGAAGTTCTCTCAGGAATGTTATTGGCCCAATGGGTAGGGTATGTATTTTTGAGCATAAATCGATCAATCACATTTTTGTTTCAAATACAACTTACCTTCTATTGTCTGACATTTAGACTGGCGAACCGCATAGGTCAGATACCACAATTTTCTGATCATCTTATCTTTTCATAAATCACACTAGGTTCAAGTGCCCTGGCGTCAATGAATCATAACATACGCCCCTCAAGCTGACATTGTCATGTCAAACCATTATTCTACAACCTTGGTCATGACGTTGCTGCACAGCCAAACGTCGGCTGTCCGCAACTACGCCATCACGTTACCTAATGCAAAACGCAATGTTTACACGCTTTTCACAAAAAGAAGATAAGTTACACTTTCCAATAATTACTCATAGTTGGGAAATTACTAAGTCGTTATCTTTCTTATTGCAACGGAAACAGATGAATCCATCCAATGGAGCCAGTACAAATTTTGTCGCACATAATCCGTGGAAGAACAGATTGTTTACTCCAAGCCAAAGTAATCATGTTTAGATCGACAGTCACATCCCACATTTGAGATTTCATTCTTCAACTTTTTAATCCCAGTACTTGAATTGTGCACGTAAAAGTTTCATGGCGTAAAATAGAATTCAATGCAGTTCCATCATCCATTTTCTCTCTCAGCATATGGCATTCTGTATGGGAGAAAAAAAATATTTGCTACACATCCGTAATAGAATTTTGATCTCTGCATGTGTCCATTGATGAAATGCGTCATGTTGGTTCTGATGACGGCCACCGCAAATGGTGAAAAATGAGCTACATGATTGTCCCAGAAGATGGAAATGATGGTTCCATTCATGATGGCAATGCACCAATTTGGGTTGAAGAACCAATCCACTGGCGAATGGAGAGCAAGCCATACACTCATTTTGAGGACGTAACTATTTACATGTAATAAAAACAGATACATTTTAGTACCCATTGTCAAAAGAAGTAACACTACTGAGTACATTTATAAAAAACATAACTTTTCATGCATTCCGCATATACAAATAATTCATAATATAAGCGCATCAGGCATTGATTTGCTCTTTTCAGTAAATGTATAATGTTTATATCAAAGTATGGCAATCCATTATTTTCAGAATGTATTTATTGCATACCTCACAACTTTCCATGTTACATGGGGCTATTATTTGAGCAAGTCCTGTGCTGCAATGTGCACTGTGCAATTATAATTTGCTAACTAAACTACAAGTTCCATTATTTTATTCAAAACCAAAACCACAATGTGCAATTCAACATCCCGATGTATGTTCTAAAGATTTGAAGATATCAGTTGCCCTTGTGTTGTCATTTCTTGCCTATTTAAACACTGATTCTTCACGTTATATTCTAATAAAAAAGAATTTACTGTCTTTGCATCAAGTTGAAGGTAAATGTACAACATCGGTTTGCGTCATTTATAGTTACATAAATATTCTAATAATTATGAAAACAAAACTTACATGAATTGTTAGCTGTCCATTCTTGCAATGTAAAATGCAGGTTGTTCTCTTTTGAGAGCTATTCAGAATAGAAACTTGCATTTTTTTTCCGATGTTTTGCTTTTAAGTTCATGCTTTCAATTTTTTTCTGCTTAGTTACTAAATGTTATCTTTGGAATTTTACTCTGTCCTTATCAGGGAAAACTTAAAATGAGCCACTTTCAGTGTTAAAAATTCCAAGGTCCCCTTGGCTTTCGGTTTCGCCTTTACCCCTGATATACAAAATATTATATTCCTATTTATATTTAGACCTCGAGATAAAAAATAAGACAGTATTTTTCCTCCTCACCATAATACAATATTTAGTTCAAAAGTTACTGTTAATATTCATTTTCTTTATCAAACCATGTAAATTGTTATTAAATAAATGAACATGTCTACATGCACACATGGGAGAGTTGTCTTGTGTTATTACATAACAAAGAGATAGTACTGAATATTCCAGTCAAATATTCAGGTTAAACTTGTTTTTAACCCAATAATACAGTTTCCATTAATAACATTGATAATTTAATATGATCTTTACTGCTTTTTTTGAATAAAATAGTAATACTTGCCTTCCATGGGATCCAGGGTGTCATGGGGGCCTGTTAGGAGACATGAACGAGTGCATCAAAAGCTTGATGGACTGGCTGTGCTGCCATGTAGGGATCTATATACTATGGTGTCACAGGGTGCTAGGGCCCCAGGGGGCATACTTCATGTGGTAAACAGTTTGGAGGTTTACTGTTTTGATGGTTGTGTGTGCATATGGACAGTTTGGAAGGTGTACCTTGCTTGAACCGTGTAGTCATGTGCTTCGCTATCGTACAGGGTAACGTGTGTCAATGTAGGGCAGGCTTAATGTTACTTGCATATCCTGTTGTACTGTCAGCTGAGGGGGGCTGCTAGCTCTGCTGGTGTGATTGGAACACTAGATAGGACATAGTCTTCATGTAGGCCCTGCCGCTACAGGTCTGTTGCACTAGTTGTTAGTTTGAGACACACACTTAGTGGTGTTGCTTGATTGACTATGCTACGTGTGTGGCAGAAGTTTGGCTGCTGTCTATGTACATGGGTGCTCGGCATGTTTTCGATGCATGGTGGCAATGTAACATGAAAATGGGTTACTGTTCTTGATACTTGCTGTTCCTTGGTCATTTCATGTGTCCTACATCATGGCCTTGTCATCCTACTTGGTGAGTATTTCAGGGGGTTCACACCTTCCATGGCTCATGATGTACTGGCCTGCGGTGTCACATTGATGGCTTGTGCATTGCCTTGGTTATTTTCAGCTGGATGCATGGATGTGTGTGTAGGTCAACATGCTATTGGTGTTTTTGTGCAATGAGCCCATCATTCGCTCATGTACTCACCGCGGTCTTTCTGGCTGTTGGCTCTGACCTCGGTCGATCCCATACCCTCCAGACATGCCATGTGGAGGATGCTGCTCACCGCCCCCTTCCACAGGGTCAGCTGCAGCAGGACAACTGTTTCATCACTGGTGGTTGCTGTCTCCAAAAATGGTTAGCGATGAGGTTGCAGACTTTGCGATCGTTCCACCTCTTCTGCATGTCCTCATTGTCCCCTGGGACATGTCCAAAGGGTACCATCTTGTCCCCAATTTCTGCCCAGATGGCGTTATTGTGCTGCTGTCTTGTCTTGTGGTTTTGTGACCCATACAGCACCTCTGCATGGGCCACCTGCTTCGCATGAACACTGGCCCCAGCTCTGTGAACTTTTGTTTGCGTTGCTACCTTTCAGGCACCTTTGCCTTGATTTTGCCTGCCTACATGGCTTTGCTATCTTCTGTGGGTGGATGGCACCCCTTTACTGTAGATTTTCAATAGATTGTATTTTTAAAGCTGGCCAGTGCCATGTTTCGTGTTTGACACTGTTTCCGCCAGCGGTAAGTCCACTGGCAGAATTAACATGAAGTGTATGGTGGTAAAGGTAATTCCACTGAATATTGGCGAAAGTACCATTGGTGTAGTGCTTTTCAGCCAGGTGAATCACTGTTACCACCAATGTGTGGTGCATCCTCACCTACACATGATTTGGTGGACATTCCACATTGATGCTTGGCTGTAACAATCATTTCTCCTGGTGGAATTACCACCATGTTTACCACCAACCTTTTAATGGGGTCCTTAGTTTTTGTTTTAGAAGGCAGGGAACTTCCTTCATAGATATAGGGTCAGTTAGGCATTTTTATTTTTATTTCAATTAAAACCCTTGAACATGGAACTGACTCGTCCAACTCCTTCTTCTTGTTCACCACATATGATGTCAGATGTGGGAAGTAGCCTTGTTGATTTAAAGTGGGGACCGCCCTCCTGTTTACCAAGTTGGTAGAGAAAGCCAAAGCCCCTACCCTGGCCACTCCCAAAACCATTGGTTTTGACTTGCATATTGTAGAAACTCCATACCACTGAAGGAAAGACATTTAAAACCAACCTGTATGTGTCTTTCCCCTCCACCTGGGACCTAAATCAGGCTTGTCACTAAATCCAGAGTAGCCTATCGATATTGTGTTGTATTGTGTTTGTCATTTATATAGCGCCCTTTCCCCATGGCCTCAATGCGCTTTGTGTTTGGAACACCTTCGGTGATCACAGTCCATGCATAGGAGGTTCTAAGATGTTAAATTAAAAGATTCATGTGTGCGTTTTTGCTGGGTTAGTACTTAGATGGGCTGGCTAGACTTCAGTAAGCATGCCAGTGGTCAGGCATGTAGGTGGGTGCTATTGGAGGTTTAGGAGAGAGTGCTAGTGTTGAGGATTCGATGTGTGTACAGCTAGACCACATTTTTTATTGTTGCTTATACTAGTGCCAGAGGTGTTGAGGTGTGTTAGTGGTTTTAGCTTGAACTTTGAACAGCTATGTGTGCTGCTAGACCGGAATAGCATAGTCATAGCTGTATTCTAGGGTGCATGGATGAGTGGCTGTGCTTGTGGCCTGTGTCCACACACGTGCTGGAGGTATTCATACTGTACACTTGGATGTAGTTCGACTGCAGTGTTCTTTTTCTCAGTCCAATGCAATTGGCTCGTCTTGCTGGTCTCCCTGTAACGAAGGTCTGAGCAGTGGGAGAGGGGTCCGGGGGCAGGGGTGTGGGGTGGACAGTGAGGCAAGGTTAATAGTTTGCTACAGTATGCCTCCGTGAACGCTGCCAGCATCCTTTGGGTATTGGTGGCTGGAGGTGTTGTTGTGTTTGGGGAGCACTATAGTTTGTCATGGTGTGCCACTGCGAACGCTGCAGGCATCCATGGGTATTGGTGGGTAGGAGTGTTGGTGTGTTTGGGACAGTGTTTGTGTGCACCTATTCAGAGTATGAGAGGGTTTCAAGAGGGGGAGGGAAAAGCCAGGTTTTGAGGGCCTTTCTGAATTCCAGGTGATTGTCAACATTGTGAATTTGCAGAGGCAGGGAGTTCCAGATGATCAGCGCTTGGATGGCGGAAGAGGATCCACCCAATCTGGAGAGGTTCTTGTCGGGGGACTAGGAGAGATTCTTTGCGACATCTGACAGCCCTTGAGGGGTGGTAGCGAGTGACTTTGTCTTGATGGAATTCTGGGCCAGTTTTTTGGATGGCCCGGTGAGTGATGCACATGACTTTAAAGGTAGTGTGTTGACGAATAGGGAGCCGATGGAGGACTCCTAATGTAGGGCTGATGTGTTCTCTGGGAGGTAGGTTAATGAGTAGGTGGGCTGCAGCGTTTTGGATTCTTTGCAGTTTCCTTAGCTGAGGCACTGGTGCGCCTAGGTAAAGGCAGTTTGCATAGTCTAAAAGGGAGAGGATGATGGAGATGATGGCGGTGAAATGGTGAGAATGGGTGAGGAAGGGGAAGATGTGCCTGAGAATGCTTAGATGAAAGAAACAGGTTCTGGATACGGAATTGATGTGTTGGGAGAGGGATAAATCCATGTCCAGTGTACATCCAAGATTTTTCACTGAGGTTGAGGTTGCTGATGGGAGGCTCTAGGGTTTGTGGTCAGGGAATAGGTTGGAGGAGGAGCACTGTTTTCCTGCAGACTAGGATTTCACTTTTCCCCGGATTGAGGATGAGGTGGCTGGCTGTCATCCACTAGTCAATATCCGAGAGACATGATGACAGATCTGGACGGTTGGAGCCTGGTGATGTGGGGATTTTAAGGATGATCTGGGTGTCATCTATGTAGTTGTATCAGGTAAGATTGTGGGAGTGGATGAGTGCGGGCAGAGGTTTTAGATAGATGTTGAAGTGCAGGGGAGATAGGGATGCTGCTTGTGGGACCCCTTTGGTTACTGGTCATAAGGTGGAGGTGAACGGATGGAGGAGCATGATTTGTGAGCGATTAGAGATGAAAGAGGAGTTCCAAGAGAGGGCAGTGTCTTTGATTCCTAACGAGTGTAGCCTGTCAAGGAGAATGGTGGATCGATGGTATCAAATGCATCGGAGAGGTCAAGAAGGATGAGTACAGTGCAGCCTTCTGCATCAGCTGTTCTTTTTAGGTCATCCCAGAACGACACTAGGGAGGATTCTGTTCCTCTGAGTGGTCTGAGCCAGATTGCGCAGGGTCCAGGAAGTTGTTGGCTTCAGTGAAAAGGCTACGCTTGTATACTGTGTAATCCATGAGTCTGGCGATGAAGCAGGTGTTGGAGATGGGCTGGTAGTTCTGGGGGAGGAGTGGGTTGAATGTGTTTTTGTTTGTAGGGGTTTGATGTAAAAGGTTTTTAGGGCTTCCGGGAAGGTTCCCGATGTTATGGAGTGGTTGAGGATTGGGCGTGTGCCTGCACAGGTTGAGGCTAGGATGTATTTTTCAGAGGTCCACAGGGGAGCCTGATGAGTGGCTTTGTGCTAGGACCGAGAGGAACTCCTGGTATGATATTGGAAAGAAAGAGGGGATGGTTTGTATCGAAGAGGGGTTTTGATGGGGTTGGGTTGTGGGTGGGTAGGGAGCGGGGTATATGTTCCAATTCAGAGATGATGTTGCAGTGTCTTTTGATAGCGATGTTGTGGAAGTGTTCTGATAAGGTTCACATAGGGATTGGGAGATGGGTGGGAGGGGTTAGAACAGGCCGCGGAGTTGAATTCAGAAATGATTGTATGCAGTTCCTTGCTCGGGTTGCCAGAGTTCAAGATCCTGTTCCCATTGAATGCTTTCTTGTTTTTTTTCTGATTTTCGATCCAATCTGTATCCTCTGGTTAGTCTTGCTAGGGCGCTTTTATTTTGGGCCGAAGGGATGGTTCTCCTGGTCCGCTCCAGACGGTGCTTGATGTTTTTTAGTGATTTGAGGTTGGCGGTCTACCACCTGGGTGGGGGTCCTGATCTCCTAGGGGCCTGTTTTGTTGGGGTGGGGGTGTAAGGGTGCTTGACAGCCAGAGGTCGAAGAGTTTGATGCGTGTTGCCCTTCTAGGAGGGTGATTGTTGGGAGACAGGTGAGAAGGGAGTTGGCTAGATCTGGGTTGATAATGACTTAATTCTATAGTGGAGTGAGGGGTGTGGGTGTTGGTGGTGGTCAGGCATGGCCTTAGGTGTGGGCCGTAGTGGTCAGTGATATGGACTAGAAGATTGCTGAGTGATCTGTCCATGAAAGGGAGTGTGGGGGCAATGTGGATATGTATGTTTGTGGTGCTGAAGATCGCATCGAGGGTGTGAGCTCCAGTGTGGGTGGGTGTGGAGATGCATTGTGTCAGGTTGAATGCTTCCAGGTTGTCTGTGAGAGATTGGGTCTTGGGGTATGAAGGTGAGTCAAACCGGATGTTGAAATCCCCTAGGATGGTAAGCATTGGATGCAGGGGTCAAGTGCTAAAAATTAAGGAGGGGGGACTCATCAACAAACGCAAGGGGATGTGTCGCCATAAATTAACGTATGAAGGTGAAATATGCACATTTCATTAAATTGGCTTTGCATAACCACTCAAATTGCACAGGAGGAATGGATTTGCCTTTCACAAAATCAACACACACAACAAAAAAAAGAGAGGATATTTTCATCTAATAGTGTTTTTGAAAATGTTAAGAGGTGTGCACGTTTTAAACTCCAAAACCAATACAAATGTTTTCCCTGGAGTTTGCAGGACTGAAATGGGACATTTCACCTTTAGTTGTTAGTTATTTTTCATCAGATACTGCAGTAGTGAAGTGTCCGGCCTGCAAACCTGGTGACATAAATTCAAAGAAAAATGTTTCTCATTTTAGATGGGGGGGGACTGAGTTAAGGTTAGTTTTCAGAGCATCGCAGAGTGTGTTTGTGAAGTTTTTGTTGTAGCCAGGGGGTCTGTAGATGAGTAGGAAGCTTTGTGAGGCGGAGGGTGAGATTTGGAGTTTTATCAGAAGGGATTCATAATCTGTGGTGTTGGCTGAGGTGTCCTTAATTATTAGTGAAATATGATTATGTAGTATCACAGTAAGGTTGTGCCCGGGTGGGAAGGCATTGGGCACAATGGGCTCGTAAACGTCAGCAAACCAGGTCTCTGTGATTAAAAAGGACATCTGTTTTTCTTTTCTGTCACAAGGTCAAAGCTGTGAAATTTGTTTTTGTAGACCGATCTGGCATTGATGAGCACAAGAGAGTTGGTGGGAGATGGTTGCAAGTGCTGGACTGGTTTAGTTGGTAATGGTTGGTAATGGTAGGAAGTGCAGGAGTGGAGAAAGTGGGGGTACAGGCAGGGGGCGAGTGCTGTGACCAGGGGTGGGCATTAGGGTAAAGGTGTTGATCGTGGTGGGCAGTGGAGCTTGTGCGGAGAAGGGGTGGAGGGGTGCAGGTGGACCAGGGGGGATGGGCAAAGAGGGCAATAGGGTTAGGACCGGGTTAGGTGCTGGTGGGGAGGTTTGAGCCTTATAGTGAGGTGGTAGGGTTTTGGATCTGGGTTGGAGAACAGGTGATGCTAGTAGGGGCTTTGGGGTGCCTTAGTCTGGGCCTTTCCTTGACTTTCGGGTGGCCCATGGGGTATGGGTGAGAGTGGGGCGTGCTATGCAGGGTTGGGGTTTTGTCTAGCTGCACTAAGAGAAGGGAAGCATAGGTTTGGGGCAGAGATGCTATGTTGTTCGCCAGAGGTGTGAGCAGAGGGTTCAGAGGAGTAGCTAGCAGGGAGGTGGGGTGGGAAGATTGTTTTACCTGGGTCGCTGGGCGGTCTGGTATGTTCAGGGGGTCTCGCTGCCGTACACTGGAACACCCTCCTTAGCTCCCTGCGCTCTGAACCCTCACTGGCCGCCTTTCGGAAAGCCTTGAAAACGACCCTGTTCATCTAACAAACATATGGCCTAGCCCTCATGAATGTCATGTATGATGCATTACGTGGTATGACACCACCTATATCTGATCACAGGTCACTGCCTCACTGTAACCCAAGCACAACCTGTACCCATTGTAACTAAGTTTTCCTTACAAGTAACAGTGCCACAATGCCCCTGGGCTGTCTGTGCGCTATATAAATGTAATAAATAAATAAATAAATAAATAAATGTTCTCAGCTCCTGCTCTCCACCTTGCTGCTCTTGATTGAGTGGAGCAAGATCTGCGTGGAGGGTGTAGCAGGTAGGGGGGCAGAGTATGTTGAACAGGTGAGGGGGAGGGATGTATACCTTGGAGTTTTCTTGGGTGGGTGGTGGGCTGCGATATGAGGTGCAGGGTTGGGATGATGGGATGTGCGTTGGGGATGCCTGGGTTGGAGGGTGGTGGGTTTTGTCAGGCCTTCTGGTGCGCCAGCATGTGGCTATCATTCAGCCAGTGTGTGGCATGGTGTCTAACCAGTAGGAAGGGTACACCGGATTATGTGACTGAGCAGAGAGGGCACGTTCAAATGGGGTACAACAGTAGATATATACTCACCTGGTCCTGGGGCATGTGGTCCGGTAGAGGGACGTTTAATGGTGGGGAAGTAGCAGCAGGTTTTGGGACAACTGGATAGAAAGGTTGGGGGGGGGCTCACCTAAAAGCAGTCACCACAGTAGACAGTAGAACACCATAGCACCTAGAGTTGGGCACCTGGATATCGGGAGAAACCCCTAAATGGGTCTTGCAACAGTAGACAGTAAAATGCAGTAGAACCTTTATTTGGGACACCTGGATAGTAGGAGAAATGCCCAGGGGAGGATACAACAGTAGACAGTAATTGCCCTAGCACCTAGATTTGGGGGACCTGGATATCGGGAGAATTGCCTAAATGGGGGTTGCAACAGTTGACAGTAAAGTGCAGTGGCACCTACATTTGGGACACCTGGATAGCAGGAGAAATGATTAAGTGGGTGTACAACAGTAGACAGTATAATGCAATAGCACCTAGATTTGGGAAACCTGGATAGCAGGAGAAACGCCGAAGTGGGGATACAACAGTAGACAGCAAATGCAATGGCACCTAGATTTGGTTTAGATAGTAGGAGAAATGCCTAGGTGGGAAAACAACAGTAGACAGTAAATGCAATTGCACCTAGATTTGAGGCACTCGGATATCAGGAGAAACTCCTAAATGGGGTTTGCTACCTGGGTAGAGACGCCCAAAGGGCATACTACAGTAGACAATAAAAAGCAGTAGCACCTACGTTTGTGGCACCTGGAAAGAGGGAGAGACGCCTAAATTGTCATACAACATTAGTACCTAGGTTTGGGATGCCTAGATAGCGTGAGAAATGCCTAAATGGGGATACCACAACAGTAGACAGAAATAATGTAGTAGCACCTAGTTTTGGGCACCTGGATAGAGGGAGAGACGCTGAAATGGGCGTACAATATTAAAACCTATGTTTGGGAAACCAGGGGGGGGGGCAAATGCCTTTGCTACAAATACAATAGTAGACAATTTTCCTGGATGTGACATGTTGCTGCCTGACCCAATCTGTCCGAATGTGAGTTATGGCTGACTAACAATCTACCTAGATGTGAGTTATGGCTGACTAAACAATCTACCAAGATGCAAAATATTGGCTAACTAACACAAACTACCCATATGCAAGTTATGGCTGACTAACACAATCTACCAAGATGCGAGTTATGGCTGAATAACAGAATCTACCTAGATGCGAGTTATAGTTGCCTAACACAATCTACCTAGATGCGAGATATGGCTGACTAACACAAACTACCTAGATGCAAGTTATGGCTGACAAACACAATCTACTTAGATGTAAGTTGTGGCTGACTAACACAAACTACCTAGATGCAAGCTATGGCTGTCCAACACAATCTACCTATATGCGAGTTATGTCTGACTAACACAAACTACTTGGATGTCAGTTATGGCTAATACAATGTGCCAAGATGCGAGTTATGTCTGACTAGCACAATCTACCTAGATGCGAGTTATGGCTGACTAACACAATTTACCTAGATGCAATATATGGCTGACTAACACACACTGCCTAGATGCAAGATATGGCTAAGCCACACTGTTGGATTAGGTGTTGGATATGGCTAACATACAAATGGGCAACAAACTACAATTGTTTGTATAATATGATAAAAGAATAATAGGATGGGTCGGACAGTCTAATGAGGAGCAATAATTGCTGGTTTCCCTGTACAGACCGCGCCTACCTTGTCAGTCACTGCTGGTTGACAGCTGCCGGCACCACAGGATAACACGGGCTAACATGGTTTGAAGCTGCTTCTTCCAGTGCTGTCCTTTGCCTCTGAGCCCTTTGCCAGTGGGGTCTGCAACGGGCAGTGGACTGCCCTACTGGGTTCTCTTTAGAAGGAGAAGGCACCCAATCAAGGGTAGGGGCAGTGTGGGAGGCAGGCCTAAAGGAGGAAGGATAGGAGAAGCTCACAGAAGCTGTGATGCAGCAAGGCCAAGTTAAAGTAAACTTTTTTAACCCACTACAGCACAAGGAGCGATAAGGCCAAGTAAAAGTGAACGTTTTTAACCGACTACAGCGGGGGGAGCACGCGAGATGTAAAGGATCACTCAATTAATCACAGATGGCCAAAATGTAGGAAAATGCAGCACCAATCAACGACAGGCAGTGTAGGTGAAACAACACAGACAAGCACCCAATCAGTGGTCGGGTGGGGTGAGAGGTGTACGGGACGGAGGGGAGAAGCTCCAACAGTCATGATGTGTCAAGGCTCAGTAAAAGTAAACTTTTTTAACCCACTACATCGCGGGGAGAACACTTCATGTAAAGGATCACTCAATTAGTCACGCAGATGGCCAAAATATAGGGAAATGCTGTGCCAAGCAACAACAGGCAGTGTAGATGGAACAACACAGCAAGTATCCAATCAGGGGTAGGAGGCGGGGTGGGAGGCGTGCAGGAAGGAGGAAGGAGGGGAGAAGCTTCCACACACTGTGATGCCACAAGGCCCAGTAAAAGTGAACTTGTTTAACCCATTATAGTGCAAGGTCCAGTAAAAGTGAACATTTGTAACCCACTACAGCGCGGGGAGCACACAAGATGTTAATGATCACTCCATTACTCAACAAGATGGCCAAAATGTAGTGAAATGCCCTAGATGTTGTCACTGGGGTAGTAGACCCTGATTATAGGGGGGAGGTGAAGGTGATCCTCCATAACCATGGGACCACTGCATATCTAGTTAAAGAGGGGGAAGCCATATCCCAGGGAATCCTCAAGAAAGCTCTTATTCTAAAAAACCAGGAAATGGAAACCCTACTCAAAACCGAGAGAGAATTAATGGGGTTTGGGGAGGCTGACCTCGTTAGAGAAGAACCTGAGCCGAGAGAGGCTGAAGATATTGCCCTGTTACCCGATGTTGCCTTCACACAAAGGAGCAATCCTGAGATAATGGTCACCTTTGGGAGGGTAACCCCAGAAGAGCAAGGTTGTAGCCAAGCCAGCCCTTTTTTTTCTTAAAGAAGGGACTACTTTAGGGAGGGGACATGGGGAAGGATGGTCTTCACTAGACACAACTGGTGATTCCACATAGTCATCAGAAGATAGTGCTGGAGCTTACAACCACTTCCAATTATCGAACTACCCTTTTCCAGAACTGTGATGGACATAGTGGGCTTGCTAGAAATATAAAAATTGGGGTAAAAGTACATTTTAGTGATCATTGACTACACTAGCCGCTACCCCAAAGTGTTTCCTCTCAGGAATAAAACTAGCCAACTGATCCTAAAACAGCTCCTCCCCATTCCTGTCGATAATAGGATTCCCCAGGGAAATCATCATGGATCACGGTACTACTTTTATGTCAAAGATCATGAACAACGTAAAAGAGGTAATACACATCAAAACTTTGCAAACCTTTGTCTATCATCCTCAAACGGATGGCCATGTGTAGAGGTTCAACCAAACCCTAAAAATAATCGGCCACATGTTGGTAGAGGCTAAAGGTAGAAATTGGGATGTTGTGATGCCATGGGCTCTCTTTGTGGTTAGGCAAACACCTAAGGCATATCTAGGATATTCAATGTTTCAGGTGCTATATAGGTATGAACTTCAGGACATATTAGACATGTAGAAAGAGACCTGCCAGGAGAGAGAAGAAGCCAACCTACCCAGAAGTTAAAGTTCCGAATGGCTGCCTTCAGAGAAATGTTCAAACATCAGCTAGGTAGGGCACAAGAACATCAAAAGTCCCTACAAGACAAGCAGTAGACAGGTCCTTTTCCATTGGGGAATCTGTCCTAGTACTCCTTTCCAACCTCAGAGAACAGGATGATATCAACATAGTATGGTATCTATAGAATTCTTTAAAAGAAAAGGTCAATTGAATTATGTAGTGGCCTGACAAAATCTATCATATAAACCTGTTGAAAGAGTGGAAGTTCGACCCTGTTGAGGAGACTACTGTAACCATGGCAACCCTGCTTACAGACCCAGACCTCAACCATCTACAACTCTCCCAAAAAGAAGACCTTCGTAACCTGTTAGACCACTTTCCCGAGGTCTTTTCTGAGCAACTGGGTAAAGTGCAAAATGTCTTCCACTTCACATTCACCCCAACCAGGCAAATGGTAAATCTAAATCCTTACTGTATGCCGGAGGCAAGGAGAAAAGTTATCGAGAGCGAACTCCATGAGATGCTTAAGGCCAACATCATTGAGCCCCCATAATGTCTGTGGTCATCCCCCATTGTGTTGGTAGCCAAACCAGACAAGTCGTGGTGATTTTTCATAGATTTGAGAACATTAAATTCCATCACCACTTTTGATAATTACCCAATGCCCAGAATTGTTGAAGTCATTGAGATGTTAGGGTTGTGCAAATATAAATCCACTCTGGAAATAAGGTGCCGCTAAATGTCACAGGTAGGGGGAAAAAAGCCTTTTCCAAACCATAAAGTTACTACCTGTTGGTTTACATGTTGCTCCTGCCACATTCCAGTTATTAACCATACTCTAGCTTTTCTTGGTCCTATTTAGACAATATCTCCTGAATTAATCTGGAGACCTTTAGTAGAGTGACATGGTGGACTGGAAATCATTGAGGAGGGGTGTTGTGCCCAGAGGGCTGAAGAAGGTCTGAAAGACAGTTGTGAATTGGATACAATTTTTAATGAGAGAGGTGGTGCCCAGAGGGGTGAAGGGTTAATGGACTGTAGTGAGTGAATGAGATTAATGAGAAGAGAGGTGAAAGGGGCAAAGAGTTGTGCGTTGGAGGCATTGAGAAGTAGGGTGGCACCCAGAGGGGATAAGAAGGTTGGGGGATAAGAAAGATCAGGAGTGTAAAGAAAAAGGAGGCAATGGTTGTGAAGGAGTTGGGAGGAACAAGAAGAAGACATGGAAGTGAGTAAAGAGTAGAAAAGAGAATACAGTGATGATGAAGAGAAAGGGAACTATAATAAAGCAATGAGGTGTTTGTACAGGAGTTAATAAAGGAACTGGAGGAGTGGAGAGCAGGATGGGAATAAGCACAGGAGGAGAATTGGTGCAAGAATTAAAAGCAGAAATAGCAATAGAAACACTGGATTTGGTTACAAGAGGAGCTAGGCCAGTTAAGGTTGAGAAAACCTGAGGATAAGAGGCACAGTGTATGAGCTGGTGAGGAGGAGGCAAGGCACAAAGGAGTAATTGGAGGAAGAGTTAGAGTAGTTGGCCAGCCTCAGGTACGTACGCGCACACAAGGTACAGGACCAGCATGCTTACTCATGTCATTAAAAAAACAGAAAAACACTAACAAATAGCCTATATGAAGCTCCAACCAATACTTACTGTTCCTTTATTGTGGGCTCTCCCTAGACGGAGGTGGTGAGCCGCCTGTCTAGGTTTAGGGGACAGAAAAGAGGCTGGGCCTCCTTTTTAGCTGTGGCTGAAAATGTCCAGAGACAAAAGTGTCTATGAGAAAGTAGATTCAAAATCCAGAGAACAAATTAAATTTAACCGGATTATGAGCTTAAGTAGGAGAAAATCTGTTTTAATGCTCTTACTTATCAGTACGAGAACAAAATTAAGATCTGTATTTTATCAAGGATGTCTGTCCAGTTATTAACTGAGCACCCTGCTTCATTTATGGTCGACCGGTTTCAGTGTGTTTTCTTGTTTTTCCCACTTTCTTCAGGACCCAATGAGTAATAAGGGCAAATTAAAATTTAGAATATCACCCAGCTAGTCAATAGTTCAAAGGCTTGGGCCATAGTGTCTCATCATGATCTCTCCATAAATTCAAGAGCGTTGACTCTCAACTGTTTATAGCTTTGCTTTGTTTTATATGGAGAGGACAGCCATCTCAACTCATGCTGATTAGATACAACTCATCATGATACCAAGCTGTCCTATGAGTGTGTCTTGCACAGTTGCTTGGTGCCGTTTAGGCACCTTAGTTTAGTAATTATGGGTTCTCTTTTAAGAGTGCAACTTTTCATTTCAATAGGGTGTTTCTTCTTCTCCAATCTTGCCTGTATCAGGTATACAAGCATTACCCTGAGGCTTTGGCACCTTGTCGACCTGATGCACAGGCAAGTTTTGCCCTCTTAAAAGAGAACCAAAAATTATTAAAATAATGTGCCTAAATGAAAAATAAAGGGGAATCAAAAGAAAATGCTTTTACAAATCATGAGGCTCGAAATTCATGGCCTGTTGCCTTTTGGGAAGTACAGATAAGTGACAGTTGGTCATGAAGAAAGTGGTGTAAGAAATCAGAGACCACTGCAACTGGTCAACCTTTCGATTGGATGCTCATATATTTGAGTACCTAGGTTATTTATTTTGGTTTTATATGCATAGAGCAGATGAGAAGGGAGCATTAAAATATTAGTTAATAACTCTCATCCATGCTCACCTATTTGGCCTTCGTGTACCAGATTTTTCACTTGAAACCCCCTTTTCCCACTCTAGATAGGATCAGTTTTCCCTCTCCTGTCCCTAACCCTAGATAGGCGGCACATCAGTCTACCTTAGGGAATAACATACGCCCAGGGATAGCTTTTATTGGTTGGAGGGATATCATTGTCCTTATTATATTATAAAGAATTAACTTTTGATATAAGTTAGACATTTGATATGAACCAGGTCTTTCAGTGTGAATGGGCAATGTGGTTGGTTCAGCTGCCCTTTGGTCCCTTTCTGTGTTTATGACTCTTCTATTTATTCTCATGAGTAGTCTGGCTGCAGTATTTTGGAGGCGTTGTATTTGATTTTTTTATGCGTTCTGGAATTGCAAGGTAGGGGCTGTTTGTGTGGTCTAGTCTTCATAGTACCAAGAAGATGGTTGCGAGGGTTCTGTGTGGGAAGTTGAGATAAGGGAATATCCCGTTTATTAGTCGCAGGAAGTAGACAATTTCTTTTGCCATTGCGTTGATTTGTGGTTCTAAAAAGAGTCCATTGTGCATGAGGATACCCTGATTTTGTATCACTGGCAATGTCTCCGGTTGGGTTCATATGCACGGTGGCCAGCTCAGGAATATCTGTGTTGCAATGTCTTCCAGTGGAGAGATCATTATTTCTGTTTTGGTCGGATTTAGCTTGAGATTGTTGTTTGTCATCCAGGTGTTTATGTCGGTGAGGCATTTGTTGAGGGTGTTGTCCGTGTCTCGGACGGAAGTTATCTTGAGGATAAGTTGGGTGTCGCCTGAGTAGTTGTAGGCTGTCAGACCATGGGTATGAACAAGTTTCTTTTGGGGGGACATGTAGATATTGAAGAGAAGACAGGAGAGGCTTGATCCTTATGGTACACTCAGGTGATGTTTTTAGTGTTTGATGTAAATGGCTGTAGGTGTGTTCTTTCTTTTCGTTGGTGAGGAAAGATGTCAGCCATTGTAGTGCAGAGTAGTTTATGCTACATTCCATGAGTCTCTTCATTAGCATTGTATGGCTGAATGTGCCAAAGATGGATGATATGTCCAGTAGTATGAGGGCTGATTGGGTGCTGTTGTCTGCGTTTATTTTTAGGTTGTCTGATGTGGAGAGGAGGGCTGATTCAGGTCCTCCCATGGGTCTGCGGCCAACTTGGGAATGGTCAAGTATTCCGTTGCTTTCTATATGTTAGAGTAGTTCTTTGTAGATGTTGTTTTGAAGGATTTTCGCTGGGTAAGTGTGATGCTGGAAATGAATTGGAGGGTCAGGGCCTCCGTATCCCTGTCCTTAACTGCCTTTTATCGTGTGTTCTGTCGTGTTTTCCGCGCAGGAGTTCATGTGGGACACCTGGCAGTGCAACTCTCTCTTTTGGTTTTGGTGAACAGACCCATGGGATACCCTTATGACACCCATGGGTGGGGGGTACAACCCTCTGCCACTAGTGTATGTTTTTGGGCACCTGTGTGTGGCCCACAGAGTAGGGTATGAGCTGGTGGCAGCTCCATGCTGAATTGACTAGTGCCCTGAGCGTCCTCCATTTTGGGATGCCCAGGCCCTGTCATTGGAATTGATAGATTCCTGATGGAGACAAGATGGCTCCTGATTCTTGCCTTCGATCGCCTGTTACCTTGATCTTCCCAAAGTCCCGGGAAGCCCTGACTCTCTCCCTTCCCCTTGACAGGCTGTAGGGTGGAAGTTCCATATATGGTAGTGTGGGTAAGTGCCGACCAGACTGGCTGGAGCCTTCCCAATGACCGTATGTTGTGGGTAGGCCTGTGGTTGGGACCTGGGTGAATGGAATGTATGACAAATACGCATTCTTGTTGTGGATGTCTAGTTTATGGTCTTTGACACAATGACTGAGACAGCCCTGCCTGAAACTGGTATGAATGAGTGTTGAATGGCTGGGTACTTGTCCCAATACACATAACTTGTGAGTGTCTGGAGAGAAATGAATGGCCTGAATGCACTATGCACCTGATTGGCTGCCTGCCTGCATGAATGCTCTTTGCAGTGATTGGATGCTTAAGTGTGGCACTGCGGAATGAATGGGAGATCAACAGTATATCTGGGGACCTCTCAGTGTTCAGAAGTGTTCAGAAGCTGAAGTCCAAACTACGAAGAGTAACTAGAGTGAAACTGAAGCTTGCCCTTGAAGCCCTGCTGGAAGAGAACAATTGCTGTTACCCTTCTTCAGCAATCTGAAAGCTGCTGTGTCTCCAAGGACTGACCCAGAGAGGACCTGGTTAGGTGCCCTCTTCTCGAGCTACGAGGGACCATCGTGCACCAGCTGATCTTTGCCAAAGCTCCCTGGTAGACAGACTAACGACAGGCTGCTGACCGGAGACGGGGACCGCTGCGGAATCCCAATGAGAAGCGCCCGGACTGTTGTCCGCCATTGTTGATGACGGCCATCGCCGACCGGAGCCGCCGTGCTCCTGTTGCCTAAGAACTTTCGATTCACGGACGTGCTCGTCCACACCACCGCCTGCCTTATCCCGCCAGAGAAGGCCTAGGCATTAAGGAGCATCTGCCGGTGGGTTTCCCGCCACCCAAAGACCACTGAGACGCTGATGACTCACCGCCCTTGCTGGGCCACAGTTCTTTAAATTCTTTGCAGTCCTGAACTATCGACACTAGGTGCCACGCACGCCTCTTCCTTGCAGGACGTTTACGCTTCCCCGTCGACAAGCACCGCTAGGAAAGAAGCTGCCACTTCACCATTGTAGTTCACCCTGTTGTCCGTCAGACGTTCGACGAGCGTGACTCCTGCCGTAAAGGGAGGGCACTCAACAAGGCCGTCAATTCCCCGACAAGTAACACTACCACGCCAGGTACGTTGGGGTTGCAGAACTATTGGAAAGTCTCTTATGAACAATATATTGACTGAGCTTGTGATATATCTTTATTCTACAGGTTGCCCAGGTGCTGGGAGCTCCACACAGAACTTTGTCTAGATATCGGGGCCAGTAGTCTGTCAATTGTTCTAACCAACTGCTTTCCTCTTATATCTATTGTTGGTTTCCTTTACGAAGTGATTTGTGCCTAATTTAAGCATACAGTTCATGCACTTTAAAGATATCTAATAGTAATTATGGTACCACGTAGAACTGTATATTTGCCATTATAGATAATCGAGTACAAAGTGAGTTATCGTGATATTGTACATAACCTTGAATATTAATTATATAAAGACTGTGTTTTAACTAATACAGTGTGCAGACATTCCTATGTGGGTGCTCGGGGACTACACTGTACTTAAGAACCAGCCTGCATCACCGCCTGAGAAGCTAGGACTTGATTGCTTGACCACGTACCAATAATAGAGAATCTTGGCTGGGGTCCTCTGTGCCTCTCCTCTACCATATAGAGAGCAGTACAGACACCCCTCTCCGGTCTTTACAGTAAGGTAGATTTGATATAGTTCTGTAGTTGGTTCTGCATTTCCTGTTTAGGGGGGTTTTGAAATACATGTATTTGAATGATTTAGGTACTATTCCTGTATTTTGGGAGAGGTTCATTAATAGTCAGAAGTATAAGGCTGGTGTTTTGTGGTTGAGGAGGTTGTGGTGGATGCCTGGTGGGCATGGGTCACTGAGTGATCCAATGATGTTTGTATCTTTTATTAGTTTGTTGAAATTTGCCTCGCTTATAGGTTCGAAACAATTGAGTATTGTGGTGATTGATGGGAGTGCTGGTTACTGAAGGCTCTGAGGGGGTGTTTGTGGTAGTGCAGCCTGCATCCAAGGTTCATTGTATTGCTTCTATATTTGCTCTTAGATAGGTTGTGAAGTTGCCACATAGGGATTGCAATGGTACAACACATTTGTGGAAAGTGGTTGGGTCTTTAATTTCCTTGATGATTTTGAACAATTCCTTGTGTGGGTTTGTTGCTGATTGGATTCTTGCAGTGTAGAATGCTCTGCTCTCTTATGCTAGAGGAACTAGGAGTAGTATTCACACTAAAATCTCAGTGCTACATGCCTGCCTACTGAAATACCAGAAGCAGAATATGCAAATTATGCAATGTTTCCACCACAATAGACAGTGCTGCCATGCTAGGATATCAGGAAAATTCTTTGCATCCTGAGGGATCAGGTCCTGCATTTCAATGCATTGCTGGGGTTCATCAAGGCACTATGCATTGTGCCAAGTATGGTCTATGAGGTCATTAGGGTCTTCATTTCAACTTGAAGCATTGGAGCAAGCATGGAGGCAGAGTACTATGATGATTTGTGGGATTCCTTCACTTCTCCCCGTGAGGAGCCCTTCCCTATGAGGCTAGGGAGGTGGGGCCGCTACCCAATCTTCCCACTAGGGGTCGTAATAAATGGAAAGACCTCATAGGGAGAGAACACCACCTCAGGGATAAGGACCCCCTTTCCTTTGTGAAACTCCCTCATAACCTCCTTAAGGACATCCCTACATCCTCTCACCCTTCTAAGGTATCAGCCCTTCAAGTCTCTATTTGTATTGTGATGATGACCCATTCACTCATACACGTTTTAATAGTACTGAGAAGAGGAAAAATGAAAATCCTACAAAGAGTACTCATACTGAAATGAAGAAGAGGGAAAGAGGAGTGGAGATCAATCTACAAAGACAAACAAAAGACTCTGCATTCACACTGGGGAGGGGCCAGCTGAATCTGAATAGAAGAATGAATGGACTAACCTTCAAAGTAAAAGGAGCCCAGGAGATTCAAATGTGGAACCACAGTGAAGCCTGAAGTGAGAGCCGGGATAACCACGGTTGGGACGGGAATTGGCTATATTGACCATACACGTAATGGGGAGGTAAGCCGCCAACCTGGACCGAAGAGGAACAACTCCAGGCAGTGGTGTGATCCAAGGAGGGTGGACCGGCTGGTCCACATAGGACGCTGATACTGCCAAGGCCTCAATGGATGAGGCACATCAGCATGAAGACATTGACTGAGCAGCAGAAGTCCTATGGTGGAGAGAAGTGGCCTGGACCCCACGGGAAGAACCAGTGATGCTCGCCCTCAAGACAGAAGGTAACGGCATAGCAGGACACCCAGGAGGGGGTCAGCAGATAACTGCATGAAGATGGCGTATCCTTGTCACAGTGGTGACCCCTTTGAAACCGAAGAGAAGGACATGTATAATCTCCCTCGTCACAGTGGTGATCCCTTTGAAACTCAAGAGAAGTACAGGAGTAATCTTCCTTGTCACAGTGGAGACCCTTTGAAAATCAAGTGCTGTACGGGAGTCACAACCCTAAAAGAAGTCAAAGAGAAGAAACACCCAGGAGTAATCTCCCTCATCACAGTGGTAACACTAAAAGAAGTCGAAGAGAGGGAACACCCAGAAGTAATTTCCCTAATCACAGTGGTAACACCAAGAGCATCTACAGAGAAGAAGCACTCAGGAGAAATCTCATTTATTACAGCAATAGTTGGCAAAGCACAACAAGAGTGATTTTCCTCGTCACAGTGGTGACAGTGAAATTAATAAACATTGAGAGTGCCTCAAGAGTACTCTGCCTTGTCACATGGATTACATTAACAGCAGTGCTGAGGAGCATAGACAGCCAAAGCTGTTACAGAGAACTGCCAGTTTGGGAAAAGGTCAAGAGTGTTTCAGAAATACTCTCCCTCATCACAGAGTTTACATTAACAGCAGTGAGGAGGGGAACAGACAACCAAAGTTGTTAGAGAGAACTTCCAGTGAGAAAAAGTCAGGAAGGGCTGTGGGAATTGTGCGACAAGTGTGTACAACTCTGGTGGAGGAACTAAACACACTTTTTGAGGATTATTGGGTGAATCAGCAGAAAGGAGTCAATCCTATGCCCTAGAACCTTAATTTTGAATCAGAAACTGAAGCAAAAGATTGAAGAAGACTGCACCAATTTACCTGTGGAAGGGAGCCAATCTCCTGGTATTTTGTTTTCTATAAATGCTGAACTATTTGGTAGCTCAGTGGTATGGTTGGTGTAGGTTTTGGTAAAGGAAGGATACTTTTTTGGTTGACCCTTTCCTTGGCAACAAGCACACAAGTTAACTTTGAATAGGTAGGAGTAACCCTGTAGAACTAGGGAAAGTTAGTTCCTTTTTTCTTATTATCTAATAAAAATGTGTTGGATTACACTACCTTGGTGTTTGATTCCTTACTCCTCCTCGCCACAGTACATCTGGCTCATCAAGGCGATATTATCTGTTTTCAAATTAGTGTCAAAGGTTGTCAGGTTGGTAATTCCAGACCAAGCCATCAGACTCGGGAAGGGGTGTTACTAGGTCTGGCAAATATCCAGGGCTACGCTAATGTCAGGACTGTCGGGAATCTGGGCTAGCTATCCTTTTGGTTGTAGCCCCTGAGCTTCTACCAGGGGCAACAACCAAAAGACCCGGGGCTATAGCCCTCTCAACCCACCTTTCCCCACTAGCAATGCCTATGCTACCTGTGGCTTTGTGGGCAAAACCCATCATGGAATGCCAGGGATAGTGTGTCCAGCTCCAATTGGGGCATCTCATCCTTAATTGGTAATGTGGTACCCACCAGCGACTCATTAATGAGAAGCCAGCCAATTCCAGGACAGTGAAAATACTGAGTGTGTCCTCAGATGCAGCAATCAGCTGAAGATGCACTCATGCGTTGGCTCTGTATAGAAGCATAGTTCCCTTTTACAGAACGGTACCCCAGTTGTGCATGCCCAAAGGGCCATGCAAGGCTGGAGGCTCTCTGTTCTCCCAACCTTGCATGGCCCTTTGGGGATGCATGCTGGCATACTGCATGTCCAAATGTTTGAAGGGCGTACACCTGCTCAGCCAATCACATTAAGCAGTCCTGGAGCAGCAAGGTGGTGGTGCACCAGCCCCACAATCCATATCAGAAACTAAGATGCTCTCTCTGCCGCCTAATTCCTGTTTGCTTGGTGTGCTCTATTTATATGTATGTATGTATGTATGTATGCATGTATGTATGTATGTATGTATGTGCGTATTATGAATGTATGTATGCCTGTAAGTGAGTGAGGGGCTGTGTCTGTGTAATGGCTGAATGTTTGCCATCAGAAACACAGTATTCACACATGGGACCTTTAAGTGGACTCGTCCAATGTCATCTACATCATTAAATGTCCTTGTTCACTGCTATATATCGGTCTGGTCACCCGCAAGTTGTCCACTAGAATCAATGAACATTGTTGCCAGATACGTAATGGCACTCTATCAGCACCGCTAGTCCAACACGTTTTAAAGGAAAATCACAGAGAAGATGAAATCTATTGGATGGTCATTGATCAATTTAAACCAGCTAGGATTATTTTTTTCCATGGCCCACAGATTGGTCAAATTAGAAAAAATCTGGATACACTGGCTGTGCACTCATGAGATTGGCCTGAATGAGGAGTTCCAATGGTCTGTCATATTGTTGTGAGATAGTTTGAGTTTCCTACAGTGACCCAACCTTGTTTAATAATTTTTATTTCATTATGTCATCCTATATGGGGATTGCCCTGTTGTAAAGATTCTGGGCCTCATTACGACTCAGGCGGTAAGGGTTTTACGGCGGCGTAAACAGCGCCGACCCTTACCGCCTGAGTACGAGGTCCCTTAGCGCCATGGCGGATTTAACACCTGCTTTTAGCAGGTGTTAAAATCCATGGCGCTAAGGGACCATGGAGTTAATTACGCCACCGTAATTTACGGTGGCGTAATTAACGCCTTCCCCACTCCCATTATGCCCTATGGGGCAAAAATGGGAATGGGGAAGGGTAGGACTTACCGCCCCGCCAACCTCGGAATGGGGCGGTAAGTCCGCCAACCACCATGGCGTAAACGTAGTTTACGCCATGGTGGTAAAGTCACGGCCCAGGCGGTAACTTACCGCCTGGGTCGTAATGAGGCCCTCTGACTTTATGGAGTACAGGGTGTCATTTCACCTTACATTACTCTTTTAAGATGTCTGACCCCATGGAACATCTAGTGTCCTTTTGAAGGACTGCGTCATGCATTACCTTTCTGGTGTTTGTTAATTTACACGCAGCCTTGTTTACTCCACCCAAAATGGCCAACAAAAAGTTCCCAATCCAAATGGCTATTTGGTATAGCCTTTGCGTTACCAAGCCATACTTATAGAGGATCTAAGATGTCCCTCGACATATGCCACTCCAGCATGTAAAGGTGGTGCATAGAGAGCCCTACCATGTACGGTGAAATGCTGTCATAGAATACATTCGGACACTGCAGATATTGAAATAGGTGAGTCTTCCTGACCGCATGGGTTGGAACCACGCTGGGTTGAGTGCTGCATGAGTAATTATAGCTATGTTGTCTATATCCTTGCAGGAACTCCAAACTTGCTATACACCGGCGGACCCACTGCTTTCCGGAATTGGGTATAATTGAGCCTGCTAATTAAGCATGGCTTGTTTTAGGGTATATTTCTCACTAAAGTCTATTTTTGACAGTGATGTTGACCTGAGGGTGACCCAACGAGGACTCTGGAAATTGTCTTTCTTCATTGAACAATACCATAAGCAGGATATTCCAACAATACTTAAGCAAATTCAGAATTTAGTTAATTGTATATTCATACAATTAGATTTTCTTCATTGGGCGCATTAGACTGTAGAGGAGCAGGTGAGTGCCTCTACAGGAAGTCCTGCCCCTATTTTGCCTATATGCTGGAAACCGGAAATTGTGACATGCGCAACGCCAGTAATGGTACCTATGCTACAACGAATCTTTGAGCCAAGGCATCTGTTGAGAAAGCTCTATGTGCAGTATCCTCAAAAGACTGATGGTCTCCCAAGAGAGTTACCTAAAGAAGTGTGAAGATGTGAAAAGAAAAATCTGGTGATGACACGAAAAGATAGGAGTGACGCATTGGGAAGGATGACCAGAGAAGAGAAAGCATAGGTGATGTAGAATCTGATGGTGAAGTAAATAATTAAGAAGGCTTTCATGTGAAGAACACTGCAGAAAACTCAAGCTGTTTTACAATTTTACAGATGCTGAACCGCAAGTAGAATAAGTATTCATAAGGCTAGCTATAGGTAGTATATAGATTGCAGGCGGTGCCGCCAACATTTATGTATATAGAGTTCTGGACATTCGATGATACATTTTAGTAAGTGAGTCTCCATGAAGGAAGACGGATTGGAAGCTATGTGTGTTGCAGCAAAGAATAGGCTCAAATTCGAATCAAGACCAAAGAGGCTGTCTGGCTGGATGTCAAAGACTGGAAGCAGCCAAGAACTGGTTATCAGCTGCGAAGAACAGTAAAACGTGAGAACCCAAGGCATCCCATGATAAGTTGCAAAGAGAGAACACCATGAGTGCCAAGTTTCTTTATTAAGGACAATTTAATACCATAATATGAGCAAATTCACAGTCTCTAATCATGAGTTGAGGATGAAAATAGATGAACAGCATGGTGCACCAGATTGAAGAAAGTGAGTGCTCAGACTCCCTTATATTCCCAGAGGCGAGAAGCTACTAAAACGAGCTACGAGTTCAAAGACAATGTGAATGGCAGATGGCATGAGTGATGAGAGATGTCAGGCTAATTGGGTAGGGAGATACGGTCAAGTTCACCCACCAGCATCTGCGGTACCAGCTTACCTGTTGCTAGAGCATCGAATGTTCCAGAAGGGTACATGCGTGCCAACCAATTATAGATGGCTGTATATGGAAGAGCCTTATAGTTTGATGGCCAAAGAAGTGTTGTGTTTCTAATTACTATTGAAGATGACTTGCACTAGGAGAGGGAATAAATTGCCCACCTGACAATAGAGACCCAATCAAGATCCTATCCCATATAGAGAGTATACGTAGATGTTCCCCTTGAGCCAACCACAATCTCCTGCCAGTTTTATTAGTTTGCCACGCAGTATGACATGACATATGATGAACTTTTAGTAAAAATGTGTTGTTTTTCATGAGATGCTTTGAGATTATGCTATGCGACGTCCGTTGATGTCCGTTGTACTCCCTGTTTTAGACAATTGATAATAAAACAGAGTTATTTGCCAACTTCCTGAGTCGGTTTTATTATTTAGTTTGAGAAGTTATTCTCCGTCCCATCCATAGTACAACATGTTAGCTGGAGTAAAAGGGCCTCTAGGGTTCACGTCTTAGCAGCGGATGGTTGACATAAAGACCCATTGACCTATAGACTCCAGTGCTTCTGACGTTTGAGTGCCCTTCGCCACCTAGGCGGAAGATTGCGAGGTTTCCTGTGGAGATTGGCCGATGTAGTATTCGTGCAACAAAATTGATCCAAGTGGGACAGGTCCCTCTTCGATAAAATCCCTCCTGGTTTCCGCAGGCGCTTTGCAGACGGAAGGCAAAAGTGGTTGATTGGAGAGGGCAGTCGATACCGAAGGCCTTGAGCTGAAAGAGTGAATGGTGAGTAGACTAAGGGGAATGGAAAATTGAGGGAATGGGATTGTGGTAGTTTAAAAAGTAACAGGGGACTTAGAAAATAGTGTAAAAAAGTTATGAGTGGTGTGTATTTTGTGTGTATAGAGATAAAAGATAAGGAGATATACATGAGAAGTCCTGGTTCAAGGGAATTGCAGAAGAAGTCATTATACACTTCAGTCAAAGTAATCTAGGCTATGCAGGGGATATATCTTTGTAAAAAATTAGTTAGACCCCTATCAGGGTATATTTAGGGGCAGAGATAAGGGAAAAGCATTGAAGATGAATGTTTAAGGTTGACTAGTCTGTCTGTTTGTATTTGTGTCAGATTGAGGTTTCGAAGAGCGACAAAGGTGTAAAGAAAATCAAGAGAAGGTTGAGAAAATATAGCATCTAGCTAGAGAAGTTGTTACCAGCTTAAAGCTAGATTTAGACTATTGGAAAGTAGGGGGTTTGAGCAGCTATTTGTTGGAGCATACTCATATTTGTTTTATAAACTTATTTTTTGTAAAGCACGGTAAGAATTGACAGTCAATTGAGACTTGACACTATGGAAGATGTTACTCCTTTGATGCACTTGTGTTACACCCTGCCAAAGCACATGTCTAAGCTCAAACAGTATAGTGCAGAATGGGTGAAAGGCACAGCAGATACGATGCTCATGTAGTGTGGCCACAAGAGGGGTCTTTGACAAAAGAAGTATTGCAACACATGACCACATACTTGCACGCTGAGTACACGGGAAAGAACTTGGAGAAGAGGTTAGCTATTTTAGAGCTTTGGAAGATGCATCAGGAAAAGAGAGAGGATCAGCCACCTGAGGATTGGATGCTTAATCAGTGTAAAGAGGAAAGTGTTGAGCATTCTGCTCCTCTTGCCTCGCTTGAAGTAAAAAGTGTTAGTACAGAAAGCTCAGTATTGTATCCCTTAAAGGAACTGAAAGTGGCGACAGGGTATAGTAATCCAATATACGAACTGCCTGCTTATAGCAGTGACATTAGTCCAGAGGAGACTAAGAGAAAAGAGGAGACCTTTAAGGCCTTACAAAATAGGGAAGAGAAAGGTGAGCGATCAAACATATTGACGGATATAGAATGAGAAGTTAAGAGATGGAAAGGAGAAAAGGATAAAGCTGATGAGGTAACGCTCGTACAGAACGAATGGATGGGAGGACAGATATTGCTTAAGCTAGACGGAAAAAGTATCAAGGAAGTTAGGCAAACAGCGGCAGGAACAGCTATATCAGGAGGAGCAACAAAGTAAAGAAGAACGGGCAGAGTAACAAAGAAAGTATGATAACAGACTGAGAGCAATGGAAGAACGGGATAGACATGACAGAAAGAGAGAAGAAGCAGAAGCACAGAAATTAAGAGATAAGAGGATAAAGAGATGAAAGAAAGAGGAAGAGAAAAGAGAGGGGATAGGAGAGAAGAAGGCAGAAAGGAAGAAGAAAGAGTTATATGGGAAGTAAGAAAGTGGAGAGAAGTAGATGAAGAATTAGAATGGAAGAAGGAGACAACGAGAACATGGGATTGATCGCATTCAGAATGAATTAATGGTGCCATGTCCAGTGATACAATGGCACAATATGGAAGAGTTCCTCATGTGACAGGGAGCAACATCAGGACCATCTAAAGTTACATTAGATGAGTATTTTGATATAGGGAGCATCAGAGCATCAGAGATATGATTGATAAAGCCTATCAGGATTTAAGAGAAAGAAGCGAATCAGGAAGCAGAGGAAAGGGAGTTTGATTGATAATCTCCCAATCACAAGGAGAAGAAGGAAGATTTTTTGGTTCTGAATATAGAGCTCCTTCTTTAAGTAGGCTAACCTTAGACAAGGGTGAAAGAGAGGCGAGCCTTTCTAGTTGGGGACTAGATGTGTCAGATGAAGAGAGAGAAACCTTCAGTCGGGACGGAAGGAGCGTGTGTGCCACGAGGGAGGCTTACAGGCAGAAAAGGGAGTAAGATGGTCTGATTTAGAACAACCTAAAGATATGACACCAGATCTTATAGTATGTCCAAAGCACCCTAAAGACCGATTGTATAGTGAAAGGGGGGAATCGCCACCATATGTAAATCGGTTAAGGTCCCTGCCAGGAAGAAGGCGATCAGGATCTATTGTTCCTACCATGGACAGGCAGACAATGGGAGCAGATTGTGGAATTGGATTTACGCTGTTTCCCCTATTGGAGAATGGAGGGGCGAGATGACAGTATATTCCATGGACACAGACGGACAAGGATTATTTAAGGTGCAAACTCCCCAGCTTAACGGCGGGTGCAGGAAAATGGATTAGTGCATTAGAAAAAATGACTGAAGGAAATGCATTGGCAATAGGGGATATCAAGGGATTTATAAGAGTTATTCTTGAGGAAAGAGCAGATGACATTTGAACGATAGCAGGTTATTCGAGTGTAACGGCACAAAACAAGGCACATGATGGAGCACCATTTCATAACTTTAGGGCAGATGTTTGGAGAGCCCTTAGAGTATAATATCCTGATGTATCAGATATGGGTGTGATTATGACATGAAGGATGAAAGAAGAGGAAGATCCGCTTGCTTACATTCAAGACATTCAAGATTGCCAGTCTCTTGAAATGCGCAAGTTGTGGAGTAAAACAGTGGCAGTATTTACTATATTTTGTGTCAGAGACTGCCTGAGCGGGTACAAAGACAACTTAAGAAGTTAGTAAGAATGGAAACTAAACAGTGGCCTCAAATACAGTTGACAATAGTGCATCACTGTCGGCTGTTACAGGAGAAGAATAAAAAGAAAGACGATTCTAGAAAAATTGAGGAAGCTAAGTGAGTCCAGAAAAAACTTTCTATATACATCATAGAAGGGGTGGTACTGACAAGCAGAGAAGGGCTAGAAGTACAACGAGCAGTGGACACATTGCAGGTGAATAATCATTCCCAGATGAATCAAGGAGGAAGTGGGTTTATACCATGAGGTAGAGGCATGGCATACGGAGGAAGGGGTGGATTTCAAAACACTCAAAGTGGGTTTCAGAATGGGCAGAATGAGAATCAAAATGTACAAGGAGGATTTAATCAAGGAGGGCTAATTGGACAAAACCATCCTGTATGTTGGACGTGTGGAATTACAGGACACATTGTGCGCACATGTGGGAGCCAAGGGTATATACGAAATGGTCAAAACTCAAGAGGGGGGACACCTTATCCTCCAGCATATAGCTCACAGGATAGGGAAGGATTTTCTCAGGATCCGACAGTGTATCAGGCACAAGCATCACAAGCACAACAGGTACAACAACCACAGCAATTACAGCAAGCATCAATAAATCCACTGCAAGGGCAGTCGCAGCATGCCCACATGCAGATACAACAGAATGCAAACACAGGACAGTTATTGAGACCCAGAATAGAGGGTGTCATAGTGGTAGGAGGGAATCCTTTTACAGGTACAGGGGTATGTATGTATCCACAATAAGTAATGTGACAAAGGACTCAGGCTACCTCACCTTTTGGTCATTTACAGGTATTTTTCACAACACGATTGACAGATCCTATGATTTTATCTGTGCGTACATTCAAAAGAACACCAATGATACATTTAAACAAATAACGTCTTTATTTTTCTCATATCTTGATTATTTAGTAAAAAACCTACTTGAGGCTGTTGAACTTATTATACATGTGATACCGTGTTAGACCAAACACACCTTCCTGGTGCCCACATAGTTTGTCATATTATACATTCATATCACAACAATGTACTATGTTTTTAAACACAGTGAGAGTGTTAGTATTCGTGATGACTTAGAGTGTGGTTCCTATGACCATACATCTATCTAGTCAACACAATTGGTGTTTCTAGCAAGAACTAATGTTGTTGGTGTTCTGATGCTGTCCTCAGGACTGGTAGGAAGGGTGGGTGGTGGTCAGTGTCTTGTTCTGCTATGCCTATCGTTGGTATGGAGTCTGCTATGATTTCTTCAGTGCCTCGGGTTGGAAGTTGTTTTTCTAACAGAGCCTTTAATGCGCCATAGGTGTGTCATCCGCTCCAAGTAGATTGGATGACTCGTGTGAAGATTTGGAAAAGGTGCCAAGTGTTTTATGGACTACAGGCCCCTATGATGTAGGCCTATTAAAAGGAGTAGGAGAGGTTAAGATAAAGCTGAAACCAGGAGCGATTTTACCTTGAGTGAGACTATCTCAGCATTGATAAAGCAAGGTATTCTGGTACCACATGAGTCATCGTGTAATACTGTGGTGTACCCTGTGAAGAAATTAAAGAGAGGGTTGTGGAGATTCATACAAGATATGAGACTGATTAACCAGATTGTAGAAGCCGAGTTTCCTTTAGTTTTGAATACAGCGATGATATTATGTAGTAACCCAGTAAGAGCACGATATTTCATGGTGATTGACTTGAAAATGCATTTTTCTCAATTACGTTGCACAAAGACTCACAACATTTTACTTCCTTCATGTTTTGCCACATTCTGCTGAAACCTACTTGTTTGCCTCAAGGGTACTGTGAGTCTCTGTCGATCTTTAACAGAGTCCTGCAGATGAACCTTGGCAATATTGATTCTAAGAGTATCGTGATACAGTACGTAGATGATATTCTGATTTGAATCATAACAGAAGTTGAGTGTAGACAAGATTCAATTCAATTAATGAGTATCCTTGCAGACAAGGGATACAAAGTAGACAAAGAGAAGTTACAGTATTGCCAAGAAGAGGTGTTGTGTATATGCCAGTTGATCTCACATGAGGGAATGAAGGCGCCACCTGAAAGAGCTGAAGCAATTATGAAAACTGCAAAACCGCACACGGTAAAGCGATTCATGGGATTATGTCATTATGTGTGAGTGTGGTTGTTTAACTACAGCTCATACAAGAGACCCAGCCATGAAAAGGCATTTTCCGTGCGAACAGTCATCGGAAGCAGCCACGTTCGCAATTGAGAAGTCTGCAAGCATTGTAATGGGTTGTTCTATGACACTCTTTGTTTGTAGAGCATGCTTTGTTTGCCATTGTGGAGAAACCTAAGGGTACATTGACATCTCAGAGGGCCTTTGTGTACAAAGTTATTACATCAAATCCAGCTATAAAAAATGGTCAGATATAAAATAGTGAACCCTGCCACATTTGTAGCTGAGCCTGAAGCAGAGGGTGAGCATGTGTATGATTGCGTGAACTTTGAGGAGTTTTATGATAACATACCACTCGTCAAGGAAAACACACTGTCAGGAGGGGAGTTTCTCTTTATTGATGGTTCTTTGAGAATTGATCAGACAAGTGGGAAAAGGCAGTCCGGTGCAGCTGCAGTGAGGTATAGAGCAAACAGCGAATTTGAGGTTGTGGCAAGTGCAAGACTACTGTCTCACTTTTCAGCACAAGTGGCAGAATTGGTAGCGCTTATTGCAGTGCTTGAAAAACACGAAGGACAGGAAGTGACGATATACCTATGTGACATCGGCTGTGCAGACAGGGTTACCACATTGGAAAAGGAGGGGCTAACTCTAAGCGTACAGCACTCTAGTACAACACGCATCACTAGTGGACAGGCTTATTAAGGCACTACAATTCCCAGTAGCCATAGCGATATTTAATTATGCAGCACATACTAAGCAGACTGATTTCATTTCATGCGGGAATAAAGCCGCAGACAAAGTAGACAAAAGGGTTGCATATGCCTCAGATATTTCAAGTTTTGATGCTCCAGAAGTTAAAGAAAAGGTGGTTAAGATTATGATGGCAAAATAAGGGTTTAAACGTTTGTCAAGAGCCCAGTTCATGTAGATTCAAGGCAGTGCACCACAGGAAGAGCAAGAGCTATAGAAATGGAGGGGGTGTTCTTTATCCCCCACAGAAGCATTGTGGTGACAGGACAGTACTGGAAAGCCAGTGATGCCAGTAGCATTATTGACAGTAGCACTTACCTGCACTACCCAGTGCATGTAACTAGGGAGACTCTTCCTGCAGCTATTGCAGAAGACTGCTCCATGCTGAACCTGTTAGAACATGTTGCAGTCTATGTAGTAAATTGCATCGTATGTCAAAATGTTATTGCTGGGCATACACTGCGAATGATTACAGGAGAGATTCCTTGACCGAATGGTCCTTTTACATCCCTTTTTAAGCATTTACCTATTGATTATGTTGACATGCTGCAAGTATGTAGTGGATATAGGTATTTGATAGTGGTGGTGTCTTCCTTTTCTAGGTGGATCGAAACAGGCCCTTGTACACACCCTGATGCCACTTGCACAGCAAAGTTTTTAGTATGTGAAGTCTTTCCAAGATGGGGAGTGTGTGACCTGCTGAGATCTGATAATAGGCCACAATTTGTTCATGAAGTATTTGAACAAATAGGATTGTTATTGAATATTAAACATACATTTTCTTCTGCTTATCACCCACAAGCAAACAGGATATGTGAGAGACTCAGCAGCCTCTTAAAGGAGCGAGTCGCCAAGTTAAAATTGACACTGAACAAGGGATGGCTATATTGCCTGCCCTCAGCGTTATACACCCTAAGGAATCAGCCGGGTTCGGACATCACCTCACACCCCATGAATTAGTGACAGGAGACGAATGAGAAGGCCTTTGACTACTCCATCGAGGAGCTGAAGTGATGCTCAGAGTACTTCAAAACTGTTAGGAAACGAATTAAATGAGTACTTAACATGTATGACCGGTAGTATCTCTGTCATTTCATATCAACTCAAGCACTAGGGGCGTCGGTCTCAGAACACAGATGAAGACCATTTAGCAGCCGGAGTTTCTAAACTATTATCAGCACCCAGGTTGTTTATTGGTGACACAGTGCTGATCCGGAACTTTACTATAAAGTGGCACAAACCTAGATTTGTTGGCCCGTTTATGGTGGAAGATATTAGTCCCTCTGCAGTAAATGTTCAAGGCAAAAGAGCCTAGATCCATCTTAGTGACGTTAAAACTTGCATTGGAGAGCCCGACACACCCCTAACAATTAATTTGGAAGCAAGACGAAAAGAAGAATTTCAGCACGTGCAGACTAGACCGATGATGAGGAAGAAGGACGGTAAACCAATGGATTAATCAATAAGTGCAGATTTGCACTTGGACTGTGGCTCTCACGAACACTCCTTATAGATATTATAGCAGGTGTGCAAATCCATTTATATGATGGAATGGCAACATTTGATAAGCGATTGGAAGCATGAACAATACGCTGATTCTTTTCGTACAATGCAGTTGTTTCGTTGAATCTATGGTTTTAACAAACAACGATGCCCATAGGATCCTACTTGCTGTTTTCATATTTATTCTTAGAGTGTATCCTGCTGGGCGTAGCGTCAAAATACCTACTTTTTTGCATGATCCTAAAAATGGCACTGCGATAAAGAGGCTGCTTACGGCAATACGTGAACAGATTCTGCAGCTACCTGATTTACCTGAACTGCCTGATTAAAAAGGTTTTTTCCTTACTTAAAGTAGTATACAGGTATAATGAGGAATCTTGAAAATGGCACGATTTCAGAGAATGAGCAAACTCAAGAAATACCGGAGTGGGACACATGGGGCCTCATTCCGAGTATGGTGGTAAGGGATAGCGGCCACCGCTAACGAGAGCGGTGGCGGTAATCCCTTACCGCCATACTCCGAGTTCCCTTAGCGCCATGGTGCTTCTAACACCTGCTTTTAGCAGGCGTTAAATACCATGGCGCTAAGGGACCTTGATGTTAATTACGCCACCGTAATTTACGGTGGCGTAATTGACGCCTTCCCCACTCCCATTATGCCCTATGGGGCAAGAATGGGAATGGGGAAGGGTAAATGGGGATTGGGGAATTACCGCCCCGCCAACCTTGGAATGGGGCGGTAATTCCGCCAACCACCAAGGCGCTGCCGGTCCGGGTACGGCGTCAACCAAGGCGTTAATAGCGCCATTGGTTAGCGCCGTACTCGGAATGAGGCCCATGGTGTAGATTAATATTGTGGTGTATGATATATGCATGTGCAGGGTCTATCTTTGTTTTCCTGTTTCTCCGGATCCACACTCTTTACTTTATTGGTCCAGGAACAGTGGAAACTCCTTTGATTCTCTCTACTCTAGGAACTCATGCAGATGTGTCCATTCTAGATGAACCTAGATCTCAAGTGCTTTGTGCCCAGAGCAGAGCTGCTTTAGATTTGTTTCCATGGGCTGCAACAATTATATTGGGAAGACACAAGAGAAATACAGAAGATAATGGGATTAACACATATTTAGACAGTAGAGCACATTTGGGTAATAACATGTGGTATCAGCACATGAAAAAGGTGGGTGAAAGACCATCTAAGGAGGGTTGCTACATTTGCTCTCTACCTATGCCATGAGTACTTGCCAAACTTGAATTCCCAGAGAAGTACCAGAGTATGATACCGGATGTCTTGCCCACCTTGCCGCATGCATGACGCGAGGACAGTTCCAAGGACATTGGGCCACCCTGCAATGGAGATTGAAATGGTTATTCCCATTTCAAGATGATTATATTAAAACTACACAGATTGAAAAAGAGCCTGCATGGTAGAGCAAGATGCTCACATACCCTAGGGCAGGACAGGATGAAGTAGTCATAACAAAAAATAAGGGAATGGACTGTCAGGATAAAGATGAGCTGGCTTGGATGCCTGGATGCTGGGAGAGAACCCAGATGCTAGACTATGGACAAGTAAGGTATGGGAGCAGGAACAGGAGTGCTGATGGATTGATATTGGGCTTGTGGGACCAGGGCTTACATGAGGTTGTGCAAGGATTGGGCAGGAACATGTTCCTTAGTGCTTGTTCAAGCTCCAGCATTAGTGATTCTGAAGAGTAACCTGAATATTGGCAAATTTCTGAAAACATATGCCCATTTCAGGAGGATGAGATCACTTGGATTCCTCAATCGAACCAAGAGGGAGAATATTTCTCTGCTAAATCAATAGAAGTCTTCGATGCTATTCTGTATGAACATAAGCTGTTCAGCAAGACTGCTTCAATCTTTACGACGATCTTCATGCCAGGTATACAGATGATGGCTAATGCAAAATGGTTGCAGATTACCAGATAGGAACTCCTGCAGACAATCAACACCACTATTAAGGGATTCAATGCGATCAAGGAGGAATTAAGGGCCATAAGACTGATGACCCTGCAGAAGAGATATGTCCTTGATATGAGTACAGCAATGGATGGAGGCGTTTGTGCCAAAATCAGGCCATCATGTTGCACGCTCATACCTTTGAGAATGGGACCTTGACGGAGGCCATACATTGCTGACAAACCTGCACAACAAGATGGAAGACGAGACAGAAGATATCACAGATGACCGTTGGTTTCATGTCCATCTTCTCATGGGTTCCACAATGGATGGCGAATATCTTCAAGCTTTTGGGAGCTATACTCATGATGGTGATGTTTGGGTTCTGTGTTATCAGGATAATAATTACCACAGTGTAAGAAGACTGCAAAGAAAGCAATAGGAATGAAGATCATGATAGATGTTGAGTCAGAATTCAGATCCAAGGAGTTGACAGATGAAGAGACCAGAGACTACATAAAGGCCAGTATCTTAGCACCAGAGGGAACAAACTTCCTGCTTCCGAGGAAACACAAGAAATATGTGGGACAATGAATTTACTGCAGCCAAATGGACAATGTAGTCACATGATCTGGAGTATTGATGACCATGTCAAATCAGCAGGATCTCTGAAAAGAGTAATGAAAATGTGGACTCCAAAGAAGAACTTTAAAAAAAGGATGTCTGATGTGAAAATTGGTGAAGGAATGTTATGTCATGTTATGTTATAGGAACATTTAGAGCACACGGTCCACGTAGGATATCTTGGTGCAAGTTTCTTTAGTTAGGATTGTTTATTTCCATAACATGAGCAAATTAACGGTCTACGATCACGTGAGCTGAGGATGAAAATATATGAAGAGCATGGTGCACCAGACTGAAGATAGCGAGTGCTCACACTCCCTTAAATTCCCAGAGGCGAGAAGCTACTACAAGGCCAAGTTAAAAAACAATGTGAATGGCAGACAGCATGAGTGATGAGAGATGTCAGGCTAATTGGGTGGGGAGATACGGTCAAGTTCACTCACCAGCACCTGGGGTACCTCCTTATGTGCTGCTAGAGCATCGAATGTTCCAGAAGGGTAAAAGTGTGCCAACCAATTACAGAAGGCTGTATAACAAAGAGCCTTATAGTTTGAGGGCCAATGAAGTGTTGTGTTTCTAATTACCGTCGAAGATGACTTGCACTAGGGGAGGGCATAAGTTGCCCACCTGACTATGGAGACCCAATCACGATTCTATCCCATATAGAAAGTATACTTATATGTTCTCCTTGTGCCAATCACAATCTCCCATAGGTTTTCTTAGATTGCCACGTAGTATGACGTCACGTAGGACAAACCCTTAGTATAAATGTGTTGTTTTTCATGAGATGCTTTGAGATCATGCTGTGCAACGTCCGTTGATGTCAGTTGTACTCCCTATTTTAGACAATTGATAATAAAACAGAGTTATCTGCCAACTTCCTGATTCAGTCTTATTATTCAGTTTGAGAAGTTATTCTCCCTCCCATCCATAGTACGACATGCTACCTTGAGTAATAGGACCCCTAGGATTCAGGACCATAGGATCAATACATAGGATAACAGATATTCCTTTTGGGTTAATCTTGCAGAACTCATGTAGCATTTCCTATGAGATGTATAGAGAATTGCCCTGAGGAAGGCTGGTAGACAAACAAAAGGACCCATATAGCAGAAACTTGAGTTGGCCACTGCAAAATGGGCCTCATTACAAGTTTGACAGTCCAGTAACAGGGGTGCCGGTAAGCTCACCAGCACCCTTGTTTCCGGACCGGCAGACTATGTGTCTGCCTGCCATGGCTCCTGTGCCCAACAGGTCTGACCCTGCCGGGTGCAGCGGCCACGGTAGGCAGACCGTTCACAGAAGCACCGGCACCATTAACCACGGTGTCAGCGCTTCCGAGTCGCCACTCCCATTATGTCCTATGGGACTCTATGGGAATGGGGATTTACATTTTACAGCACCTGACTTCTCGAACTGCCGGACTTGTAATCTCCCGGTGGCACTGAGAAGTCAAGCACTGGTCAAGGTTTACGAGTCTGGTGGCAACCCACTGGTAGCACCGACAGGGTTACTGCCGGACTCGTAATCTGGGCCAATATCTTTTTAGCTAAACCGATTGGGAAATGCCATCTAATTCTGTGAGTTGCTAGCCCTATGGCAGTAAAATGTTAATTGCTGGGCTATTGTAAATAATAGCACATGTGTTACAGTGCTTGGACTGTATTAACAAACCTTGGGCCTCATTCCAAGTATGGCGGTAGGGGGTTAACGGCACCGGTAAGGATGCCGGTGCCGTTAACCCCCTACCGCCACATTCCGAGGTCCCTTAGCGGGTCCCACCAGGAACGGCTGGTCTGACCAGCTGTTCTTAGCAAGACCCGTTAAGGGACCTTGGAGCTAATAACGGGCCCGCAATTTGCGGGCCCGTTATTGGCTCCTTCCCCATTCCCATTGAGCCCAATGGGGGCTCAAATGGAATGGGGAATGGTTTTCTGAATGGGGACTTACCGGGTCCTTCAAGGTTGGAATGACCCGGTAAGTCCCCATTCAGAGACACTGGACCCGGACCCGGACCCGGGTTTGGAGGCAGCCATGGTGCTGCTAGCACCATGGCTGCCTCCATTCTCGGAATGACCCCACTTGTCTTTTTTTTTTTTACAATTGTGCACTCCAATTGTACAATTTCTCATTGCATTGTTTTTGCATGCTTATTTGTTACATGTTAATCCTGTCATATGTCTTGTTGTCGGTCACATCGGGGATTATATTATCTGCACTTTATGAATTTTGAATATGTTACATGTATTGTATGCATTGTCACGTTAGTAGGAATCTTGATTTTCCTGTTGAACTATAATTCATCTGTACATGACATTCTTTACGATACATATCATTTTATATTAATTATCTGTAGCTCGTGCAAAATGTATTTACATTACTGTTGCCTGTTAATTATATGGGAAAGCAACATGATTAGAGTTCTTATATGGGCATACTGGCCTACATTGGTGAAGCCAGTATTGACAGGTTTTCTTACATTGGTATGACATTTTATATTAGGGGTCATCACAAGTTGGGCGGTATCCTGGCAATAAATATGCCGGGATACCACCCAACGCAATTAGCGTTACCGCAACTTGGGAAGTAAGTCACCATTTATTTTGTGTCCATTGGACCAAATGGTTTATTTTCAGTGCAATTACCACAGCTCTAATACTGCCATGGTAATTGTGCTGAAAATGGGTAGAAAGTCGACAGATTTACCCCAGGTCAGAGCTGGAGGTGAATCCACCAACTTTCCACCCAACTCATAGTTGGGCGGAGCGGTAATGCAGCGGTAATAAAGTTACTGCCGAATTTTTACCACTCTGCCCAACTTGTAATGAGGCCCACTGTCATTTTAGGTAAATCCACCATGATGAGTGCTCTTATGTTGAAATATTGTTCTAACTTGATGTAGCCAGTATAGAGGTATTTTCTTACAGTGGGATATAATTTTTTAGGGACATTATAGGCAAAGGCAACATGATGAGTGCTCTTACATGGGCACACTGGCCTACGCTGGTGCAGCTAGTGTGGATATACTTTCTGACAGCGGCAGGGAACTTTTTACAGGTATCATGACTTTTTACATCTGTCTTAATGATGATAAAACAGAGATTCTTCTAGTGGGGCCATAGTCCGGCGCTAAAAGGTTGAAGCCCCAATACACTTCCTTTTGCATTGATGGTATCCACATTTTGGTATCGGCATCAGTAAAAACTCTTGGTGTGTACCTTGACACCACACTTTCGCTAACACGCCAAAAGAATGCCATCGCCTCATCCTCGGCACACACTACCAAACTTATTAATTCAGCTAGATCCTTTATTTCCAAAGACATTTTCCTCACTATTGTTCGGGCCATTATAAGATCAAGACTGCACTACTGCAATGGCCTATTTGCTGGCACCTCCTCCCGTAACATTGCAAAACTTCAGTTAATCCAGAACAATGCCATTTGAGCAGCGCTTAACATCCCAAGACCTGAGCATATCTCTGCCGCCACGAAACATGCCCACTGATATTATATATTTATTTGTATCGCATTCATACGCAAGTGTATGGCTCCCAATAAGAGGCTGCATTATCTTCAAGACACTGTCCATCATGCACAGATGCCTATCCAAATCCCCCCCAACCTACTTATCCCAGAAAGTCATCAGAGATCAGTCCAGCAGACCCCGTAGAGCAGCCCACAACAGCAAACTATTACAACCAAACTACAAAAGAGCTAAAGCCGGAGCAGCCAGCTTTCTAACCTTTGCAGCTAAACAGTGGAACTTGCTCTCCCCTGCCTTGAGAGCAGAGAGCTCATACTGGACCTTCAGGAGATCCTTCAAAACTTCCTTAAACCACAAACTCTGGCTGATATTGTACTCCTTTTTCTTCTCACCCTTTGGATAATCTGTTTTATGGTTGTGTAACTGGTTTGAACAGCGCCTTGATGCCTCCGGGTTTAGTGCGCTTTAGAGATGAAAAAATAAATAAAAATACAGTTATTGGTGAAGCCAACACAATGAGCGATTTTACATGGCCATTCTGGTTTTCCTACGATCGACTGGATATTTGTACTGGCATTATGGGCAAAGCCAACATGATGAGTGTAGTTATGTGTGGTTCAACGTGGTATACCGGTGTAGGCAGGCACAAAAAGGAGTGGCGAATGGACCATTGGAGTGACAATTGTTGTGACAAGTCTTCCTATTAAGTTTGTATGCTTGTGTGAATTGTATTGCGATAGTTGTATCTGGGCTCCAAGCCCATCATGCACTAGTTAGCCATCTAACATTCTAAGACGATAAACTGAATCACAAACTAAACCCCATATATTTTAAAATTAATTTGCTTCTATAAAGACTGCTGGTTAGAATTTAAGAAACTTTGTTTTTTGTATCACTTCCACCTTTTTGTCACATCATACACAACAAGCTGAATGTCTGTGCTAAACAAGGATTACAAACAGGAGTACTTATTGAACACTTATTTTTGTTGGGTGTCTTGAAGACTCAGTGGAAAGAATGTTTTAATTATCATATCATGTTGCATTCTGGTAAGATGGAAAGGGACATTTTGTTGAATAGTTTCTTTTAACTCTTTTAATTTAATAAAAGTATATACATAGACTTTACAAGCTCACACTTCAGCCTGGTCTGCAAAAGGCATACTAAAGAAAATGCTACATTAAAATAAATGTATCTCTTCGGTTTGTGGGGAGCCCTGCCCTGGGCTCACATGAATATGGCGCAGGCCCGCCCTTTCAAATAATCCTCTCTGCAGCACTGCACATCACACTACATTTCCCCTACTCTCGTTCTGACTTCAAGCCACAATGCCACGTTTATGTCTCTTACATTTGTCTGGCTGATTTCCAAGTGACAATCAGCTTCTGATGCTAACGAGGCAGCCAAATCACCCACCCCCTTGGGCTGCCCTAACAGATACACCAGAATATCTTTGAACATGTTCCACAAGAGTGCTGCCTTCATTGATAAAATGTCATCTACTTGCTTTTATAGGTATTGAGGAATCAATAATATTCCTGGGACCTCAATCTGAAATGAACAGGAAATACACTGCACTTAGCCCTCAGCATGAGTGCGGCATTAATGGTAAATATGAGTAGTATTTGCAAATTCCATCTGTCTGTATAGCCCACCACATGTTCTCTCATTATGAGCATGGTTATAATGGTAAAACGGGTGCTATTTGCAAAGACTGCCTTTTGCAATGGCCACCACATTAGACACTCTGGGATGTTTACAGCACCTGAAATCCAATAGGAACATTGGTGTAAAACATATCAGATATTTCACATAATGTTGAAGCAGCTGGCAAATCATGCTATGTAATAAGATGAAATATCTCATATTGCATTACAGTATGTTTTTACCTCCGCCGAAAGGTTGAGGCAGACATTTTAAAATGTCCCTTGTATTTTAAAAAACATTTTGTTTCATGCAGTCGAAAGAAGCACAACCACTTTGCTTCAATGCGGGAAAAATGTGTCTGTGGGAATAACAAAAGGGGATGAAATTGGGCCTCTCGGATGCGCAACTTCTCATCCACTTTGCAAAATATCTCCTCAAAGAAGGGCAAAAATGTAAAAAGAATGCACGTGAGTTGCAAAAATGCTGTATGTGGTGTTTCTAAAAGTCTGCATCCCTTGCTGACGGCAATGCAGTATACCGCTAGTGTTATGGGATCTCCGCATGCGCTCACCTTAAATACACGATGCAGAGAATCAATGCAGAACTCCACCGAGCGAATAATGAGCCCGCCGCTGGTATTTCCTCAGGTATCACCCCAGGCATGTTTAGGAATTTGGCACACTGGTTTGCTTGCTATTGCTAATCCCATTCTGCGTATACATTGTGATTGTGTATTCCTCTTTCTTTCACAATGCCGACACTCTCCCTGCCATCTCTGCATTTCTCTTTTTCCTCACTTCTGTCAGTCTCTCTTTCAGCTAGCATAGACCCAGCAGGATGGAGATGTTGAAAAACGTTGTATCCGTGACAAATTGCCATTTGGCAAGGGTGTAGAAACCCTAGCTTGTTTTTGTTTGTATTTCTTAATAAAATGATGCATGTGATTCCATTTCAGGAAGGGAAATCTGCTGATCGGATTTCCCTTTCAGAAGGTCCATGCCAAAAGTACAATGTACACCTGTGCCACGCTGCATCAGTAGCCTGATCTGGAGCGCCTGCTCTCCAGTGGCACAGTGCAGATTCTGGGGTCATAGGTGCCATCTGACAGCTGCAGTGACAGCCAAGTCTCTGCAGTGCAGGGGCTGCATTTAGGATATGCACCCTTGATCCCCAAGAACCGCATAACTATGATGATGTTCTCCTGGTGGCCAGTTAAACTGGTAATATCAGTCATACCTGAGTTGGAGCATCCCTCACTGTTATCCCAGCCACATTAAATTGATATCACACGTGTCAGCCCTGTGAGCCAGTTCAGCTGTGGTAGGCAAGGTCTGCTTTTCCCAAGAACAGGGATTGAACTCCTAAAGTAAGCTAGCTTTAGTCCAATCTCCTCAGGACTTACACCTTTAAAAGAAGGGGTTTCTCAAGACTTCTTTGTATCATCTCTGGACTTCAAACCTCCAAGAAGATTTCATTAGATTCTGTTGGGAGAGCAGTCCTTTCCAATCTCCCCTAGTTGTGAGGTGAAGGCAGGTTTTCCAAGGCAGAAGCAAGCTCTGTTCCCTAATCATCCCCAGGTGCCATTGGGTTTGAACTGCTTCTGGAATAAGACCTGCATCTCTGCCAGCCACAGTGCTGGCCTGGACCTCACTGTGTTGCAGGACCCATCAGAGGTGTGTATCAACCTCCCTTGTGTTTGTGAGCCAGAGTAAAAGGACTCATCTTGTCCGCAGGCCCTAGAGGGGACTCACATCTCCTGAGAGTCAAGACAGCCTGGATTCCTACCATTTTTCTGTCAAACCATTGCAAGCTGTGATTCAAGCGCGTTCGACCCAGATCGAACCACCAGGACCCTCTGCAGCTGCCTTTGGAACTCGCTGAACTTTCAAATGCTGTACTGCCTGTTCAAACTCATATGCCCTGGTCCATTTGGGGCCCTAGAGCGGGGCTAGGTCACTCTAATCCCTTTTGGCAGCCCAGGAACATATCCTCTGAACACTGTGGATGTTATTGCCTTTTCCACCCCTGTCTCATTACCCAGAGTGCTGCATCTATTCTATCTTTGCATATTCTGTATCCTTTCTACAGAGGTGGGTTTTTACAGTGCTTTCTAGTTAGTTATTATTGTGCATGGTACGTTCAATTAAAGCCCATATATTTTTATAGACGCTTAATTGGACATTCCTTTATTTTATACTGTTATACTTCACTGCTTGGGTCGCTACTGAACAACATTCACAGCCCTCTTGCGAGAGTAGCCTTCCCTTGGCCACGTTGCCAGTAAAGGCTAAGGAGGTCTATTTCTTAACTGTGCCTGTTTGACCTTCATGATTGTGTTTGCTCTTGGTTTATAGAAGCGGGTAGCCGGAGTGAGAACTTTAGCCTCTACCTCTGCTGAGCAGACGTCAATTTGCCACAGGATACCACTCTGAATACTGAAGGGCCGAGAAGGGGAGTAAACGGGAAGATGTCTTCATACTATGTGAGAAATACATTCAAGTTTAAAGAGAACAATTATATTGGCCAAATGTAGACATTTGTTATGTTATAGGTAACACTCTTTTTTTAGCATAAGGCTGTTACAGGTAGGCTCTTAGTTTACTCTTGAGGCACGTGCGGCCTCCAAGACTGAGAGCCCTTTTTGCCTGTCTACCCTGTGTGTGCAGAGCAGGTGTGTGTAAGGAACTGTTGTTAGGTGTATGGTGGCAGAGTGCTGTCAACCTTTTAGGACTGCGAGATGATACACATGCAAGTACAACACCCGTTGAGTAGAGATACCTGTAAGTGATGAACCCCAGATGGGGTATACTACTACAATGAAGAGAGGGATCTAAGTTCTCTGAGTGCCAGGGCATCGTGTGGGTGCAACACGTAAGGAAAACAAAAAACAGCAAATAAACCAATTTGAAAAGTATACATCCACCTGGAGGGAGAGAATAGAACGCCACGAAGTCTCTGTCAATAAAAGGTCAATAAACAAGAAGTAAAAAAAGTACCTATGTAAAATGTCATGGGGGACCAAAAGACACAGATGTGAATTGCTTTAAAAACTAGGGTGAAAACAGTGCACAAGTCCTCTTTTTGTTGTGAACTCCTATTTATAGATATCTACCAAGGGGGCCAGTAACCTTTCCCAGAATACATTTGTATGACTGAATATGGTATATCCTAAGAAATAATCACATAACAATGTCCTAAATATGTCATATCAGATCCACAAAAAGTCTGTCCCTCCCGGGGTAGTAATTTAAACAAAATGCCTCTTCTTCAAAAGAAGTTCACAGGGATTTTGGGCTAAGGCCTGACACTTAGCCTCTTTAAGGCTTGGTTCCCAAAAATGACCAAATTGTCTTCTCTTCTGTCATTAGGAGGTTACAACCTCCAATATTAGCAGCCATTGAGTATCTCTGCCACAACGTGCAACCGCAGAAGTAACTGTAGCTTGATGTCCAAGAGCAGAAAAAGCCTCCCAACCTTCTGGCCCCAGTTTCCACAGAAGAGCTTTTGAGAGTCTTATCACCTTCCTTCCTTGTGGTCCTGACGTCTACCCGCTGTCGAGCTTCTCTGATGTTGCATTGTTCCTTGCACTACTTGGTGTGCACCACATGCTTGTTCCTCCTCTCAGCATGGGCTCAGCTCCTTCAGATCAAGGCTTCTACCCTACCCCTTTCATTGCACAATGTATGCCCTACCATGCTTTCCCCCTCTGATTAGTTCCAACCTCACTCGTTTTCTCTCCCTTCTCTTGCGCTCCAGCTGCCTCTTGCTTAATCACACCTGCCCTTCTCCTACTTCCAGCCCCCACTGTTTTCCCCCTTCCCAACCTTCTGTTCACCTCCTTCCAGCCCCTGCAATTCTTCCCCTTCTCCAACGTCTGTTTGCCTCCTTCCAGCCCCAGCTTTTCTTGTCCTTCCAACTCCTGCTATTTTGCTTCTTCTGTCCTTCCCCCACCTGGTGTATACCATTATTCACTTTGATTTGCCATGGGCCCTGTTGTATCCAATACGGTGCGTGAGATGGCTCCAGCACTCTTCCACGTGCGAGCCATTCTTGCGCACGTAGCTATGTAGCCTTGGGGACAGTTTAACTGCCATATCATGCCTTGCGGTCTCTGTTACGAGAGGGTCTTTTTTCTCTCCTGCAGTTCTTTCAATAAACGTAGATATATATATATATACTATTATATACTGTCGCATCTTTGAATAATTACCACAAGTGGCGTTGTCAGGGAGGATGCTGTGGAGAAAGATCCAGCCGCTGCATCACGTGCTGTGCCAGCTTCCAGTCAGCCAACCAGAGGAAGCGCCATTGGTACTGTTTTACAATAGGATCCATCCACTTGCTTCTGGGAGTCTGTTTGGCATGTCTGTAACCACACCTACTACAGCAGAGGCCAGTACATGAACTGATGTAACCTTGCAGCATCAAATGAAGGCCCGGGGGGAGAATCCTCCCACAAGTCCAGAAAGACTCCAGCAGGCAGCCTAAGCATTATGGTGAGCACGGGGAGGCAGAACCTATTCCTGGTGTGGAAGGCAACTTGTGACCGGGGTATCTGCTTTCCGGCAGAGAGAGGGGGAGTGTTGATGAGACTGTCGCGGTGCATATAACGAGACGATAGAAACTGCTCATAGGTCTTACTAAGCTGTACATCAGGACACCAGCTCCTCCAGTGGTGGCCCTTGAAAATACACTGCATGATTGTGAATTAACCCTATAAGTGGCTATGTCCTCTCTGTGAGGCACAGATTAAACCTTTGCTCCCTCAGTGACTTTGCTTGTGCTTTGGAGGTCTGAGAAGGCAAATACGAGCAGGGTTCCAGACAGCATTAGAGTAGCTACCAGTTTTAGTGCCACCCTGTGCCTGACATCCTTCATTTGAGTAACATTTTTGGTCATCTCTACGCACATTCTGGTTCCTTGCATTCAATTTGGGAGATTGGGTGGTGGAATTCTGAAGGACTGTCCCAGCACCATCCGGAAGTGACAGTGGGAGATACTCCTCTCTGAAGATAACTGGGAAGAAGAACATTGCATCAGGGTTGAGTCATCACCAGGCAAAACTTGGAGACACCACCCACATTTCTTGCCACACCTAGGGAACCTGTTATTCCTTGGGAGGATTGGAGAGACCTATTTACATTCTATTTAGTGGCATCTGGGGGTGAAAGATATTCTGATAAGAGGACCGTTTCAACATTAATGTGTTGCTTGTGAGCAGAAGCAGTCAGAATAATTTAAAAAAGTGCCTGATGTTATGGAGGAGGTGGCAGCAGAGCGAGGTAGGGGTGATGGAGAGGGACTCTATGGTATGGCAATGAAAAAACTACAAGCAACGTTTGTTAAGCAGATAAACATTGTGTTGGAAAGGTACACGTTTTTCTCAACGAGACAGGGCGTAGGGGAAGTGGCTGATCCATTTCTGGCAGATTTAAGGCTACTATTGGCATCGTGTGAATACACAGGAAATGAGGATGAATACATTAGAGACCAACTAATGATGCATACGTTTTACCCAAACATTCAGGAACGGTTGGGGCAGGCAAAGAATCCACCGTTACTTGATGCATTGGCAGTAGCCAAATGAATGGAATTCACAGACATGTGCCTTAAGGAGGTACATTCTAAAAATAACAAGGAACTTGTTCATGCCATCATAGAGGATGAGTTGGATAAGGTAAATGGTGGTGAAGAAACCAAAGTTTGTGTGGTTAAATAGTTTTACCAAATCCAGTATGGGGAACAACAGTGATAATGGGTCATCATCTGTTAGCTGGAATAATTCATCTGCATAAGATAATCGCAAAGGGCAATGTACAAGGTGTGGGTTTGAAAAACATGCCATGAATGCTAAATAATGTCCTGTTATGAGGGTTAAATATAGGAGTTGTGGCAAGATGGGACATTTTGCTAGATTATGTAGGTTCAATAACAAGTCCATGGAGGTGGACAGGAACGTGCAGTTTGCAGGTGACGGGAAAAGTGAGTGGGCTAATAAAATAGTCCACATTGATGGTGGAATTGAAGATGACGAAGATGAGGAGTATGTTCCCCCGGAAGTGGAGATCATAGTGGCAGAGTGCCAAGTAAAGGCATTAGCCGACTCGGGATCTCCATACACTATTATTTCTGAAGAAAAATAGAAGGACATTTGGGGAGATAGAGGCCATGTCTTACACGATACTGACATTAAACCCAGAGCATATGGAGGAGGGAGGATCGATATTAGAGGTTTTGAGTGGGATGACATTGCTTACGGGGACAAGAACATAAGAGCAAAGATTTATGTGGCCGCGAAAGGTGATTGTTTATTGGGGTGGCGCCATCAAGGGAAACTAGGTCTTGGTCTACACTGAGGAAAAGACTTACAAGGGAGAGCAGTGGGTATGAGCAGAGCAGAATAATTTGCCAAAGAGGTGGGTTCCAGGTTCAAGAAGGTGTTTGGTCATGGTATTGGTATTGGGAAACTGAAGGGATACTGCCATAAGATTCAATTGACAGATCAAGGAAGACTGTGTGTGCACAAAGTGCAGAATCTTCCTTTGAGAGTGAGGGAGAAAGTGAAAGAGGAGTTGAGAGGTCTATGTGAGCAGGGCCTAACTGAGCCTATTGTAGTAAGCCAACACCCTGATGGGAGAAGTAGGTCATGTGTTGATTTAGGGATCTCAATTAGGCAATTTGGGTCAATAGACATCCATTGCCCAAGATTAATGAGATGCTCATGACTATGGATGAGGCAGAATGGTATACGGCACTCGACCTCTCATTTGAATACTAACAGGTAGACCTTCATCCCTCATCTCGTGCCTTAACGGCCTTCATCACTCTGATAGATGGTTATCAATTCAAAAGAATGCCCTTTGACTTGGCATCAGCATCTTCTGTTTTCCCAAATAATATGGAGGATCTGTTGGGGGACATACCTGAAATGAAGTGCTTTCAGGATTATATTTTAATTGGTGCCAAAAATGAGAGTGAGCATGATGCCAGAGAGTATGAAGTGTTATTTAGACTTGAAAAGGCAGGGTTGATGGACAGGATAGCCAACTGCCATTTTAAATTTAACGAGGTATCCTATTTGGGACACACACTCACTAAAGAGAGTATGGTGCCACGTCCGGAAATGGTGGCTGCTATTGTGAAAGTGAAATCGCCATTGAACGAACAAAGATGAGTTGAGATCCTTTTTAGGGTTAATTGAATTTTATCCCAAGCTTGTGGGTAATCTAGTGGTAATAAGTCATCCTTTATGTGTCTTGTTGAAGGATAGGAAAGAGTTTTGTTGGGGTCAGGAAGAGGAAGCAGCATTTAGGAGGCTTAAAGAAGTCATTGCCAATGCACCTAGCCTATGCTGGTTTGATCATATTGCGGAAACTCTTGTGTCTGTGGGTGCATGTGTTTCGGATTTAGCTGCTGTGTTAGGCCAGGTCAGGAATGGTAAAGAGGTACCTCTGGCTTTCCCATCTAGGACTTTATCTAACACAGAATCTAGATATTCTACTATCGAATGTGAAAGTCTGGCATGTTATTGGGTGTCTTTTTATTTTAAGACTTACATTTGGGGTATACCTGACAAGATCAGGAGTGACCATAAGCCTTTAGCCCATTTGTTCTCTACAAGGGGTTTGGGTTGGCAACCCCCAGGATAGCTAAGTGGTTAGCAGCCTTATAGAGCTTTTGGTCAGTGCAACCCGGTGGCAGACTGCTTGTGCAGGGCTCCATTAGTGGGTGTGGAACTGTCTGAAAATATATGCGATGCATGGATGGCACAGATTAATAGTACAGTTGGAAATGTTTTTTCTAAAGAAGTGTGGGTGGACGCTATGAAGGAGGATCATGAGATGAGATTGGCTATGACGTGTATGGGGAAAGGTTGGAAATCGAAGGAGACCATGAATTCCTCTTACTGTAAGTTCAGAGAGGAATTAAGTAGTTCAGAATGGGGTCTAGCACAGCGAGAAAGAATGGTTCCCCCTTGTTTCTACAGGGCAAATTGACTAGGCATGCCCACAAAGGTAATTTAGGGAAAAGCCTGACTAAGAGGAGACTGAGGTAAAAATCTTGGTGGCCGGGCATGGATGCCATGGTAGATATGGAGGTGGGGCGGTGTATTCCTTGTTCAGTAAGTGAAATATCCCTGAAAACTCAGAAGGTGGAAACAGGGTGTGTGGACATTCCGGATAGCGCGTGAGAGAAGATTCCCATTGACCGTTGTGCATGCTGGAGCAAGAGAATAGATTTGCCATAGTGGTTGTAGACTATGCCTTTAGGTAGTTTGAGGTACAGCTTGTAGACAGCATATCAACTGGAGTGGTGATTGACTATTTGGAGAAGCTGTTTGCAAGAGAAGGCTACCCCAGAATAATTATATTTGACAATGGTGTTCAACTAGTAACAGATAAAATGAGGCATAGAAAATCATTGCACAGCATTATATAACCCAAGAGTGAATGGGTTGGTCGAGCGCACCAACTGCATAGTCAAAGAAACCTTACAACTGTCTAGAGCAAGTGGGTTGGACTGGAAAAATGGTATGTGTGAAATGTTAATGGCTCACTGCGACACCCCACATGAGTTGACGGGAATTTCACCTTTCCAAATGATGAGAGGCAGATCTATGAGGTTAGACTTATTTCTGAATTGGGGGATGGATCGGTGTGTTGAAAAGGGGAGCAAGGAATTAAAGTGGACGATCTAGTCAGGACCAAGAAACCTTTCAGAGTATCTAAAGGGTGTTCCTTCACAGTACGTTGACCCAATTGCCATTACAAAAGTTGGTCACACACATGTGGCAACCAGTGATGGAAAACGCTGAAGCAAGAGCCATGTGGCAGTTATGAGACAACCAGGGGCATAGGAACAAAGGGTTGGAAGTCCTATGTGTGAAGAGTCTACAGATGATTGGTATTTGGATGGGTCTTTCCAAGAGGAGTGTAAGTGGAGAAGGGAATCAAAGGGTGAACCCAACACCAGTGAGCAAGGAACCATATTTAACGGGTCTCTAGAAAAAGAAGTTAGGGCAGGCCGACGGGAGGGATACCAAATGCTGCATGAGGAAAAGACCCACTAAATATGTTGACTACCGTCTGTATAAGTAGTGTATATCACATGTGTTCTATGTCCTTGAGTTTTACTTAGCCTTTGTGCTTTTTGTTTTCATTGTTCTATGTTCCTTATGTATTTTCAAAATTCAACAGGGGAACGTATGTTGCATCCACTATGGTGCACAAAATGGCTCCTGCACTCTTGCACGCGTGAGCCATCCGCGCACACCGTGGCTATGATGCATTGGTGACAGTTTAACTGCCATATTGTGCCTTGCTTTCTCCGTTATGAGGGCGTCTTTTTTCTCCTGCAGTTCTTTCAATAAACGAAGATATCTATACACTTTTATATACTGTCGGGTCTTTCAATAATTACCACAGGTCCGTTTTGAAAAACTATTGCGTCTCAGCTGTTGTGCGAGTCGCTGTTAAGGAATACTGCTGAGGCTGTACCTGGGCTTTAAAAAGCCAATCCACCATCTTGGGACTGGATAGTACACCTCCCTGTGCATGCAAAGATGAATGCAGCATCAAGAGAGGAGCCACATCTGATTCCTATTGCGGGTAAGCATGGTGAAGTAAAGGTTGTTTGCAGCTGGTGATTGAAAATCACGTACTCCTTCCCACTGAACTAAGCCTATTGCCTGCAAGGGTGGAAAATGTGCAAAGAAGAGATGTGCATGTCCCTCACTGGAATGCTCAGATGAGCAGTGTCTTTATTTTTTATCTTTTCAGGGGCACTGGCCTGTGTGTCTATTTGGATGCTCAAGTTGGTCTTGGTTACTAAAAAAACGAAACCCTAAACCATGAATGTAAAACACAAACAAAACACAGGCAGATGCAGATGCAGTCCGCAGCGATACAAAGAAATAGGTACCCAGTGATTTCCTCACTGAAAAAAACCTCAAAGGGCACTCAATATTTACTTTCACCTACTTTCCAACACTTTCCCCAAATATTCTAGGACTGGAGTTTGTGTATATAATGGCATCAGTCCTAAAATATGTTGGGACGGATGCTTAGTGTTGTAAAGAAAATTTTGAGTTGCCCTCGATGTTATTTCCCAGCGATGAAATATAAGCAAAAAATAATGTGACCCCAAATAAAAAAGAATGCTAGTTTACACTTGAGTGGCGTGTACTTCAGGAGACACCTCTCCTTAACCCATCTGCCTGCATGTGGAGGAGCTGGTGGCCTGAAGATGTTGAGCCTTGTGTGAGGCCCCACTATGGCCCGGGTGATGAGCTTCTCGAAATGGACCGCCTAAGGTTCAAGTTAGAGGAGTGTCCAGTGCTGGACATCACTCTCTCTCTCGTCCAATTTTGGAGGTGAATCCTCTACTTTACCTCTAAAAATGTGTGTATTTACTGTGCAGATTTACCATGCAGTATTCCAGCTTGGGTACATCTGCCAAAATCACCATGGAGACCACTGGACTCCAGAAATGAGGATTAACACCACCTACCATCATTTGCTATCCCATGGTAATGCCAAGGGACCGAGTGGTGGTAACGGTAAATGCGTTTGTCAGTATTCACCAGCAAACTCGTCATGAGGCCCAGTACTCGAGCGCTGTCAAGTTAGTCCAAGACTTGATCAGGAGGCCCGGTAGAAGAACTAGTCGTTGAGTTCTTCCTTCCGATATGTCCCTTTGTATTTCCAAAGTAAACTACAAAGGGACCGATTAGTCGAAAGATGGATACACTGCAGGAGCTGTAGATGGACACGGACACCGTGGAATGCAGAAAAGACAGCAGATTCGGGAACGCTGCTGTGACTGTTGATGTGTACGGACAACGTGGACTGTAGAAAAGTAAAGCTGTATTTCAGAAAAAGGTCAAGAGACATAGCATGAGAGAAAAGTCAAGAGGTGAAAGATAAGCACGTTTGTAGCAGGACTAACAAATAACAAGCATAGAATGTCTTACCAACGGGCAGGGAAGACCCTACCGAGGAACTCTGCAAAACCTAACCTATCCCTGACTCACGACGAGGACGCCTAGGAGGAATTCAGCAGTCTCTAGTCCACAGACTACCCCGACGAAACGAGGACGCCTATCGACCTGAGCGCAAGGTGTCAGTCTCTAGTTCGTGCGCTATTCTCCTGGGTTATGCAGATTCACTCAGGTAAGATAGTTATGATGATGCCCAGGTAATGCCGTACTGTCGGGTCGTTGTTCCTTTTGCCTCGGCAAGATGAATCCAATTGCTAATCAAGGATGATACTTATTTGTTGTTGCAAGGATGGTCAAGAGTTCCGGGGTTCAACAATGTGCGGGTATTGCAGTATAGATAGACAGGAGGCAAGGAAAACCAATAGAGTTCCGGGGTTCAGCAACGTGCGGACAGTATAGATAGAACAGTAGGCAAAGCAGGTCAAACACCGTTCCGGTATTCGGCAACGTCTGAGCAGTTCAGTAGCAAACAAACAGTAGGAAAAGGCAGGTCACACAGCGTTCCGGGAGTTTGGCAGCGTGTAAGCAGTTCAGTAGCAGACAAACAGTAGGAAAAGGCAGGTCAACAGCGTTCCGGGGTTCGGCAGCGTGTCAGTAGTTCAGTAGCAAACAGGAAAACAAGGCGGTCAAAAACACAGACTGCGATCAAGGTCAATTCTAGGAGCTGGCGCAGTCAAGGGAAACAGGACATAGGTCCGAGAGCTGTGATTCAAACGAAATCAGAAGCAGCGAGTACGGCTACCCGGAAACATTATAACGGGTATCCGTGACCTCGTTTGGCTCCTCCTCCTCCCTATAGCGCGATAGTCTTGCTTGTGGAGAGGACGCCATAATCGCCATGGTAACATGGCAGCACGCGTTCGGAAAGGGCGTTTTGGCTCCTTAAGAGAGGGACGGAGTTTACTTGAGATGTCCAAGGTACGCTGTTGTAGACTCAGGACTGGATGTTTTGTGGTAATCCTGACAGTTCCCCGCCTCAAAGAAGGCCTCCCTCTCCTGGACCAGTAATCAGCAATCAATCGGGGACCATACCCTTTCCAATCCACTAAGTAAAGACAAACCCCCCTACGAACTTTAGTATCCAGGATGTGGCTCACTTCGTATTCATCACAACCTTGAACGTTGACTGGAGAGGGGCGCAAAGGCAACCTAGTGGAGGGAAGACAAGGTTTCAACAACGAAACATGAAACACTGGATGAGTATGCCAACTATCTGGCAGATCCAGATGTACTGCAACGGGATTGATGATGGCTGTAAACATATAGGGGCCAACAAAACGTGGCAGAAGGAAACGACGGCCTGGGATACGAAGATTCCTAGTCGCCAACCAAACTCTGGAACCCACCCTATACATGGGAGTGGGGAATCTATGTGCGTCTGCTTGAGCCTTTTGTTGTAACTTAGCCTTCCGTAAGTGTGATGAAACCTCATCTCGTATTTTGGCCAAGTCACGTACGCAGGCGTCGGCAGCAGGTCTAGAGGGTGACAGGTTCGGCTGCATGGGCAGAGTGCGAGGATGACGCCAATACATAGCAAAAAAGGGGGAGGTTCCGGTGGAAGTATGCACTGAGTTGTTGTATGCAAACTCTGCCATGTCCAACAAGGGTAACCAGGACTCTTGGTGTTGCAGAGTAAGACATCGTAAGACATCGCAGACATTGTTCTAGAGTAGCATTCAACGTCTCTGTTTTCCCATCCGTCTGGGGATGGTATGCGGTGGAAAAATGATCCTCGATGCCAAAGGAGGCGGTGAGAGCACGCCAAAAACGAGACGTGAATTGTGATCCACGATCCGTTACAATCACACAAGGAAGACCAAACAGTCTGAACACATGGTGCAAAAATAATTTGGCCAAAGCAGGTGCCGTAGGAAGCCCTTTACAGGGCACAACAAGGGCCAATTTTGTAAAGTAGTTGACAATGACCCAGTCAGTATCATGACCTCGATCGCACGGCAATTCGACAATGAAGTCCATAGAGATCATGACCCATGGTTCTTCAAGAACCGGCAATGGTTGTAATAGACCAATAGGTTTGGCCGGAAAAACCTTGCATTGAGCGCAAATGGCACAGGAGGCTACGTAATCCAGAACGTCTCTAGACATTTTTGGCCACCAAGACCAGCGTCGTAGTAACTCCAGGGTTTTTCGACTGCCGGGATGAGCTGAGAATTTGGTTTCATGACACCACTGCATAGCAGTAGTACGAGTTTCTGAGTCTGGGAGATACACCATTCCATCATGGTAAGGAATGCCATGAACAAGAGTCAGATTCAGGTCGTGGACGACCCTTGGATTAGACTTAGCCCATTGTGTTAGGGCCGATCGCAATGTTTTTTGTATTCCACAAGCACAAGCTACCTGGGCAGGTTGAAGAACGGTTTGTTCATCCACTGAAGATGGTGAAACACCATGTAATCTGGAAAGAGCATCTGCTTTAGAGTGTCGGGAACCGGGTCTGTAGGTAATTTGGAAATGGAACATGGAGAAAAACTCATGCCAACGGGCATGTCTGGCAGTAGTGCATTTTACCGACTGGAGCGCCAAGAGATTTCGGTGATCTGTGAAAACCTGAACCGGTAGCGCAGTGCCCAAGAGATGGTGATGCCATATGAGGAAAGTGACCCTAATGGCCACCTTTTCGGTAATAGTGTAATTAGCCTCATAGGTGGTGAGTTTCCTGGAATGAAAGGCTACTGGGTGTAGCTCCCCGCTATCTTTTCATTCCTGTGAAAGGATGGCCCCTACTGCAACGTCCGAGGCGTCAGCCTCTACAACGAACGGTAGGTCGGGGTTAGGATGCATCAAAACAGGAGCGGAGGTGAACGAGGACTTTAGATGTTCAAAAGCCGTTTGGGCTGCCAGATTCCAATGAAAGGTTTGGTTAGAACTGGTCAAGGAAGTAAGGGGAGCAGTGATACTAGAAAAGGACTTTATGAAACGCCGGTACAAAATAGCAAATCCCAGAAAGGATTGTAATTGATTAAGGGTAGATGGTACCAGCCATTCCAAGACCGCCTTGACCTTGGTGTCATTCATTTGTATGCCCTTGTCAGTGATGTTGTAGCCCAAGAATTCAATGGAAGTAGCATGAAACACACATTTCTCTAGCTTTGCATACAAATGATTGTCTCATAGTCGTTGGAGGACAGCAGAGACGTGTTTAGTGTGGGTCTGGTAAAACGGAGAATAGATGAGAATGTCGTCTAGGTATACCACCACATAAGTGTCCAACACATCCCGAAAGACATCATTGATAAAATGCTGAAAAGTAGCTGGGGCATTGCATAGCCCAAAAGCCAGGACACAATACTCATAGAGACCGTATTTCATCTTGAATGCGGTATTTCATTAATCCCCTGAACGCATTCTCACAAGATTGTACGCACCTTTTAGATCCAATTTCGTGAATATCTTGGCACTGCCTAATTGGTCTAAGAGTACTGAAATCAATGGTATTGGGTACTGGTTTTGGACAGTGACTGCGTTTAATTCCCGGTAGTCAATACAGGGACTAAGATCCCCTTATTTCTTTGGTACAAAGAACATAGGCGATGCCGCAGGGGACCGAGATGGATGGATAAAGCCCGTACTAAGGGCCTTATCTATATATTCCTTCAGGATAACATCCTCTTTGGTAGTTAAGGAATAGACCCTTCCGTTTGGTATTTTAGCCCCAGGAATTAAGTCAATAGGACAATCAAAGGGCCGGTGGGGTGGCCTAACTTCAGCTCCTTTGGCATCAAAGACATCCTGATAGGCCGAATATTCTTGAGGCAAAGACATGGCGACAAGAGCACCCACCGTGGGTGCGATGTCCATGAGGGCTTGACAAGGACCTTCCTTAGAGAGATGTGGTGTATATTACAAAGGTTCTTACAAGGTAAAGAAAACCTTCCCTCTGTTCCAGTCAACAGTCGGGTTATGCGTTCTAAGCCAAGGTAAACCAAGAATGATTCTGAATTGTGGTGCTGTGATAACATCAAAGGTGATGGTTTCAGCATGACCTGTGAGTGTGGTCATAACCAAGGGCACTGTTTGTTCAGTGACTAATCCTGACAGTAATGAGGTACCATCTACGGCATTCACAACCTCTGGGTGAGTTTTGGCAACAAAGGTTATGCCTTTCTCACAAGCGTAGGAGAGATCAATATAGTTTCCAGTGGCTCCTGAATCCAGAATCAGTTCACCGTCCCAAGAAGGACCCGATACAGGTTGGAAAGAGGCATTGATCATGACTGGAGAAAACATTGTGGAGTCCTGAGGTGCTGGACTCAGTAGGGGGACCCCATCCGCTACCGAGGCAGTGCGTTTCCCGACTTCTTGGGTTTCTTTGGGCATGCCTTCAAAAGATGGTCGGGGATCCGCAATAGAAACAGAGATTGTTCAAACTTCTCCTGACTCTTTCCAGGGTGGTTAAAGGACCCCGCACGGCACCTATTTGCAAGGGCTCAGGTGCATTAGATGATGCAAGAGAAGGGGTGACCAACACAGGCATTGTGCCCCTCTTTTCGCCCTTTCGTTCTGCTCTCCGAGCATCTATCTGAAGGACGAGGTCCAACAATTAATGGAAGGCCATAGGTACCACCGGGACAGTAGCTAGGGTGTCTTTGAGATTATCCGATAAGCCCTTATAGAACATTGAGGCCTTCTTGTCCTCTGGCCAACCTGTTTCAGCAACCAGTTGGTTGAACTTCGCTACATAGGACAATAGAGACGAGTCACCTTGTTGAATAGCCAATAGTTCCAACTCAGTGGCTTGCGTCCTGTAGCAAGTATCAAATACTCGACCCATTGCCTCCAGCAAGGCATCACAAACAAAGAGTAGCGGGCTACCAGCCTCCAACAAAGGGTTAGCCCACGTGGCTCCGGTCCCGGCTAGATGGG